>NC_064642.1:399058791-399683791 GCF_023864345.2 Schistocerca serialis cubense | reverse complement strand
TCGTCACAATACGCCAGTCAGTACTCTTGATGAACAGTGGTATCGTGTTGAAGCTGCATGGGCAACTGTACGTGTCCACGCCATCCAAGCTCTGTTTGACTCAATGCCCAGGCGTATCAAGGCCGTTATTACGGCCAGAGGTGGTTGTTCTGGGTACTGATTACTCAGGATCTATGCACCCAAATTGCGTGAAAATGTAATCACATGTCAGTTCTAGTGTAATATATTTGTCCAATGAATACCCGTTTATGTTCTGCATTTCTACTTGGTGTAGCAATTTTAGTGGCAAGTAGTGTAGTATAGCACCTACAAAAAAGAAGACATTTGCCAGAATAAGAAAGCTAAACGTGAAAGGGAACTAGAGGGAGCTGGTGTCACATTCATGAGCTTGTTAAGCTTTTGGGGAAAATCTAAGAACTAACACCTGGTGAAATTCTCACTACGTACTGAGACTGTAACTAGCACAAAAATTCTACATCACGTCTCCAAAATTCCAATATATTTTCGTTATAAATGTATGTAGAACCAATCCCCCAACGTCAGACAAGCACATAAGTGTCATGTTTCTAGAAGAAGGTGTGGTAGTTTCATTTGTAGTGCTAGAAGCTGAGGTAAATGTGGATAAATGACCACCATTACACCACACCTGCAAACTCGAAAGAGGTTTCTATGTGCAATACCAGTGTCAAACACCACCAAATCTCTTAATCAACCGAATTAAAATTTTGAAGCTTCTTAAAACGCATAAGAGCGATATGAAGGTTGGTTGTTGTTTTAATGAATTGTCGACAATATTACAGGTATAACATTATATCAGTTGGGGAAAGAGGTTTGAAGTGGCTTTATGTGAAGAACCATGCCAGCATCTATCTTAAGTGATTTAAGGATACTAATGAAATGTGCTGAAGGCCGCTTCTCTCAATTACGAACGCAGTTTCTTAAAAAAGGAACCAACTCAACTCGCTAACAGGTGGTGTTTTCTTTCGAAACCCTATTTTCTGGTGTTAAGGACAAGTTTTAATAGAAGAAAAACCTCTAGCGACTATTAAAAAAAAGAGAAACGAAAATTTTGGACGGTTTTTTTGAAGGACACACGTGAATGACGGTGTTTATAAGGCATGGCCTTTAGAAGGTGATGACGTGTAACAGGAAGTATGTTAAGTATCGACACTTTAATGTCTTTGCAGTGTTATGTAACTTCTTTGACGATGTAATATGGACATAATTTGGAAATGGTTTTTTTTTTTTTTCAGAAAACATGTCATTTTATGTACTGAATTGTGATATACAGCAGTGTCAGGCTTAGGGAAACTGTATATGATAGAAAAGGTGGAGGAGAGTCTCTTCGTATCAAAAAGGCTTAAGCGGGAATGTAAAATGTGGAAAGGTACGGTTTGGCGCGAAAAATCTTTGTGGCATATGTAGTCTGTGGTCAGCGTCCAGAGAGTTAACACCGCGGTTGTCCAGCGAGGCAAGGACTGCAGGAAATGCATCCTCGAATGTGGATTACTATTTGCTGTTATGTCATGAAATGTATTATATTGTTCTGAATTTTCCTTTTCCGAAACCAAGAAAATACTGAACAAAGCAGTCCTACTTCTAGAACCATGATTGCGTCAAACAGCTTCGTCCCACGTACACAGAAGGTCGTCATTCAAGCCATCTTCAGGCAAAGTAGCAATTAAATATTGCATTTACGGACTTGAATGAGGTTGTGCTAAGCTTTAAAGGGATTAGTACTTAACAGTAACTTTGTGTAACGAACCCTTGTCCTTCTCCGAGGTAGAAATGTTCCGAGTTTTCATCTTCAAAAATGTCAATGTGTCTAACTGAAACATTACTAAATTTCTAAACTTCGTGGAGCAAATGTGTTTGCAAGTATATGTGAAGTGCACAACGTGACAATCCAAGTTCATAAGCCGCGCAGAGTAAAAAATTTGTGATTAAAGTTCCTAATTGAAGTGATCGCCTTCGGTTAATATTAAAATCATACCACAGTACATAAAATTTCATAGTAAAACAGAGGTTACAAAATTAGTGCTAAGTCATAACAGCTCAAAGCGCTATAAAAATCTTACCTGCACCAAAGGTTTGTAAATAGTGTTTTTGCATATCTATTTCCTTTATGTATATGAGTTCTGATCGACCATTGCTAAAAATGGTAGCCAAGAAGTGTGTTAGCCGACAGTACAGTTTCACGGTCCCCTCTTTGCTTAAACAGTGTGATCGTAATTACATGGTGATAGTTTGGGTAAAGGTCAATAATTAACTTTAAAGCATTTGTGCATTTCAAATTATTATCTGTAATATCTTACATAAACTATGACAGTTGCAAGGTCCCCATTTACGAATCATATTCTGTACTACGCAAATGTGTACATACATTCTATGAAATCTATTAGTGTTCCTGTTAACTGAAATAACAGCTTCGTAAAAGCTTCAAAACGGCAGCCTTTCTGTACGTTTCTTCTGTTGAGTACTACATTGTAATTAGCATTATCTTTCACACTCTAAAGCAGACAGTGTGCATTGGTGTGAAGCAGTCTGTTGACAGTAAACTTATTCAGATAGTGGCTCTGCTCATGAATAGTCATCTCTCTAATTAATGCTAGGATGCGCTGTTGTTTATGTGTCCGATTTACCAAACAGATTTGTTATTGAAGTGAAGTTTCAAACATAAGTTGGTTTACTTCGTTTGCCGTTTATTTAACTGAAATTACTTTCGCACAATTAGGCTTGCTACTGTATTCATTTGCATGACCACAGCTTTTACTTTTCAAAAAACATACTGTTGGTTTGTTTCCCGCCAGAATAACAGTTGCATCCTTTCAATACATAACCGTACAGGTGACAAATTACTGTCCGATTGCTTTCCATTGAGACACACGATCACGGGCAGTCTCAAAATCCTGTCAAAGAAGTAGCGTTATAGGGTGGATTTTCTGTTATAATGAGCATTATAAGCAAGATTTTCTGTTATGGTAATCTCCTAGAAAGTTATATACCAATGAGTTGTCTGAAATTTCTAATTTAATTGGATCGTCCCACTTCGGCACCGCAACCGTCTCCAAGTGTCTTGAATGTATACCGTGTTGTGAATCAGAAGGGAAAAAAGTCCTCGAATCTCACTGAATAACATGTAGTTATTGCAGATACATAATCGCTCATAACCAGGATACAAAAATGGGCTGCACTATTACTAACTACAACTATTTAAATCTGATAATTGCTTCACTCGCCCGCATCTCGTGGTCGTGCGGTAGCGTTCTCGCTTCCCACGCCCGAGTTCCCGGGTTCGATTCCCGGCGTGGTCAGGGATTTTCTCTGCCTCGTGATGGCTGGGTGTTGTGTGCTGTCCTTAGGTTAGTTAGGTTTAAGTAGTTCTAAGTTCTAGGGGACTGATGACCATAGATGTTAAGTCCCATAGTGCTCAGAGCCATTTGAACCTTTTTTTTTTTTTTTTTTGCTTCACTAACAGCGCTTTAAACTAGTGTAAGCAACTTAAGCACAATCTGGAAGGCAAATAATAATCAAAATAGAAAAGCTGAGAAATGTTGGGAATTACTGTAGAAATTTCCCCACAAATTGAAGTTACGCTATCTGTCCTTGAAAGGAATATTTCCTGCTTTGAAGATACAAGTGATTCAAAGAAAACGGAAAGCAGCGATACGTAACGTCACACTCATGTCTGCTCTTTCGATGTGATCAGAGTGTAGAAACTCGATATCCCTAACTCCACGACTGCACGGAGACGTTCACTTTAGCACGATTTGAAGGATAGAAGCGTCGAAGCAATTGTAGCAGTTTAGGGACAGACGACCGTCTCAGTGGCGTTGGACGTACTAAGAGAGTCATTTAAAGGACTTGGCAATAGCCGGCCGCGGTGGCCGAGCGGTTATAGGCGCTTCAGTCCGGAGCCAGGCTACTGCTACGGTCGCAAGTTCGAATCCTGCCTCGGGCATGGATGTGATGTCCTTAGGTTAGTTAGGTTTAAATAGTTCTCAGTTCTAGGGGACTGATGACCACATATGTAAAGTCCCATAGTGCTCAGAACCATTTGAACCATTTTTGAAGAGCAAGTACAGCCTTATGTGATGTTAACTGTTCGACAGAATGCAGCGATGTCTCCAAAGCTAACTGCTTTCTTGGGGCATGTAGTTTCCCTAAAACCTGTGTTTCTGAGGCTCAGAACAGTTGATCTGCATATTAGATGGATGCCCGGAAGAACAGGTTTCGTGCACAACTGTGCCAGAGTACTAATGAGTCATCAAATACGAATCTGGATCATGAATAAATGGGGGGATATGCCCTTCACGTACGATTTCCCGATTCCCACTTCACTTTACACAATGACTGACAACGGAAATTTGGCTGCTGACTGTGTAACAGCTGACACACAGAAAAACAGTCTGAAGAGGCCAGTTTGAGGATGACGGGATCCATGCGTGCGCAGACGTCGTGTTATATGGGCGGACGGATCTTCGCGTCTTCTTTTGTAGTCGGACTGCTATCACAAGTGCAACGTTTTAAGGATCCAGTTGGTCGATCCTTGCTCTGCGTGGAAAATAATACTTATCGGCATCGGGCTCCTCTGGGAAATATATTACATCAGGTAGAAAAGCAACACAGCACGATAAAAACCAACTAAATGACTGAAACCAGTTGTAGTATGCACGAGTGAGATTAACGGTGTTTGTACATTTTGTTATTGACTATCTAGTGTATTTAATTAACTACTTGTTTGCAGTAATGAAGAATGGATTTGGTGTTATTTGACGCCATACTCTTAATGCTGCCTTGCAAGCATTTATAATTGACCTTAAAATACCTGATGACCTGAATATCGATAGCTCTTAGCGGTTGAACTATGACGTCTGGTTACTGCGTGTGGCAGAGGTGCACTGCATGTCTAGCAAATCATTCTGTTTGCTCTGTCACACATACTTACAGATACACATGAGCGTTCATATTTTTGTGTAGGCCGTATTGTCACAGAAATTACTTAGATATGGGTTCAGCCCTCCCCCCCCCCCCCCCCCCCCCTCTTCCCATCACATCTTCTGATCAAGGTTTTTAGGAGTTTTCCCTTGATTATAAAGCAACTGCTAGCACTGGAAATCCTCTACCAAATATATTTTCCTCTAACCTTAAAGCACTGTGGCTGTGGTGGTTAGGGAGGTGGAGCACTGGACTTCGCCCATGGAGGTGCCGGTTTAAAGCCAGACAGGGGCGATGATCTTCCGTTCCAGTCCCTCCAGGATCGCCCCGCATCCAAATAAATACCGGGGATCTATCTCGGAAGTAAGAGGTGGCCGGGGAGAGGGACACGTCACCCCCCCCCCCCCCCAATCCTAGTGCCGCGGTGGTACATTCAACGTGCAGTCAAGCTGTTAGTCCGGTCACAGGCTTGTGACGCAGGCTGTTACCTTAAAATACGGTTACAGATCGACGCTTTAAGCATAGAATGAGACAGTGCACAGTCGACAGGTCACGTGACATACGCAGCGCAGCGGCAGTGATGGATGATGTGTACAAAGCTAACAACCACAAGAATAGGGCAACGTGGAATGTTCACCGCTATACATGTCGAGCAAGTCCTCGCCTTTGGCACTAGATATACGTGCGTTCATATTTTTATATGGCATGTGATGTCACAGAAACAAATGAAAAGTAAGTCCAACCCCTCCATCCCGGTTATTCTGGAGTTTTCGTTAGCTGTAACACCAGAACTGGAAACGCCTCCTCAAATACTCCTAATGGGGGAGCTGTGCGCCCTCTGCCCCACCCAGGTCGCTGGGTTGGTTCAAATGGCTCTGAGCACTATGGGACTTAACATCTGAGGTCATCAGTCCCCTATAACTTAGAATTACATAAACCTAACTAACCTAAGGACGACACATACATCCAAGTCTGAGGCAGGATTCCAATCTGCGACCGTAGCAGTCGCACTGTTCCGGACTGAAGCGCCTGGAACCGCTCGGCCACACTGGCCGGCTCGTGTATCTGGAATATTCGATGGTCGTCTAAATACTATTTTTCTGAAATTTTGATGTTTTTATAAATAATGGCAGTCTCCGTCCAGGAGATCACTTCTCTTCTGGCTCCGCATTGGCTTTCGTAATAAACGTACTTCCAGTGCTAAGTGTTGTATTTCATTGCCGGTCCAGCTTTCGGATTTGGACTTGAATGTGCTTACGACGTGGAAAGTGCTTCGTAAAGGCTGGTCAATAATGTATTGTAGTTGAGCGTGACTATTGTAGTACGAGGGTTGTTCAGTAAGCAATACAACATATTTTTTTCTCTGCCAGTTTCGGTTGAAAAATTCAGAATTTGCTGTGTGACATAGTGGAATATTCCCGCTTCAGTCTTAATAGTTTCGTGAAGTTCCAATAGGTGACGTCGCTATACGAAGTCTTAAAAATGGAGTCCGTTAAGGAGGTATGTTCCAAGAAGAGAGCTGTCATTGCGTTTCTTTCGGCGGAAAGCCAAAGTATTGCAGATGTTCATAGGCGCTTGCAGAATGTCTATGGAGACCAGGCAGTGAACAAAAGCATGGTGAGTCGTTGTAAGAGACAGATGTCATCATCGCAACAAGGACGCACAAACCTGTTTGATATCCTGCATGCTGGCCGGCCGCTCACAGCTTTGACTCCAGCAACGCTGGAACGTGCGGTCGCTCTCATTCGAGGTGATCGGCGAATCACAATGAAATATCTCGCAGAGCAATTGGGCGTCTTTGTTGGGAAGTGCTTACACAGTCAGTCACTCATCAGTTGTAGTACTGAAAGGTGTGTGCCCGTTTGATTCCTCGCTGCGTAACAGAGGACCATAGGGAAGAACGAAGAATCATCTGTGGGAAAGTGCTTGCACTCTACGAGGCTGATCGTCACAATTTTTTGTCGAACGTCCTCACAGGCGATGAAACATGGATTCATCACTTCGCAGCGGAAACAAAACGGCAGTCCATTGAGTGACGTCACACCACCCCTCCTCCGAAGAAAAAGTTCCAAGCCGCACCTCAGGCGATAAAATCACCACGACGGTCTTCTGTGATTCTGAAAGAGTTATTGTGTTTTATGTCCTCCTTCGTGGTGCAACGATCAACTCTGTCCCCAGGAATCTGAAGAAACGACATGAGCGCGTTCGTTGCCACAAAAATGTGATGCCGGCTCGTGTGGCCGAACTGTTCTAGGCGCTTCAGTCTGGAACTGGGCGACCGCTACGGTCGCAGGTTCGAATCCTGCCTCGGCCATGGATGTGTGTGATGTCCTTAGGTTAGTTAGGTTTAAGTAGTTCTAAGTTCTAGGGGACTGATGACCATAGATGTTAAGTCCCATAGTGCTCAGAGCCATTCGAACCATTTTGAAAAAATGTGATCGAACTTCTCCTGCTCCATAACACAAAGCCTCAAACAAGTCTGCTCACGCGAGAGGAGCTCACAAAACCTCATTGAACCCTTTCCTTATCCACCCTACAGCGTGGATCTCGCACCTTCCGGCTTCCACCTGGCTGGCCCAGTGAAGGGGGCAATCTACGGAAAGCAGTCCGTAAATAATGGGGAGGTAGGTTATTCATACAACAAGACGGCTCCGAGGTCGATCAGTAGAATGGTATCATGCGGGCATACATGCTTTCCCAATAAGGTTGCGTAGGGCCACCGCATTGAACGGATATTATGTTGCAAATCAGGGGTTTGTAGCCAAAAGACTGGGAGATAACATGATGTATTGGGATACTGAATGAAACCAATCTGCTTTCAGAAAAAATTTCTTGCTTTACTTATTGAATTACCCCCATGAAGAATGTCTTATCCTGACTTAGCTTCGTGTATTCCCGATTACAAACCATTATATCCTGTTGATATTGTGCAATATGATCTATGCAGAGTATTAATTGTGGTTCATTGTGCGGCAGGGCACAGAGGTGAAAGTATAGATGGGGGTCAGTTGTGCCTTACAATTACAAAGCCCATGTTGGTCTGCTGGATTCCACAAGCTAAGGGATCTTCACAAGCAAGTACAATACAATAACAGAATTTCAAATCGCTAACGCTACAACTACTACTAAATGCTTGTAAGAGTTTAACACATTAAGAGTTCTTCAGAAACACTAGTCGGAAGAGAGTCATGCCGCCGGCCGGTGTGGCCGTGCGGTTAAAGGCGCTTCAGTCTGGAACCGCGTGACCGCTACGGTCGCAGGTTCGAATCCTGCCTCGGGCATGGATGTGTGTGATGTCATTAGGTTAGTTAGGTTTCAGTAGTTCTAAGTTCTAGGGGACTGATGACCACAGATGTTAAGTCCCATAGTGCTCAGAGCCATTTGAACCAGAGTCATGCCCAGATTTCGTGTATACAGCAGCCGATAAATCCAGCATTTCTCGAGAATTTATTTTTCCAATTTCCTGTTAGAAACGAAAACGAAAAATGAACTGTCTTTGTAATGAAATATCGAAAAAACAATCATTTCCATGTATTCGTGGAAACACCTTCGAAATTATGAAGCAGTCTTACGAAGATATGTGCATAATGTAAAAATGTATAGATATAGTATCCAAATTAAGAAACAAGATCGCGGAGAGTTTCTATACGCTGGGCGCAGTTGCTTTGCTTCCCTACGACGCGACTTTGTGAATGTCTCTACGGTCTCGCCTCTTCATGCTCTACAGACGGAGATCGTTTTCGCCCTTTCAGCTTCGTAGTTGAAGGCTGTCAAAAGCGCTGTCAGATGTCAGGGATTTCCACAAGTTTACTCGACCGTAAGAGTGTCTTTGTATTCATTAATAAGTGTAAAAAAACTCCATGCATGATGCGGCAGTTTTCACGCATCTCAGTATTATGACGCCATACCCTTGAATTATGTGACGTACAATGTTATATTTGTGTAGGTACATTCAACGGCATATGTGGAAACTGTCAGTGGAACATTTTACGAGTAGAGTTAGTAGCAAAGAAGTAATAAATTTACTCTTCAAGTATCAGGCGGCAGTTTTCCATGCATCTCAGCGTTTGACGTCAGATCTCCTGAACTATGTGTGGTACCATGATACACTGCTGTGGCGGCATTCAGGGGCGTATGTGGATACTGCCTGGGAAAAGTATTACAAATATAGTTAGTAGTACACAAATAATAGATTTAAATGTCATGCGTGATGCGATAGCTTTTCACGCATTTCATTCTTTATGACATTATATGTCTTGACCTATGATGGATGGATGGTTCTTACCCCCAGAGCGAATATTGTCTGACACAAAGGGATATGTGTAGCAAGTTTGATTGTAGTCGGTCCAGTAGTTTAGGAGGGGATGTAGAACACTCTCTCTCTCTCTCTCTCTCTCTCACACACACACACACACACACACGCACAAACACACACACACACGCACACACACACACACACACACACACACACACACACACACACACACAGATACATACATACATCCAGTTTTACGATTCCGTACCTCAGTCAGAAAAAATTGAACCCTTGTTGGGTCACTCATGATGTCCGCTTGTCTGTCTGTCCGACTGTTAAAACCAGTTTTTCTCAGGAACGGGTAGACGTAAGAAGTTCAAATTTATATCACATGTTACGGTCTACAGTCCCTTGGCATTGTTAAAAATGGAAGCTTCTAAGTCATTGTAATCAAAAGATACGGAAATTTATGTCACGTATTTTGATAATAGCAAACTCACTTATCAAAAACTGTAGGGTACTTCCGCTGACTTAGAATCATGAAATTTGGCAAGAAGCAAGGTTTCACAGTACAACTAAATGAAAAGATCCGAAAATCGTTAATCTGTAATAATAACATACGAAATAAAATTTTCACTTGTTATCCAGATATCTGTCCGTCCATCTGTCCGTTAAGACTCCTTTTTCTCAGGAACAGAGAGACACATCAAGTTGAAATTTATATCACAGATTAATGCATGTAGTCCCTTTGCGGTGTGATAAATGTAAGCTTCTAAGTCAACGCAATTTAAAGATACGGCCATTTATGTCACATGTGATACTCGCAAACTCTGTCACCAAAACCTATAGGGTACTCCACGTTGAGCCGTACTCATAAAATTTGGCAAGAAGCAATGTTTAACAGTAGGACTAAAGGAAAAAATGGTTCAAATGGCTCTGAGCACTATGGGACTTAACATCTATGGTCATCAGTCCCCTAGAACTTAGAACTACTTAAACCTAACTAACCTAAGGACAGCACACAACGCCCAGCCATCACGAGGCAGAGAAAATCCCTGACCCCGCCGGGAATCGAACCCGGGAACCCGGGCGTGGGAAGCGAGAACGCTACCGCACGACCACGAGATGCGGGCGACTAAAGGAAAAAATATCCGAAAATTGCAATTATATCAGACGGATATATGTTGCCTGTCTGTCTGTTAACACCTATTTTCATATACTAAGGCCTATGTCCCCTGACACTGTAAAAAATTTAACTTTCTAAGTCAATACAATCGGAAGATATGTTCATTTATGTCACCTTTTGACACTCGCAAACTCACTCACCAAAACCTCCCGTTGACCTGGAATCATGGAATTTCAGAGTATAAATAACGGAAAAATCCGAAAACTGTTGATCTGGAATTAAATCACACGATAAAATATTTGTTTACCATTTTTTATCCGACTTTGTCTGTCCGACTGTGAAGACCCCTTTGTCTCAGGAATGAACAGAAATGTATACCTTGCCTGTACCCATATCGACGACAGGCAAAAATCGATAAGGTTCTCAGTTCCCCAATAGTAAGACCTATCTATATACACAGTGAATTTCGTGCGGAATCCTCGGTGCGCGAGTCCTCGCAGTTAACCGGGTTTTTTATAATGTATGTGAATCATGTACAGCAGTGTTTTTCAACCTTTTTGAATACGCTACCGCTTTCCAAGTATAAATATCCTGGCGACCCACAGAACGATAATAAAAGTGTCAGCGATTTCAAAGGCAACGTATTTAATTTTCTTTCTTGTGATGCTATGCTGATCTAGAAATCAAGTGCAATGTGACAAGAGGTCGTAGTGTTCTGCGGGGAGAGACAAAATTATAATCTTTGCCACGGTAAAGGCGATGGGGTGAGAAGGGGTCAGCCTGAGATAGTCGCGCGTTCTCGGTCACTACAATCAGTTGTCCGAGTACACCAGCAAGTACGGATGTGATTATTGTCTTAGAGCTTCACTCTGAGCGAGCATAAAATGGACAAGTTTTTTAAAGATTTTTTTAAGATCTTTCTTGGATTTTCTTCATTTAGTTATCGATCGGTTCCTGAAAACAGTTTTCCAGTTTTGCGTTTATTTATCGTTAACACGGTGTATTTATTATAAAACAATCTAGATTACAGTCGAAGGTTCGAATCCTGCCTCGGTCATGGATGTGTGTGATGTCCTTGGGTTAGTTAGATTTAAGTAGTTCTAAGTTCTAGAGGACTGATGACCACAGATGTTAAGTCCCATAGTGCTCAGAGCCATTTGAACCAATCTACATTACGCTCAATTCAGAATTAATGTAAAACAAGGAATTATGTAATTTTAATAAAAAATAAATACCATTTTCCATAAGCCTATGGTTTTGTATTACAGCACCCTAGTTTTGAGACATGTAGCAGGATGGTTATTTCATTCGCTTTCATTCAGTTTCAAAAGAAGACAACATTTCTTTTTAATTAATTGCGAGGATATGTAGTACATATTTTTACAAATGGCACTATTAGTTTTTTGTAAGATATTTTTAATCTCTGTTATAAAGCACTATAAAGAAACAATGATTCACTTTACGGCAATCACCACAAATAACTACACGAAAGAAATGAGAAATTAACCTGCAGGTGACCAGCAATGACGATTTTGTGGGAATCCCGACGAAGGCACATAACTAGGGAAATAGAAACGACGTCAACATGCAGTGTTTCAATTAAAGGCTGTGTTGATCTCAGGCATCCTAGAACCGCTCGGTAGAAATTGCTGTACTTCGTGCCTTGTCTCACTGCTGCCAATCCTAGCGATCTATTGTTTTGTTCGAAGCTTGTTACTGAAATGGAACCAAATCTTGCACGTCAGCTGTGTGCGTGATGTTGCAGCCATTTTGTATCACATTTGAACGTGAGCGTCTTTTAAATGTGCTTTCATTAATCTTTCTCGTTCCGTGTGATATTTTTATCACAGCAGATGATTGGCACGTAAACCGAGTTGTCAGTAATACACAAGACGCAGCCATTGAACCGCCATTCCAGCCCGGAAGATGATGTTGTCCTTTCCGTATCTTTGCAAACCTCTCAGAGGTAAATACTGTCTGTACAAGACTTAGCGGCTCTCGCAGCCCTAGTTCCATTCAGTAGAAGTGGGAAGAGATCGAGAAACATCGTGTTGCTTCTCACTACTGCAAGTGTTTTCGTAATTGAACTCTTCAACAGGTTTAAATTAAATTCGTATTCATTGTTATAGATAAGTATCAGATATGAACGTGAGCGAATTTGCAAGGTGCTTTCACAAAACATTGTCACTTCCGTGTGACATTTATACCGCAGCAGATGATCGTCCTGAAACATACGTTAGCAACAATGCTGCGACGGCTTTCTCCTGCGACCGCGACTCCCTGAATAAATTACAATTGAAAGAAAAACAGCCCTCGGTCACTATTTTTAACAAATTAACCTGGTTTCAACACTGCTAGGAGTGTCTTCCTCAGAATTTAAAACAGAGAATTAGTCCGTTTTGCAACCTGCACCACGCAAGAAACGAGCAGCCCTTAGTGACACGACATCATAGTTTTCTTTATTTTAAATATCTTTGTGACTAATGCCCTTTCGGCATATTTATTATTTTGTAAATGACGTATAAGTACTGCCAGTCTTTAACGATGATTCCGTACTTATACCCTATCATACGTTTTTCGTCATTATTCTGTGACCATGTTATAGAATATAGACCATTCTCTGTTTTAAATTCTGAGGAAGACACTCCTAGCAGAGTTGAAACCAACTTAATTTGTTAAAAGTAGTGACCGGGGGCTGCTTTTCTTTCAATTTTAACTATTCACGGTCTCTGAACGTGCAGCCATGTACAAAATTTTTCCATGAGCAAAGGTTTGCGACCCCCCAGCGAGTCGCTACCCACAGGTTGAAAAACACTGGTGTACATACAGTACACTCGTTAAACGGTAGTAGCATGAAAAAGTTAGAGTACATAAACATGCAAGGTTAATTCTAGCAGACATTTCTCGAGTAGTTGAGCAACGGACATCCACTGGTCTCAACAAACATTTGATAATGTGGCGAGAGAGAGAAAGAGGGAGGGAGGGAGGGAGAGAGAGATAGGTCGGCAATATATCGGGTATCTGAGCGGTTGGTTGGTTTATCTCGAGGCTCAGTGATGATCGTCCATTTGTAGTAAGGCTGTAATCAATTCGAACGTTACTTTGAAGAACTCAAGGGTCCTACAGTTTAACATAGACTCCCGACCACGGTCGCACTCCGTACCACCTTCGCATACCAACGTGCAATTAGTATGTTTGGTATAGTGGGGCCGTAGTTAGCGAAACGAATGGAATAATTGTTCGTCGGCTTAGTTGTATTCCCTTTAATTCTCAGTGAACACTTCAGCCTAAACTGCACGGCCATGCTGCCAGACTGTAGACTATTAACTATTATGGAAGCACGTGTTTTCTCCTCTACGCCCAACTGGAAATTTCGATGGTTGCTCTTTCTGAGTCCTTTGGAAATACACCTATCTGGAGATAAACAGTTGGCTGACGGAAGTCGAACTACCTTTTATGTCCGACGTAAATGCTATCCATCATCAGACCATGCTTACTTTACTTTCCAATCGTGTCTCCATAAACTTTAACAGATATCTTTCATTCTTTTTATAACAATGTTCTCCCTTTCTCTGTTCCTGTTTTCCTACTAATATGATTTTCATGTTAGTTGATTCTTCCTCCACTGTTTCATATTTATAGATGTAAAAAGCACAAATATGGGATGTTCTACAACACTGTAGAACATCCTAGCTCCTGTGTTCTTATATCGAAATAACATACTTCAGAGTGACTGCTTGTTTCGCTACCAACCAGTTTTTATTTTAAGATTTTTTTCTGTTCTGTTTGTGTGCTCAATTTGCGTCTGTGTGCGTGTGTGCGTGCCTCCGTGTGTGCCTGTGTGTGTATGTGTGTGTGTGTGTGTGTGTGTGTGTGTGTGTGCGTGTGAGAGAGAGAGAGAGAGAGAGAGAGAGAGAGGGATATTATGCTGCTGTATTATGTTCTCCTGTGACCAAGATAGTACAGGTAGAATCACCTTATACTTGCACCGCAGATATTGTGGAAATGGAAAGTGCTATCGATGTGCGGTTTCCGCAAAATGAACTGATAGTCAGGCGCTCGTACTGTTAGCCGAAGCCGGCCGGAGTGGCCGTGCGTTTCTAGGCGCTACAGTCTGGAACCGCGTGACTGCTACGGTCGCAGGTTCGAATCCTGCCTCGGGCATGGATGTGTGTGATGTCCTTAGGTTAGTTAGATTTAAGTAGTTCTAAGTTCTAGGGGACTGATGACCACAGCAGTTAAGTCCCATAGTGCTCAGAACCATTTTTTGTTAGCCGAAAAACAGATTGTAATAATACTTATAAAGTGTGTTTTTTGTGCAAACACACATTTTTAAATGGAACAATGCATGGACTAAAAGGTGGATAAATTAGAATGTCAGTGGTATTTGTTTCAGGATTCTAATGCGAGTCGTTTACGGGATCCCGTATTTTGAAAAGTTTCCAAAGCAACACTTGTTTTTGACATTCAACGTGCGTGGTTGCTAGGTAAGATGTTATGCTTCCTTATAGTATGCTTTTGTGTTCTTTGAGTGCATTGTGACTTGCTAGCCAGTTCGTGTGTGACAGTCCAAACAGTAGGTCCTGAGTGGACTATGGGATTTACCAATACAGGAAAAGCCGACATATTCAGGGTGTATGGATAGTGTAGAAAGAATGCAGCACGTTCTTATACACTGTATGCAGAAAGATATCCCAATACCCGTCAACCATCTCGGCAGTTATTTATCAACTTCTTCAACCCGTTATGTGAAAGTAGTAGTGTAACACCTAGACAACATAACAGAAGGAAACAAGTAACGACAGAAGAGGGGGAAATTAATGTTGTTGCTGCTATTGCAGTTCACCCGCACTTTACCTCCTACGCAGTGGCATGAATCAGCAAGTGTCCTACACGTTCTCCATCGACATAGGGTCCATCCTCACCACATTTCTCTCCATCAAGATCTGCATCGAAACGATTATGAGTAACGTGTTAACTTCTATATACATGCATTAAGACAGAGTACTCCAGACGTATCATATATCTTGTTCAGTGATGAAGCCACATTTACCAGTAATGGCCTTGTACACCGCCGAAACATGCACTATTGATCTGCTGGAAACTGACGGACGTCTTTCACGAATGCTAGAAGGCTTTCCTCTACAGACTGTGAGGAACACGTGGTACCAACACGATGGACGCAGAGGATCTGTACCTTGGCCGGCACTTTCCCCGGATTTGACGCCTGCAGACTTTTTCTGCGGGCAAAGCTGAAAGACGCTGTCTGCAAGGACATTCCAACTACATTCGATGATATGCAACGACGTATTGCTGTAGCCTACTCGGACATCTCCAATGAAATGCTAGCACATGTGCAGCAGTACTTCCATACCAGACTGGAAGCGTGTATTGCTACTATCGGTATCATTTTTAACACAACCTGTGATGGTCAGTTGCCTCGTTACTGGTCAGAATCCATATGACTAGTATATGGACTTAGGTTGTTCCTTAATATGTACCACAACACGTATTGTACAAGTGTCGGTGTGGGAACTTTTCAAAATACGATATCTCGCAAACGACTCGCATTAGAATCCTGCAACAAACATTGACATTCTATCAATCTTTTTGATTTGCAGCTCCTTGTGTTGGCCGTGTTTGCAGTTAAAAATTATGGATGTGAGGTTCGCCAGTCACGCAAAACACCGTTTTTCTCAGTACTTAAAAATGTTTCGGCACCACTATGCCGTCATCAGTGGGTTTTTGTTTTCATTTACTCTACAATGTGAACATAAATAAAAACGAAAACCCACTGATGATGGCACAGTGGTGCCGAAACATGTTTCGGTACTGAGAAAAATGGTGTTTTGCGTAACTGGCGGACCTCACATCCATAAATTTTAACTGCAAACACGGCCAACACAAGGAGCTGCAAATCAAAAAGATGGATATTTCGTCACCCAGGCAGGCATTCCCCAACAAGCTCTACGACAAATAGAGGAACACATTACTGAAGCTTCAGAAGACAACTCTCAGTATGATGATGATGATGAGTCCCATATTTCTTTACAGAGCGTAGGGGAGCGACGCTGAAGACCCGCACCGCTTTACTAGGCAAGGTCCTAGTGGAGGTGGTTTTCCATTGCCTTCCTCCGACCGTAATGGGGATGAATGATTATGGTGAAGACGACACAACAACACCCAGTCATCTCGAGGCAGGAAAAATTCCTGACCCCGCCGGGAATCGAACCCGGGACCCCGTGCTCGGGAAGCGAGAACGCTACCGCGAGAGCACGAGTAAAAATTGCCTAGCTAAGCATGTAATTCCAGATTATATCAAAAACTAAGTGAATAGCATGTCATCTGCACCAAAGAAAGTGAAAAAGAAAGTGGAGATTTTGTGACTAAAGCAAGAAGTTAGGGAATTATATGCTAAAAAGCAGTCGCACAACACTGAGCGTTACCAAACACATTTAGATTTACAATACCAGCTCACAGACACACAAATCAATGAAATAACAAACATACTCAAGACCATAACATCACAAAATTATCTTGTATTCAACAAAGAATTTTATTCTCAACACGAAAGACTGCCAATGGGATCGCCAATCAGTGGCTAACATATTCATGAACAACCTGGAGAACATGATCTTCAGAAACATAATAAAACCAAAGAACTACAAAGTTATATACTGGTACTGTTATGTCGATGACATTATATGCCTGATTGATGAACCACATACACACATAGAACAGCTACACAATGAAATAAACAACTTACACCCAAAAATTAACTTCACATTAGAAACATAAACTAACAACACACTACACTTTCTAGATCTCACCAAACAAAAAAAAAAAAAAAACAACACACACAATTTCACAATATTCAGGAAACTGACAACCACAAGCACCACCATTAACAACCTATCAGACCACCCATTGACACATAAACATGCAAACTTCAGATTCATGCTCCACAGAATAAGCAGAACATCCATGAACAAACACAAAACACAATAAAACAAATAGCAGTTATTCTACCCATATGGTAGACAAGTTAAATCAAAAAAGGCGCAAGCAGTACAAAAATGAACACACCACACACACACACAAATCCTCACCCAGCATAGAACAACACAAAATACAAAGAATGACCACACAGACACAACAGAGCAACACCACACACACAAAACGAAATGGCACATACTCACCTACAATAACAGGATTGTTCACAGAATAGGCAACATATTAAAGAAATAGGGACTCCAGATAGGATACAGGACGAAGAACACAACACAGAAAAAGATCAGAACACAAGAAATACCCATGGATAAGTTTAACAGATCGGGAATATATTAACTCACATGCAACACTTACCAGTCAGTATACATAGGACAAACATGCAGAAACTTCAAAACAAGATATTCGAAACATCTCAGAGCTTTAAAAAGCAACAGCTCCCATAGCACATTTGCTGACCACCTTATAACCAACAATCACCACCCAACCACAATAGAAACAGACTTAAGAATACTAAAACCCAGCCACAGTCTGTACAGTAAACTGACCATTGAGGAAAACTTCCATATACAGAAGGCAATAGCAGGAGGAAAACAGGTCTTTAACGAATACACTACATTCTGCAATGGCACACTATTTAACACATTAAAGGAACTTTACAAATAAAACAGCACAAACAGATACAGTCTACACACACTCACACGCACGCAAAGCACACACGCACGCACAGACGCACACACACACACACACACACACACGCACACACACACACACGAAAAATAGATACACCAAAATCTGCAAAGACGCACCATTTACATAAAAAAAGACAACACACGCAGCTAAGGAGCACACAGAAAAAACACACACAGACACACACACACACACACACACACAGACAGACAGACACACACACACACACACACACACACACACACACACACACACACACATGCACACGGACAAAGATAAAATACAAATTAAATTCAAATTTGGCGCCGAACTCTCTGGTGAACAAACGAACACTGACTGGGATGGGACACATAACAAACCACAATCACACTGTGTTCTGGTGTAGTGAAAAGTGTTTTACTACGTTATTCGTGGAAAATACTTGTTATAATTACGTATGCATCACAGCATCTCAGGATGATGCGGAGAATGGAAGTGCTTGCCATCCCATCAACATCGTTTGGTTGCAGATGACAAACTACCTGTAATAATTAACACAAAAGTGATCCAGAAAATTCATGCTCACCAGATGAAAAGGTATTTACAAAAAGAAACGATCTGTTGTTCGAACTAAAAATGCACATAATTTTTATAATCATATAACAAAAATGTTCACATTGCAGAATAAATAAAAACGAAAACCCACTGATGATGGCACATGTTTGGGCACTGTGAAAAACGGTTTTTGCGTAACTGGCGGACCTCACATCTGTATATTGACATTCTACTTTACCCTACTTTTTGTTTATTAATCAGAAGAGGCTATGTTTAATTTAAAAAGTGTAATTTTGAACAAAAAATACACTTTCTAAGTATTATTACAATCTGTTTATTAGCTAACAATACGAGCCCCCGTCTACCAATCCATTCCGTCAAATCCGCACATGAATAGCACTTTCCATTTCCTCAATATTTGCGCTGAAAGTTTTAGGTGATTCACCCTGTGTAACGTTAAGATGTCATTGACGTGTAGCAGCAACATTTTCATTGCTAATGTTTCCAAGACTTCCAGTGTGCAAAAAGCTTAGCTACTGTAAGAATAAACTGCAGTTGTAGCAGTTACGTAAGTTTTTGTGCTGAACTCTGACGTAGGTTCATTATGTGGACGTTGTTAGCACCGCGTTCAAGAACTTTTGCCATCTCATGAAAATCGTTGGAGCATTGTTGAGCCGGGAAGTTGTCAGTAGTCGTGTGTCACTGGAGAGTCACCACCTGCTATCCATACAGCTACTGGCTGCCCCGCACCAGCTGAACCCAGTTGCTGAACCGGAACATGCACTGCGAGCCAAGCGATCAGCCACAGGAGCACTGTTAGAGGCGTAAAGGCGAGTATTTCAGGAATAGGTTATTGAAATAATTTCATATTACAAAGTTTCTTTAATGTATGTGTCCAGTTTTCACGGGGCGTTGAGCCAAACGTTCTTGAAATCACACTGCTCCGTTACCAACACATGTCTGACACAAATGACTTAAACCGTATTAATCAAACAAGAAAGCTTTTGCAGAATGTCTGACTGTCGTGATTAGACAAGACGGCGTATTTCAATGAAGTCATGTCCATAGCTATAGTTTTCAGTATTTTATTATGTGATTTGCAATTTTAGCATTTTTCCATTGTTAAGCACAAGCAGTTTCTGCATACGCACAGTTTAAATTATATATCACAATGACGGGCAAAACAGGAAATTAACTAATAGGCAAATAAAATCGCCTGGGGCGCTTTCCGTAAACAAATTTTGTTTTCGAAACTAAGCTTACAACGTGTCAGAAAAAATGGTTCAAATGGCTCTACGCACTACGGGACTTTACATCTGAAGTCATCAGTCCCCTAGACTCAGAACTACTTAAACCCAACTAACCTAAGGACATCACACACATCCATGCCCGAGGCAGTATTCGAACCTGCGACCGTAGCAGCAGCGCGGTTCCGGACTGAAGTGCCTAGAACCGCTCGGCCACAGCTGCCGGCGTGTCAGAAAAATGTTTATACTCAGCACGTATTAGCATATTTTTCTGGCTCCAGGGAGACATACGCTTTTAATATGAGATCTTTTCAAGAACTTAGAGATGCTCAGCGAGCGACGAAGGGAAGCGTGTTGGGAATTACTGGGAGCAACACAGAAACAGACAACTACACCAGGAGACACGCTACAGTGTATGACGAAATTTTGACGCTAACTCAAATGATATGGTGGTGGGTGGACATTTATCGAGGCGAACAGGTAGAAGACGGATCAAAGAATTACTTTCCCGCATTCCGGCAGGTAAGAAAAGAAATGACTACCTAATGGAAGGTCAGTACGCTGCCTTAGAAAATACCCTTTTACCCAGTACTGGATTTCAAGATGTCGATGTTCATAATCGATATATGTAATTTATATTGTTAATAGCACTGAAAACCTGACTTAGATCCATCTATAGGGAATATGTATTTTCATATATGTTCTGTAGTGTCCAGGAAGCCTGCATACTCGATTCGCTAGACGAACAATCAAACAAGTCGTATTAATGAGATTTATTGCAGTAAGAAAATATACAATACTTAACTTTGGCAATTACACAGATGTGTCCCAAGGAAAGGGCGACATAAAAAAAACAATCTTCTTCATTATAGACAATCCCAAGCCTGTGCTGCATAGAGGGTACAAGCGAAGTGACTAGCGTTGACGCTGCTATCGAAGTCGCTAATCTTGAAGCTGCTATTGAACTGTGCCATCACCAGTCGGTCGCAGCGCTCATTTCCTCTCCACACAGGGCCACTGCTGTCGCGTTGTCGTCCTGGAGGGAGGTGTGCTCAGCGTGCAATTGGCTGACTTCTTCTCATAGCCTTCACTTCCCTGTCGTTCCTGACGGGTGTGCCGGCGCATGACTTTATGCAGTAACGGGTTCCAGTGTATAATATGGATTGTTGAAGACGTATGAAATTTACATAGATACAGACTGGGAAATCGAAGTATGTGACCGCTTAGATTTGCAGTGTCAGTTGCAGTGTAATGGTAAGAAGAATGTCATGACGAGTCATGAGGTGACATTGAAGAAGTTGTGCAGTGCAGCTCTTTTCTGCCTGCATCTATAAAGAAATGTATGGGTTTAAATGTGTCAAGGAAAACATGACATGAAAGAGAATGACTATCGTTAGTTTGTCTGCAGTTCCATCACATCCATGCGCACATTATAGAGTGACTTTTACCAGCTTTCAATATCTCGTGGAGGCCTACTAATGAAGGAAGGAAAGAGAGTTTAAAGGTTTCGCCGGCATAGAAATTACTAAATATGGAGATCTGTATCATGAAGCAAAAGAGCGTGATCTCGTTGAAGGAAGACCTGAATCACTCCGGTCAACCTGGAATTTTTATCTCACTGCTTCCAGTGGCACATGGCTCGCTGTGCGCAGTGAATCATCATCGAATAATGCCTCGTCTAATATTTTCTGTTGACCATTGGGGGAGCGCAGCGTGCATTGGCGTATAGCTGAGATTTTCTTTTGAAGAGTGAGTACCTAGCGCTTGAGTTGTGACTCTTGGAGTGTACCCTTGCAAGTGCACTGCTACCTCCTACTGCGATGCGTGCTTACATTATGCATTCCCATTACTGAGGCTAACCCAATTGGCAGTAAACACTGGCATAAACAATAACTCCTAGTGATGAAATATAGAAATATAGGTCAGTTAGCAATGGAATAAGTAGGGAAAAAATGATCTCGATTGAGAAAAAAAATTACTGAATGTCACCGGAAACAATTACGTATTTCACCATTCTATGCAATTTATCAAAGTGGAAACTCTTACGCCTCTGTGGAAGCGGTTTTAACATTTGAAACACACCGGCTACACGCTTCGCCTCGTATAATAAGTACACAAAGAGCGCAGCTTGCCACTCCGATGTGTTTTTTTAAAGCTTTGAACTTCCGACGCCTTGAATTATTTACCTGGCTGTCGTATATCCCTGAACGAGTCGCGCATGTCATGTCTGGGGCAGGTCAGGGACTTTGCCTTGCAAGACTAATCAGATGTATTTCCGCCGATTTTTCTGCTGGATGAAAGCATGGCCTGGCTGGAACATCTCTTTGACGCTGTATTCTGTGGACCTAACGACATCCGGTTGTGTTTCACACATACGTGGGCTATAGTGGCAACCAATCTCTCTTTCCCTCAATTACTCACAAACAGACTGCGTTGCCTATGTTACTTTTTCTTATGTATTGTAAAACTAGGAACTTGATGTCTTTTGTGCAATACTGGAGACAGTTTTTCAGTCGCCCATATAGTGCTATCTATCCTATATTTAAAGTTCTTGAATCTTAGTTCACCTTCACAAAAGAATCAGCATTCATCTACTCATTGTATTAAAATCCATTTGTGTTTCATGAAACCACTTGGCTCTTCAAATTCGCGATTGTTACTGGGCATCTTATGGCTGTCCCATTTAACATTTCTTTTCAACAAGTAATGCACTCGTTTTGTACAACCACGTATTATTTTTTTCGCTTGTGTAATATTTTCAGTTCCAGGGTAAGTACTCCTGTTACAGTTTGCAGCTGATAGCAGTTCCGTCGGAAGCAACGTCTTCAGATCAATCTTCTTCTTAAATTCACACATAATCACTAGGGTTCAAAAGTTCATTTTCTTTGATACTAAGCTTCAGATCTTACAGATGACAAACACATTTGCATTGGACAAGTATTCGTCTACAAGATGGGATTCATTACACAAGCATTCATTAACTTAGCAGGATACTTTGCCAATGTCAACTAATTTGTTTCCTCAAAAGTTTAGCTACGCGTGTGAAAATTGAATCATAGAATTTTGCAAGTCAGACAGTGTTATTACAGGGCCTTGCACTGCAAATGAGATTAAGAGTCGTTTCACAATAACAGCTGAGCACTTATGTCCTAATAAGAAGACAGCTTTCAACCATTTTATGTACCACCTCTACTGCTGTTTCATGGTCAAATATCTGTCCTCGTAGTTTATTTAATGATACAAACAAATATTTATCACAGAATGACACAACGAAGATGAATTGAGAAAAGAGTGTTCATGGACTCTCAAATAATTTCTATCGAGGTTAGACGAGATGCTGCCATAAACACATGTCATAAGAAAAAATTTGGGATGAGTTGCTGGCGTTGTTTGCTGATAGGTAACTTTTGCGTCACCTAACAGGCAATAACAGATTTCTTCTGTTGACGTCAATAAACAAAATGCACCTGGAACTGAAAAAGAAGAAATGGAAGCAACTTCACACCAGACAAATTACTCTCGGCCTTGACTGGACAGAACATCGATTTATCCCTGCCACGTCATGGGAGTCTGTTTGGTTCTACAGCGTGAAGTTGGACGCACATTACTTCTTCTCTATTCGAAAGCTCTGCCAACGAACACATTTTTAAGCTCGGTAAGCATAAGGAACACATCTCACAAACAATTTCGCGTTGTCAGTGAATTCACTGGTAACGGGATATGCACTCGCAGTTTGTTTACAGTACTATGGCATCTCAGTCAACTACAGGAACTATCAACATACACCTGTTACTGTCTTTACTGTTTTCTCGGTTTGGTCTTTGGTTTACAGTTTTTCTTTCTGAAAAATATTCTTAACTCCAATTTTTGAAAGTCATACCAGCCCATATTTTTTCCTCAGTTTCTTTTGTTAAGGTTTATTAACAATAGCAATAATAATAATAATAATAATAATGTCGTATGGATCAACGGCCTGGTGTCAGTGTCTTAATTGGACCCCACCTCGTCAACTTGCGTGTCCTTGAGTTCCAAGTAGTAACTGGGATGGACATTACCTATCTTCGGTGATCGGGCGAGAACCTGTGTATCCAACGACGCAAGGCCGCTGGCAATAACAAAGTGTGACCCTGTGGCCTGGTGCAAGTCCTTCAATCAGACATCACTTCTGCGACTTGCGTGTCCCTGACCCAACGGCATCCAGCGTACCCATACTGTCCACCCATCCAAGTACTAACCAGGCCCAACGCAGCTTTTAGTGAGCTATAAGAAAATCAACTCTTTTCTAACATTTTCCTGCTGAGTCTAATAGATCTAGCACTTTTCCAGCGTTCGAACGTGCCTTATACATATCACCTCAGTGTTTTTCTCTTGCCGTTCGTTTGCGGGCGATAGAAAAGAAGCATGAGACAACATTTCCACTCCAGAAAAGAAATGTTTCGTTCTGCAGTACGTATCCTCCTTATTCTCTGCTCATTTTCCGTTGCTTCCCATGGCACTAAAGCCTTTGTGTCTGAATATGAATACTTGTCGCCAAGGTGATGACTGTTCTTTGAAGTTCGGTTGGGGCCTCCGCAAAGTTATGGCCCGTTTCAAATAACCTTTATTGGGGAACGTGCAGATAACGGGTTGCACAACTGACTGTTGTACATCCTGATTGCTCACCGTTTTACTGACTACATTTACGACTCATCGTATGACCTTCAGAAACGAATTTGCTCCTGTCACCCACATCATTATCTACTCAAGGCTGCTTACCGATCCGTCAACTGCGTGAAGTGATAAATGTTATGTCTTGTGAACAGTTACATGCTTAATTACGACAGCGAAGGATTCGTTAAAATTAGAGACTATTAAGCCTTACATTACACTTGCTGCGTATCGTGAATGTTATTGTAACAGAGATAGAGACGCTTCTGTGTATTTACACATAATTCTTCCTGCCCATTAGAGAAAGAATACTGCTCGCTTGCGGCAGAGATCAAAGGCAATACATTGATTTCATATTAAGAACGATTGGGTTTCAAATTGTTGTGTCATTATCTTGATTTGCGAGCTAATTTCAAGCTGCTAAATACTTACGTTTAGTTCTCGTACCTGTTTTTGCCAGCAATATGTGGGTATATTGATGCCAGAGTCGTCAGAACTAACGATATTTGCAATTAAAATCTTCGATAAAAGTTATTAAATTACATAAGCCTGCATCTTAAAGGTTTGTCATAAGATTTTTCGAATATAGGTTTTCCAGGTTTATGATCCTGATTCTGAAAATTAAGATTTTTCACAGACATGGGTCTTGTATTTTAAATACTTAAGTTATTGAAGCAAAAATATTTGAATAAAATTTCAATCAAGGTCTATGATTTTTTCATTATTATTCTATTTTTCGGCATATAATAAAAAAGTGCAAACAATTCTATTAGCAGTTTTGAGTACTCTGTTACAATTATCAAACTTTAACTTTTTTGATTTTCTGCAGTACCTTCATATTCACTAGCGCTACTCAACACCCAAAAACGTCGTTGATCATACTTTCATTTCATCTTCCGTGGTTCGATGGTTCCATCTCTTTGATGTTCTGGAGGAAGTGTCCCAGATTTTCAGGCAAGTAGTCAATATGTGGGTATAGAAAGTGAACATTTACCTCACGTTACAAACCAGATTCTTGAAATTTTTCAACAAGGTCTAAACAAATTTCTTGTCTTTTGGTTAGTGTTACCCTCTAGAAAGTTTTCATTAACAGCCCTGAAGGCAATCTATGCGTCTTTTTCTCTAACATTCACGATCGATTTGTGAATCTGAGGACAAAAAAGAATTCTAGCTTTCTATGTTTATTAACTGATGGAAGAAAAATATCATGGAAAGATACTTAAATTAGTATTCATCTTACGGAACAGGCGCACAAAGTGTTTCGTCAACCGAAATTTGATATGTATTGGTGGCAGCAAAAATTTTCTTGTGTGTTACAAGTGGTTCATTCAGGATGGTTTCAGTCCCAAGCCAAAACATGTAGCCGTTTTAACCAAATCTTCACACTCCATTGTCTTTACTTTACTCACCTACCCCATTCACATAAAAACCAGTAGGTTTTCTGTGTGCAGTTTGTTGTCCTAACGAAGTTCCTCTAAAGAAAACTGAAATTTATTTCATTCTGCTACAGAAAATAATGTAGATGAAGGAAGATAACTAAGAGCAATTTTCAAATCAACATAAAAAATTTAAGAATATTTATGTATTTTCGATCTTCTGATCTTATGCAGCCTGGTGTTATGTACAGCGGTTAACATCACAAGCGATATTTTCAGATACGAGACCTTATTCGCGATTAAATTAAATTCAGAATTATATATTACAGTTATATGTATTATTTTAGAAACTGCATGATTTTAGTCACTAGGAATTATGTACTCGCTATTTCAAAAACTAAATTTCGCACAATATCGTGAATTTGTATTAGAAAATATGTAAACAGGTTTTGCAAAAGACAAGAGAGTTTAAAAATTATTTTTTATCGAACTTGGACATTGTTAAGGAGCTTAAATTTTTTTCTTAACTTGGGGTTTTATTTGACTATGTAAATAACTGGGTTGAAAAAATATTATTTTATGTAATTTAAAAGAAATTATAACACTTTTTCATGATTTATTACATTTAATTGTCATGTTTAATGTTTTGTTAACGGTATATAGAATTATTTAAACTATGTTTGGCCGAAAACCCACATCAAAATGTTCTCCAAAATTTAGTGCTGGATGTACATTATTAACATTTTTAAGACTACTACGAAATATTATGTAATCAGACAAACCCCTGATAATTAGTAAACTTCGTAGAAACTAAGATGCATGTAACAATAAAGCAGAGAGTAGGCAGATGCTGTAGTTTATAATGCGATCTGTCTGAAACTGATGGTGATGGAAAGTTTGAAGTAAATGCAAGTGCATAAAAAACAGTGTAGCATTTATTTCAGTTTTATAGTTGGATTATTGTTTTAATTACAGACAAATAATATACAATTTAAGTTTTCACAATACTTATAAACCAGTTTTTTATGTCTGAAGTGGTACCTAACATCATGAGTCCAAAATCTTCACCAGTGATCAGTAAAGTAATTTTATTTTAAATAGTATAATTCACTGAAAATCTCTACCATAATTTCTTCAGAGTTCGTTTGGTAGAAACTCACTTCTTCCTGGAGCATATGTAAAATGCACTTAACGCATTTTAGGAGTGGACCAATGAACTCAGATACTAGTTACTCTGGAAACACCTTTGCGTCAATTCATTTGAACATATCAGAGGTTAGACAGTTTCAGGACACCAATTTGGCAGCCTGATTTCGTTTCATCAAACTCAACCTAAGTGAACACAGGGATACTTCCATTAGCAAGACTCATTGAGGACTACAACCCTTCCAACCCTCGTCCGACTCAGCAAGTAACGGTCTCGAATGTCGATGACATATTAAACTCGAACCTATCTTTCTCCTGTAGCGTGAGAGACACTTCAGTTAGTTATCATCACGATTTTCACTGGTGTCGGAGACGATTTAACTTGAACTACAGATAGGAATGAAACAAGTTTGAGAATCCATTAGGAGTACATTAAAAGTCTACGATCAGGCCATAGGACTATCCTTTTCTGATTAGCTGCCATGTAGTACCTCGGCATATTGTATCAATTGGATTTTTATATTGAGGGGCATGGGAGCAGCAGACTCCTCTCGCGACTATTGTCACCTTTATGAACCTCTAAGCTGCTGCTTCACATTCAAAGAGCTCCCCAACTGACATTACGTGACAGAGTATAAGGAATTGAACACTGATAGTCCACATGGAAGACAGGGACGCTGACCACTGAACTTCAGAGGTGGACAAGTTATATATGTACACACAGAGTGGTTCATTGTTTGTTACTGGGCCAAATATCTCAAGAAATAAGCGTCAAACGAAAAAACTACAAAGAACGAAACTCGTCTAGCTTGAAAGGGGAAACCAGATGGCGCTATGGTTGGCCCGCTAGATGGCGCTGCCATAGGTCAAACGGATATCAACTGCGTTTTTTAAATAGGAACCCCCATTTTTTATTACATATTCGTGTAGTCCGTAAAGAAATATGAATGTTTTAGTTGGACCACTTTATTCGCTTTGTGATAGATGGCGCTGTAATAGTCACAAACATATGTCTCACAATTTTAGACGAACAGTTGGTAACAGGTAGGTTTTTTAAATTAAAATACAGAACGTAGGTACGTTTGCACATTTTATTTCGGTTGTTCCAATGTGATACATGTACCTTTGTGAAGTTATCATTTCTGAGAACGCATGCTGTTACAGCGTGATTACCTGCAAATACCACATTAATGCAATAAATGCTCAAAACGAAGTCCGTCAACCTCAATGCATTTGCCAATACGTGTAACGACATTCCTCTCAACAGCGAGTAGTTCGCCTTCCGTAATGTTCGCACATGCATTGACAATGCGCTGACGCATGTTGTCAGGCGTTGTCGGTGGATCACAATAGCAAATATCTTTCAACTTTCCCCACAGAAAGAAATCCGGGGACGTCAGATCCGGTGAACGTGCTATTCAATACCGCTTCAACCGTACGCGAGCTATGTGCTGGACATCCATCATGTTGGAAGTACATCGCCATTCTGTCATGAAGTGAAACATCTTGTAGTAACATAGGTAGAACATTACGTAGGAAATCAGCATAAATTGCACAATTTAGATTGCTATCGATAATATGGGGGCCAATTATCCTTCCTTCCATAATGCCGCACCATACATTAA
The DNA here is from genome assembly GCF_023864345.2 of Schistocerca serialis cubense. NCBI lineage: Eukaryota > Metazoa > Arthropoda > Insecta > Orthoptera > Acrididae > Schistocerca > Schistocerca serialis. The sequence continues at coordinate 399,655,199 of NC_064642.1, read as the reverse complement.
CCCGCCAAGGTCGCTGATGTTCCACTTGTCGCAGCCATCGTGGATTTTCCGTTGCCCAATAGTACATATTATGCCGGTTTGTGAAGTTATCATTTCTGAGAACACATGCTGTTACAGCGTGATTACCTGCAAATAACACATTAATGCAATAAATGCTCAAAATGAACTCCGTCAACCTCAATGCATTTGGCAATACGTGTAACGACATTCCTCTCAACAGCTGTTGGTGAATGACGCTTCGTCGCTAAATAGAACGGGTGCAAAAAATCTGTTATCGTCCCGTAATTTCTCTTGTGCCCAGTGGCAGAACTGTACACGACGTTCAAAGTCGTCGCCATGCAATTCCTGGTGTATAGAAATATGGTACGGGTGCAATCGATGTTGATGTAGCATTCTCAACACCGACGTTTTTGAGATTCCCGATTCTCGCGCAATTTCTCTGCGACTGATGTGCGGATTAGCCGCGACAGCAGCTAAAACACACGTACTTGGGCATCATCATTTGTTGAAGGTCGTGGTTGACGTTTCACATGTGGCTGAACACTTCCTGTTTCCTTAAATAAGGTAACTATCCGGCGAACGGTCCGGACACTTGGATGATGTCGTCCAAGATACCGAGCAGCATACATAGCACACGCCCGTTGGGCATTTTGATCACAATAGTCATACACCAACAAGATATCGATCTTTTCCGCGATTGGTAAACGGTCCATTTTAACACGGGTAATGTATTACTTATACGTTTGTGACTATTACAGAGCCATCTATCACAAAGCGAAAAAAGTGGTCCAACTAAAACATTCATATTTCTTTACGTACTACACAAATATGTAATGTAATAAAAAATGGGGGTTCCTATTTAGAAAAACGCAGTTGATACCCGTTTGACCTATGGCAGCGCCATCTAGCGGGTCAACCAAAGAGCCATCTGGTTTCCCCCTTCAAGCTAGACGAGTTTCGTTCTTTGTAGTTTTTTCGTTTGATGCTTATTTCGTGAGACAGGAACACCATATATATATATATATATATATATATATATATATATATATGTGTGTGTGTGTGTGTGGAGAGAGAGAGAGAGAGAGAGAGAGAGAGAGAGAGAGAGAGAGAGAGATTCAAAATAGTCACAGAGATTTTGTGTCTAACAACATAATGATGTAACAGCTGGTGTATCTTAATAGCATCCATTTTACCTGACGCAGAAGACCAACAGGAGAGTGTTCTTGTACTACAGACTGAAAGCGTGGAATCAGCCGAGAGTACAAACTTTTATAATGACAAAGCTTGTGCCCAGTTTGAAGTATATTGATCTTGTCGCTGGATACTAATAGAATCGATTATCGTTTAAAGCTTTCAGAGGGGACTGATCTGAGGACTTGCACGAGGTGAAATATGAAACTGGTGATCCAAAGCTTTGTGTTCTAAAAAAAAAGGGGGAGAAACTTCGTCGCTTCTTGGGTATTGGCTGTTCTACGTGTCAGAGAAATCTACTCTGGTGAGCAAAATATAAATGTCATTTTTCTGGCATTAGGTTTGTACTCCAGTAGCAAATTACACTCTGCTCACAAAGACAGCGTCGTTGGAACGAAATATAAATGATCGACGCGTTTAAAAAAATAACTTTTATATTACTTCCACCCACGCATACACATCTTGCAAAATGACCACAACGGGAAAATAGAGTGAACTCGGGGTAAATTGACTGATAATCTCTCCATACGCCGTTGGTGACGAAATGTAAGTAATGGACTGGTTTATTAAATAAATATTTTTCGACGCTTGGGGGGAGGGGGGGGGGGAGTAATAAAAAATGAGTTTGCTCCGCGAGGGAAAACCCTGCTAGTGACACAGTTGGAGACCCATCATCATGGCAGTGGTTCTTGCAGCCCCTGTACCGTTAGTGTACAGGAGTAACGTACACTAAAACTTTGCGGTCTATACAGGTAGGAATAATATGTCACGATGCTGGGATGATAATAATGTCTCATTTCTGGAAATATTCGCAACGACTAAGAATAGATAAAACTACTAGCTTAGCGCCCGGTGCTTCGCTCGCAAGGTCTGTATGGTCTACACAGTTTTTTTTGTTTTTTGTTTTTCTTTAATCGAATTTATATATTGTTCACAAATTGCAACACCTTCTAAACTTTTCACTCTAATTAAGGAGATAGAAGCATGGATTTTGCTGAATGTATTTCTGACGGAAAAGCAATTCTGGTAGCTGGAGTCCAAGGATTTTATTAATCATGTCTTTTGCGTTCTTGTGGTGAGATTTTCATAGAAACTTTCATCCCCTGACAGATATGTCTTTATGTGTGTCATTATATCTAACAGAGAAGTGAAATACTAATTTCCAGAGATTTAGCTTTAATTTTTTTTTAATATTACGAATTATTTTCTTGAGAGCTTAGGTTTGAAAATGCTTTTATACTGAAATAATATCTTAAAGCTTTTCAGCTTTTATTTCACTCCTTTAGGGGGTTGAGTTTCCAAAAACACTGAAACACATTTTTCTCTGTCTGACAGTGTAGCTTTAAAAATGCATTAGTCGTTCTTATAATAGTGATTAATTTGAAAAAAAAACTTTCACGCACTATTTTATCCTTTAGTTGTTGACTTTCAAAAATGTTGAAACACGTCCTTAGGAGTGGAAATTTTTCATTTTTAACTGAGAAGCCAAATACCAGTTTTCAAAGATTTAGCCCTAAAAATGCTTTCGTAATGAAATATCTTCCTAAGAACTTTTCGCCCCATAGTTCACCCCTGAGGGTTCAATTTCCAAAAACAGTGAAACATATTTTTTTAAATTTCTAACAGAGAAGCCAAATATAAATTTACATCGATTTAGCTTCAAAAATGCTTGTATAACGAAATATTTCCATAAAAACATTCATCCCTTATTTCACCTCCATTGGAGTTCAGTCTCCAAAAACAGTGAAACATGATTTTTTTAATTTCCAATCTAGAATGCAAAAAGAAATTTTCTTAGAATTAGCTTCAAAAATGCTTTCATAATGTTCTACTTTAATAAATATTTTCATCCCCTATTTCACCCCCTTAGGGGTTGAATTCCAAAACCACTGAAGCACATTTTTTTAAGTTTGTAACCGTGAAGTCAAATATCAATTTCCACAGGTGTAGTTTAAAAATACTATAGTCCCTCTTCAACAATCAGTTATTCTTTAACAAATTCCGCCCTCTATTTCACCCCATAAGGGTTAAGTTTCCGGAAATGTTGAAACATGTATTTCTTTATTTCTGACCCGGAAACCAAACACCAATTTTCGTAGTCTATCTTCAAAATTGTCTTAATAGTGGCATATTTTTAAAAAAAACCTTTAATTCGCTGTCTCACCCCCTTAGAGAAGGAATTTCGAAAAATTCCTTCTTAAACGACGCCTACTGTGTAAGATCAACGCCCTTTTCAAATTTTAGGTTCCTATCCTTAGCGGTTTGGGTCGAGCGATAAAGAGTCAGTAAGCAAGGATATTGCCTTTTATATATGTAGATTAAAGTGCGTATTTTTAAGCTGTTGGCTCTGGTTGGTCTCTCCAGTACTCTGCGCTTCCATTATTACTTTAAACAGAGGCCCATTGTTTTCGCAGCTATGAAGTGGAAGTTAACATTTTATATAGCTGTCTACCGCACGGGCGCGTAGCAGCCTGAAATGTAATGAGAACAGCAGCACAACGATGGACTGGTGTTCACGGCGTGCCCAACGGCAATGTAGAGGAATCTGAAAGGAACACATCGCAGTTGAGACAGCAACGGCTGTTGCAGAGGAGTGCAGGACGACAGGATTTCTCCTCGTATTTCCTATTTTTTTTTTTTCCACAAGAGGCAGTTAGGTGGAAACAAGACAGATGGAAAAGAGTAGTAAACTATTTATTATTTCAAAAGTTATCGCCATTCCTGTTGATACATTTGTTCCTCTGTAAGGCAAGATGATCAATACTTTCTTGGAAAAATACTGAAAGTTGTCTCTGGGGCATGATTGAAACCAGCCGTGCTCCTCTTGGTCTGGTTCAAATCGACGACCACGAATGACGTGGGGAGACAGTGGGACTGGGCAGACGCACATGTGGCCAAGGTTGTTTCAACTACGCAGCAGATGTTTCGTTCGGAAGCCTTTACGTATCCTCCAAATACCCCCGATCACTCCCATGTGTATTTTTCATGTCTATGGAGCCCTGAAATAAGACACAGGTGGCCATGGATTTACTTCGCACGAAAAGGTGCATGCCTTGGGCCTTGGTAGATTCATGGTTCCATAGCCAACAGCAGACATTTTCCCGCGAAGCCACTGACATCCTTGACACGCAGTGGGACAAATGCATTATCAGTTATGACAATTGCTTTTGAAATAATAAAGTTTCATCACTTTTTTTCTATATGTCGCATTTCCATCTGACTGTCCCTTATAAAAAAGTGCATATGCATCTTATTCCTAACACAGTAGTGATGGTGTTGGCAGCAGCACAAGCGTATGAGAGCTATTATTTACAGTGTAATTCAACTATTGCCTAATTTTCGAATCTACTATAATTTTTATAGAGCCAGGCTCCTCTGAGGCAGCAATGGATATAACGTATATCTTTGACCCTGGAGTCATTTTAACGTTATGTCGGCAGTATGTATGTGAACACAATTTTATGTAAGTAATAAATACCTTTGACCATGACATCACTTTAATATTATTCTAGAGGTATGTATGTGTACATAATTATTTTTTACTTTCAAGTGAAGCAGTGTAATTTGGGGCTATTTTTTACACATCACTTTAATACTTCGCTATGATTGGTTGGAGAGCAAGAGGGGGGGCAGAGGCATAAGGAAAGGAACACTTGGCTTAGGGTGGAGGGGTTTTTTTTTTTTTTTTTTTTTTGGTCATTAGTCTACTGACTGGTTTGATGCGGCCCGCCACGAATTCCTTTCCTGTGCTAACCTCTTCATCTCAGAGTAGCACTTCCAACGTACGTCCTCAATTATTTGCTTGACGTATTCCAATCTCTGTCTTCCTCTACAGTTTTTGCCCTCCACAGCGCCCTCTAGTGCCATGGAAGTCATTCCCTCATGTTTTAGCAAATGTCCTATCATCCTGTCCCTTCTCCTTATCAGTGTTTTCCACATATTCCTTTCCTCTCCGATTCTGCGTAGAACCTCCTCATTCCTTACCTTATCAGCCCACCTAATTTTCAACATTCGTCTATAGCACCACATCTCAAATGCTTTGATTCTTTTCTGTTCCGGTTTTCCCACAGTCCATGTATCACTACCATACAATGCTGTACTCCAGACGTACATACTCAGAAATTTCTTCCTCAAATTAAGGCCGGTATTTGATATTAGTAGACTTCTCTTGGCCAGAAATGCCTTTTTTGCCATAGCGAGTCTGCTTTTGATGTCCTCCTTGCTCCGTCCGCCATTGGTCATTTTACTGCCTAGGTAGCAGAATTGCTTAACTTCATTGACTTCGTGACCATCAATCCTGATGTTAAGTTTCTCGCTGTTCTCATTTCTACTACTTCTCATTACCTTCGTCTTTCTCCGATTTGCTCTCAAACCATAGTGTGCACTCATTAGACTGTTCATTCCGTTCAGCAGATCATTTAATTCTTCTTCACATTTACTCAGGATAACAATGTCATCAGCGAATCGTATCACTGATATCCTTTCACCTTGCATTTTAATTCCACTCCTGAACCTTTCTTTTATTTCCAACATTGCTTCCTCGATGTACAGATTGAAGAGTAGTCTTACACCCTTCTTAATACGAGCACTTCGTTCTTGATCGTCCACTCTTATTATTCCCTCTTGGTTGTTGTACATATTGTATATGACCCGTCTCTCCCTATAGCTTACCCCTACTTTTTTCAGAATTTCGAACAGCTTGCACCATTTTATATTGTCGAACGCTTTTTCCAGGTCGACAAATCCTATGAAAGTGTCTTGATTTTTCTTTAGCCTTGCTTCCATTATTAGTCGTAACGTCAGAATTGCCTCTCTCGTCCCTTTACTTTTCCTAAAGCCAAACTGATCGTCACCTAGCGCATTCTCAATTTTCTTTTCCATTCTTCTGATATTATTCTTGTAAGCAGCTTCGATGCATGAGGTGTTAAGCTGATCGTGCGATAATTCTCATACTTGTCAGCTCTTGCCGTCTTCGGAATTGTGTGGATGATGCTTTTCCGAAAGTCAGATGGTATATCGCCAGACTCATATATTCTACACATCAACGTGAATAGTCGTTTTGTTGCCACTTCCCCCAATGATTTTAGAAATTCTGATGGAATGTTATCTATCCCTTCTGCCTTATTTGACCGTAAGTCCTCCAAAGCTCTTTTAAATTCCGATTCTAATACTGGATCCCCTATCTCTTCTAAATCGACTCCTGTTTCTTCTTCTATCACATCAGACAAATCTTCACCCTCATAGAGGCTTTCAATGTATTCTTTCCACCTATCTGCTCTCTCCTCTGCATTTAACAGTGGAATTCCCGTTGCACTCTTAATGTTACCACCGTTGCTTTTAATGTCACCAAAGGTTGTTTTGACTTTCCTGTATGCTGAGTCTGTCCTTCCGACAATCATAACTTTTTCGATGTCTTCACATTTTTCCTGCAGCCATTTCGTCTTAGCATCCCTGCACTTCCTATTTATTTCATTCCTTAGCGACTTGTATTTCTGTATTCCTGATTTTCCCGGAACATGTTTGTACTTCCTCCTTTCATCAATCAACTGAAGTATTTCTTCTGTTACCCAAGGATTCTTCGCAGCTACCTTCTTTGTACCTATGTTTTCCTTCCCAACTTCTGTGATGGCCCTTTTTAGAGATGTCCATTCCTCTTCAACTGTACTGCCTACTGCGCTATTCCTTATTGCTGTAGCTATAGCGTTAGATAACTTCAAACGTATCTCGTCATTCCTTAGTACTTCCGTATCCCACTTCTTTGCGTATTGATTCTTCCTGACTAATGTCTTGAACTTCAGCCTACTCTCCATCATTACTATATTGTGATTTGGGTCTATATCTGCTCCTGGGTACGCCTTACAATCCAGTATCTGATTTCGGAATCTCTGTCTGACCATGATGTAATCTAATTGAAATCTTCCCGTATCTCCCGGCCTTTTCCAAGTATACCTCCTCCTCTTGTGATTCTTGAACAGGGTATTCGCTATTACTATCTGAAACTTGTTGCAGAACTCAATTAGCCTTTCTCCTCTTTCATTCCTTGTCCCAAGCCCATATTCTCCTGTAACCTTTTCTTCTACTCCTTCCCCTACAACTGCATTCCAGTCGCCCATGACTATTAGATTTTCGTCCCCCTTTACATACTGCATTACCCTTTCAATATCCTCATACACTTTCTCTATCTGTTCATCTTCAGCTTGCGACGTCAGCATGTATACCTGAACTATCGTTGTCGGTGTTGGTCTGCTGTCGATTCTGATTAGAACAACCCGGTCACTGAACTGTTCACAGTAACACACCCTCTGCCCTACCTTCCTATTCATAACGAGGGTTAGGGTGAATTAAATTTCGCACTAGCACAATTGGGCTAGTGCCACCATCTAGAACTTTGATTCATTGTTTCATTTTAATACTACACTATGATTGGCTGGAGGGAGGGGGTATTGAAGGAGTAGGAAGAGGGGGAGGGGAGAGAGCAGGTGAGAGGGTGAGAAGAGGGTGAGGAGATGAAGAGCGGGTGTGGCTTCATCGATGTTATGCTTTGAAGTTCGCTGGTCCCTAGCCCTGTTCCTCACTAACATTTACACCTTGCAAGCACATTTAAGTGCAAGGTGAGCTGGATGGCACATTTATATACTACTGGCATTTAGTACTTCGCGCTGGTGTCAGCAGAATATTCTCACAGAGCTATGCACAGTCTCAGACTGAAACCTGACTAAGTAGTGGTAGTGTACCGACTGACCAGTTCAGATACTGCTGCTTCATGTCAAAATACTGCACTCAGCTTTTACAATCTGTGTGTGTTGAAAATATTTGTAGTGAAATACTCACTCTTGTGAGGGATCACGGTTGAATTTATTGGAATTCTCCATCTAGTAGAACAATAGACACTGGCTGGAGTACTCAAGTTCTTATGATTTTGTGATAAGCTCTTTCGTTAGGGACTATGAATGACGTACTGGCTTTGTAATTTTGTGTAAAATTAAATGTAGTGACGCCGACGGAAAAAACATTATGAAATTTTGTAGCTAGTTCACTTTATGTTGGCTTCGTTGTCTTCTACAGGATATGATTGTTGGTGCAGGCCTAGTCAGTTCGAAGAAATTATGTACAGCTCGAAATCTACAGGTAGTTCCTACTTGTAAATAATAAGAATTCGCCAAAGTTCTCTTCTCTTTTTTTTCTAGTAAAGAAGCAAACGATTTCACGATGATAAACGAACTTTCAAGGAAATACAGCTACCCCCGATTGCACAAACATGTCCTCTCTTACAATCGACGCCACAAGACCCACTAATACAACATCCTTTCCTGCCGAGTATGTGGTAAAGATCATAGATTCCACAACTGTAAGTATAGAGACCAAAGATTTACACAGCTAGAAACGAAAGTATTGAAGTTAACTTTAGACGCTATTTTTATATAAATATCACAAAACTCGAGGAAAAACATGATTGTAAATAACTTTATAAAATTAACAGATTAAAGTTTTTATTAATTAACTACAAATATACATTTAATATCAAATGAGGGCAGTAGTTCACAAAGTATATAACTTACATAGAACTAAATTTACACAGTTTGTATATATACCCCACCATGAACCATCAACCTTGCCGTGGGTGGGTTGGCTTGAGTACCTCAGTAATACAGGCAGCCGTGCCATAGGTACAACCACACTGGACGGGTATCTGTTGAGAGGCCAGACAAACATATGGTTCCTGAAGAGGAGCAGCAACCTTTTCAGTAGTTGCTGGGGCAATGGTCTGGATTATCCAGTGCCCTGGCTTTGTAACATCAACCAAAACGGCCTTGCTGTCCTGGTACTGAGGAAAGTGATAAAGCAAGGGGAAACTACATCTGCAATTTTTTCCGAGTGCATGCAGCTCTACTGTATGGTTATATGATAATGGCATCCTCTCGGGTAAAATATTCCAGAAGTAAAATAGTCCCCTATAACGATCTCCGGGTGGGGACTACTCAGGAGAATATCGTCATGAAGATAAATAAAACTGATGTTCTACAGGTTGGAGCGTGGAATGTTAGATCCTTTAATCGGGCAAGCAGATCAGAAAATTTTATAACGGAAATGCATAGGTCGAATTTAGACATAATGGGAGTTTGTGAAGTTTTTTGACAAAGAGGAACAGGACTTCTCTGGTCAGGTGAATTCAGGTTTATAAATAGAAAATCCAAATGGGGTAATGCACGAGTAGGTTTAATAATGAGTAAAAAAACGGGAATGCATGTAAGCTAGTATAAATGCACTAACAGCATAGTTAGCGTATTATCATAGTCAAGATAGCCAAGAAGACCACACCCATCCCAGTAATACATGTTTATATGCACTCTAGCTCTCAAGATGATTAAGAATTTGAACAAATGTTTGATCAGATAAAAGAAATTATGCAGATAATTAAGAGAGACGGAAACAGAAATGTGATGGGAGACTGGAATTCTACAGTAGTGAAAGGAAGTGAAGTAAAAATAGTAAGTGAATATGGATCGGGGGTAAGTAATGAAGGAATGAAAGACGAAGCCGGCATGTAAAATTTTGCTCAGAGGATAACTTAATCATCGCTAACACGTGTTTTAAGAATCATGAAAGAAGGCTGTATACAGGGAAGAGATTTTAAGACACCAAAAGGGGTTGGGTTGGGTTATTTGTGGAAAGAGACCAAACAACGAGGTCGTTGGTCTCATTGGATTAGGGAAGGACGGGGAAGGAAGTTGGCCGTGCTCTTTCAAAGGACCCATCCCGACATTTGCCTAGAACGATTTAGGGAAATCACGGAAAACCTAAATCAGAATGTCCAGACGAGGGATTTAATCGTTGTCCTCCCGAATGCGAGTCCAGTGTGCTATCCACTGCGCCACCTCGCTCGGTACACCAGAAGGTTTCAGATTTTCAAAGTGGTTACATAGTGGTAATGCAGAGATTTCAGAACCAGATTTTAAATTGTACATTTGCAGGAGCAGATGTGGACTCAGACCACAATTTATTGGTTATGAACTACAAATTAAAAACAAAAGAAATTGCAGAAGTTAGAAAATTCTGGAGGTGGGACCTGGATAAACTGAAAGAACTAGAGGGTGTTGCGAGTTTCAGATGGAGCATTGGTCAACGACTAACTGGAACAAAGAAAAGGAATACAGGAGATGACGAATGGATAGCTTTAAGAGGTGAAATGGTGAAGGTGTCGGAGGATCAAATAGGTAAAAAAACAAGAGAAGTGGCAATCCTTTGATAACACAAGACATATTGCATGTAATTCATGAAAGGAGATTATATAAAAATGCAGCAAACGTCCAAATAATGTAACTGACAGGAAGTGCGAAATGGCGAAGCAGGAATTGCTAGAGGACAAATGTAAGGATGCAGAAACATATATCACTATGGGAAAGATAAATACTGCCTATGTGAAAATTAAAGGTACCTTTGAAGAAAAGAGAAGCAGTTGTATGAGTAACTAGATCTGAGATGGGAAACCAGTCCCAAGCGAAATAGGGAGAGCTGAAGGGTGGAAGGAGTATACACAGAGTCTGTACAAGGGAGATGAACCTGAAGGCAATATTATGGAATGGAAGAGGACGCAGGTGGAGAGGATATGGGAAAAATGATACTGCGAGAAGAATTTGGAAGAGTACTGAAAGACCTAAGTCGAAACAAGGCACCGGGAATAGACGACGTTCCGCCTTGGGGGAGCCAGCCATGACACCTCTTCCGTGTGTGAGATATAGAGACAGGCAAAATACCCTCAGACATCCAGAAGAATTTCAATTCCAGAGAAAGAAGGTGCTGACAGCTGGGAAAATTATCGAACTATCAGTTTAATAAGTCATCGTTGGAAAATACTAACACGAATTCTTTACAGAAAAACAGAAGAAACTGGTAGACGCCGGTTTAGGGGAAGATCAGTTTGGATTCCGGAGAAATATGGGCGCACGTGAGGAAATAATGACCTTACGACTTATTTTAGAAGATATGTTAAGGAAAGGCAAATCTACGTTTATAGCATATAGAGAAACATTTGACATTGTTGACTGGAATACACTCTTTGGTATTCTGAAGGTAGCAGGCGTAAAATACAGGGAGTGAATGCCTGTTAATAATTTGTACGGAAACCAGACATCAGTTATAAGAGTCGAGGGGCATGAAAGGGAAATAGTGATTGAGAAGGGAGCTAGATAGGGTTGTAGTCTATCCCCGATTTTTTTTTTCAATCTTTACACTGAGTAAGCACTAAAAAAACCAAAGAAAAATTTGGTGAATGAACTAAAGTTCATGGAGAAGAAATAAAGACTTTGAGGTTTACCGATGACATTGCAATCTCTCGGAGACTGCAAAGGCAAAGGGAATGGACAGTGTCTTGAAATGTAGGTATAAGATGAACATCAACGAAATCAAAACAAAAATAATCGAATTTAGCTGATTTAAAACAAGCGATATTATGAAACGAGACACTTAAAGTAGTACATATGTTTTGCTGTTTGGGCAGCAAAATAGCTGACGATGGACGAAATAGAGAGTATTTTCAGTGTAGGCTGGCAATGGCAAGAAAAGTATATCTGAAGAAAAGAAATTTGTTGACATGTAACATAAACTTAAGTGTTATGAAATGTTTCCTGAAAATGTTTGTATTGAGTGCAGTGATGTGTGGATGTGAAACATGGTCGATAAACGGTTTAGACAGGAAGAGAAAAGAAGCTTTGGAAATCAAGCACTACAGAAGAGTGATGAAGATTAGACGGGTAGATCACATTACATCTGCATTACGCCAAACAAAGCGCTAGCTTTGTACGTGACAGAATACTGGTGTGTAGTAGCGTACAGCACCACCTGTTTAACTTATATCAAGGTAGAGATGAAACCTTTGTAAGAGTGAAAATCCTCTCAGAAGGCACTCCCAGAAGTAATGCAATGACTCATTACCGAGGAAGTAAACAACACATAAGCATACAGGGAAGAGGGAAGAAACATTCGACAGATAATTGATGGTAAGACAACTGATGGCTCTGGAAGACTCCTGAACTGTGTTTTCCATCCCGAATTCTAAGCAGAAAAAGTACTTGCGCAAGAAAATCTGTTCTCACTACTGGATGAAACGGAAGAGACCGAGGGAAACACACCGAACGCAGTGGATTAAGATTCGCGACTGGCATTTATCGGAGACGATAGTTCAAATTCTCGACAGGCTCCCGTTATTTAGGTTCTCCTTGGTTTCAACAATTCGCGAAAGGCAAATTTCGAGAAGTTGGTTTGAAAAAGGATATGTCTGATTTCGTTCATCAACTGCAGCTTACGTTAAATCTTTTTTAACATCACCGCCGACGGGACGATAAACCCTAATACAAGATTTCTCAAACCTTTTGGGTCACATAGAAACAGGTGATAGTGGTTCGACAACCAAAGATATTGAGACAGGGAACCAATGGTGAGAAAGTGTGTTACGGACATACGCAGCATACATCGTATAACAGCAAGGTAGCTCATAGTAATTGCTCAAAATGACGACCACCAGTCTTGATACAGGCATGGTAATGGTGCGTGAGGTTCTGCAGTTATCTCTCAGAAATCCCTGGTGTCGTTGTAGCACGAGACTGGCAGCTTGGACCCTAGCAAGCAAGTCGTCGTCCATTTCCGTAGAGGTTTCGTACACCAATGTCTCGACGTAAGCCCAGAGGAAAAAGTGCAGACGTGTGAGATACGGCGATTGCAAAAATGGTTCAAATGGCTCTGAGCACTATGGGACTTAACATCGGAGGTCATCAGTCCCCCAGAGCTTAGAACTACTTAAACCTAACTAACCTAAGGGCATCGCACACATCCATGCCCGAGGCTGGATTCGAACCTGCGACCGTAGCAGTCACGCGGTTCCGGACTGAAGTGCCTAGAACCGGAACCGCGTGACTGCTACGGTCGCAGGTTCGAATCCTGCCTCCGGCATGGATGTGTGTGATGTCCTTAGGTTAGTTCGGTTTAAGTAGTTCTAAGTTCTAGGGGACTGATGATCTCAAATGTTAAGTCCCATAGTGCTCAGAGCCATTTGAACCATTTACGGCGATTGCACTGGCCATCGGACAGGACCTCCTCTTCCAATCCAACGATGAGGACTAATGTTGTTCAGGTGCTCGCGGACATTAACATCAAAGTGTGCTGGAGCACCGTCGTAATGAAATCACATCCTTTCGTGGATAGCAGGGGGTTGTCTACAAGAACTGTGGCAGCACATCTCGCAGGAACACCAGGTAACGTGGAACAGTCAATCTGGAGGCAGCAAATAAAGCCCTATTGGGAGGCGTCGGACAATGCCTGCCCATACGTTGCTGGTGGTTTCCGATGTGGGTGACATGTGGACTGTCCTTACTCCAGACATGGCTGTTGCGGCTATTGAAAACACCATCACCGGTGAATGAGGCCTGATTAGCGAACAATCAAACTGTAAGAAGTTCGGCACTTCAGCACTGCAGTGATCATCCATAGACAGAAGTGTACGTGAGGCTCAAAATCCATTGGTCGTAGTGCTTGTACACTTTCTTTAAGATACGGGTGCAATACCTGTTCCATCAGTATTCTTCACGCTGTATCTTGCGAAGTGTGCGTTTCACAGGCAAATTAACGGGTGCTTATTGCCGAATGGTTGGCCATGTGATCGAAGAATATCTTCTCAAAGTCTGACGCCAAGGATAGAGGTGAGCATGCAGCACAGGTTAATGCGCCGGTGCGATGTATGCGGTCGTCACACGCCGCACGTGACGTAAGCTAAGCTGTGTACAGTATGTCTGTTTGGTGGCCAGAGGTGTGTGCTGTTTATCACTAGCTGCTTGTTCCAGTGTACAACACACACACGGGATCTTTACGCAAGTGCGGCACAACTGCGTGTGTCGTTGCAATACATACATTGAGACTGGCAGTCGTCGCTAAGAACAGTTACTATGAGCTACGTTGTTGCTACGCTATGTAGGCTGTATATGTCATTAGCACCATAAATATGCGTTTCTGACCATTGGTTCCATTTTCCATGTAATCGGTCGTGGACCCACTATCACCTGTTTCAATGTCATCCAAAAGGTTTGAGATACCCTGTATTACGGTTTATCTCAGGCAGCCTGTATTACGTGGAACGACGGCTGGTATCGGTCACTTAAGCCAAAATTGGTATAAAACTTTCGTTGTTGTTTTGACATGAGGTATAACTGCATTAAACCTTTATTTCAACATTTTTTGTGTAAATGGTGTGAAACGATTTCTGACTAAAACGATACTCAACAAGAAAAGATTTTCTAAGACTTGCAGTTCGAGATGTTAATAAGTGTCGGGAAGTATGGGCCATACATTAAAATGTACACTGTAAGTACAAAAGATGCTTTTGTGGCTCACAAATAAATGCAGTTTGTTCATATGGAAAAAGTACTATACAGTTAAGGAATTAAATAATTAAAGCAAAAACTTACTAAATATACGTAAATTTTACTACGGAAAATAATATTTTAGTTCTTTCACAAGATGAAATTAACTGAAAAGTTTGTTTGGGTGGCCATACACATATACTTTCTCTCTCTGTCTCTTTCTCTCTCTCTCTCTCTCTCTCTCTCTCACACACACACACACACACACACACACACACACACACACACACACACACACAGATATAAACATAACATAAATTAATAGGCGTAAGTTTTCAGCATATACTTGGTTAGGTTGGCAACATGTACATGTACGTAATCAAACCAAACAGGATGAGATACACTGTGAACTCAAAGGAGTTGCATCTATGTTAGTTTTATGTCTATATTAGTGACAGAAGCTTTGTAGTGCATCTCAACAAACAGGGCAAACAAAATAAAAAGTGTGAATAAATATGTTCGAAACACAAAAACATGCTTATGTTTCGTAAATAGAGCGGTAGTGTTACTACCTTGTGAGCAGATGAGAGGAAACACCGATGCCAATTAAAAACATAGTGAACTGTAAGTAATCATTTATTTACATAAAAAAGCGAATAATACATAGCGAAACCAAAGTGTATCAGAATTGTATCATTATAGATCCCAGTGATGATGTCTTTAAGTGAAAAGAGGCGAAAAAGCGTCTGGGAGAATAAAATAAAGTGCAGCAACAGACGGCGTTTTTTATTTACAAAACAAATATAGCTGAAAAGTACTTGACTACTACTAAAAGTTGAAAGTAAAAAAAAAAACTTTTTATTTATTATATAATAAATACTTAATGTTTGCACAAAGTTCATGTGCCCAGCCCCCACACCTTTCACACTGGTTCCAGTTTTCTTAGCAAAAATTCTCGATAAACAATGTTGGTTTGAAAAACTCCGTCTGAGATGTCATAGATGACACAATTTCCTGTAACTGATTGTAATCTGCTCTGCAGATTAGTTCTAGCAACATTTTAACAATTGACAGCAGCCCTTTTGGTTATTTCGCCTTCCAAAACGCTTGAACCGCTTGCCTTACTGCAGTCTCCCAACATTTAATTCGACCCCCACAGCCAAGCTTCTTCCTGAAATTTGACATCTCGTTCTAAAAACGAAACGAAGCCTTACTTACATGGGCTTCACCATTCGACTTCGGTATGGCACATGCTAGCCAACTGAAACTATATTCCAGAATATAACGGAAAGAAAAACTGGTTTGAGTAAAACGGATTTCATTAGCACAACACAATCTACATTATGCTACTTAAATAGCAATACCTTTCTGATTACATTACGTCTTACCTTCAACAGTATAAATCGATGCTTCGACACTCAAAAACAAATACAATTAATTTATGATATATACTCAACAGCTGTGTCACTCAGTATCTGACAGATGGTGACGATGTGCTTTACCCAAGCATTGCATGTGTCCTCTGTCTAACAGCAAACCCGAGAAATATCAGGTGGTTCGTACTTCCCGTGAGCCTATACTGACGACCGTGTCTCTACATCCTTTCGCAGGAAAACATTGTAACTAGATAATCAATGTAAGTAGCACGTCACCTAACTGAATATAAAATGGCGTAAATAGCAGTGAAAGCCTTACAATGCACTAGAACATTTTGACAGTTATTTCAAACGTGCTTGCTTCTGAAAACAAAAGCTTCAATATGTTACGCTGAATAAGTTTAGCTACAAAACTGCAGCCGTGCAGGTAACTAAATGGTTCAAATGGCTCTAAGCACTAAGGGACTTAACATCTGAGGTCATCAGTCCCCTACACGTAGAACTACTTAAATCTAACTAACCTAAGGACATCACACACATCCATGCCCAAGGCAGGATTTGAACCTGCGACCGTAGCGGTGGCGCGGTTCCAGACTAAAGCGTGTTGAACCGCTCGGTCACACCGGCCGGCAGCAGGATTCGAACCTGCGACCGCAGCAGCAGCGCGGTTCCGGAGTGAAGTGTCTGGAACCGCTCGGCCACAGCGGCCGGCCTGCAGGTAACTTTTTTTATCAGCAGCCACAGTCGGTAATGGAAACCACAGAATACGTCAGTGGAGATGCCGGTTTCACTGTATACAAGATTTCTGATTACCAGGATAAAACGATGAATTCAGTGAACGATTAGAGATTTCTTGCAGTCTGTGGAAAGCCCAGCAACACACTATCTTAGAAGCTAAGTCTCTATAGTTGTGCTTCAGATATCTCAGTAAGAGAGTAATAGGATTATTTCAGGTCTGTCACAACGGTGGCCTGGAAATGGCTGATACGACGGTTCAGAATCTCCCTAAAAAAGATGATAAAGTATTATTATGGATTTATTAGTGAAACAAAGTCCGAATTTAATCTGGTGGAAGAAAACCATGTTGTATCCTTACACAGTTTCTAGAACATCGATTTCATAGGCACACGCAAATGAAGTCTCTTGTTGATACACATGTAGCCCATATGACTGTAAAGTGCAGCAAATCAGTGTTAACAGTAAAAAAAAAATTTAATCATTTAGGCGATCAATTTAAAAAATGCTCCAGCCTCGGTGATTAGTCTTTCGCCGGAATCTGAATTTGTAGGGTTAAAGATTACTTACTTATTTTGTATTAAACATTTCCTTCAGTACTCTTCATTTAGTACAGCCCAGGGTTTCTAAAACTGTGTCCGCCTCAATAGCTGAGTGGTCAGCGCGGCGGTCTATCACGCCAAGGGGCTCGGATTCGATTCCCGGCTGGGTCGGAGATTTTCTCCGCTCAGGGACTGGGTGTTGTGTTGTACTCATTATCATTTCAGCATCAACAGTGGAAGGCAACGGGAAACCATCACTGGAGTCACTTCCCTAGACGCTCATGCGGTGGACCTCTCTGACGAGGCTTCCCCCATGACAAGACCTGCCGTGAGGCAGAACACAAAGTGAAGTTTCAAACTGTGCGCCGCGGCTCCCAGGTGTTACGCAGCCTTACAGCAGAGTTTCGCGGCGGTTTCGTAAAAATAATAATTTAGTTTACTTCCTTTCTGGCAAGTGAGTAAAGTAACAGCATGCGCTTTTAGTTACATCCGGCGGACCGGAACACGTTCGGAGGATGTTCAGTAAGTAATGCAACACAGTTTTTCCTTAAAAGAGGTTGGTTTCATTCATATCTCCAATACACCGTGCTATTCACCACCTCTCTTTGGCTACAGAACCTTATTTTTCAACATAATCTCCGTTCAACGAGACGGCCGTAGCCCACCTTAATGGAAAGACATGTACGCCCACATGATGCCACTCTGCCGGTCGAAATCACTGGCAACGTCTGTCTACATCAATAACCTCCCCGTCATCCCCGTACTGCTTCCCGTGGAGTGCATTCTTTACTGGGTCAAACAGATAGAAGTCGGAAGGTGCGAGATTCGGGCTTTAGTGTGGATGAGGAAGAACAGTCGAATGAAGGTTCGTGAGCTCCTTCCAGGCGCAAGCCTTTGGTAATCACGGAGAAGGAGAAATTAGTTTGTATTTTTGTGGCGACAATCACGCTGAAGTCGTTCCCTCGATTTGCTGAGGGACATCGGACAGGCTTGCGCGACCTTGTTGCTATGATGACAGACGCCTCGCCCTACGAATCCCTGTGCTTACGTTCACTGCCAGGTCTCCGTAGACTTCCGCAAGCGCCTACGAATATCTGCAATGCTCTGGTTTTCCACCAAAAGAAATTCAATGACAGCTGTCTGCTTGAATCGCACCTCCGTTACAGAAGCCGTTTTGAAGGTTACGTATTGAGCCGCCACCTATCAGAACTTCAGAAACTACACTGACGCGACAAAAGTCATACGACAGTGATATGCTCATATGCAGATGGCGGTAGTACCGCGTACATAAGGTATAAAAGGGCAGTGCATTGGCAGAGCAGTCATTTGTACTCAGGCGATTCATGTGGAAAGTGATCCAACGTGATTGAGGCCGTGCGATGGGAATTAACAGACTCTGAACGCGGAATGATAGTTGGACGTGGGACACTCCATTTCGCAAATCGTTGGGAATTCAGTATTCCGAGCTCACCAGTGTCAAGAGTTAGCCGAGAATACCAACTTTCAGCCATTACCTCTCACTACGGACAACGCAGTGGCCGACGGCCTTCACTTAACAATCGAGAGCAGCGGCGATTGCGTAGAGATGTCACAGCTAACAGACTAGCAACACTGTGTGAAATAACCACAGAAATCGGTGTGGGACGTACGCCGAACGTATCCGTTAGGACAGTGCGGCGAAATGTGGCGCTAGTGGTGCTATGGCTGCAGACGACGGACGCGAGTGCCTTCGCTAACAGCACGATATCGCCTGCAACGCCTCTCCTGGGCTCGTGACCATATCGGTTCGACGTAGACGACTGGAAAACCGTGGCCTGGCCAGATGAACTCCGATTTCAGTTGGTAAGAGCTGATGGTGGGGTTCGAGTGTGGTGCAGAACCTACGAAGGTATGCAACCAAGTTGTCAACAAGACACTGTGTAAGCTGATGGCGGCTCCATAATGGTGTGACCTGTGTTTACATGGAATGGAGTGGGTCCTCGGGTCCAACTTATTTCGTCATTGACTGAAAATGTATATGTTCGGCTAGCTGGACACCATTTACAGCCGATTCTCGGCGTGGTCAGGGATTTTCACCTGCCTCGATGGGTGTTTGTGTTGTCCACATAATTTCATCATCATTCCTGCAAGTGGCAAGATTGGACTGAGAAAAGGTTGGGACTTTGTATGGGCGCTGATAACCGTGCAGTTGAGCACCCCACAATCCAGACATCATCATCATCATCACCATTTATAGCCATTTATTGACTTCATCTTCTCAGACAACAATGGAGTTATTATGGATGACAATGTGCCATGTCATCGATCCACAGCTATTCGCTGTTCCAGACAATTCGAGCAAATGATCTGGCCACCCAGCTCGCTCAACATGAATTCCTACCACGAGGTCCCACATCAAATTCCCCATCTTTTAAACCGAAACTGCATTATTTATTGAACACATCTCAAAAGTGTTGTTTAGGCACAGCACGGTAGATGGCAGTCAAATCGTAGTACGTTATTCATTTGGTTTCATTCTGTATCAGTCAGTTTGAAGTTTAGTTTTCGAATTAAATTTTTTAATTATTATTTTCTTCTCTCTCAGCATGGACAATTTTCTAAATTTTAGTACAAAGTGTGATATTTCATATGTATCATGCTATTCTAGAAACGTGAATAAACCAGAAAGCGGTAAGTACGACGACACTATATCACTATCCACAATACTAACTCTTGTACTTTCTATCCCACCGCCAGCGTGGCCCAAGGCTCTGTTCTTTCCCAACTCCTCTATCTCCTGTATACTGCTGATTATGCGCAAACCTCCCCCGGCTGCTCATCTCCTCCAATTTGCTGATGACACCACTTTCCTGGTCCTTTATCATACCCTTCAAAGGTCCCAAAGTACCATCCAAACCCACCTCGACCAGTTCACCACCTGGTGAAACCAGTGGCTCCTTCTCGTCAATCCTTCCAAGACCCAGGCAATCATCATAGGTCATACCACCCGCTCCTTGCGGCTCCACGATTTTTACCTCCCCATTTACAGTCGTCCTATCCACCTCATTTCTACCCTGAAATACCTTGGCCTCACCCTTGACCGTCTTCTGCATCCTTCCATCATCCTTCACACGAACAAATCCTTGATCTGCCCCATCCTTCGTTATGCCAATGTTGCTTGGATTTCTGGCCCTCCCAGATTGTATAAAGCCCTCCAAATCCTAGAACGCCATGCACTTCACCTTGCCTTTCATATCTGCCTTCCATCACCCACACTTATCCTCTGTGAACTCATCCGCTTCCCCCACCTTCTCCTTTTCCTTGAAACATCTGCACCCTGTACATTGTCCACCGACTCGATTCCCCCCAACCCCTGTTGTCCCCCTCTGTCTCCACCCTGAGCTTGTTGCCACGCATTTACCGTTGCATCCCACCCTCTCTCCATCTCCACACCCTCCACCTCCTTTCCCAATTCAACTTCCAGCTTCTACCTCTCCCAAATTATGAGCTTTGCCCTGAAATCTACCCCTCCTAACAACTCTAACCCCACCTTCCTCCTCCTCCTCCTCGGGGCTCCCCTTTCTCTTCCCTTTCCCTGAGCGATTTTCCTCCCTCCTACGCCCCCTCCCTTTCCTGTGCCCCCTGCAGTGTCTCTGCGCTCCCTCCTACCTTGCCTTACCTCTTCATGTCCCACCCCACCAGTTTCCTGCCTCTTGGTGCGCCCCCCTCCAGAACCCCCCACCCTCCAATTGTACCTTCTTCTCCCCTCTTTTTCCTTCCTCTTAAGCCTCCCATCCCTCGGTAGGTCCCTACCAGTGGTTTTTGTTTTTTTGTGTGTGCTCCTCCCTTGCAGTGGTTTTTAAGTGTCCCTCGCTCTGTGTTTTTTTATACTGTGGCCGACTTTTAACTAATGTGTGTGACTTCAGTGACTTTTAAGTGCCCCACACATCACCGACTGTGTTATTTTAACTGTATGTCGACTTTTTTTTGCTATCTCCCAATGAACGTCCCCGTGTTAGTGTATATTTTAACTTCCATTATCTCCGTTTACTGTGTTTTTATATCCCCTCCATTTCTTCCCTTTATGTTGTTTTAAATGTCTTCCGCTATAAACTTCATGTCTTTCACCTGAAGAGCAGCGCCTATGCTGCTGCCAGCCCGCCCCACTTGGGGAATTGAAATACAATAAAGAAAGAAAAAAAAATACAACAGATACTTGAATGTCGGTTTTGCGTGTATTACTGTTGGGAATGAAAAACGACCACAGTGTGTCATTTTTTCAAAGTCCTAACTACTGAAATCATGCTACCTAACAAAATGAAAAAAGCGTTTGGAGTGAATTATGATATACTGGTAAACAAATGACAAGAGTACTTTTCTCGCAAGTTAAAAGTTGGGATAAAACAGACAAAAAATAACGTACAATCTACAATTCCTAAAAAAGGTTATTCTTTCATCTTATGAAGTCTGCACCACGTATGAAAGAGCAAGAAACCTCACACCTCTGCATAAGACCTTACTTTAACAGTCGCTATGGAAATGTTATCGTGTCTGTTACAATAGGACAGTCAGTTGACAAGGAACTGGAAAGTATGCCTTCATCGAACAACACTATTACTTGTCGAATACTCGATATTAAGGTTCAGTTGGTCGAAAAGTTCAGAGGTAATATTGATTCGCTATTTAGCTGGATGAAACTGCAGACAAGTCCAATGATGAGCAACTGATTTGTTACTTGCGATTTTTCAGGCAACAATAAATTTCATGAAGATTTTCTTTTACACAGGAAAATAGCTCTCGGAACAAAAACACATACCTCTCCGAAATATCACCCTCTTTTGCGGAAGAAAACAACATTAACTGAAAAAATTGTGAAGGAGTGTCTACAGTGGAGGTTGTGGTATGGTTGGCTGTTACGTCGTACTGCAACGTCTGATCCGAAAAGACTCCTCATGCTGTTTGGCCACGCTGTTTAAAAGTACTGGAATCAAAATTCATGATCCCTGCCCTTCATGCGGTTCTTCATTCAGTGACTGAAGTAATAAACTTCATTAAAAGTCGATCACTTAAGTCGCAGTATTTTTGACGAATGTGCGTCGATATGGGGGCAGAGTCAATGTCCCTAGTTTATTATAGAAACCCTCCTTTGCTTACACGTAGAAATGTTTGAAAAATGGGCATGAACTCATGATGAACTCTTTCCTTTTACCTTGTTCAAGAGCAACATTCCAGTTCCGAGAAGTTCGTAGATAGTGACTTGATTTCGAAGCTGACTTATCTAAGTGACTCCTTCTAAAAACAATTCACTAAATGTGACCCTTCAAGTTAATGAGACCAACATCTAGCAACTATCAGACAAAATTTCAGCTTCAGAAAGAAACTACTGTTATGAAGAAAATGTAGGATGATACAGATGTACATTACGTTTTTCCTGCTCTTCTCATGTTTTCTGAAGACAATGACTTTCATTTGAATGAAGAACTGAAGTCCGGTTTGGTGGATCGCTTAACTGAACCCAGTGATTACTTTTTCAAATACTTCCCAGAGTAAATTAATCAACACAACTGGATCAAAGACTTTTTCAATATAGAAATAGCATCAACAATTACCACTCAAGAAAAGAGCAATTTATTGATATTTCTTCAGACTCCGCACTGAAAGCTAAGTTTGTTTCCTTATCATTGCTTGAGATTTGTGAACCACGAGTATTTGCAAGCAGGTAACAAAGCCCTAAGAGTTCTGATACCTTTTTCAACATCCTTCCTATCTGAGGTACGGTTTTCATCACTGACGTTCGACAACACGAAGTATAGATCGCGAATGAATGTGGAGAAAGAGGCGTAGTTGCAATTCCCTATACTACGCCGAGATTTGAAGAACTGATGATGAAGAAGCAAACTCGTACTTCTCAATGATTTCGTTACAAGACTATTAAGTAACAACATTAAAAGTTGATTGAAATGTGTTATGTCAACACATAATAAAGAGATAACTATACTCATTAATCTTTTTCGAAACTTACGTTTGTTTACCCCACATTTCGAGTCGAATACCATGTACGAAAGGAGCTGCAGCTGTTTATGACCTGGCCAAGGGAGCCGTGGACCCAAAAAGGTAGAAAACCACTGCTGCAGCCTGTCTCTCTTCTCCAATGCGATACCGAACTGTGTTGCAGTCACCATCAACATTACAACGTGTGACTGCGACTCAGAAAATCCGTTTTTCGTGTGAAAACTTACACATACGTTCTATTGAGATGAGAGTGTGTGGTAAATACGTGTATTTAACTGTTGCACATTGTAGATCCTAAAACAGACGATTGTAGAGAAACTGGAACAGGAATTCATAAAAGCAGCATGCGTTAATTCTTTCTTTCCAATAATAAATATGAAGTGATGTTCCAACCACCACATATCATCACCATGGTTCCACTGGTTTCGTGTACAAGACTGCAGACAGAGGCATCTGTGAGAGACAGTAGTAACTATGAAGGCTAGCATCATTAATGTATAATGACATCACGCGGAAGTAATCGTAAATCGCAGTCGACCTTCACTGGCAGAACAGCTGCAGCTACCAACTTTGGAGCGGTTATGACGACAGAGATAGCAGGAAAACAGAGGTGCTGATGACGAAATTTTGTCTATCTGCAACTAACTTTTACACCAGTCATTTTGAAGAAAGATTTTCATAAATCTGTAAGTAACAGGTTACCACTTTCAATAAAGCAGCGGTATATTTCCCTCCACTTATATGGTACTATAGTTCTAAACCCGACTAGTAAGGCGTTGTTAGAAAAATTGGAGACGAATTGTGTCTTATGCAAGACACCGTGAGCTTAATTTTGTTTTATTCAAAGATGTTTCACCACTTTCCGTTCCATCTTCAGTGGGTTTTTGTTTATTTTATTTCTGAAAATTATTCTTACGTGTTAACAACTTGTGGAGGTCATATAAATTTTATATTTAATGTTATTTACATGTACTAAGGGGGGATAATGGAGCATCACTCCGTTCATTAGTTTACATGCACTGTTAAAGAATCACAAAGCTGAGACATAATATCTTGTACACTTACGCTATACTGAAAAATTTAGGTTTAGATACTAATTTGGAAATAAGATGGTTATTTATTTGTAGGGTATGTGAACTGTTGCCAATGTTGTTTGTTTGGTACGCACAACTGGGTGGTTATCAGCGCCCTTGGAAATACGATACGAGATGCATTTTGTTGAAATATAGGGTGATTATAATTTTAAACTTTCAAAACGCTGTAGAAATAATACGGCTGGTAAGAATGACGTCAAATTGCAACGGAATATCGGAGAATGGGGAAAAGGTCTGGCAGAAGAAAAAAAAAAAAAACAGTGTGGAAATTGATCAGTAGATTGAACTGTATGTAACAGAATACGTAAATGAAAACACCTATCATGTGCACGACCCATTGAAGTTGGTATAAACCCGCCGATTACATGGCTTTTCCTCCTTTTGCGTCCGCGACGTTCGCCATGACTGTCTCAATGCAGGATCGCACTTTGCTTGTAAAACTGTATTACAAGAATAATGACTGTGCACACGTCGCTCTGCAGACGTTCTGGACACTGAAGGGTCTGGAAAAAGGCGTTGGTCCGATGATTGCCGTGGGTCTGGAGAAAATGATTCGGAGATTCAACAAGCGGGTTCTTTTGGTGTGCAACCTGGTAGAGGGAGAAAACGAATTGATCCTACGTCTGTGGAAGCAATGGCAAAAGCAATGCAGGGGGAGACGAGTGGTGGTGTGTAGACGTGTAGTGCACGGAGAATTTCCCGAACATTGGACATACCCGTGAGCACGGTGCGTAAAATCCTACGAAATATCCTTCTTTGCTATCCGTTCAAATTACCCATGTGCACGAAATGGTTCCTGTTGACCTAGCAGCAAGAGAGACCTTTGCTTTAGAATTTCTTGCATGGAAGTGGACAATGAACAATGACAGTCCGTGGAAGATTTTGTGAACAGACGAAGCCCACTTCCATCTGACAGGATATATCAATACACAGAATTGTAGGAAATGAGCAACGGAAAATCCACACACAAATCAACCAGTACCACATCACCCTGAAAATGTCACTGTGTGCTGCGGGTTTACGGCATCATTTATCAAAAATAGGGCCACATTTTTTCGAAGAGACAGGCGCTTCCGGTCCTATTACCTGTACCATCATTGGTAAGCGCTATGAGTGTCTTTTGCGCGCCAACGTCATTCCAGCTCTCCAACAGCGTGGATCTGTGGATGGGACCCTTTTTATGCAAGATGACGCACCTCCGCACATTACAAATCCAGTTAAGCAGCTGCTGAAGCGTCGTTAAGGAAATGCTAGAATTATCAGCCGCCGATTCCCTACAGCCTGACCCTCCCGATCACCTGATATTAATCCGTGTGACTTCTGGCCGTGGGGCTATCTAATAGATGATGTGTTCAGTGTTCCGACTGCAAACGTAACTGTGAAAGAAATCGATAAAGGCATGCGTATTCAAATACAGAGATATGTAAACAGGCAGAATACGGCGCTGCGGTCGGCAACGCCTTTGTAAGACAGCAAGTGCCTGGCGCAGTTGTTAGATCGGTTACTGCTGCTACAGTGGCCGGTTATCAAGATTTAACTGAGTCTGAAGGTGGTATTATAGTCGGCACTTGAGTGATGGGACACAGCATTTCCCAGGTAACGATGAAGCGGGGATTTTCCCCATACGACCATTTCACGAGTGTGCTGTGAATACCAAGAATCCGGTAACACATCAAATCTCCGACATCGCTGCTGCTGGAAAAAATCTTGCAAGTCTGAACGAACAACAGCGGAAGAGAATCGTTCAGTGTGGCAGAAGTGCAACTTTTCCGCAGATTGCTGCAGATTTCAATGCGGGGTCATCAACAGATGTCAATGTGCGAACCATTCAACAATACGTCATCGATATGGGCTTTCGGAGCCGAAGCCCCACTCGTCTATCCTTGATGACTGCACGACACCTGGGCCCGTCGGCACGGACATTGGACTGTTGATGACTGGAAACATGTTGCCTGGTCAGTTGAGTCTCGTTTCAAATTGTATCGAGTGGATGGACGTGTACAGGTATGGAGACAACCTCATAAACCATGGCCCCTGCATGTCGGCAGAGGACTGTTCAAGCTGGTGGAGGCTGTGTAATGGTGTGGGGACTGTGCAGTTGGAGTGATATGGGACGCCCGATACGTCTAGATACGACTCTGACGGATGACACATATGTAAGCATCCTGCCTGATCACTCCAAACCATTACAGAGCCTCCGTCAGCTTGAAAAGTCCTCTGCTGGCATGCAGGGTCCACATTACAGATTAAATAAAACAGAAACCCACTGTTGATGGCACAGAGGTGCTGAAACATGTCTGGGAACTTGAAAAAAACAGTTTTTTGTTTAACTGGCGGACCTTACTTGCAACAAATAATTAATTACTCGGTATTACCCGTTGAAATCTTGCGATTAAGTTTTACATTTTAAAGTATTAAGTGAAATATTGACTTAGCGGTTTTTGCACCCGATTTACGCAACCAAGTTTTGCGAACGAACTGATCAAATTGCGAAACAAACATTTGGTTGCAAAACCGACAGAAGGGTGAAATTTAATTATTGCGAATATAAACGGTATACATTTTATTTCAAAGACAAGTCCGAAAATTCTCAAAAAGTGCCATATAAAGCTACGAAGGTGACGTTATTGTACTAGGAAAAACAGACTTACTTAACGTCAAAAAGAGAACAGAAATAATTGTTGAACGTTTGGTTTTTTTTATAATTAAAAAAACACCATCGTGCTTTCAACATCACAAGATATTGTAATAAATAGAATAAGTTCCAAATTGCATCGGTAAAATTTCAGAAATTGAGAAAATTATGCTGGAAGTTGCATCTTATTTAAAACACCGACAAAAAATTTGTAGTAAACCAAATTGACTGGAAACTTCTTTTAAGTGACATCGACGTCAACACTGTCCATCAACTCAAAACTGCTTCTGGCTTCTTTGTTCTGAAGGTTTGCTGCGACAGTAGCGACTCTAGGATTCCCTTCCTGCTCGTCTAACACTTTCGTGTAAAATCTGAATTTGTCGTTGGTCACCCAGCCTTCATCAAAGTGGAGCTCCAACAGCTGTTTGGCTTCTGAAAGTTCTACTCCTGCTGTGGTTGGTTTTGGGCTATATCCTTCGCTGAAATTTTTTCCGCTCTTCAGGGTCCTCTTGCCCTGTCCAGCCTCAAAATTGTAGAAGGGCTCTCCACGAACTATGCAAACCTTCTCGGTTCAAATGGCTCTGAGCACTATGGGACTTAACACCTGAGGTCATCAGTCCCCTAGAACTTAGAACTACTTAAACCTAACTAACCTAAGGACATCACACACATCCATGTCCGAGGCAGGATTCGAACCTGCGACCGTAGCAGTCGCGCGTTTCCAGACTGAATCGCCTAGAACCGCTCGGCCACAGTGGCTAAACCTTCTTGTTTTTGCTTTTCATGAAAACGAACTTTTTGCCTTTTGAATCTATAAATGCCACTTACCAATCACTATCACCAAACCTTCCCCGTATGTCATAACAATTAGCGTGAACACAGTTTTCATTGCATAACAATGCTTCAATAACAATTCTAAAGTTCTTACCTTTTCGTTTCGGAAACATTTGTTTTCCACTGATCAGGACGCTACTTCGTTTTCCGGGAGGGACCGGCGACCTCGGTCTCGTTTTGCTCATTTCCAACTACTACTACGGGATCGATTTCTTGCAGAATTCCTACTATTTCAATTGCTCTCACTTCGTTTTTACCATCTTCTGCATTTAAACCATCCACAGAATCACTCACTTTCTTCAAAAGACTCACATAAATACGTCAACACACATTCTGCTGGTCAGCTGAACTGTGCGTGCCAGCAAAAACATTTAGGCAATGCAACGGCAGCGAGAGCATCACACTTGCGTACGAGTTCGCTACGGCGCAGCCAACTTTCTGAATGAGAGAACTATCCCTTATAATCCTAAAAAAAAAAAAAAACTGAAATTTAACTTTGCATGTCTATATTGGTAAGTCTGATAGTTGGCATGCTTTGGATCCGAACATGGTAAGGCGACCGCCATGCCTGTTGAACTTGGCGGGTTTTGCAAACGTTGCACATTTAGCGTGCTTTGCAGACAAAGACAACGTGCAGTTAGCGGCTATTGCAACCGAACACGATTTTCTACAGCCAGTTTCAACGGTTTATAACGGGTTTTGTATCTTGAAACCTGTTCCATAGTGTAGACGCTGAAAAAATCTGTACGGCAGTAACTCAAAATCGACAAAAAAGTGCGTTTATCGGCTTTTGTATCTGGGCTACTCAAATAGTTCCGCCTCTTTCTCTGGTATCACTGTGTCTTGGCGTGGCAGAGGTGGATCACAGTGAAGTGAGCGTCGTTGGATAATTAAGATTTTTTTTCTTTCCTGTTAGTCTGAACACGTGTCAAGGACGGGACACACACCGCCGAGACATTAAGGGACTGCCAGCGCTTGCAAGTCATACCTTCATTCTCAAAACACATGTCACTCAACATTTCGCTTGCAAACCTGACGGGGGTATGACCAATTATGTAAGATGAGGGGGAGATATTGTAACAGTAAGTCAGAATTATTTATGCTACTGCTTCATTCAGTACTCCAACTACACTTTATGCAGGTGAGGTACAGTGTAATACCTGTAAGACGTAAGGAAAAAGAAGAGAGAGGGAAGCACTATAGTCACTAATGTGATTCTAGGAAAATTTTTCAGTGTTGTATTCCTTCGCTGGCTACAGCTTAATGACTGTGAAGTGTGTTGGACATCTGTTCCAAGACACCGCCCAGGGTCTAACCTGAGAGGAGGGGAAGGGCGGAGGGACGCTTTCATCAGTTTTACGATGAACTTCTAAACAGTTTTTAGATTTCATTACAAATGGTTATGAGTTCACTTTTTTTTTTCTTTTTTTTTGATAGGTTGGGGGATGTTAGATACATTCCCCTGTCCGTCGACCGGATACGTCCTTTTTTCATTCAGTCACCAATAATTCTAATCGTCAAACATGAGCAGTTATGATTAATTTCTAATATTTTTCTGGTGCTCTGGAACAGTTAACAGACACGAAGAACGTTATTAGTGGTACCCCAGGCTTTAGTACGCATACACTCCGCTGTGTAATAGGTGAATATTGTTCGCTACTTTGATATTGGTTTTACTGTTGCCAGTCATCACTGTTTAACCAATACAACGCCGGAAAGTTTATCGAGTATAGCTATAAGAACTCATCCCTGAGGCAAGGTATTTGATAACTTCGACCCTAATACCTACTGACAAAGTTTTACATTTACATGTGAACATATTGGTTAGGCTCTACAGTGACTGTTATTAATATCGAATGAAACAAGAAGATTACTGTTACCAGTGCATGTTTGTTTATTTCCACAACGAGTTTCGAAGGTTTAAACCTCCATCATTAGGTGGATTCATGTGTATTAATATGGCATGTATATGTTGTGTTATGACTAAGACTACCCCAGAGTCCTAACACAAATCATACGAGGGTGAGTCAAATAAAAACCTTAAATATTTTTTTAAATATTGTTTATTGTGCATAAGTGGTACAAAGCTTTATCACTTTTCAATATAATCTCCTCCACGCTCAATGCAAGTCCTCCAGCGCTTACAAAGCGTATAAATTCCTTTAGAAAAAAAATCTTTTGGTAGTCTGCACAACCACTCATGCACTCATGTACCTCTTCATCAGAACGGAACTTATTTCCTCCCTTTGCGTCTTTGAGTGGCCCAAACATATGGAAATCACTTGGGGCAAGGTCTGGTGAGTATGGTGGATGAGAAAGACACTCAAAATGAAGGTCTGTGATTGTTGCAACTATTTTACGGGCAGTGTGTGGCCTTGCATTGTCATGTTGCAAAAGGACACCTGCTGACAGCTATCCAAGTCACTTTGAATTGATTGCAGGCCGTAGATGATTTCTTAGGAGATCTGTGTATGATGCACTGGTGACAGTGGTCCCTCTAGGCATGTAATGCTCCAAAATGGCGCCTTCTTCGTCCCAATAGAAAGTCAGCATAACCATCCCTGCTGATGGTTCTGTTCGAAACTTCTTTGGTTTTGGTGATGAGGAATAACGCCATTCCTTGCTCGCTCTCTTCGTTTCCGGTTGGTGTAAGTGAACCCAGGTTTCGTCCCCAGTAACGATTCTTGCAAGGAAGCCATCACCTTCTCGTTCAAAGCGCCGAATAAGTTCTTCACAAGCATCAACACGTCGTTCTCTCATTTCAATAGTCAGCAGCCGTAGCACCCATCTTGCAGACACTTCGTGAAACCGGAGCACATCATGCACAATGCGGTGTGCTGACCCATGACTAATCTGTAAACATGCTGCAGTGTCATTCAGTGTCACTTGGCGGTTTTCCTTCACTATGCCTTCAACTGCTGCAGTGTTCTGTAGAGTCGCAACTCGTTGTGCCTGACCTGGACGAGGAGCATCTTCCACTGAAGTCACACCATTTGCGAACTTGCTGCTGTGACAAACATGCATCACCGTACTGAACCTTCATTCGACGATGAATTTCAATAGGTTTCACACCTTCACTACGCAAAAACCGAATAACAGAACGCTGTTCTTCCCTGGTGCAAGTCGCAAGTGGGGTAGCTATCTTTATACTGATACTGCGGCGGTATGTGTGCATCTGCACTATGCTGTCACCTACAGGCCATTCTGCACGCTGTTTGTAGCACGCTTACCAACTTACAGGGTAACGGCACGAAATTTCGATTTGTTATTACAATATTAGTGCATATAAATGCACCTGATGATGGAACATAGTGTAACTATAAAATTTTATGTAGTTCAGTTACATATTTACGTAAGTTATCAATGTAGTGACGTTATATGTCTACTTGAATACTGTTTCTTATTTTTATAGAGTTACTGATATTGAATAGTCAATCGAAACCGGTTTAGCCAATAAAGAATTTGCTTCAGCATTTGGTTGCAATAAACTGCATTGTTGAATTTTGAAAACAAGTTATTTATGTGGAGTTACATTTTGATAAAGACGTTCAATAATTCAGTGAGCTGGGCCGCAGGCTAGTTACTATCAGCTGCTGAAAATGTTTTACACTGTGCACGCAATCCAAAAAGAGGAGGTGTTAGGAATTTAATACAGAAATATTGGACATGAGGCGTTGAAACGTTTATGTTGTTAAACACAGGTACTGCACTACTGGAAATGAGCAAGAACAAGACATAATGTTGCTAAATATCACTGGAAATGAGCCGGAACAAAATATTTTCCAATGAATGAGCTACTTATGAAAAACAAATATTAATCAGCTGCCCACACAGCAAGATTCTTCTGCAGCGTTTTGTTTGGTCAGTTCTAGAGAGGCGTGTGATGTGGGACTACAAGCTCATGTACACAGTTCCACGGAACCACGCGCCTGCCCAAAAGTAACGGGGAGGAGGGGCGGGTACATTTATGAATGTGACGAACAGTCCCATATAAAGAACGTTTTGCTAAAAGCTTTTATATTTTTACATACCTCATTTCAAAATCTTTCAGTTAACTTACAGAGTATAATTTACGTTGTAAACAATGATTCTCAAAAACGGACGACATTTTGAAAAATTGCGAACTATTTTTAATACAGGGCGTATTTCAAATTTTCCAGGGCCGGCTCACGTGGACGAACGTGCAGCGTGGCCGGTTGCAGATGAACGTTCCTGCTGGGAATGACACGGTTTAAGTGCCCACCGGTGAAGTCGGCCGACCACAAGACAAGAAGCGGAATATCCTCCACTAAGCAGTAACAGTAAGACTGAACTTCCCACAAAATGGACGGAAGAGACTGAAAGAAACAGCAACTCTCCTTTTTAATAAAAAACTCACACACCAAACGTTGGCAGATCTGTGTCCACAAACGTGGTGCTAAGCAAGATCCTGTTTTTGGTGAGTCCACAAGTAAATTTCGCATCATTTAAAGTACGACGTCGTCAAATTTGTTCAAGTTTGGTGGTATTATAGTTCTTCAATTAATTTAATGTCAGAACTACTCCTAAAATTTTCCGACAAATGCTTTCTAAAAGATATATTTCTCTGAATCGAAATTTTTTGGAAGTTATACTGTAATGATTTTCTGAGTACCTATAATACATTATTACTCTTAAATTAAAAGATATTTCTGTATCTTATTGTTATTATTGTTTAGCTCCTAGGTAACTGTGCACGCTAAAATTCAGGATTTCCATAATTTATACAGGGTGAATCCGCGGTCATGTTACAAGCTTTCGTGCCTGATGGAAAACAATAAATGTATCAGTTTGTGGTGAGAGACCCTGGCCCGGAAAATTATGAGCGAGAATGGTTCTGATATCTCTGACAGTGGAACACATGCACCGGTACTGTTGTTGCTAGGATTCTAGGATAAGCAGCTTTCAAACGTGGCTGTATGGACCAATACAAGAAAAAAACTACAAGTGAACGTGGGATCTAAAATGCACACCTTAAAAGCTATACGCACTTTTTCATCTTCGATATCATGGATCGTTTGGGCTTAATTCATTTTTCTTAAGCGTTCTCTGTCTCATCCACCGAAAGAAACAAGCACGCCTCAAATAAAATGCGTCACTGGAAGTTTTACCAAAACAATACTCTGGTGCCAAGGAGGAGATCGTAAATCAAGTTGTTCTAAATTTGCAAACTCTTTGAACACTTCTCACAGATCTACGGAAAGCATTTTGAATATTACCGCTGCAGGGCCAAAGTACTGTGAGCAGACGGCGAAGACTGCAGAGCTATCGGTAGTCTAACGAAGACTTTCCATGACATCACTGATTGATGGATTGATTCCTTATTTGCCTGTCGATCAGGTAAGTATATAAACGGTGGAGTTGTATGGAATAAGTAAAATATAACACTACAAAAGCCAATGTACATTTATATTTACAGAATAAACAAACATTACAGGATAACAAATTACAATAAATGAAAGTGGAAACATACGGAATCTTCTGGAATTATTGCACACGTATACTTAATAGTTACGTGTAAGTTAAGCATAGATAGAGAGAATATATTGATTTAGAACGTTAGAACATTGTTCATAAAAATTCGCTAAAGGGGTAGATACGGTGATTTAGAAATAGATGTCTCCATTTCACTTTTATTTCTATTGCTGATGTGACTGATTTGAGTTCGATTGGCAGGTGATTAAATGTGTCTAATTTTTTCCCGTGGATTTTGCACTACAGCCATAGAATTCTGTATCGTTTAGCATGACATGTGAGCGAATATTTTTCATTATGTCACAGAAGTGGCGGTCGTAATTTTGAGAAAGAAGTCAACTTCACAGTGTATAGACATAATAGAGTCAAGCTTTTAAATTGTTTAAAACTTATCTATAGTGTTTATATCTATTTTTAAATGAGATCGTTCTCACTGTTTGCTTCCTTAATTTAGAAATGTTATGAGATTCAGATTATTTCCCTATAAAATCAGACCATAGCTCACAACAAACTCAAATAATGCGTGGTACACTAGCTTCGAAGTGTCACCATTGGTTGTATCCCTTAATGATCGCAGTAAGAAACAGATTTCGCAAACCTCATTTTTTAACATGCCTGCGTACATTTTTCAGCTTCAGTGGTCACTGATGTGCATTCCAAGAACTTTTGTTTCCTGTACTGCTCTAATTTTACTTCCAGTAATACCTTTATCTGGAGTGGATGGAGTGACATTTTGTCTGGTGTGAAGCTCAAGTTAATTAATTAATTTAGTTATTTTGTCAGCAGACTCTACCTCGAACGAAGACCGTAGTTGAGAAGCTGTTTACTGGACTATCTGTTGGAGTGTGTGCTACCCTCTTATTATGAGTATATTTGTATTGGCAGCACAAGAAAATGAACTAGCTTTGAATTATATTCTAGAAGGTCACTTATGAAGTAAGTAAAGAGCACAGGCTCAGAACAGAGGCTTGTGGGATAGCATGTTGTTGTTGTGGTCTTCAGTCCTGAGACTGGTTTGATGCAGCTCTCCATGCTACTCTATCCTGTGCAAGCTTTTTCATCTCCCAGTACCTACTGCAACCTACATCCTTCTGAATCTGCTTAGTGTATTCATCTCTTGGTCTCCCTCTACGATTTTTACCCTCCACGCTGCCCTCCAATACTAAATTGGTGATCCCTTGATGCCTCAGAACATGTCCTACCAACCGATCCCTTCTTCTGGTCAAGTTGTGCCACAAACTTCTCTTCTCCCCCATCCTATTCAATACTTCCTCATTAGTTACGTGATCTA
Source organism: Schistocerca serialis cubense (assembly GCF_023864345.2). NCBI lineage: Eukaryota > Metazoa > Arthropoda > Insecta > Orthoptera > Acrididae > Schistocerca > Schistocerca serialis. The sequence continues at coordinate 399,620,668 of NC_064642.1, read as the reverse complement.
CCCATCTAATCTTCAGCATTCTTCTGTAGCACCACATTTCGAAAGCTTCTATTCTCTTCTTGTCCAAACTATTTATCGTCCATGTTTCACTTCCATACATGGCTACACTCCATACGGATACTTTCAGAAATGACTTCCTGACACTTAAATCAATACTGGATGTTAACAAATTTCTCTTCTTCAGAAACGCTTTCCTTGCCATTGCCAGCCTACATTTTATATCCTCTCTACTTCGACCATCATCAGTTATTTTGCTCCCCAAATAGCAAAACTCCTTTACTACTTTAAGTGCCTCATTTCCTAATCTAATTCCCTCAGCATCACCCGACTTAATGAGACTACATTCCATTATCCTCGTTTTGCTTTTGTTGATGTTCATCTTATATCCTCCTTTCAAGACTCTGTCCATTCCATTCAACTGCTCTTCCAAGTCCTTTGCTGTGTCTGACAGAATTACAATGTCATCGGCGAACCTCAAAGTTTTTATTTCTTCTCCATGAATTTTAATACCTACTCCGAATTTTTCTTTTGTTTCCTTTACTGCTTGCTCAATATACAGATTGAACAACATCGGGGAGAGGCTACAACCCTGTCTTACTCCCTTCCCAACCACTGCTTCCCTTTCATGTCCCTCGACTCTTATAACTGCCATCTGGTTTCTGTACAAATTGTAAATAGCCTTTCGCTCCCTGTATTTTACCCCTGCCACCTTTAGAATTTGAAAGAGAGTATTCCAGTCAACATTGTCAAAAGCTTTCTCTAAGTCTACAAATGCTAGAAACATAGGTTTGCCTTTCCTTAATCTTTCTTCTAAGATAAGTCGTAAGGTCAGTATTGCCTCACGTGTTCCAGTGTTTCTACGGAATCCAAACTGATCTTCCCCGAGGTTGGCCTCTACCAGCTTTTCCATTCGTCTGTAAAGAATTCGTGTTAGTATTTTGTAGCTGTGACTTATTAAGCTGATAGTTCGGTAATTTTCACATCTGTCAACACCTGCTTTCTTTGGGATTGGAATTATTATATTCTTCTTGAAGTCTGAGGGTATTTCGCCTGTTTCATACATCTTGCTCACCAGATGGTAGAGTTTTGTCAGGACTGGCTCTCCCACGGCCGTCAGTAGTTCCAATGGAATATTGTCTACTCCCGGAGCCTTGTTTTGACTTAGGTCTTTCAGTGCTCTGACAAACTCTTCACGCAGTATTGTATCTCCCATTTCATCTTCATCTACATCCTCTTCCATTTCCATAATATTGTCCTCAAGTACATCGCCCTTGTATAGGCCCTCTATATACTCCTTCCACCTTTCTGCTTTCCCTTCTTTGCTTAGAACTGGGTTTCCATCTGAGCTCTTGATATTCATACAAGTCGTTCTCTTATCTCCAAAGGTCTCTTTAATTTTCCTGTAGGCGGTATCTATCTTACCCCTAGTGAGATAGGCCTCTACATCCTTACATTTGTCCTCTAGCCATCCCTGCTTAGCCATTTTGCACTTCCTGTCGATCTCATTTTTGAGACGTTTGTATTCCTTTTTGCCTGTTTCACTTACTGCATTTTTATATTTCCTCCTTTCATCAATTAAATTCAATATTTCTTCTGTTACCCAAGGATTTCTACTAGCCCTCGTCTTTTTACCTACTTGATCCTCTGCTGCCTTCACTACTTCATCCCTCAAAGCTACCCATTCTTCTTCTACTGTATTTATTTCCCCCATTCCTGTCAATTGCTCCCTTATGCTCTCCCTGAATCTCTGTACAACCTCCGGTTCTTTTAGTTTATCCAGGTCCCATCTCCTTAAATTCCCACCTTTTTGCAGTTTCTTCAGTTTTAATCTACAGGTCATAACCAATAGATTGTGGTCAGAGTCCACATCTGCCCCTGGAAATGTCTTACAATTTAAAACCTGGTTCCTAAATCTCTGTCTTACCATTATATAATCTATCTGATACCTTTTAGTATCTCCAGGGTTCTTCCATGTATACAACCTTCTTTCATGATTCTTAAACCAAGTTTTAGTTATGATTATGTTGTGCTCTGTGCAAAATTCTACCAGGCGGCTTCCTCTTTCATTTCTGTCCCCCAATCCATATTCACCTACTATGTTTCCTTCTCTCCCTTTTCCTACACTCGAATTCCAGTCACCCATGACTATTAAATTTTCGTCTCCCTTCACAATCTGAATAATTTCTTTTATTTCATCATACATTTCTTCAATTTCTTCGTCATCTGCAGAGCTAGTTGGCATATAAACTTGTACTACTGTAGTAGGTGTGGGCTTCGTATCTATCTTGGCCACAATAATGCGTTCACTATGCTGTTTGTAGTAGCTTACCCGCATTCCTATTTTCCTATTCATTATTAAACCTACTCCTGCATTACCCCTATTTGATTTTGTGTTTATAACCCTGTAGTCACCTGACCAGAAGTCTTGTTCCTCCTGCCACCGAACTTCACTAATTCCCACTATATCTAACTTCAACCTATCCATTTCCCTTTTTAAATTTTCTAACCTACCTGCCCGATTAAGGGATCTGACATTCCACGCTCCGATCCGTAGAACGCCGGTTTTCTTTCTCCTGATAACGACATCCTCTTGAGTAGTCCCCGCCCGGAGATCCGAATGGGGGACTATTTTACCTCCGGAATATTTTACCCAAGAGGACGCCATCATCATGTAATCATACAGTAAAGCTGCATGCCCTCGGGAAAAATTACGGCTGTAGTTTCCCCTTGCTTTCAGCCGTTCGCAGTACCAGCACAGCAAGGCCGTTTTGGTTATTGTTACAAGGCCAGATCAGTCAATCATCCAGACTGTTGCCCTTGCAACTACTGAAAAGGCTGCTGCCCCTCTTCAGGAACCACACGTTTGTCTGGCCTCTCAACAGATACCCCTCCATTGTGGTTGCACCTACGGTACGGCTATCTGTATCGCTGAGGCACGCAAGCCTCCCCACCAACGGCAAGGTCCATGGTTCATGGGGGGAGGGTGGGATAGCATAGCGCAACTGAATTAAGGATGAAGCTTTCTCAGAGTCACTGATTTCAACAAACTGTCTTCTACCACTCCGGTATTTCTTGAACGATCTGTAAGAGTTTTGACTCAGTTCAGAATCATGTGCGTAGTTATACTCGCAATGTACCTTAATCGCAGTTCTTAGATGGGAGTCGGAAGGTGGTCGTATTTACGATGTGTGTGAGAAAAGTAATGAGACTGACTTTTTATGTTGGAAGTTTTTCTTGTTTTCAAACAAGGATATTGTCGCTTTCAAAGCAGTTCCCTTTGGCAGTATCAACTGGCGAAGTCGTTCTTGTCAGTCTTGGTAGCAGCACTGAAAGGCTTCAACTGATAGTGATTTTAACATGTCGGTTATATTCTTTTGAATGTTCTCCAGATCGCCAAACTGACCTCCTTCTAAGACATTTTCCAATTTCTGAAAACGACAAAAGTCACAAGAACTCAGATCAGGTGAGTAAGATGGCTGTGGAACGACAGGAATGCCTTTTGAGGTCAAAAATTCCGTGCTTGAAGTGGTCGTGTGGTATGGGGCGTTGTCATGACCCAGCATCCACTTGTCCGCAGTGTCAGGTCTCACTCGATTCACCCTTTACCTGTGCCTTTCAAGAACATGTTTGTAAAACACCTGGTTTACATTTTGTCCTGTGTAAACAAATTCTATATGTACGATACCCCTACAGTCAAGAAAGCAAATCAGCATTGTTTTGATCTTTGATTTGCTCATGCGAGCTTTTTTTGCTCGAGGAGATGAAGTGCTATGTGCTATTGACAAGGGATTTCAGATCGATTCCGTAGTCCTGGATTTCTGGAAGGCTTTTGACACTGTACCACACAAGCGGCTCGTAGTGAAATTGCGTGCTTATGGAATATCGTCTCAGTTATGTGACTGGATTTGCGATTTCCTGTCAGAGAGGTCACAGTGCGTAGTAATTGACGGAAAGTCATCGAGTAAAACAGAAGTGATTTCAGGCATTCCCAAAGGTAGTATTATAGGCCCTTTGCTGTTCCTTATTTATATAAACGATTTGGGAGACAATCTGATCAGCCGTGTTCGGTTGTTTGCAGATGACGTCGTTTATCGACTGATAAAGTCATCAGAAGATCAAAACAAACTTCAAAACGATTTATAAGAAAAATCTGAATGGTGCGAAAAGTGACAGTTGACCCTAAATAACGAAAAGTGTGAGGCCATCCATATGAGAGCTGAAAGGAACTCGTTAAACTTCGGTTACACGATAAATAAGTCTAATCCAAAAGCCATAAATTCAACTAAATACGTAGGTATTACAAATACGAACAACTTAAATTGGAAAGAACACATGGAAAATGTTGTGAGGAAGGCTAACCAAAGGCTGGACACTTAGAAAATGTAACAGACCTACTAAGTAAGCCATAAATTCAACTAAATACGTAGGTATTACAAATACGAACAACTTAAATTGGAAAGAACACATGGAAAATGTTGTGAGGAAGGCTAACCAAAGGCTGGACACTTAGAAAATGTAACAGACCTACTAAGTAGACTGCCTACACTACGCTTGTCCGTCCTCTTTTAGAATACTGCTGTGCGGTGTGGGATACTTACCAGATAGGGCTGACGGAGTACATCGAAAAAGTTCAAAGAAAGGCAGCACGTTTTGTATTATCGCGAAATATAGGAGAGAGTGTCAAAGAAATGATGCAGGGTTTGGGCTGGAAATCATTAAAAGAAGGGTGTTTTTCGTTGCGACGGAATCTTCTCACGAAATTCCAATCACCAACTTTCTCCTCTGAATGCGAAAATATTTTGATGACACCGACCTACATAGGGAGAAACGATCACCACGATAAAATAAGGGAAATCAGAGCTCGTACGGAAAGATATAGGTGTTCATTCTTTGCGCGCGCTATAAGAGATTGGAATAATAGAGAATTGTGAAGGTGGTTCGATGAACCCTCTGCCAGGCACTTAAATGTGATTTGCAGAGTATCCATGTAGATGTAGATGTAGATGTAGATGTCAGAAGTGTGCGACTCCTCACATTGCCTCTGTCTCAGGATCGTACTCAGAAATCCAGGATTCTTCAGCTGTTCAAATGGTTCAAATGGCTCTGAGCACTATGGGACTCAACTGCTGTGGTCATCAGTCCCCTAGAACTTAGAACTAATTAAACCTAACTAACCTAAGGACATCACACACATCCATGCCCGAGGCAGGATTCGAACCTGCGACCGTAGCAGCAGCGCGGCTCCGAACTGGAGCGCCTAGAACCGCACGACCACCGCGGCCGGCTCTTCAGCTGTGATCACATAACTGAACCATTCGTGCTCATTGGCAAGGCTCTCAAGAAGAACAACGAACAGGTTTCTTCGACTGTCCTTTTGCTCAGTTGTGCGATTTTTCGGCACCATTTCGACCCAAGCCCTTTGCAGGTTCAAAATTTCGATCAAAACCTGACGTACGGTGAAAATGTTTAAGTTTGAGAGCTCTTCAAACATCTTTACAGGTAAATATCGGTGTGATCTCATAATAACACGCACACGTTCGAAGTTTTCGTCGGTTTTTGAAGTTGAAGTTGAAGGTCTTCCTGAGCGAGATTCATCTTCAGTTTGTTCTCGGCCTTCCAAAAATGATTTGTGCCAGCGAAAAACTTGTGCTCTTAATGAGGAATTTTCCCCATAACTCACAGACGTGTTTCAACTTCTGAAAGGTCACAGATTATCCAAGTTTAGCATAAAGCAATTTTCACATGTCATGAACTTTAGCCAATCAACACAACATAAAGCCTGTCTCGGGAGAAGACACGTGTTCTTCTAAGGTGCCAACTGCAGCATACTGCTGTCACTGGGCGAAGTGGCACATTAGCACGGCTCTGAAGCTGCTCTCGTTGAATAAGAGTGTCCGTTGTAAGGCGGACTGACAAGAACGTTCTCCGCAGAGCTCGCGCCGCCTGCTTTGTGTCCCGTAAAGCGGAGAGCCAAGGCCACGGCCGGCGGCCGGACCGCCGCACCGCAGCCATTACGTGCGCTCCGCGGGCGGCCACGCTCAACACCCGGGCTATTGCCTCAGCGGCTCCTCGTAATGCTGCTGCCTGCTTCTCCAATCGCTTCCGAGAACTCATACCTATAATAACGAGGCTGCTTAACAAACTGAAAGCGTCGCGGGGCCGTAAAACCCGCGGAGTTACTGTCTGAACTCCCCTTATTACGCGGACGAGTGATACTTACGTCTAGGACGAATTAAGCGCCACGTGGAGTTCTCTCATCTGTTATTTAGGAAATTAAACAGCTTACGTATCCGCGATTACTGTCGGCGATTAAGCTTTATTCACGAAGGAAACGATCACAGTGACGTTTCCAGAGTATTCGGGAACATGACTGTGCTGCTAATTATGTTTTCATTGTGGTTCTTTAGCTTCTTCCGACGTGCTTCATCTCAAAATATTTCCTGGGTGCACTGCCGGATGTCAGTTTTCAACGGGCACAGTATTTCGGCAAACGAAGATGCTGCGATCATCAGGTGGGCTGATAAACTGCCTGACGGGGTTCGTTAATTCGTTCGTTGAATGACGAGGCATTCCTTGGCTCGAGATGTTTGCAGTTCAAACTCATTAGGAGTGACTCCTGCAAGTTCTCCTGTTGGTCGGCGTTTGGTGAAATCTCCTTGACGGACTGTTGCGATTTTTACCTGGAACACTAGTCGAGCCAATGATGGTGATGATGATGTAATGATGGATGAAGGTGTCTGCTGCCGAGGAAACTCGCATTACATCAGGCCAGCGTGTGATCGCCTTGCAGTGTTGTTGGTATCCAAAGCCTGGATGAGCTGATTTCGGGATTGTCCTGATTTCTCGTGAAAAGCATGTGCCATTTGCCGGAATCTGTTCCTCAAAAGCGAGATACCCGTGTCTTGGTGCAGCAGACACGTTGGGTACAGCCTTGTGAATCGCAGAGCGAGTTTGAGAGTTCGGGTCTGCAACGCTCTGCAGTGCTCTGATGTGCTAGTCAGCTGCATAACCCCACACCACGTCCGTGTACTCCAGCACTAGTCACACCAGCGTTAAATTCAGCGTTATGCTGTGTTTCGTGTTTTGAGGCCAGCGTCGACTACGGGTTCAGCAGCAGATGCAGAGTGCGAAGTCGCCCGCCCTATTTCCCAACCTTTGACGTCACGAAGTGAGCCGCTCGTCCAGGGTTACTCCCATGTACTTCGCCGTCCTTTTCCATTAGATGGGCTCTCTTAGGATATTGACTGGCGACGATTTGGCTTCAGCCGCCTTTAGGTAAAAACTACTGCCTGGCCCATGGCTGGGTTGAATTTCAATCGCTACTTCGTCGATCATGCTCCCAGTGCGCACTGGACCTGGAGACGGCGTCTCATAGCATGAGCATTCATGCTATGCGTTAGCTCTACAAACTTTCTCTACTGGTGGTGCATCGGCCTGTAAGGTGTCAGGCAAATCCAACACCTTCCATGAAAACCCTGACATGATAAGCAAATCCAGTAGTATGTCACATAGCTCCGAATAAATCGTGACATTAAATTAACCAAAGAAATACGAGTACCGAGTGAGCAAATGGAATACCACAGACTAACACAAGAATGCCTAAATGCATGTCATACCTTCCCACCGTGAGACAGACGCAGTTCCGAGGGGAGAAACGAGAACAGAAGCCGAGAGCAGAACCGTGCTAAGTTAGAAGGCCCTACGATAAGGGACGGACACCCACGTCGCCAGCTAACCGTTAGAACCACCCCTCAGCCCATGTTAAAAGCTAGAGCCTTAGCGTGAGACTTTTTCGCGTCTATGTTACGTCAGGACCACATCCCAGCCCATGTTAAAAGCTAGAGCCCTCCAGAAGAACAGTATAGATCTTACGATAACGCTAAAAGGGCCACACCACCCGCAAGTTTTAGCATGAGACTTTTTCGCGTCTCTGTTACGTCAGGACCACATCCCAGCCCATGTTAAAAGCTAGAGCCCTCCAGAAGAACAGTATGGATCTTACGATAACGCTAAAAGGACCACACCACCCGCAAGTTTTAGCATGAGACTTTTTCGCGTCTCTGTTACGTCAGGACCACATCCCAGCCCATGTTAAAAGCTAGAGCCCTCCAGAAGAACAGTATAGATCTTACGATAACGCTAAAAGGACCACACCACCCGCAAGTTTTAGCATGAGACTTTTTCGCGTCTCTGTTACGTCAGGACCACATCCCAGCCCATGTTAAAAGCTAGAGCCCTCCAGAAGAACAGTATAGATCTTACGATAACGCTAAAAGGACCACACCACCCGCAAGTTTTAGCATGAGACTTTTTCGCGTCTCTGTTACGTCAGGACCACATCCCAGCCCATGTTAAAAGCTAGAGCCCTCCAGAAGAACAGTATAGATCTTACGATAACGCTAAAAGGACCACACCACCCGCAAGTTTTAGCATGAGACTTTTTCGCGTCTCTGTTACGTCAGGACCACATCCCAGCCCATGTTAAAAGCTAGAGCCCTCCAGAAGAACAGTATAGATCTTACGATAACGCTAAAAGGACCACACCACCCGCAAGTTTTAGCATGAGACTTTTTCGCGTCTCTGTTACGTCAGGACCACATCCCAGCCCATGTTAAAAGCTAGAGCCCTCCAGAAGAACAGTATAGATCTTACGATAACGCTAAAAGGACCACACCACCCGCAAGTTTTAGCATGAGACTTTTTCGCGTCTCTGTTACGTCAGGACCACATCCCAGCCCATGTTAAAAGCTAGAGCCATCCAGAAGAACAGTATAGATCTTACGATAACGCTAAAAGGGCCACACCACCCGCAAGTTTTAGCATGAGACTTTTTCGCGTCTCTGTTACGTCAGGACCACATCCCAGCCCATGTTAAAAGCTAGAGCCCTCCAGAAGAACAGTATAGATCTTACGATAACGCTAAAAGGACCACACCACCCGCAAGTTTTAGCATGAGACTTTTTCGCGTCTCTGTTACGTCAGGACCACATCCCAGCCCATGTTAAAAGCTAGAGCCCTCCAGAAGAACAGTATAGATCTTACGATAACGCTAAAAGGGCCACACCACCCGCAAGTTTTAGCATGAGACTTTTTCGCGTCTCTGTTACGTCAGGACCACATCCCAGCCCATGTTAAAAGCTAGAGCCCTCCAGAAGAACAGTATAGATCTTACGATAACGCTAAAAGGACCACACCACCCGCAAGTTTTAGCATGAGACTTTTTCGCGTCTCTGTTACGTCAGGACCACATCCCAGCCCATGTTAAAAGCTAGAGCCCTCCAGAAGAACAGTATAGATCTTACGATAACGCTAAAAGGACCACACCACCCGCAAGTTTTAGCATGAGACTTTTTCGCGTCTCTGTTACGTCAGGACCACATCCCAGCCCATGTTAAAAGCTAGAGCCCTCCAGAAGAACAGTATAGATCTTACGATAACGCTAAAAGGACCACACCACCCGCAAGTTTTAGCATGAGACTTTTTCGCGTCTCTGTTACGTCAGGACCACATCCCAGCCCATGTTAAAAGCTAGAGCCCTCCAGAAGAACAGTATAGATCTTACGATAACGCTAAAAGGACCACACCACCCGCAAGTTTTAGCATGAGACTTTTTCGCGTCTCTGTTACGTCAGGACCACATCCCAGCCCATGTTAAAAGCTAGAGCCCTCCAGAAGAACAGTATAGATCTTACGATAACGCTAAAAGGACCACACCACCCGCAAGTTTTAGCATGAGACTTTTTCGCGTCTCTGTTACGTCAGGACCACATCCCAGCCCATGTTAAAAGCTAGAGCCCTCCAGAAGAACAGTATAGATCTTACGATAACGCTAAAAGGACCACACCACCCGCAAGTTTTAGCATGAGACTTTTTCGCGTCTCTGTTACGTCAGGACCACATCCCAGCCCATGTTAAAAGCTAGAGCCCTCCAGAAGAACAGTATAGATCTTACGATAACGCTAAAAGGACCACACCACCCGCAAGTTTTAGCATGAGACTTTTTCGCGTCTCTGTTACGTCAGGACCACATCCCAGCCCATGTTAAAAGCTAGAGCCCTCCAGAAGAACAGTATAGATCTTACGATAACGCTAAAAGGACCACACCACCCGCAAGTTTTAGCATGAGACTTTTTCGCGTCTCTGTTACGTCAGGACCACATCCCAGCCCATGTTAAAAGCTAGAGCCCTCCAGAAGAACAGTATAGATCTTACGATAACGCTAAAAGGACCACACCACCCGCAAGTTTTAGCATGAGACTTTTTCGCGTCTCTGTTACGTCAGGACCACATCCCAGCCCATGTTAAAAGCTAGAGCCCTCCAGAAGAACAGTATAGATCTTACGATAACGCTAAAAGGACCACACCACCCGCAAGTTTTAGCATGAGACTTTTTCGCGTCTCTGTTACGTCAGGACCACATCCCAGCCCATGTTAAAAGCTAGAGCCCTCCAGAAGAACAGTATAGATCTTACGATAACGCTAAAAGGACCACACCACCCGCAAGTTTTAGCATGAGACTTTTTCGCGTCTCTGTTACGTCAGGACCACATCCCAGCCCATGTTAAAAGCTAGAGCCCTCCAGAAGAACAGTATAGATCTTACGATAACGCTAAAAGGACCACACCACCCGCAAGTTTTAGCATGAGACTTTTTCGCGTCTCTGTTACGTCAGGACCACATCCCAGCCCATGTTAAAAGCTAGAGCCCTCCAGAAGAACAGTATAGATCTTACGATAACGCTAAAAGGACCACACCACCCGCAAGTTTTAGCATGAGACTTTTTCGCGTCTCTGTTACGTCAGGACCACATCCCAGCCCATGTTAAAAGCTAGAGCCCTCCAGAAGAACAGTATAGATCTTACGATAACGCTAAAAGGACCACACCACCCGCAAGTTTTAGCATGAGACTTTTTCGCGTCTCTGTTACGTCAGGACCACATCCCAGCCCATGTTAAAAGCTAGAGCCCTCCAGAAGAACAGTATAGATCTTACGATAACGCTAAAAGGACCACACCACCCGCAAGTTTTAGCATGAGACTTTTTCGCGTCTCTGTTACGTCAGGACCACATCCCAGCCCATGTTAAAAGCTAGAGCCCTCCAGAAGAACAGTATAGATCTTACGATAACGCTAAAAGGACCACACCACCCGCAAGTTTTAGCATGAGACTTTTTCGCGTCTCTGTTACGTCAGGACCACATCCCAGCCCATGTTAAAAGCTAGAGCCCTCCAGAAGAACAGTATAGATCTTACGATAACGCTAAAAGGACCACACCAGCTGCAAGTTTTAGCGTGAGACTTTTTCGCGTCTCTGTTAGGTTGCAAACTTTAAAAACATTGCCCCACCACGAAAAGTATAACGTTTCTCATTGGATAGACAGAATTTTTGTAAGCGGAGCTTAAAGTTAACATTGAGACCCTGATTGGTCAGATGAAAACACAGCAAGATAGTTTTTTTTAAACCAACTTCAGTAAATTGTAGTAAGGAGAAGAGGAGAGAGTTGCTTCCGAGACAGCGAGGTGAGCGGAGCTGTGCTGCCCGCTGCCCCCTGATGAACACCGACAAGGTAATGAACGCACGTGATGCCGCATAATAGCGCATAAAGCTTCACTCAGAACTGCAGAAGTCTCATCTGTTACACCCCTTTTTTGCGTAATACTAGTGTCGATCGTCAATTAAAGCTCATGGTGTTCACATTTGCCACTTGAAGTAAAAATCTGAAACGCGATGATTTTTCTGTTATATAGTTATTGAGAAGCCACATCAGCCACTGTAATTTACGACAAGTTAGATAAGTAATTAAAGATAATTGAGGGTCACTGTAGACCATTTTGATAGTTTTCTCTGTTGTGAAACTTAATTTAAACCTAGATTATAGATGTGATATGGCACAGGTCATCCTTCGATCCATTGTAGAACTTGGAAACCCATTCAGGGAATATTCCTTCACATTTTTGTTGAACGCAGTTGGTTTTTACCATCCTGTATTAAAACATTTCCTTTTATCAATAGTGCAATTTATAAACAATGTTTTGTGAGTAGAATAAAATTTCCAATGGTAAACTTAACTGCTTTCTCGACGTTATTTTACCAGCTAACTAAAAATAGGAAAGCCTTGAACCCCTTCCACTAAATTTGGTTAGTATTAAGATTCTTTTAAAGGGAGTGCAGTGGCTCAAATGGCTCTGAGCACTATGGGACTTAACTACTGAGGTCATCAGTCCCCTAGAACGTAGAACTACTTAAACCTAACTAACCTAAGGACATCACATACATCCATGCCCGAGGCAGGATTCGAACCTGCGACCGTAGCGGTCACGCGGTTCCAAACTGAAGCGCTTAGAACCGCACGGCCACACCGGCCGGCGAGTGCAGTGGAGCTGACGCTGAAATCATTAAGTATTTGGTTATATCATCGCTAGTCTCACTGAACTCTTCTGAACTCTACATGTCATGTGTGGTCTGGCGTCTGCTTACCAGCAACAGGTCCCAGGTTCAAACTAGTCAATTCCCTAAAAAACACGCTCAGAGCGTCGATGCGTAAAAGTGGTAGGGAGACACGATATAGAACAAACAGACACCACGCAGAATGTTAGAAGCCGTGTACAAGAAGTATAGCAGTGCACCCCTGCGCATATCTGCCGATCTGTGGATATTCTGTGGTCTGTCCTGGCGTGGAAGGTCCTCCCAATGGGGCTAAGACAGGAGAAGGACTACGTGTGACATCGGTATACCGTGCTCAAAGAGACTGTGCACGAGGCCGTCGTGCGACATGGAGTCGACGGCCTTAGACGCATCGAAAAACACCACACCAAGGTGTTCTCTTGTTTCCAGTGCTCTCTAGGCCGGTTCTACCAACCTCAGCATTTGATGAGTAGTGGAATGTCCACTCCTGAATCCAAACTGTTCGCCTGGTATGATGTTCTCTTGGGTGACATGTTGTTTCAGCCTTTTTAAGTACCGAGTGAGGTGGCGCAGTGGCTAGCACACTGGACTCGCATTCGGGAGGACGACGGTTCAATCCCGCGTCCGACCATCCTGATTTAGGTTTTCCGTGATTTCCCTGAATCGCTCCAGGCAAATGCCGGGATGGTTCCTTTGAAAGGGCATGGCCGAGTTCCTTCCCTGTCCTTCCCTAATCCGATGAGACCGATGACCTCGCTGTCTGGTCTCCTCCCCCAAACAATCCAATCCAATCCTTTTTAAATACAGTCTCGAAGACTTTCGAGAGGGATGGGAGTAGGTTGGTAGGCACGTAGTTGGCCACCTGGTTAGGATCCTTGTCAGTCTTCGGACTGACCATCACTTCCGCATGTTTTCACCCAGTCGCGTAGAACCTCGATAGCACAGTCCGAGTAAAGATTCCGCTAGTGGCCGGTGGACTGACGGTGGCAGGTTCTTCAGCTGGTGGTTACTGTTGCCGCCACTGCCTCTTGCCTTTCTGGTATGAGAGCATCAGCGTTGTGCTGCGACTTCTTCCTCGGTGAGTGGTTGAATGATGTCATAGACAGCTCTTACTACCAGGAAGATGGCAGCTGCTTGTCGACGTGGCGAACGTTGTCTTATGCACTACGTCGGTCACAGGCGTATAATTTGCTGCAAAGGCATCAGCAAGCAAGCGTGCCTTTGCATCTGTCTCACAGATGAACCACTGGCCATACTGCAGAGGCGAAATGCGCTGCCGGTGACGCAGGTTCTTGATAACTCTCCAGGCACTGACATCATCACGTTTGTGTGTGTTCACTAGGTCACCCCATTCTGGTTGCTGTGCTACTCGATGGCCGCAATGATCCCTGTGCCCATGCGGTTCAGCCACCGTTTTGTGTCTTGGTGCCTGGTGATCTGCAGTTCTACATCTACATCTACATCTACATGGATACTCTGCAAATCACATTTAAGTGCCTGGAAGAGGGTTCATCGAACCACCTTCACAATTCTCTATTATTCCAATCTAGTTTAGCGCGCGGAAAGAATGAACACCTATATCTTTCCGTACTAGTTCTGATTTCCTTATTTTATCGTGGTGATCGTTCCTCCCTATGAAAGTTGGTATGAAACTTCCTGCAGATTAAAACTGTTTGCCGGACGGAGACTCGAACTCGGGACCTTTGCCTTTCGCGGGCAAGTGCTCTACCAACTGACCTACCCAAGCACGACTCACGCCCCGTCCTCACAGCTTTCGAGTCTCGGTCCGGCACACAGTTTTAATCTGCCAGGAAGTTTCATATCAGCGCACATTCCGCTGCAGAGTGAAAATCTCATGCTGGAGAATGTTGGTGATTGGAATTTCGTGAGAATATTCCGTCGCAACGAAAAATGCCTTTCTTTTAATGATGTCCAGCCCAAATCCTGTATCATTTCTGTGACAGTCTCTTCCATATTTCGCGATAATACAAAACGTGCTGCCTTTCTTTGAACTTTTTCGCCGAACAGCTGGTTCTTCACGGTAATTGTCTCCAGGATGTGTGGCAGTAGTCGATGTGCAAAACCTCGCGGGCGTAGCGACCGCTGCGGTGTGGCTGTTGCTGCCCAAAGTATCCTCTGGTTGAGGAAGGCCAGGACTGCATAGGCATCCGCTTCGTTCATGTCAGGTTCGTCTTCGAGCAGGTCGAGCACTTCCTCTTTGTGGCGATCACTGCTCATGCTATGAAATTTCGTCGAGCGGGTGCCTGTGCTGCGTCGTGGCGGACCTCTGTTGCCCAACTACTTTCAGTAGGGCAATGCAATCACGTCCGGCCTGCCCCACCCATCGCTAGGGAAGTGAGTGTTAGAAGGTCCCAGCGCGATTGCACCGTTTCTCTGCTGGTGCGTCGTGGGCGGGCACCCAGATTTTAGTTCTCCCCCTGTCCCACTGATCGGACGCTCCATCGGCCGTCCGCGCCCAGCATCTCTATCCCCATTCTTCCCACCGACACAGTCTTCCGTCCTAGGTTCGCGCCCAGGTGAGAGCGCTGGTGGTACATCTGCTGTTCCTCCACCTGCCACAAAGTTAGTTCGATATGTGATATTTCATATCTCTTCTTGAGCTTTCTAACAGGTGGGGCCCCATGCCTTCCTAAGGACGTGTACAGAAGCGGATTTTCACGTGGACACGCCCATTGCATTTATTCCTTTTTGTCGCGCGTTATACTGGAAGAAAAGACGAATTCACCGGAAACACCAAGTGAAGACAGTCTTTCGCTCATCAGCCAAAACACGGATACTGTCTGATGGTGTGAAAGACAACCTTGGTCTAAGGATATCCGGGATCTATCAGACACCCTGACAATGTGGCAAGACGTACATAGGTAAGAGGGTGCGTACTGTCGAAGATCGTTGCCGGGAACATCAACAGAACACCGATAGCAGCAGCCTATCAAATCGGCAGCCGCAGAACATTGCCTGACGAAATTACATGGAATGGATTATGACCACACCAAGTTTCTATTGATATTCAAATAAGGAGACCGTTGATAAATCGTGATAGCGGGTACATCGTTAGTAAGGCATAGAACCCCGCTATTAGAAAGATCTAGTAGATAAATGAGATAACAGACATCGAAATGATTTCAGGGGCAAGTGCAGCAACAGCAGTCGTGTCGCCAGCACGCGCACCTGGGCGCGAACCTAGGACGGAACACTGTGTAAGCGGGAATAGAGATTTCTGGGGGGGGGGGGGGGGGGGGGGAGATGGCGAAGACAGCCGATGAAGCGGCCCGAACAGAGGGACAGGGGAAAAAGATAAAAGTCGCTACTCATACTTCCAACGCTGGAAATATGGATGACGAAATGGATGATACCACCAAACCCAACTAAGACTCAGACAGTCCTATTCAGACATTGACATGTAACAAAAAAATGACAACAAAATAAACCGACATCAGATTTTCACTAGGGATCACCACCTTACCACCTTAAGGCTCAATGACACAGCCGGGTATCTCGGGGTCTATCTGGACAAACACCTTCACAGGAAGACCCACCCTGACACATCTCCTGAATAAAGCCAGACTAAGACAAAACCTAATCCGACAGGTACAAGGCCGCATTCATGGCTGCTGTACACAAACTGCAGTGCACACCTATAAAACCTTTTACTATTTGTACTGGAGTATGCAGCAGCCCTCCTGGGAGGCATAAACGACTAAATAGCTAGCAGGTTACACAGTACAGATAGAAGACTCCTTCTCAGTACCGCGGGACTTCCCACGTCACTCCAAGCAACCAGGCTGGTCAAGCTAGGAGCATATCGAACGAAACGCCCGACATGGAAGACTTCATCTCCACCAAACGCAGGACCTGACGAAAACTCAAATTCAAGAACGTCACCTCTTCCTGCATAACAGCTCAGAACACTGCCAAAACTTACCCAGACCTAGCCCCCCATGTGGAACCTTTGACAGACAACACCACAACCGCACCCCATCTAGACGAGAGAACAGGTAACTGACACACACACACACACACACACACACACACACACACACACACACACACACACACACCACTGCAACCAATACGCTACCACGACACTCTCAAGGAGCTCCCACAGGTCCTAACTAATTTCAAATTGTAAACAGTTGTAAACAGTAATTAAGACTCCTCTTCAGTCTGAATCACACAATATTACCTATGGTCATTTCAAAATATTAACTCAAACATCGTAATGCAGATATTTTACAGGTTGGTGCAAATAAAAGTGGCCTGGAGAACAGAGTTCCAGGGTACAAAGAAACACAGCAGAGGAAAGGAAACGCAGTACTAACCTGACTACAGTAGATGATGAAAGTGACCACCATTCACTTCTTCGCAGTTTTGTGTTCTGGTCAGCATCTTGCTGAAGGTAAATCGAAGCTGGACTTCTGGGATTGGTGCGGCTCATCCGAAATACTCTGCTGCAGGTCTTGAACACTATCATGGTTGTTGCGTTACACCTTAGACTTGAAGACTCCCCATACAAAATAATCGCACACTGACAGATCAGGTGACCTGTGTCGCCTTCTAGGGCCGCGACCTGACTGACCTTTGCTAATATCTCAGCCAGGAGTGAAGATTATGTAAATGTGGTCCAGGGTTCGGCCGGCTGTATAGGCAGTTGCTCCATCCTGTTGAAAGTAATTGAAGGTTATTTTCTCCTCCGTTAATGCTGCCATATATGGTTTCAAAATCGTTTCTACTCGTCCGGGCCACTTTCATCCCCCCACCCCTTTCTCCTGTACATACGCAGAGCAACACAAAGCCCGCTAAGGAGCCATTATCCCTAGACATTTACATATACCTTCCTTGTGAGTACCCTCCGCTACTCCAGTTTCCCTCCACTAGCCATGTGTTTACTCCCAACTTCTCTTTTCCTGTCACTCTCCCTCCTCTGCAAACCATTGTCTAACATATTACGTATTACGTAATATTATCATATTGTAATTGCATAAAACATAAATTACGTCAGAATGAATAATGCCATTAGATCAATATCAAAATAAATAGTGCAGATTGTGATGTCAAAATGAGTAACGTAAACTCTAATACCCGAATGAAATATCAACTGAATTTCATGAAAAATAAATAAAATACTTTAAGAAAACTTGACAGAAGCAGTTACTCAAATAAACATTCTGGAAAAATTAGCAAACAGAACTGGTCCCAAAATTTCAGCTGAAAAAACAAAATTCATGACAAATATAAAAAATGCACCAAAATACATAGAAACACAAATAGGTAAAATAGAGCGAGTAAATAAATTTAAATATCTTGGAGAAACTATACAACAGAATGGACTAGAAAAATCTGCAATAGATGTAAGAATTAACAAAATGGAAAGAGCATATGGTTTGACCAAAAATAGTTACAACAAGAAATGTATATCTAGAAAAACAAAACTAAAACACTACCAGAATTTTTATATGGATCTGAATGCCTAACGATGAACTATAAGATGGACAAACTAGAGGTACTGGAAAGAAGGATTATTAGAAAAATAATGGGCGCAATGAAAACTGAAGATGGTTGGAAAATAAGTAGTAATGAGGAGATCTACAAAAATATAGAGAAAATATCTGAAGTAATGGCCAAACGAAGATTAACCTGTTTTGGACATCTCTACCGAATGGATGGAAATAGACTAACAAAATAAATACTCCTATATTTCTGGAAGAAGAAATCGACAATAGCATGGATTACAGAAGTAAGAAAAGATCTTCAAAGAAACAACATCAAAGAATCAGAAATAGCAGAAAGAAACCGTTTTAAAAGCAAAATACTAAATTTGGAAGGCTTTCAAAGCAGAAGAAATAAAAAAATCGGGAACAACATGGACAGAAGAAAGGAAGAAACTTCATGGGGAGAAAATGAGAGAATACTGGAAAAATAGGAAACAACAAAAAAGGAAGAAGAGGAACTGAAGTTGTTAACGTGATCCTAGTTGGTCAATACGATTGTAAAAAAAAAATGTAATGAAAATAAACTGTAAAGCCCTACGGCTGGAACGAGTATACAGCAAGCCCAAGAACACACTGCCCACCTCCATCAGAGGATGGAATATAAACTACAAGAGGTCAATCGTGGTCGTTTGCCGAAACATCGTGCCCGTTGGATACTGACATCCCGCAGTTCAGCGTGAACTATTTTGATATATTTTCAGTGTTGCAAGAAGGAAGGAAAATTAGAGTATGGAGACCCATTGACGTCGAGGTCAATAGAGAATGCTCGGGTTGGGGAAATATGGCGAAAAAAATAGGCCATGTCGTTTTATACGAACCATCTCAGCATTCATTTTGAATGATTTGGAGAAATTGTAGAACACCTAAACGTGGAGAGTCAGATGGGGATTTGAACGTCTGTACTTGTAAATCCGTGTTCTCTGTCTTACCCTGGCGACCCCTTACGCAGTAGACCGTAGCACTGTAAGAATTTAGGAATATACTCAGCAATCTTAGAAGCATGCAAGGTAGCAAATTTATTATATTTCTGATGGAAGCGCTGTGAAAATCGTTTGTTCAGCTGTGACTCGAAATATTTCCATTTATTCAGATGTGAAGAAATTAAAAATGGGAACATCCACTGTTAGCAGTGGTGCTATTTAGAAAAGTCTCAGATAACTGCTTCGAACCAACACGTTCTTCAGCATACAGCTGCTCACGTTATTTTCATTATTTAATCTAGCGACCGCCCCAGCATCGCAACAGTAGCACCAAGTATCTACTGCCAAACGACTAGTCTGGCGTATCATACAAAAACCGTATGAATGGCAAGGGACTTTAAAACAGTTTTATATATATATATATATATATATATATATATATATATATATATATATATAGTCAGATGTTTATATATTCTGGTCAAGCTTCACTGTTGTCTAGAATTGCAGCAACTGTCTACTGCTTTTCCCGCCAGATACCGCCTCCTAGGCAACTGACCAGCTTGTTAATCTCACATTACAACGAGATATCGCTCCAAACGTCAACTGAATATAGAACAGAGAACAATACACATATTACACAATCACCATTACTATAATTATGAATTACATACACAAACATTTTTCGTGAATCAGTCTGTTTGCGAAAACCGTATCAAGATCGATACAGAAGTTCCTAATATTACTCTTCACATACAGACAGTAAAACGTGGCAGGGCACTTTAATTTAATAACACACGTAGATTCTGATGCACAAAATATTACGGTTGTTTATGTTTGCAGTGAAAGTTACTTAAAGTGAGGGTATTTTACAGCAAGAACGAATGTCAAAGAAAAGGAAGATAGTATCATTTTTATGACACCATTAACTGTTGTTGAAGAGCTTCATACTCCATGGAAGAACAGCAATAACCGAACGTTTTCCCCAAAATTGGAGACACAAACACTGCAGAAAAAATTTCGGCGTTAATTAGCAGAAAAAAGGACCACAAATATAAAAGGGAACCGCTTTTTCCTGATAAACCCATCGTTTCGATACTAATACACAGATATTAAAAATAATATATTCAACAGTAGGTGGAATACGTAGGGCGTTTTACAATTCCCATACTGGCCGCTGTGGCCCAGCGGTCCTAGGCGCTTCAGTCCGGAACCACGCAGCTGCTACGGTCGCAGGTTCGGATCCTGCCTCGGGCATGGATGTGTGAAATGTCCTTAGGTTATTTAGGTTTAAGTAGTTCTAAGTCTAGGGGGCTGTGACCTCAGATGTTAAGTCCCATAGTGCTTAGAGCCATTTGAAACATTTTTTGAACAATTCCCATTAACAGTGGTTGTATAGAGGACTTGGTAGATAGATTTTTGTCAAAGAACACATACCTAGAAATGTACCAGTTAGATGAAAAATGTGTTTAAAGATCAGATCACCAACAAATATGCTGGTTCACGATAAGCACACAGTCGGGACAATAAGCTCTGGGTGCTCTATAGGAGATGCCACACATGGTGATTCTGTTATTCATTGCACAAAGTGTATCTCCAACACATGCGTTTACTAGCGACCCACTCTGGCTTCGCACATGTACCACTAAGTATCTAAGGCCGGGCAACTTGACTGGCATAGCCGTAATTTTGTAGACGCACCATTGCATGGGGTTATGATTAAAATTCAGCGAATAACGTTAGGAAACTGCATTTCATCACTCTCACACAACTTACACGATTCCAGCAGTGCTCACCAGGAATGTTATCAGCAGACATTGATGTAACCTGTTGCTCATTTAATTGCCATATGCAGTGACATCTCACGGGAATGATAGGAGTTGTGAGCTAATGTGCCGACCAGTCCGTACAACTGCAGTACCAGATCGGTCGAAGATATGCCCACTTGCTGCCCGCCCAGCTGTCTTCCCAAGTGCAACAGAGTTTGATGCGAGCTACAGCCACTTTCTGGCTGCCCGACTCCGATACTAGCCCGGCACAAGTTACGTTTTCTGTGTGACATTTTCTTGCATTTTCCATTGTAACATCGTTTCGAAGCGCCCTCTGCCACACAAGAAAGGGTGGGATGCAACCTTCTGCCTCCAAACATTGGTATGAAGCACCCTCTGCCATGCAAGATAGGCACAAAGCACTCTCTGCAAGGCAAGATTGGTAGGATGCAACCTCTGTCACGCAACATTGGTATGAAACACCCTCCGCCATGGACTATCATTACAGAGCATCCTCGGCCACGCATTTTGATATAAAACATACTCTGCCACATATTATCGGTACAAAGCACCCTCTGCCACACAAAATTCTTACGTAATATCCTCTACCACACACAGTCTTTACCGAAATTGTCCACCAAACAACATAGAGCAAAGCCCGCTCTGCCACGCAACATTATTACAAGGCGCGCTCTGCCGTGCAACATCAATCTGATGCACCCTTTTTATAGAACATTGGTACGAATCACCCTCTGCCACGCATATAGAAACGGTCAACCTTCTGCTAGGTGTTATTAGTGTGAAGCAACCTCAATCACACAGCACTGATACGATGCAACCTCTCTTACATAAAACATCATCTTCCAGGCAGGATTGGTAAGCTGCATCCTCAACTTCGGAATAGAGCACCCTCTGCCACGAAACATCGTTATATCCAATATTAGTATGAAGTACTCTCTCCCATGATACGCAACATTGGTACGAAGCACCTTCTGCCAAGGATCAATAATACGCATGGTTGATTCCAATTAGTTTTACCACTCATAGCTGGGCGGCAATGGCATCGCTTTTACAAGCCTCGACAACTTCGATTTATCACAGTTCAGCCATGGTCCACGAAATATTTGTAAATTACGTATACTAACCTCTCTCGTGAACCAGTCAATCTATCAGAAAACATTAGCCTGAAGATATAGAAATAAACTGCAACGGATGATTTTAATTCATGTATACGTACAAAATAGATATACAACACTGATTTGCGTCCGTGGAGCACCACAGTTAACCC
The DNA here is from genome assembly GCF_023864345.2 of Schistocerca serialis cubense. Taxonomy (NCBI): domain Eukaryota; kingdom Metazoa; phylum Arthropoda; class Insecta; order Orthoptera; family Acrididae; genus Schistocerca; species Schistocerca serialis. The sequence continues at coordinate 399,598,776 of NC_064642.1, read as the reverse complement.
TCCAGCTGTGAACCTACATCTTTCTCGCAGCCGTTGTTGTTGTTGGTTCTTTTTTTTTTTCATTAGTCTTCTGACTGGTTTGATGCGGCCCGCCACGAATTCCTCTCCTGTGCTAACCTGATCTCAGAGTAAGCACTTGCAACCTACGTCCTCAATTATTTTCTGCATGTGTTCCAATCTCTGTCTTCCTCTACAGTGCTTGCCCTCTACAGCTCCCTCTAGTACTATGGAAGTCATTCCCTCATGTCTTGACAGATGTCCTATGATCCTGCCCCTTCTCTTTATCAGTGCATTCCACATATTCCTTTTCTCTGCGATTCTGCGCATAACCATCTCGTTCCCTACCTTATCAGTCCACCTAATTTTCAGCATTCGTCTGTAGCACCAGATTTCAAATGCTTCCATTCTCTTCTGTTCCGGTTGTTGTCTGACGAAAATAGTTGTCGTATACTCGTATGTTGGACTGAAACGAACCGGAAAAAAATTCTTGGCGTTGTACAGCTCGACCATTACGCACCGTACCATGAAGCAAGAGATTTGAAAGTGATCCTATCTTCAAACTTATCATATATCCAAACGGTAGTTATCTGGAATGGGTTCCTTATCAAAATAAATCCCTCCACAATCCCTAGAAGTCCGTAACAACAATTGTGAAACCATAATCAAACAAATTATAAAAATCGGTGTACGTATGTATGTACTGTATGTATGTATGTATGTTCCACATCTCCTCATAAACTAGTGGACCGGACTCATTTACTGTCTGGAAAGAATCACTCACAAATACCACTGAATGTACTAGAAATATTAGATCAATGTACGACACTTCGTTCAGGAGATATGACTTTATAAACATGGAAATGGATATGAAGTCCCATGCTTCTTGACAGGCGTATGGGAACGATGCGGGAGACCCGCACCGCCGTACTAGGCAATATCCTAGTGGAGGTGGTTTGCCGTTGCCTTCCCCGACCGTAATGGACGATGAGTGATGAAGATGATGAAGACGACACAACCACACCCAGTCACCTCGGGGTAGGTGAAAATCCCTGACGCCACGGGGAATCGAAACCGGGGCCCCGTGCTCGGGAAGAGAGGACGGTCGTAAACACTGAAATTTGTGAAAAATTACCGCATGAAGCAAGATGTTTGAATTTTTTCTTCGTTGCTATTAACTCTATTCACATCACTTTTGGCAGACAGTATGTACTCATGTCGCTGAATGTAACTAGAAAATGGCTCTGAGCACTATGGGACTTAACTTCTGAGGTCATCAGTCCCCTAGAACTTAGAACTACTTAAACCTAACTAACCTAAGGACATCACACACATCCATGCCCGAGGCAAGATTCGAACCTGCGACCGTAGAGGTCGTGCGGTTCCAGACTGTAGTGCCTAGAACCGCTCGGCCACTCCGGCTGGCATGTAACTAGAAAAATAAATCATTGTATTAGGTGTAATTCAGAAGATATGACGTCATAAACACTGAGATGCATAAGAAACCGCCGTGTTATGCATGACGTTTTAATTTATCGCTTCCTTAATATTAACCCTATTTACAACACACACATGCACCACTGGATGTACCTGCACAATTACATCGTTGTACAGGACACCGTTCAGGAGATATGACGAGATAAACATTGAGCTGCGTGGAAATGAAACTGCAGGCTGAAACTCGCTAGATGGAGAGGCGGAAGATGCGTATAAGTACGTGTGAAATATGGTAAATACACTCCTGGAAATTGAAATAAGAACACCGTGAATTCATTGTCCCAGGAAGGGGAAACTTTATTGACACATTCCTGGGGTCAGATACATCACATGATCACACTGACAGAACCACAGGCACATAGACACAGGCAACAGAGCATGCACAATGTCGGCACTAGTACAGTGTATATCCACCTTTCGCAGCAATGCAGGCTGCTATTCTCCCATGGAGACGATCGTAGAGATGCTGGATGTAGTCCTGTGGAACGGCTTGCCATGCCATTTCCACCTGGCGCCTCAGTTGGACCAGCGTTCGTGCTGGTCGTGCAGACCGCGTGAGACGACGCTTCATCCAGTCCCAAACATGCTCAATGGGGGACAGATCCGGAGATCTTGCTGGCCAGGGTAGTTGACGTACACCTTCTAGAGCACGTTGGGTGGCACGGGATACATGCGGACGTGCATTATCCTGTTGGAACAGCAAGTTCCCTTGCCGGTCTAGGAATGGTAGAACGATGGGTTCGATGACGGTTTGGATGTACCGTGCACTATTCAGTGTCCCCTCGACGATCACCAGTGGTGTACGGCCAGTGTAGGAGATCGCTCCCCACACCATGATGCCGGGTGTTGGCGCTGTGTGCCTCGGTCGTATGCAGTCCTGATTGTGGCGCTCACCTGCACGGCGCCAAACACGCATACGACCATCATTGGCACCAAGGCAGAAGCGACTCTCATCGCTGAAGACGACACGTCTCCATTCGTCCCTCCATTCACGCCTGTCGCGACACCACTGGAGGCGGGCTGCACGATGTTGAGGCGTGAGCGGAAGACGGCCTAACGGTGTGCGGGACCGTAGCCCAGCTTCATGGAGACGGTTGCGAATGGTCCTCGCCGATACCCCAGGAGCAACAGTGTCCCTAATTTGCTGGGAAGTGGCGGTGCGGTCCCCTACGGCACTGCGTAGGATCCTACGGTCTTGGCGTGCATCCGTGCGTCGCTGCGGTCCGGTCCCAGGTCGACGGGCACGTGCACCTTCCGCCGACCACTGGCGACAACATCGCTGTACTGTGGAGACCTCACGCCCCACGTGTTGAGCAATTCGGCGGTACGTCCACCCGGCCTCCCGCATGCCCACTATACGCCCTCGCTCAAAGTCCGTCAACTGCACATACGGTTCACGTCAACGCTGTCGCGGCATGCTACCAGTGTTAAAGACGGCGATGGAGCTCCGTATGCCACAGCAAACTGGCTGACACTGACGGCGGCGGTGCACAAATGCCGCGCAGCTAGCGCCATTCGACGGCCAACACCGCGGTTCCTGGTGTGTCCCCTGTGCTGTGCGTGTGATCATTGCTTGTACAGCCCTCTCGCAGTGTCCGGAACAAGTATGGTGGGTCTGACACACCGGTGTCAATGTGTTCTTTTTTCCATTTCCAGGAGTGTATGTGTGAAATATATCTGACGTGTACACATGCAGGCAAAAAGCTCAGTCTAGGCCCCTGGAGCGACTTCAGTCAAATTTGGTTTACATATTAATTACAGTCTGCGAAGAAATACTGTAAGAGTTAGAATCACCACATCGTAGTGGGGTGAGCTCGATAACGTGCAGACCGAAGGGAGGATGAGAAGATGGACAGACAGCGAGAGGGAAGGAGCATGTGGACACCAATGGGAGGAGGAGGAGATGGACAGAGATAGGTGAGGGGGAAATGGTCAGGGAGAGGGTAGAGGTGGAGATGAACAGTGAAAGGAAGGAGGAGGAGATGGACAGAGGTAGAAGGAGGAAGAGACAGGGAGAGAGGTGGGGGAGGTGGCGATGAACAGACAGAGAGGGAGAAGGAGACCGGTAAGAGGAAGAGATGGATAGATTGACGGGAGACGAGGAGATGGGCACAGGAAATACAGCGGAGGAAATGAGAGAGGAGAAGATGGACAGAGGGGAAGGACGAGACTGACGAAGAGAGGGGGAGGAGGGGAAGGAATTAGAGTTGTGATGACGAGATGGACAATGGGGAAGGAGCAGATGGACAGAGGGGGGGGGGGGGGGGAGGAGCAGGTTTAAAGAGAGAGAGAGTGGCAGAAGGAGGTGGGCAGAGACGGGGGCAGGAGGAGATGAACAGTGTGGAGGGTGGAGGAGGTGAACAGAGAGAGGGAAGGAGGAAGAGCGGAATAAATACATACCCTGGCAATGCTAGGTACTCAACTAATATATAAAACTAACGTAAACTCCTCCCAAATAGGCCATGAAGGGCCAACGGTTACCGACCGGCCGCCGTGTCGTCCTCAGCTCACAGGTGTCACTGGATGTGGACTGGAAGGCCACGTGATCAGCTCACTGCTCTTCCGGTCGTATGTCAGTTCACGTGATTCAACTACTCACCGCCCTCCAGCAGAAGCTGACGTCTGTCCTCTCGCTTGTCTCGCTTGTAGAAAGCGTACTGACAGCTTTTCAAACACCCTAAATGACATCACAAGGAATCTCAACTTCTGAATCTGGAATAGCAACGGCCTGAAACTGGAGAAAACAGAATTCACGGACTTCTTACATCGTCACAGGATAGACGCAGCATTTGTCTCCGAAACACATCGCTGCGAATCAACCGACCTCCGCTTGAGGAACATGCACATCTACCGGACAGACATACGGGACCAACGGGGGAGGGACCGCAGTTCCCGTCCAAAATGCATTCGCCACCACCAAGAACATTTACCCCAACTCCAGACTATAGGGGCCACGGCAGTAACAATCCACACGACGCTTGGAAAAATTACCTGTATTGCAGCTTACCTTAGCCCAAAGAAGCCTCTCCACCCAGAAGATCTTTAAGTAGTTACAGAGGGTTATTACAAGATCCTCCTTGGAGGGGATCCTAATAGTAAACATGTTGCCTGGAATTCCAAAAATGGTTCAAATGGCTCTGAGCCCTATGGGACAACATCTGAGGTCATCAGTCCCCTAGACTTAAAACTACTTAAACTTAATTAACCTAAGGACATCACACACATCCATGCCCGAGGCAGGATTCGAACCTGCGACCGCAGCAGCAGCGCGGTTCCGGACTGAAGTGCATAGAACCGCTCGGCCACAACGGCCGGCACCTGAAATTCCCGTAAGACTAACCCAAAAGGACATATGTTGTTTGCTCTGGTTGAGGATTTACATGTTCCGTCCACGACCCGTGGGAACCAACGAGGATGCCTTACGTCCAGACACAAGACCCCGATGTTCTGGACATCGCCATAATCAAGAACATCAACCCGAATCTCGATCTGCGGACGCTGGATGATATTTCGTCGGACCACAGACCGGTGTTAGGACTTATCGAGAGGGCCACTTTGCAACTCCCATCGCCGACGACAAGAACTGACGAGGGGCAACAGTTCCAAACGTACCTCAACAACAATGTGCGACCAACCCAGGTTGTTACTACCAGAGAAGCGATTGATGTGTCAGTCGAAGTACTCACGAAGAAAATTAACAGTGCGAAACAACGAGCACTCACGCAGCGCCTCCAACCAGAAGTCAATTATGACAAGTTTTCACCACCATTGCAGGACCTTAAGACAAAGCGCAATCGATTTCGGAAACGATGGGTCCGTTACCGCCATCCGGATGATAGACGGGAGACTCACAGACTAACCCGAGACCTCCGACGGAAAGTTCAGGACTGGAAGCAACACAGGTGGGAACTCCGAATGGAGAACTTTCTATTACGCACCAAAGATAAATGGCGAATAGTTAAAAGCCTCAGACAGCAACAGCCCCCCCCCCCCGCCCCCTAAAGGGCAATTCGAGGACCTAATGACCTAGTGTACGCCTCTTTGGCACAGGCGGAGCTGTGTGCGGATACATACCAACAAAAGATGACTACGTCCCCCACGGAGGATGGAGATGATACACTGCACCGTGCAGAGGAGGACACAGCAGCGGAATGGGAAGCTATTCCGGACGCCCCGGCTGACAACGCCGGAGGAAATTCGGAGGATTATCATGTATACCAAACACACATCACCTGGAACAAATAGAATCGGCAATACGGAACTGAAACACATACCGAGAAAGCCTATCGTGCTTCTCACCCGGATAGTGAACAGCTCAAAAATGGCCCTTAGCACTATGGGACTTAACTTCTGAGGTCATCAGTCCCCTAGAACTTAGAACTACTTACACCTACCTAACCTAAGGATATCAGACACATCCATGCCCGAGGCGGGATTCGAACCTGCGACCGTAGCGGTCGCGCGGTTCCAGACTGTAGCGCCTAGAACCGCTAGGCCCCTCCGGCCGGCATAGTGAACAGCTACCTCAGAACTGGATACTTCCCCGAGCCATGGAAGATTGCCAGAATAGTGTCAATACCAAAACCGGGCAAGGATCTTTCACACCCTGACAGCTTCAGACCCATAAGCTTACTGCCGACGCTGGGAAAGGTACTGGAACGTGTCTTACTGAAACGCATGCTGGACATCCTTGTGGGACACAACAACATCCGACCGGAGCAGTTTGGCTTCCAGGAGAAGCTATCGGCTGAGTTACAACTACTGCGCATCACAGAATCTATCCAAGATAATTACAACAAGAAAAAAATACCACTCGAGTCTTTCTCGATGTAAAGAAGACTTGCGATAAAGTATGGCGACGCAACTTGATCGTCAAGCTCCGACGTACCACTCCCCTGCTGGACTGCTATTTAAAACTTCTCGACAATTTTCCCCAGGATCGCAGATTATATGTCCGCATTGATGACAAGAATTGAACAACAACGCCTGTCCTTGAAGGACTTCCACAAGGATCGATCATATCTTCACTGCTGTTTAATTTATACATTAACGACCTCCCGACGGAGCCACATGTTACTGCCAGTTTCTATGCCGACGACACATCGCTCCTGACTGCAGGAACCAGAATGGACTACCTCGTCACACGGATGCAGCGCCAACTACATTTAGCGGACCACTGGGCCCACAGCAACAAAATAACGATCGATGCAGAGAAAACCACAGTTATTATCTTCACACGTCGGAGACCCATTGTCAATGAACGCCTACGGATATCAGACCAGCCGCTCCCCTGGGCAACAACCGTAAATACCTTGGAGTGTATCTGGACGCCAAACTGCTGTATAGTAATCACATTATGGAGAAGACGTCTGGCCTCAAAATGCTGAGAGTTTTCCTCCCATTTCCGAAGAGCTCGTACCTCAGCCAACGCACGAAACTCCAGCTGTACCACGCCACAGTCGAACCATCTATTTTGTATGGATCGACCTCCTGGAGTGTGTCACTAACTACAAGAAGTTATAGGTTATACAAAGCAGATGCCTACGATGGATCACTGGAGCCCAATGGTGGATCCGAAATCATGATAATCATCGAGCCTGAAGCGAATATTACCTCTCATACAAGGTCAAGGATAAGGCACGGGCCTTATTTTGGGAGTTGGACATGATACGCGACAGTACACCACAACTCACCGCAGTAGGTACGGTAGAACCCTCACGCAACCACAAATATAAAGTTCCGAAGTCGATAGTATTTGAGCCCCCGTAAATGTTATCCCTACGTAATACTTCATAATGTACGGACATAAAGTCCATTAGCACTGTTTTCAGACACACACCAAAAGCAGCGAGTTAAAGGACCCCTCTGTGTCCCCAAACTAAAGCTGATAGAAGAATAAATAAATAAAGCGAAAATTTTTACCCTTTCCATTCCATATAGAAGTAAAACTCAACGAAGTTGATCAGACTTCAGCACCACCACAAAAAAAAAGATAAAATACGAGACCTGAGCCGCTACTTCTCAACCAAGTAGCTCCTCAGTTTACCTCACAAGGTCCTAGTGCACCCCGCTTGCCAACAGCGCTCAGCAGACCGCAGAGTCACCCATCCAAGTGCTAGACCAGCCCGATAGCACTTAAATTCGGTGATCTAACGGGAACTGGTGTTACCACTGAACACGCGTGTTTCAGGTTTAGACAGAGGCACTGAGACTGCCGCTTGAATAATGGCGGCACAACCTTCGTTACGTCCTTAAAGACAAACAGAGTGCACTTTAAACAGCCGACCAAGGTGTGTGGGTCTGGTGACGTAACTACCATCGAAACTACCTTCACGACGGACGAGAGGCGTAAGGAGACGGCCCCACGTGCTCAAATGGTTCAAATGGCTCTGAGCACTATGGGACTCAACTGCTGCGGATATCAGTCCCCTAGAACTTAGAACTACTTAAACCTAACTAACCTAAGGACATCACACACACCCATGCCCGAGGCAGGATTCGAACCTGCGACCGTAGCAATAGCGCGGCTCCGGACTGGAGCGCCTAGAACCGCACGGCCACCGCGGCCGGCGCCCCACGTGCTGCACGCCTACCACTAAGCGCTCATCCTCTTCTGTCTCGTTGCCTCGGCACCTTACACATGGCCGCTACCGTCTGTTTGAGTCTGAGTGATTCGTGGCTAATGTTCTGCACACTGCGAAATGCTGCGAACCTGTTACCAATCTGGTCAAATTCTGAAGCACAGAAGAGATCTATCGACCTTTTTTTTCCTCCATTTATGTCTCAGAACGCATGTTTTTGGCATTTCTGTCGAACGTATACATTGTGAAACCTTCAAAATGCACCTAAATTAACAAAAAATGCACCGGCACGGTATTATGATGTCTTACAGTACTCTACCTGCCATTAGGTGATCTACAGTCAATTGTGTGGTTCAAATGACTCTAAACACTATGGGACTTAACATCTGAGGTCATCAGTCCCCTAGACTTAGAACTACTTAAACCTAACTAACCTAAGGACAGCACACACATCCATGCCCGAGGCAGGATTCGAACCTGCGACCGTAGCAGAAGCGCGGTTCCGGACTGAAGGGCCTAGACCCGTTCGACCACAGCGGCCGGAAAATAACGCAGTTTTTGAAGAAAGCAGCATCAGCAAACAAGGAACTTTTTAGCAACAGAAAGTAATGGGACACGTTCCTGCCCTTATTTCAATTAATCATTCGTGGAACTCTCGCTAGATAGTAACACTTATTGTAGTACGCTCTAGTGAAAAATGTATAAACTTTGCATGCCTTTTCTACAGTGGATAAAATTGTCGACGTAGGAAATGAAAGAATATCTATAATGCTGTCATAATATTAACAGTAATTCTCGGTTAATAATGTATCCAATTTTTGGCTACTGAAATAATGTCCTTGGTTCTGCGTAATTGCTTCAATTTACTGATGATTGTGGTGCAGGCAGGCTTCCGAGGTCCACTTGCTGCGACCTATATCTCCACATGGAGTGCGTGTGACGCTAGCTGGTGGCCAGCCTGTAGTTACCATATTCGGCTGCCTTTGGAATAGTGCGCTCCCTTTGAAGCAGAGCGCCTTTGGAGCAGACAGCATGCGATCAGCATGATCACTGCCGATTCCGCAGTATACCACTTTTAGTGTCTCATTTCCTAATTTATATCGTTAGCGAATCACAATTTAATTCTGCTACATGCTAGTACCCTTCTTCTGTTGATATTCATCTCACAAAATATTTTCAAGACGCTCTCCATTCCGTTCAGCTTTTCTTTCAAGCGCTTTGCCCTCTGTGACCTAATCACGATTTGTTAAAATGATGGTTGATAATACTTAACACGTGGCTTCTCTCGTACTGCAATTATTACATTTTTTTATGTCTGAAGGTATTTCGTGTCGTAAATGCCAGGAAGAACAGTTTTGTCATAGTTGGATCTCCAAAACATCTTAGTAAGTCTATGCTAATGTTACCTACTTTTCTGTATTAAGTCTCTCAGAAAGAAAACTGCGCCATAAGCAGACCGTTTTGTGTTGTATGAACTACTTAACGTCTCTTTTCCATGTTCCTGGGTTCGATTCCCGGCTGGGTTGGAGATTTTCTCTGCCCGGGGACTGGGTGTTTGTGTTGTCCTCATAATTTCATCATCATCGTTTGTGGCAGTGACTAGAGTGGACTGTGAAAAAATTGGACTGTAACAAATGGGACTTGTACCGGCGCTGTTGACCGCGCAGTTGAGCGCCCCTTAAACCAAACATCATCATCGCTTTTCCATAGTAATTCTATTGCCTTCACCATCTTCGGATGTCTGCTTTCTGAAACAACATTGCTCTCGTAGAAGCTCATATACACTTAAAATGTCCACTCTCCTCTGGGAAGAATGATGAAAGATCTAGTGATCTATCATGTTTTATTTGAGTCGCACATCAGTCATCACAACTATATTGTGGAGGGATATGAGAAATCGCCAGGAACTGTTGGGTAAATCAAAGCTCGTGTAACATGCTTTTGGTTCCGTCGGTCTACACGTGTGAACCCCAGTTCTCGAATGTTTTTCTCATGTGGCAGTAAACATTAGTACGTCTACGTGGATCATATACTTAGTGCATCTGCCACTAGATCCTAGCACAGTGGGGTTTTCCTGTGGGATCCGATAAACGTCAGATTTTGAGTGACATGGTGGACAGTCACGATGTCTCAAAAATTGATTATTTTTAACACATTAAAGTAATTATTCAGCGGCTGATAATTTTTGTATTTATTATGGCAATTTTAAAGATGATATTTAATGATGATATTCACATAAATTTTTAACTAAACTGTCATTCTTTTGTCGTATGTATGCACCGTATTCGCATGTCTAATTCATAATGGTACAGAAGTCGAAGTTATGTTTTAGTTAACTCCAGCGCAGGCACCTTTTAGGCGCCATCCAGAGCCACGGGATGAGGATAGTTCGCTGTGTGTTCTGGGAAAACTTTGTTTGAGGTGTACTTCAAATAATTTTATGACAGAAGCACTGCTCTATGTTAGTGCATGATGTAAGACAATGTTGACAATGGCAGAGGAGGTACATTACATAAGCAAGGAAATTTCTAGGCCGGCCGCGGAGGTCTAGCGGTTCTAGGCGCTCAGTCCGGAACCGCGCGACTGCTACGGTCGCAGGTTCGAATCCTGCCTCGAGCATGGATGTGTTTGATGTCCTTAGGTTAGTTAGGTTTAAGTAGTTCTAAATTCTAGGGGACTGATGACCACAGATGTTAAGTCCCATAGTGCTCAGAGCCATTTGAACCATTTGAACCATTCTGAAATTTCTAAGGTATTTCTGGAGACATTCGATGGTGTATAAACACCTCCTAATAGGGCACAAATTCGATGACAGACGGGGGGGGGGGGGGGGGGGCATCTGACGTCAAACCGAGTAGCATAATATAACCATTGGGCTGGCAGTCCTAGAGTCATGATATAAGAAGTTATTACGTGAAAGCTACGGAGTCTGTGACGTATGTTTAGCTTGACTCATTGTTGTACTGCCCCTCTAAGTCTTACCTACGTATCTCAGAACTATACTGGATCTAGGTAGTCGTTAGCTCTACTTTTAACGTAGTCTCGGTCTTAAATCGACTGAATGCATTACATATGTGATTGTATCCACACTTTTAAGTTCTTAAATGTATATGTAGTGAAGTGTTATCATTGTTTTATATATTAAAACTTATTGTACCGACCTAGCTCTTCTCTTGAAGCACCTTCAGAGCCTCCTAAATTTCCAGTCGAGTTCTTGTCAGTTCTGAATTTTAGCTCTAGCTAGACGATTCTGTCACTACTGATGCGTTGAAACCCCTCGCAAAGCACAATCAGAGTTAAGCGTTGTGTTGCGTTGCTCAACGTAACACAATCACACGGCACTTTGCAGTAATAACATTTAAGTGATACCCTCATTTGCAAACCTCGGGTCTCAACTGCCACTCTGTTAACACTAGTTCACGAATTTACTGAAATGGCATTTATAAATCATCAGCAATTTTGTGAGGTTTTTAGTAATGCTGATTTGTTTGGTAAGGATGTCAAAGGAAGTTAGAGTAAAAAACAAAGGTTACAATGATTTATTGATTTAACTATGGTGAACTGCAGACACATGTACTGTCAGTTGTATGAAGTCACATAGTTCATGCCAAACGATAAGCTGACACTGATTCATTTTTAAATGCGTGAAGGAAAGGTAGCGATTAATTTGAAAGTCTTAATTTTAAAGTCTTGTGTCCAGGTCAAGAATTAAGGCGTCTACACGAAAACGCACGGTCACAAACAGCACCTGTAGCTCGTGAAACACTTGCTAAGCTCCACTGGCAACCTCTTGAACATTCACGTTACAGTCGGCACTTGACCCTAAGCGATTACCACACCTTCAGCCTCTAAATAGGGCATTAGGAAAGGGAACTTTAGGAGGCGTGCTCAGTTCGTCACTGTGGTAGCCACATGCTTTCTCATATCATCAGAAAACTTCCTATGCGATGGACGACATACACTCTAAGATAAAGCGGTAGTTGTGATGCGTATGTACAGACAAACATATGATTAAAATTTCTGAAAAATTCGATTATTTATTTAAGAGAAACAGCGTCATAAATTGAGTAAGTCAATGACGCTTTGGTCCACATCTGGCCCTTGTTCAAGCAATTATCCGGATTCGCATTGATTGACAGAGTTGTTGGATGTTCTCCGGAGGGGTATCGTGCCACATTCTGTCCAATTGGGGCGTTAGATTGTCAAAATCCCTAGACGGTTGGAGGGCCATGTCCATAATGCTCCAAACGTTCTCAATTGGGGATAGATCCGGTGACCTTGCTTCCAGAGGTATGGTTTGGAAAATCTTGCTGTGTGCGTGGGCGTTATCTTGTTGAAATGCAAGGGAAGGATGGCTTATCATGAAGAGCAACAAAATGGAGCCTAGAATATCGTCGACGTATGGCTGTGCTCTGTGCTCTGACCACAATCTATTGGTTATGAACTGTAGATTAAAACTGAGGAAACTGCAAAAAGGTGGGAATTTGCGGAGATGGGACATGGATAAACTGAAAGAACCAGAGATTGTAGAGAGTTTCAGGAAGAACATAAAGGACCAATTGACAAGAATGGGAGAAAGAAATTGAGGGATGATGTGGCGAAGGCAGCAGAGCATCAAGAAGGTAAAAAGACGATGGCTAGTAGAAAAACTTGGGTGACAGAAGAAATACTGAATTTAATTGATGAAAGGAGAAAATACAAAAATGCAGTAAATGAAGCAGGCAAACAGGAATACAAACGTTTCAAAAATGAGGTCGACAGGAGGTGCAAAATGGCTAAGCAGGGATGGCTAGAGGGCAAATGTAAGGATGAGGAGGCTTATCTCACTAGGGGTAAGATAGATACTGCCTACAGATAAATTAAAGAAACCTTTGGAGAAAAGAGAGCCACTTGTATGAATATCAAGAGCTCAGGTGGAAACCCGGTTCTAAGCAAAGAAGGGAAAGCAGAAAGGTGGAAGGAGTATATAGAGGGTCTATACAAGGGCGATGTACTTGAGGACAATATTATGGAAATGGAAGAGGATATAGATGAAGGTGAAATGGGAGATACGATACTGCGTGAAGAGTTTGACAGAGCACTGAAAGACCTGAGTCGAAACAAGGCCCAAGGAGTAGACAACATTCCATTAGAACTACTGTCGGCCTTGCGAGAGCCAGTCCTGACAAAACTCTACCATCTGGTGAACAAGATGTATGAGACAGGCGAAATACCCTCAGACTTCAAGAAGAATATAATAATTCCAATCCAAATGAAAGCAGGTGTTGACAGATGTGAAAATTATCGAACTATCAGATTAATAAGTCATGGTTGCAAAATACTAACGCGTATTCTTTATAGACGAATGGAAAAGCTGGTAGAAGCCAACCTCGGGGAAGATCAGTTTGGATTCCGTAGAAATGTTGGAACACGTGGGGCAATACTGACCTTACGACTTATTTTAGAAGAAAGATTAAGGAAGGGCAAACCTACGTTTCTAGCATTTGTAGACTTAGAGAAAGGTTCTGACAATGTTGATTGGAATACTCTCTTTCAAATTCTAAAGGTGGCAGGGGTAAAATACAGGGAGCGAAGGGCTATTTACAATTTGTACAGAAACCAGACGGCAGTTATAAGAGTCGAGGGGCATGAAAGGGAAGCAGTGGTTGGTAAGGGAGTGAGACAGGGTTGTAGCCTGTCCCCGATGTTATCCAATCTGCATATTGAGCAAGCAGCAAAGGAAACAAAAGAAAAATTCGGAGTAGGTATTAAAATCCATGGAGAAGAAATAAAAAATTTGAGGCTCGCCGATGGCATTGTAATTCTGTCAGACACAGCAAAGGACTTGGAAGAGCAGTTGAACGGAATGGACAGTATCCTGAAAGGAGGGTATAAGATGAACATCAACAAAAGCAAAACGATGGAATGTAGTCGAATTAAATCGTGTGATTCTGTGGGAATTAGATTAGGAAATGAGACATTTAAAGTAGTAAAGGAGTTTTGCTATTTGGGGAGCAAAATAACTGATGATGGTCGAAGTAGAAAGGATATCAAATGTAGACTGGCAATGGCAAGGAAAGCGTTTCTGAAGAAGAGAAAATTGTTAACATCGAGTATAGATTTAAGTGCCAGGAAGTCGTTTCTGAAAGTATTTGTAAGGAGTGTAGCCATGTATGGAAGTGAAACATGGACGATAAATAGTTTGGACAAGAAGAGAATAGAAGCTTTTGAAATGTGGTGCTACAGAAGAATGCTGAAGATTAAATGGGTAGATCGCGTAACTAATAAGGAAGTATTGAATAGAATTGGGGAGAAGAGGAGTTTGCGGCACAACTTGACAAGAAGAATGGACCGGTTGGTAGGACATGTTCTGTGGCATCAGGGGATCACAAATTTAGCATTGGAGGGCAGCGTGGAGGGTAAAAATCGTAGAGGGAGACCAAGAGATGAATACACTAAGCAGATTCAGAAGGCTGTAGGTTGCAGTAAGTACTGGGAGATGAAGAAGTTTGCACAGGATAGAGTAGCATGCAGAGCTGCATCAAACCAGTCTTAGGACTGAAGACCACAACAACAACAACATGGCTGTGCTGTAAGGGTGCCGCAGACGAGAGGTCAAAAGTGTCCTGCTCTGAAAAGGAGTGGCTCCCCTGAACATCAGTCCTGGTTGTCGGGCCGTATGGCAGACGACAATCAGACTGGTACCTCACAGCTGTCCCGGGCATCTCATTGACTTGAGTAGAATTGTCCTCAGAGTCCTGATGACCGGCGAAGACCTGTCTGGAGATGACATGCACGGTGGTGGGATTCCAACGTGACTGCCGCCCACCTTATGGCCCGCCAACCAGGATTGATGGCTTGGGGAACAAAATCTTTTCATAGCCGGACTCACCTGGCTGTCATCCGCGGCACTCTTACAGCGCAGCGGTACGTCGACAATATTCTACGCCTCATTTCGTTGCTCTTCGTGGTAACCCATTGTGGGCTTACATTTCAGCAAGATGACGCCCAACTCCACACGGCGAGAAATACTGCTGCTTGTCTTCGTACTTGCCAAACCATATCTTGGCCAGCGAAGTCACCGATGTCTCTCCAGTTTGGAGCATTATGGGTAGAGCCCTCCAACCTGCTCGGAATTTTGACGATCTGATGCAACAATTAGATAGAATTTGGCACTCAGGGGACATCCAACAACTGTATTAATCAATGCTAATCCGAATAACTACTTGCATAGGGCCAGAGTGCACCAAGGCGTTATTGGCTTGCTCAGTTTGTGAAACTACTTCTCTTGAACAAATCATCCAATTTTTCTGAGATTGTAATCATTTGTTTGTTTGTACTTGTAAACCACATCTACTGAGTTCCGTCCCATTCGGCTAATTTCTTCATCGTGCGTGGGATTCTTTATATATATTTCTGATGCCGGAAACTATGTAGAAAAATAAAGCACTCCGTTGGAAATAGTATCTATCACCAGTGAAAATGTGTTACGATATCCCTGTAAGTACGTGAATGGTCAACACACACGATGCTATCACATATTTTTTCCCCTTTCCTCAAGAACACACACGATCGATTTTCACTTTTTTTCCGCCAGATTGAGTTTCTGACCTTGCTTCAAAGCGCCCTGCAACGATTTTGCAGGATGAATTCCGTTTATTATCCTTCATTATGCTGACAACTTGGCGCTAATAGACAGCAGCACATGTAATTGAGTTTTATCAAGACTAAAGCACCATACCGCCGATCAACTCGTAATTGCCTTAAGCTGATTTGTTTTGCGAGGTGCTGGGTACGATTGTTTGGAAAGGAGCATATAATGTTTTGTTCCATCTTCCTGGCTCTACAGCCCTTGATGGGTCTTGGCCTAGGCAGGACATCATTCCATTCGTCCTTACCCAGTGTCTTGCGTCTCCATCCTCTGGTACCAATAATTTTTAGTTATTCTTGTATGTCATCCATGTATCGAAGTCTTCGTCTTCAAAAATGGTTCAAATGGCTCTGAGCACTATGGGACTTAACTTCTGAGGTCATCAGTCCCCTAGAACTTAGAACTACTTAAACCTAACTAACCTAAGGACATCACACACATCTATGCCCGAGGCATCTTTGCCTTCCCTTGGTTCTTCGTCCCCTTGGGTTTTGCAGCAGTGATATTTTTTGAGTTCTCACGCTCTAAGCGAAAAACATGGCCGACATTTTCAGGCGGTTTATGTTAATGAACATTATAATTTCAAGATCGTTATATAATCTGTGAAGTTCAATGTTCTATCGCTACATCATTAGCTGCCCCATAGTTTTCGCGCAGCACCTTTCGTTCAAAACATCCTATTAGCTCTTTACACTGTTGTGTCAGTGTCCAGGTCTCTAAGCCATATCTTAATACTGGACGTATTAAGGCTTTATGCAGTTGACACTTTGTTCTTCTGGACAGATTTGTGGATTTAAGTTGTGGGGCCAACACTTAATAAAAGCATTCATTAGATAGGTGGTTGTGCCACTTTTATTTCCATACTAATATCAATCGGTGATGTTTCCAGTGTTCCGAGACAGACAAACTCACCAACTGATTCTGCTTGCTCCTGATCAGTTTCTAACACTGCATTTAGTTCTGGTAGTATTATTCGCATGTATTTGGTTTTATTTATTGCCGCTACCACCAGTGGCCTATAATTTTTTTAGTAGCTATTTCTCTTCTTGCAATAATATGCATAGCATCTTCTATTGTATATTGTGCCTGCTGCGTTAGTTTGAGCTATCTTTATTAAATTCTCTAGTGCTATGTTATAAACTTACATGAAAGTGCATCCTCTTGCCTCAGCCCACAGTTAGTTTCAAAACTTGATGTTAAATTTCCTTGTGTCCTTACTTTACATCCAACTTTTTCAATAGTCACACTTACTGGGAGTATTAAGTGTTCTGGTATGCTGGTATACCCAATTCATTCATGGTTTCAATAAGATTATTTCTTTTTATGGTGACACATGCTGCTTTAAAATCAACAAATGTATGCGGTCTTTCTATATTGTATTGCCCTGTTTTTTTTTTCAGTATCTACCTCAGGGTAGATATTCGGTCAATAATTGATTTACCAGATTTAAAGCCTGTTTGATACTTTCCAGTTGCTTTTGCTGCTTTAAAAGGTTTTACGCAGATACAAAGCAGGGAGAAGAATATTTCATATGCGGTGTTCAATAATGCAATTCTCCTACTGTTTGTACATTCTAGGATGTCCCCTTCCTTATGTATAGCACACATCACGCCAATATTCCAATCATCTAGGATGAGTTGCGTCCACATATATGAGATTAGCACGTGCATACATCTAACTAGACGTTCCCTGCCACACTTAATAAGTTCATCTGGTAGGCTGTCATTGCCAGGTGCCTTGTTTTCTTTATTGCTAACCAAATCTCTTACTTCGAGAGCATCCCGTTTTTCTCTTGTTCCACTTGTTGGTTTGCAGTTAGTTCCGTATTTCGCCATTCTCTGAGTATAATAATTGTTTAAAGTACTCTGCCCAACAATGTAACACTCCTTCCTGTGGTGCTATTAGTTCACCATTTTTTCCTCGACATTGTGTTGTTTTGGGCTGAAATTTCTTCTTATTAATCTTTCTGTAGAATATCGTTCTTTCGTTAGCGTTATTCAATGATTCAATGCCCTTCAATTGTCTTTCGAAAATGGTTCTCTTTTTTGCTTCCAGAATACACTTTTCTCCATGCCTTTTTTCTCTATAGTCATGCACAAGCATTCTTGTTCTTCTAGTCTGTATCTTTTTGTATGCTTGATTCTTCGATCTTGTTGCCTCCTCACACTCTTCATCAGACCATTCATTTCTTCTGGTCTGTTGTTCCATTCTAATCACTTCCTCTACAACAGCTTGTATTTCATTTCTGATTTTATTCCACTGCTCATTTATGTTATGAGTATAGCCCTACAGGATTCCTGCCAATCTATTTTTCAGAGAGATAGCTAGGTGTTCAGTCTTTAAGTTCTGAGATATGATACTTATTTTGTCGTTCTCCTTTAACTGACGTGCATTTTAAATTCTCCCTCTAATTTTTGCTATGACGAGATGATGATCAGAGTTCATATTAGCACCTGTGAAACTACGGTAGTCTAGTACTCAGAGCCATGTCTGGTATCTATTAAAATATGAGAAGTTTGGTTCCTAGGTCAGTCCAGTTTGACGACACCAGTGTCATTTTATGTATGTTCTTAAGCTGAAACTGGTGCTATAAACTGTCATGTTAAGTGATGTTGCAAAATTTACCTGGCGGAGTCCACTGTTATTACTCTCTTTATGGAGGCTGTATTGCCAACGGTAAGGGAGAAGACCCCCTCCTGCACTACCTTAGCATTCGTCTCTCCTACCGCCACTTTTATATCATTTTTTGGACACTGTAGACAATCTTGCTCTAGTTCCTCGTAGAAGATCTCCTTCTCTTCTGCTGTCTTCTCCTCAGTAGGGATATGTACAATTAGGAGACTGTAGTTAAAATTTCACCTTTATTCGCATATAACATATACTTGTTCAGATTGCTTTAAATCCTATCACTAGTTGTTCAGTGCTTTGGTTGATTATAAATCCCACACCAAATACGAGATCACTATTGTGGCCGCTTTAGTGTATAGTACACGGCTGTTTCTTATCTCTTACAAAGCCGTGATATCCACTTTGTATGTTTTCACTATTTGAGTCAGGCTTCCAATAGCTCAAATTCTGTCTAACGTTTGTACATTCCATGATCCAATTCTCATATTCCTTATTACTTTGCCTCAGGGTCCGTCTATCTGTAGTTCCTTGAGTTTCCGTAGTAAGTTTTTTTTTCCGGGTATGGGTTTTAGCCCCCTACTCTTCTAAGTGTTCTCTCTCGGTGAGCCTGGTTGCTACTGACGTTGCGTGGCCAATCTTCCACAGGGTTGCTCAGTTTCTCGGGGTTCACCAACTTCTACGTGAGAGACGGAACTGACTATTAGAAGCTAAGTGACCTTCAGTTGCTTAAAGTCATATTTTACGCATCACTACAGCATCTTGAATTCCATAATGTTTTGTTATGGACATTCATTAGTACGCACTTTTGCAATAAATTTATACTAATACGTTGGCGCACTTGAGTGTTTACGGCATAACGTTATTCTTGAATGGATATGGTTAGGTGCTCGATCTGTCTCTGATTTTTGTACATTTTTTTGACAGGAAGCTTTTTGCTGTACTGTAGCTTTGTTATATACGAGCCTAACGGAATACCAGATTGATTATCTGGGAGAGGATTCCGTTCTGAGTGGCGTTTAGTCGGTGTTTACTGCACTTTGTAGATCTTTCACCTATCAATTACTAGTTTCTACACAAAAAGCATTGCTCTGAAAACCAGACTGTGAACAGGAGTATTATGGGTCTTCTTAAATTTGGTAAGTATCTGGCAGAGCTCTTTTGCCTTGTCCAGACAGAGAGAGCAGGGGAGAAGAGCATGAGCTAATGTTATAAGATCACGTAGGAGCCTTAAGAAAGACAAAAATACAGCATCCAAAATTATGTTTGGACAAGCGATACGATGGGTATGATCACCGGCGCACAGTGGCTGACACCTTGGCACAACGAAAATGATAATAGGAGCAGCACTAAAACAAAATGTATGAAAAGCAGCCAGTACCTCCGATAGCTAAGGGAGAAAACTCTTTAAAATTCTTTCGCGAAAAGTGAAACAGTCTGCATGATGGTTGGTTGGTTGGTTTGGGGAAAGAGACCAGACAGCGAGGTCATCGGTCTCATCGGATTAGGGAAGGACGGGGAAGAAAGTCGGCCGTGCCCTTTGAAAGGAACCATCCCGGCATTTGCCTGGAGCGATTTTGGGAAATCACGGAAAACCTAAATCAGGGTGGCCGGACGCGGGATTGAACCGTCGTCCTCCCGAATGCGAGTCCAGTGTAGTCTGCATGATATCTCTGTATTACAGCAGTTACAAATTTGTTTTGATTATTAAACTTTTATGGAATACAATAGGAGTTGTTAACCTCGTAACATATTGCTAACACTTCTATCAAATAACAGTAGAATGAGAACATGGGTTTATTAATTATTGTTACTCATAATATAAACATGCTGCAATAAGTCAGAGGATAATTAGGCTGAAAGAAAACCTGACCCGACGATGGTGTTATTGCTTTTCCCATAAAACTTTTAGTGAAAGAATTTTTTCCTTATTGTTTTCTACGTCTGTCATGCCAAAATATTCAACTTCATAGAACAATTTCTTTAAAAAAAAATCGTTAATCGTTGTTATGCAAGTAAAATCAGGCGTTAAGAGATTCGGAGATTTTATTGTTGAATAGGGAGCGCACAGTTCATCAGCATTATGCGATCCACGCCGGCGTTAAGTCGACCACGTCTTGTAAGACGAGAAAAACACTAGGCAAGAGAGGTAAACTGGGTGATTCCGTGGTGATAATAGTAACTTTTAGGGATGATGGAGAAAGGTAGATGTATCAATTATGGGCGTGTCACACAGATCCGGAAACGACCGAGTCAAAGGTTGTATGCGAAAATCGTTCTCATATCTCAGACTGTGGAACACATGTACCGGTACCGTCGCTCGCCAAAATTGTGCGGTAGGCAATCCCGACGTGCACTTGGGTGTAGAGGCTGGGATAATAACTCAACTAATTCAACGCATACGGCGTAATGTACACTGGCTTGAGCAATCCTAGTGTAGAATGGCCGTATTGAGTAGAATGCAGTCTGCGTTTTACAAGTTGAAGTGTTAACGTCGACCAGTCCTAACCAAATGGAGTTGTACAGGTAACGGAACTTGCAGACATGATTTTTGTGCATGGGCAAGCAAATAGAAGGAGCAGAGAAGCAGAGATGTTGCACAGGACCAAATATCCGAGCAGAAGACCTCCATCTCACACCATGTGTCCAAGACTGTTCCAATGATTAAATGAAACAAGGCAACTGGTAGCACAGAATGACCGAGGACGACGATGAATTACACGGACTCCCGACTTAGAAGACACAGTGCTTGCTCTAGTGAATGAGGCGCCTACAATCAATACTCGATCAGCTGGACATAAAATGAATGTTTGGTAGAGTACTGTATGACAAGTATTATGGGAAATACAGCTATACAGCCCTACCATCCACAGAAAGTGTATCCTTTGTTGTTGCTGTTTCGGACCTCGTGACGCGTTCAGCCAACTGTTCTTGCATCGCCTTACAGACTGCCTCCACTTTCCTGCGTGCAGTATGTTCTTTTTGACGGGTGAAGCCTGTTTTACCAAAGACGGAATGTTAAACAGTCTCAATAGTCATGTTTCGGCCAGTGGTGATCTCTACGCCACAGTTGTGAAGAGCCGTCAATACTGATTATCATTCAACGTGTGGACAGACATAGTCAATGATTACGTACTAGACCAGTTTCTTCTTTCTCCCAGCTTAGATGTGCCAGTGCACGGAGTGTTTACCGTACACATACTACCCAGGCTCCTAAAACAAATCTCACTTGTTATTCGTCAACGGATTTTGTTCCAACATTATGGAGCCATACCTCACGTTGGACTGAGGGTTTGTGAACATCTGAAAAGTAGGGGGCCCTGTTTCGTGGCCAGCGTGTTTACCTGCTCTCACCCCATTTGATTTCTTCTTGTGGGGCCGTATGAAACGACTTGTGTACGAGACGCCTGTCGAGACCGAAGAGAATCTCCTCGCAGGGATTCTCACTGCATCATTGGCGGAATTGCTTACAACAATAAATTAGGAAGAAAATTGTAATTAAAACAAAATCAGTCAGTTGTTTTAAACTGTCCTTGAGTTTCTTCCGAAGACAATTTCTTTAAGTTCAACAATGTACAAGCTTCTATAGAGCGTTTTTGTGAGAATACAGTTATTGCATGAACACTGTAGTATTAATTTATTACAAAATAACTATTTCTTTTACAAAAATGAGTGACTTGAGCGGAAAGCGTTGTGCAGAGTTAGATTAATGTGATGTCTAACGATGAAAGTGGAATGGTCAAACATACATTTTATTATGTTTAAAAATATTGTCACGTGAAAATATATACAGCGGAGATATTCTACATCTACATATATACTCCATACCCGCCATGTTGTGCATGGCGGAGGTTGCTTGTGTCACTACTAGTCATTCCCTTTCCTGTTACACTCGCAAATAGAGCGAGGGACAAACCACAGACTACATGCCCTCCGTATAAGCTCTAACTTCTCTTAGGGCACGTTGGAGGCAGTACAATCACTCTTCCATCAGCTTCAGCTCCCACTTCTCTGAATTTAGGGCGCTGATATACATCGCCGTTTAGCGTCCTAAGCCATTAACCACTACCATCGTCATTCTAAGCAGCAGCCCCCAGCCCCCCCCCCGCCCCCCCCCCCTCTCCCCCACAAACAGCATGGATGGAGTCAGTTTTGTATTTTCAAATGAGAACCACCACCACCCAATTTTTATTGCATATTCAGATTCTACACCAAAAACTACGAACGGTTTACAAAAACATTCTTTTCCATTCGTGATAGATGTATTTGTAATCGACAAATATCAAGTGGACATGTTTCTGCAATTAACAACCGACGCGTCTGATTCTACATTTCATTTGCGATGTAAATGTAAATCATTCTATCCTAATAGTTGATATTTATGCCCGAAATTTACTTCAGTGTTGCAAATTTGATTCTACAGAATAATATGATTAGTCGTTTCAATGTCTGATCAGAGACTACGTTTAACATGATCCAGAAACAACGACGTGGATGTAACAGTTCTCTATTCCCATCGGGTGCTTGATTTCGGTGAGTCCCCTTCCCTGTCACCATTGGGGTGCTTCAATTCGGTGAGTATCCATTGCAGATGAGCTATCATTATCACCGCAAAGTCACTTTACCTTATCATAGTTGTTGTGGTTTGTATTCCGCGGGTAGCCGCGTAGCGTTATCATACACGTAGCTCATTTGCCAGAAATGTCAATGTCTAGCTACATTACTTGTACTGAGCTATAACATTTGCAACATTCAAGTAATGTTTGAATATAGGTGTCAACCGTCACAACACAAAGATTTACATTTGCATCGTAAAGGAAATACAGAATCTGATACGTCGGTTCTTAATTGCAAAAACAAGCACACTTGATGTTTGTCGATTACAGCGCAGTCTACCACGGATGAAAACATTGGTTTTGTAAACCGTAAGTAATTTTTGGCGTAAAATCTGAATATGAAACAAAATGGGATGCTCCCATTTCAAAATACAAAACTGACCCCGCCCTCGCAAGAAAGCCGGCCGTTGTGGCAGAGCGGTTCTAGGCGCTTCAGGCTGGAACCGCGCGACCGCTACAGTCGCAGGTTCGAATCCTACCTCCGGCATGGATGTGTGTGATGTCCTTAGGTTAGATAGGTTTAAGTAGTTCTAAGTTCTAGGTGACTGATGACCTCAGATGATAAGTCCCATAGTGCTCAGAGCCATTTTTTCAACCACGCACGAAGAGTGGTAAAGAGGTGGCCAACTGTAGGGCAGACAGATATCGCCCTTTCTAATATTAACTTTTCAACAAGAACATTTTTTTCGTAGGATGCGTCGTTTCCGAGATATTTAGTTGTCTCAGGCTAAAACAAACACCCCAAAGTTTGGAAGAAACGATTTACCACTCTCCTCGAAACATCCTCAGAGGCTTAAATAAACCTGTTAAGAACTGTTACTAAAACCAGAAATCATATTTCCCTCCTTTTATGTATGCAATAGCACCACTGATATACAAAAACTCCTTTAAATTTTATCGTAGACCGCAGTGTTTGTTGCTTTCTACGATATATTTAACTGAATGAACATTTTTACATTACCTGCTCTGGTATTAAATTAACTGAATGAAAAGGCAGTTTTCCACAGTTTATCAGCAAAAGTATGGGGGCTGCCAAAAAGTAACGCACCGCATTTCTTTTCTTCAACAATTCTTTATTGAACATAATGAGAATTACACACACGAGACAATGATTTTTTATCTAGATACCCTATTTTTCCACGTAATCTCCACCCCATTCTATGGCCTTCCTCCAACGCGAAACAAGGGCGTGTATGCCATGTCGGTACCAATCCTTGTCCTGGTGGCGGAGTCAGTGCTTCACTGCGTGAATCACCACCTCATCGTCCTCAAAATATCTTCCACTAATGGCGTCTGTCCTCGCGGACGACATCATCATCTCTCTCCAACATGGCAGATGTGACAGACGTGGATGGCCTCTCCGACCGCTGCTAATCGTGGAGCTCGCCGTTCCGCCTTCTGATAACCTCACCTTCCGTGCCCAGTGACCTACTGTACTTCTGTCGACAACAGATGCTCCATAGACTTTGCACAAGCGTTTGTGAATATTCCCCACAGTTACACTACTGGCCATTAAAATTGTACACCAAGAAGAAATGCAGCTGATAAACGGGTATTCATTAGACAAATATATTATACTAGAACTGACATATGATTACATTTTCACGCAATTTGAGTGCATAGATCCTGAGAAACCAGTACCCGAACAACCACCTCTGGCCGTAATAACGGCCTTGATACGCTTGGGCATTGAGTCAAACAGAGTTTGTTTGGCGTGTACAGGTACAGCTACCCATGCAGCTTCAACTCGACACAACAGTTCATCAAGAGTAGTGACTGGCGTATTGTGACGAGCCAGTTGCTCGGCCGCCATTGGTCAGACGTTTTCAATTGGTGAGAGATCTGGAGAATATGCTGGCCAGGGCTGCAGTCGAACATTTTCTGTATCCAGAAAGGCCCGTACAGGACCTGCAACATGCGGTCGTGCATTATTCTGCTGAAATGTAGGGTTTCGCAGGGATCGAATGAAGGGTAGAGCCACGGGTCGTAACACGTCCACTTTTCAAAGATCCGTCAGTGTGAACAAGAGGCGACCAAAACGTGTAACCAATGGCTCCCCATACCATCACGCCGGGTGATACGCCAGTATGGCGATTGAATACACGCTTCCAATGTGCGTTCACCGCGATGTCGCCAAACACGGATGCGATCATCATGATGCTGTAAACAGAACCTGGATTTGTCCGAAAAAATGACGTTTTGCCATTCGTGTACCCAGGTTCGTCGCTGAGTACACCATCGCAGGCGCTCCTGTCTGTGATGCAGCGTCAAGGGTAACTGCAGCCATGGTCTCCGAGCTGATAGTCTATGCTGCTGCAAACGTCGTCGAACTGTTCGTGCAGATGGTTGTTGTCTTGCAAACGTCCCCATCTGTTGACTCCGGATCGAGACGTGGCTGCACGATCCGTTACAGCCATGCGGATAAGATGCCTGTCATCCCGACAGCTAGTGATACGAGTCCGTTGGGATCCAGCACGGCGTTCCGTATTATCCTCCTGAACCCACCGATTCTATATTCTGCTAACAGTCATTGGATCTCGACCAATGCGAGCAGCAATGTCGCGATACGATAAACCGCAATCGCGATAGGCTACAATCTGACCTTTATCAAAGTCGGAAACGTGATGGTACGCGTTTCTCCTCCTTACACGAGGCATCACAACAACTTTTCACCAGGCAACGCCGGTCACCTGCTGTTTGTGTATGAGAAATCGGTTGGAAACTTTCCTCATGTCAGCACGTTGTAGGTGTCGCCACCGGCGCCAACCTTGTATGAATGCTCTGAAAAGCTAATCATTTGCATATCACAGCATCTTCTTCCTGTCGGTTAATTTTCGCGTTTGTATCACGTCATCTTCGTGGTGTAGTAATTTTAATGGCCACTAGTGTACTTTCTCTGCAGTGAGAAAGTCAATGACGGCACGTTCCTTGTAACGTACATCACCTACAGACGCCATTTTCAAACTGCCCAGCAGCTATGGTATCTGCGATGGAAACTTGGCGCACTCACTCAGGAGACTTCAAATAATACATACTAACGTTTCGCATTCGTAGCATTGTTTCTGGCTGAGAAGTAAATGCGATGAATTACTTTCTGGGCAACACTCGTCTTAAAGTGGTGTTATAGCATTGAAGATAACATTTAAAAATTAAAAAAAGTCTATAAATTGGGCCAGGCCATCAACACAGAGTTGATCATTTTCTCCGATTGTAGAATCAAAATCTTACCATAACGCCACGGTGCGAGCGTAACGCCAAAAAACGCTAGGCAGGAGAGTGAGAGAGAGAAAGAGAGAACGTAAATAAATTAGCAGTGGAACCGTCATGCCAGGACTGGCGAAGATATGCGCGCGCTGAGTTGGTCTGTCGTCAGCATCCTTCACCTGTTGCTGCTGCCTGAACAGCTGACAGATAACCCTGTTACGTGAGCGCGAGGCAGCCGACGGGCGCGTGCTGTGCGGGTAACGTATGCGGCCCCTGCGCCGTGCCTGGCACAACGTCCCACGCCTCGTATTTGTGTTCGCTAATGAGTCACCGGAGCAGACAGACAGCAGTACTCTTCCTCCTGCGTAGGAGCAGGAGGCACAGCTGACGCCAAGAGTGGCCCACCATGTACACAAACCAGACGTCGTGCTAGGTGTGAGTCTGTTTCCTTATGGTGCTACTATGAACGGGAAAGGTGCACCTTAAATTATTATCGACTAGGGCTTAACCCTTTCAGACTCTAAATATCAAAAATTAATTTTTTTAATTTTCTTGTTTTTTATTAGATTGTTAGACATACATTGAGACAGAACAACGTGCAAAATAAATACTACATACATTAATTGAACACATTCGGGATGGTTTCAAATGGAGCCTCTGTGCATGTAATCTTATTTTTGGCAATAAGGCAAAATAAAGTTCCTTTCTGACTTAATATTTGTGACCGAGGGCTTATTTGTTCCAATATAATTCTGACACGGTCACTGAACCTTAGCAGCTATGTTCAAAGTTTATATTTTCCTCTCTGCTTTTAGGCATAGGTTCCTAGACAGAGAGCACACTTCCCTCTGCTTCTGTGGTGTGCCCTCGTTGTGCTACAGCGTACATAGTGTCTTGAGGTGCAATGCATTGGTAGATGCTTTGCTTCTGTTGTGTGTGTCTTTCAACTGGAACAGCAGTTTTACATTTTTTTTAATAATGGTTCTTCGCTTTCACACTCTGATATAATGCAAGACACCACTGATTTTTTCGTTCGAAAATCGAGGTCACTGTATTCAGCTAACACATCATCTCTGCTTTCACTGCTGTTGTCAGTTTGAGTCGGCTTCCAAACAAATCCCGTCGAAAAGGCACGCCAGAATTTCCTCTCCCTATATTCTGCAAGACTACATCGTATGGAATTGGAAGCACAACAACCTATCACAGCTACTCACATTGCCCTTAGAGCTGTAGTGATATCAAAAGCAACCTCCACATTAATTGGGAAAATAAATACATAAATTTCATTATTATCGCAATAGACAGATATAAATTCGAACAGGACAGTTTTTTGTCCCTAATCACACCAAAACAAGTCTTACAGAGACAAATACAATCACATTTTTAAAACAAAGACTAAAATGTCTCCTACGTTTGCTCGTCTATCTGCTAAGATCTAGTGGAAACGTAAACGGTGGGTGCAGATGTAGCGACTCTACATACGCCATGAAATGAGGAAGTCCTAGGTCGTTTCAAACGGAACCCCATCGTAAGTAAGGGTAAGTAGCGAGTAAAAATTCCCAACTTCTGCGCCCCTTTAGCGACCTTCGGTATACCTCATCTCCTACCTTCCAAACTTTACAGAAGCTTTCCTGCGCAGGAGACGAGGTACTGGCGGAAGCAAAGCTGTGAGGACGGGGTGTGAGTCGTGTTTGGGTAGCTCAGGTGGCAGAGCACTTGCCCGCGAAAGGCAAAGGTCCCGAGTTCGAGTCTCGGTCCGGTACACAGTTTTAGTCTGCCAGGAAGTTTCATATCAACGCACACTCCACTGCAGAGTGAAAATTTCATTCTGAACCAATTGATGTCTACCCACAGGAAACAAAAGAAGTGATTATTTGACCTGAATACGAGTCGTAGCCATAATTTTTTAATTATACTTTCTAAAAAATAAAGATACGAAATTATGTGATTCTTATTATGTGATTCTTTGTTGCAGATATATGTCTGCAGTGCTGCTACACGGTGAAATCCTTCCACAGTATCGCAGAACCAAAATAAAACGGTGCAGCCATTGGCAAAGTGAAGGTCAGCTGTGTCATTTCGTTTTGGGTTGCGTTGTTTTTTGGGGGGGGGGGGGGAGACCAGACAGCGAGGTCATCAGTCTCATTGGGTTAGAGAAGCACGGGGAAGGAAGTTGGTCGTGCCCTTTCAAAGGAACCATCCCGGCATTTTCCTGGAACGATGTAAGGAAATCACGGAACACCCAAATTGGGATGGCCGGACGCGGAATTGAACCGTAGCCCTCCCGAATGAGAGTCCAGTGTGCCAGCCACTGTAGGCCGTTTTGGCCGAGCGGTTCTAGGCGCTTAAGTCTGGAACCGGGCTACCGCTACAGTCGCAGGTTCGAATCCTGCCTCGGGCATGGGTGTGTGTGATGTCCTTAGGTTAGTTAGGATTAAGTAGTTCTAGCTTCTAGGGACTGATGACCTCAGATGTTAAGTCACATAGTTCTCAGAGCCATTTGGACCAATTTTTTTGCTAGCCAGTGCGCCATCTGGCTCGGTCATTTCGTTTTGGTTACGCAGTATTGTGGCCTGAGATTTCAATAGGTATCAGAGCTGTAGACACGCACCTGCAACCACCGAATCACATAACTATATGTCTTGAGTTTCTTCGAGGTTTTAATTAGAACTTTATGGCTATATGTCGCACAGGCAGCAAGCTGACGTTGAGTAATCGGTTACTGCGCTCCGAAACAGGCATTCCAGTACTGTCGCAGGAGACTACTAGAATACTAAAGAGGCACTTATATGACGAGAAAGAACGAGCGGATATTCATCCTGTATGTTGAGGTAAACTTTATTTACCACATACATTATCTTTATTTTTGGGAACACTACGGCGTTTGAAACTGGGAAATAGATGATCCTTAACACAGGCTCGTGGCGCAGAGCCTCGTACATGCTAGACCATGTGTTTAAACGTCTAGAATTCGATTTCCAGTCGAAACACAATTTTTTCTGTTACTTTTGGCTTTTATCAGCTCTGGCTGAAAAAGACATGAGAAAGAGAGTTTTCCTTTTTTTTGTGAAAATCGAGTTCATATGTTGCGTAGAAGAACAAAGAACATAATGGTTTGTGTGATGTGAGCGCACGAGCGAAACTGACGATTATTTAAGAGTCACTGAAATTTTATGGTACTAAAATGTAATGTAGTCTAGCTGTTGGAGCCAATATTTATTTTCTTGTTACAAAGAAAAAATATATATTTAATTAATTTTAATATGTGTTTCCTGATTTCCACAACAAACCTAAGAACATAAGAATATTACTATTACTTCAAAACTAAATCGACATCTTCAAACCTTTCAGTACTCTTCTAACTGTTGAATCCTTTTAAAAACCAATCTTACATCCTGAAACACAAAGCCAATGTTATACATTCTTCACTTTTATTATTTAAACGTCTTATTCCCATATATTAGAAAGATAGGACTACATTTGAGGCAATTTTCGTTTTCCCTCTTTTTAATCTCCCTGAAGCATGGACGAATACCATACACGTGTATCTAACCGTGTCGAATACTTCTGACGAAAAAAAGTAAGGTAACTCGATTCAGTTTTTTCGGCTTCCCACGCTCTCTGTCCCACCGGAGGGTGTCGGACACTCCGACTAGTATGGCGCGAAATCTGCACCTCCGCCAAACGCAATCTGTGGGTGGCGCTTCTGTAGAGAGACAGTCAGGACAACTTGGGGCGAAATTCTATTTCACGCGATATATGGCACGGTTGGGTAGGAGAAACATTTCTGTAATGATCTGATGCATTATGAATGCTGCTTGATTCGTCCGTTTCGATTAAATATCCGACCGTATCGTCGAGAAGGTTGCGTGACTGTAGGACTGCAGGAGGATACAGGATGACGTAGAAACAATTTCTAGTTGGTGTGATGAACAGCAGCTTGCTCCAAACTTAAAACTATCTAAGTTAATATAGAGGAGTAGGAGAAAACAATCGTGTGAGGTTCGAATACGGCATTAGTATTGTGCTGCTTAACACAACCACATCGATTAAATAATCTGGGAGTGGCATTGCAAAGCGATACGAAATGGAACGAGCACGTAAGGTCGGTTGTAGGGAAGGGAAAGGGAATGATCGACTGCACAAGTAAAGGAGACCACAGGAAAACAAATGCCTGTAATGTTCGTGCGTCTCATTCTTGAATATTGCACGAGAGACTATTAAGAAAGACATTGAAGCCATTCAGAGGCGTGCTGCTGGATTTGTTACCGGTCGGTGCGACGTGTATGAGAGTGTTACGTAAATGCTACGTGATGAGAATTCTTGGAAGAAGAAGAGAATGTTTTCGACAAACGCTACTGAGGAAGTTTAGAAATTGAACCTCTGCGTCAGACTGGAAAAAAATGTAATACACTCACGGAGATATTCGAAGATACCTAAAAAACTAATGTAGCGTAATGAAATTTCGGAAATACATTTGTCTAAGTAACATATTTACGTGATTAACATTTGAAGATCACAGTTTAATTTAAACGCGAGGTAAGCCATTGCGAAAGTTAATGTTGGTCGGTACATTAATAACCGTCGTAACGGGCAAAATGTTGAGTGTAAACGTGCATACATTGTGTTGTACGGGTGTCGGATGTCAGTTTGTTGGACTGATTTCCACGCCTATTGCACTAGCATGCGCTGGAGTTGTCGTCCGATGCTGTCCCATATGTGCTCGATTAGAGACAGATCTGGCGACCGAGCAGGCCAAGGCAACATGTCGACACTGTTTAGAACATGCTGAACTACAACAGCGGTATGTGGACGAGCGTTATCCTGCCGGAAAACACCTCCTGGAATGCTGTTCATGAATGACAGCACAACAGGATGAATGAACAGATTGAGGGAGAAACTTGCAATCGGGAAGGGGAAGGGTGCGTAGGACAACCATGAGATTGCTTCTGCTGTTATACGAAATCGCACCACGATCTATAGCTCCAGGTGTAAGCCCAGCGTGACTAATGCGCTGACAGGTTGGCTGCAGGCCCTCAACTGGCCTCCTTGTAACCAACACACGACCATCACTGGCACCGAGGCAGAACCAGCTTTCATTGGAAAACACAACACACCTCCACCCCACCCTCCAATGAGTTCTCGCTCGACACCCCTCAAGTCGCAAATGGCGGTGGTCACGGGTCAGTGGAACGCAGTCTACAGGGCGTCTGGCTAGAAGCTGTCCTTGAAGTGATCGATTTGTAACACTTCATTGTGTCCCTCTGGTGCCTACTCTACTCAAGTTGCTGCTGCAGGTGCAGTATAATGCGCCAGAGCCATTCTTTGAACACGGTCGTCTTCCCTCTCGGTAGTATCACGTGGCCGTCCTGAGCCCAGACTTCTTACGACCGTGCATTCCGGTGACAACCGCTGCCAGGAATCCTTTGTTGGTGTTTCGATTTTTTTTCTCATTGTATTATGGCGTATAGAGTTGTATACAGGCAGCCATTTTTCCCTCGCACCATTTACGAGTGGAAGTCAAAGTTATTGTCCAGCATGCACCGTACAGTGACTTGCGGGGAATGTAGATAGCTGGATCGACAACAAAGGAACCAAATATCAACGCCTTAAGCCGATTTTCAGTGGTTGCGAAACTATAGAAGGACAATTTAATAACATTGAAAAACTATTGGAAGAAAAGTAAATATTTCTTATAAAGAAACAGCTGATGGGAGTGCCCAATGACATTACCTTCCGAAAAGGGGAAGCTGGAAGCAATTCTGAGGCCTCTGCTGAAGAAAAGAGGAAACCCGAAAGAAACGCATCGAGTACGGAGTCGTTGTATGGTGGAACAGTGTTCTCAGCCTGTTTCATGCCTTACGTTCAACGCTGATTGCCCACAGGTGAATACGAATGTTGTAGTGGATTTTTGAAGTAATTGACGTATACCCGTATTTAATTGTGGAGCATGGGATAATATGCGATATGAAGGTAATGAGCGAGCTTTTGTAAGAGTTACGCGCTGCCCGTCGTGTATCTGGAATTCTTACCACAGTTCAAGTAGAGACGCAACGGCACTGCTAAGAAACGATGACGGGCAAGCACAGTTAACAGAGCGAAGACGAGGACAGTCGAGATGTAGTGACTGCCAGTTACTGGAGAGCCAAAGATCGGCAGGCAATACCGTAGTTGCCAAAGAGAGCAGCTTTCAAATATTGTGAAGAATATTTAAGAAGTAATGATATAATTTTTGCCATTAGTCATTTTCACACCGCCGTAAAATAAAATTTGTTTCGATCGATTTCTTGGTATCCAATTAAGTCATCATCCTTTCTTGATGTCATTTACACGTGCTCCATTATTCGCCGTTTACGACAGTTCTGTAAGGGGGAATTCGAGAAGGAACATTCTTACCCCCTTTTTTGTCCGTTCATTTTTCTTTATCACCCCCTCACCCTGCACTGCAGTGTTATATCAGTTATCAGACATCCTCAGCTTCTGTATTTTCCTGTTTCTTGTCGTAACTTTCAACTTCAACAGTCCATTTAGCGTTGTACAACTCTCGTTTTTGCATTCTTTCGATCTTTGAGGATCATCTCTCATAGCCATGGAACTGGAGTGTTGTCAAACGGTGGTCATTGGCCTTCCGTCTTAGATACGTACGGAGCTTTGATAAGCGTCAGTCCATTGGCGGACTGGCACACCGACGAATGTTACACAGTTCTCGAGTGGCTTGAGACTCATTCGTGACTCAATCTGTGACGTTATCTGCATATGTAGTTTTTCATTCTCTTGGCCGATTCAAGCAATCAATGTGTGTCCAGAGCCTATTTGTGTTTCCTTAATTCATTCTTCGATTACAGTTTCATCCCATTCACCCAAACTATCCACTCTTTGCCAGGACATTCAAGTGTCGTAATAGTACTATCCCATGTCAATAATTGTCCATTTTCCGCATTCTCGTGATCTAATACATCCTGTAATAATTTTTTATTCATGTATGTAGTACGGAAGTTTGTAATGAACAGGGATTAATGTCGATTATTGTTTCATTTCCTGGTTAGGTGATCCCCTGTCTGTTCTTTTTCGTGAGATACAGTACCAATATCTCACGTTCAGTAGGGCGACAGGGGTATGTTAGAAGCACAGCCGACCGCTCACAACTTCTATACATACAATATGGAGAATAACCTCTAATTCGTGTCAGATTTAGCTGTTTCAGTGACTGTCTGAAGAATGCTATTTCTCAATTACTTGATGTGTACCAATTATTTTACTCGCACAGTAACTTCAGTGATAACGGTGACTATCTTCCTTACAGCAAAAATTGATTATACATTATTTTGGACTTATCGTAGTTAATTTTCAGCGTTGCTCGCTCTGCTCAGTCCATCCGTTGTTGATTGAAGTCAGCATTCAAAAGAAATGAAGCAGGATACTTTGTAGATATAAGATGGTTCATACACGAGCTCCTGATAATAATCCTTCCTTCATCTAAGCACACTGTGCTATAATCTCTTGCTAGAAAGTAGAAAAAACTTTTGCTTGCATGCTGGACCACATTCTATCTTTTACTGCAACTCTAAATATTCTCTTATCTCGATGTCAAAAGAAATCTTCGAAAACTGTCGGAATGAGACAGACAAGCCATTAGATAAATTAAGTTGGGTCTACAGAAAAAAATACGCTTGATACAGTAAAATAAATTCAGTTAGTTGTAAATGCATTGCAAATAGCTGTCGCTACAAAATGTGAAAGAAGAAAATAAACTACCAATTAAAAATATTGTTTAGGAAGAATATTTCTGCAAACAACAGAAATACCATGGTGTCACTTCTTACAAAGGCATTAGTTATCATCTATTAAGTGATTCTGCTTAAGATATGAGAAACATTGCTTCTATAGCGGCGTTAGTTTAATTATGTCAAGTGTAAAATTTATTTGACAGAAGAAAGCAACAATTTTCCCGGCGCTCAATTACTGGTGCTAACTGCAATTTCCGTCTCAATGTCTGCATAAGATACACGTTACTAATTAAGCAGTAGCCTATTTTTGTGAGCCTCAAGAAATCTTAGAGCAATTATCATGTAACTGTGCGCTTATCAAATTCATTTTCTTGCAACATTCTCAGAGCAGGAATCTTTTGTATGCATCTGCTTTAATGTCTACGTTAGGTGACGCAGTATATGTAAGCCGGCATATCCGCTAAGCCCACAGAGATACAACCGGAATCTCGAGGTCTACTGCCTTACCTTCAACTGAGCAAGCTGTTTCCAAGAATGGAGTAGATTAAAGACATTTCTCTCGGAGATGTTTTACAACGGTGAGTAACGTTGGTTATTTGTACGGCTGTTTACGAGAATTAGGCTGCAAAACTGATGTAAATAATTTATCTCCATGCTCATACCGAGTGCTTCGCTCACCACAGGAAACGATGGCTGAGGTAAAACAGCTCAAGTGCAACAGTATAGCAAACATGGTGGTACCAGTCGAGCACATCTCCAGTTTCAGGAAAAACGTCTCAAAAGATTCTGAACTGAGCGGTCGTTACGCTAAGATTTCAGGGAAACAAGTCACGAACTTGAAAAATTCTTTCACCATTAATACAAATGAACTTTTCATCACCGCGAAATGAAATAGCTATGCTGGACGGCAACAAACTAGGACTACGTTGAAAACTGAATGTGAGAATGAAAAGGGCAGTTTTAGTAACAAAGGCCAATTGAAATCACCAGATGAAACAGATTAAGAGATGGTCCTTTAACGCTGTTTCTTCAGATTTTAATTTTACAGCAAAAGACAGATCTGGAAATATTTGTTTATTCTGTCTGTATAAAATTGTTAATAAACTATGGTGAAATATCTGAATCTAATAAACTAATTCTTAATTATAAGAGGCGCACTTGATCGTCAAGTAAGTTGTAACGTATGACCTTTTATATGGATCAACAATTACAACAACCACTTTCTTAGCTCTTTAAGTGATAGTGCATTGTCTAGCAACGGTACTTTTTATTTCTATTTGGCATAGTTTTACGTAGTATTTCTTGTTGACATTTAAGCTAAACATAATCGAAAAATCTATAATATTATTTTAACGAATCAGAAGTGTCAACAGTTACACATATCTGAAGAGGTCAGCTTTTTATCAGCAACTTGAAAATATTGCCACGGTTGAGATGAAACGTTATGACTATAAATATACGTATATGATCATATTGTACAAATTAGATTTGGCTATAAATCGGACCACCCTCTTTATTTTAAGGCAGATATTCTTTTCAACCTGTGTTGCTATCATTTCGTTTCATTGGAAGACAGTGGTGAGAAGAATTCAGACTTAGGATTATGTTATCGGCACAAATTACCACACATATCTCAGGACACTTATAAAAGTGATATTCTATTAGATATTTTATCTTCACTGCATCCCAACTGCTCTGTCGAAAAACTACTTGAAGTCCTTAGCAATCAAAAGAAATGAAGCAGGATAGTTTGTAGATATGAGATGGTTCATATACGAGCTACTGATAATAATCCTTCCTTCATCTAAGCACACTGTGCTATAATCTCTTGCTATAAACTAGAAAAACTTTTGCTGGCATGCTGGACCACATTCTATCTTTTACTGCAACTTTAAATATTCTCTTGCCTCGATGTCAACAGAAATCATCGAAGACTGTCGGAATCAGACAGACAAGCTATTAGATAAATGTAGTTGTGCCTACAGTAAAAATACGCTTGACACAGTAAAATAAAATAAAAAAATAAATCGCCACGCTTACAACTGACTTTAATTAGTTTTAACGGTAAATAGGATGCGGGCTCGAATATTTTAGAAAATAGAAGCTGTGTAGGCGAAATTGCTACTCTCATCCTGGAGGATAGGAAAATTAGGGATGCCACAGGACTGGAATGTCGTCACTCATTGTGCTGGACGCATTTTAGTGCCTACCGTAGACAGGAGTCTTTATAACATGGCTAAAACTCTAAATGTCATATCATTTATATTGAAATTCGGAAACATATGTTGTTTACTTTTAGGAATAGGGTACTAAAACTCCTTCAGTGCCCGATTCGAAAATGTAAACAACATATTTTTTACGAATTTCGATATAAATGATATGACAGTCAGGCACTGAAGGAGTTTTATTAAAAATTATAATTGTTGTGGTTTGGTGAAACTCTGCATGCTGGTCTATCCTGTGCATGCCTCTCCATCTCTGATTAACTACTGTAGCCTATGTCTACTTGAACCTGCTTACTGTATTCATGCGCTAATCTCTCTCTAGAACTCTTCGTGTGGTTTTGGTTCTGACAGGGCTCTCGAGGGTGACATTCAGTTCTGCAGTGACTCTTGCAGCTGTCGTCCTCTTATTTTCGGTCACAATGTTCTTCAATGAGAGTCTACTCCCTCACTCAACACAGTTTCGTTCGTGTTGTAACTCATTGTCTGAGAATCAAAACTCTCCGGCCCAGCAACAGCAGTAGCAGTGAAGCCAGTTCTTACAACAGCTGTAGGAAACTAATCGTTACCGTTACTAAAAGCATTATTATTAAGAATACTAAAATTAAAATTACATGTTACAGCCGGTCGGAGTGGCCGAGCGGTTCTAGGCGCTACAGTCTGGAACCGCGCGACCGCTACGGTCGCAGGTTTGAATCCTGCCTCGGGCATTGATGTATGTAATGTCCTTAGATTAGTTAGGTTTAAGTATTTCTAGGGACTGATGACCTCAGAAGTTAAGACCCATAGTGCTCAGAACCATTTGATACATACATGTTACAAATACAAGAGGGAGATCAAGAATAGATGTAGACGCCACTCCTTCCAGATTATTCTTTGCGACACCCAATCCAGTGCCACTCTTCGCTTCAGTATTTGTCACTGACAGCAGCTCGATGACGCGCACGTCGACGACGCTCGTAGTGCGTCATAGCATCGCGCAGTGCAGCTGCCTGTGCAGTAGCCCGCTCTGATCAAGTCTGGTAGTCAGATCGGATCTCCAGCCGCCTACGTAGCCTGGTCATACCGCTACAGTGTTTAAGTCAATAACAAATACTGAAAGGAAGAGTGGCACTGTAGCGGGTGTCGCAAAGAATAAACTGAAAGGAGTGGCCTCTACATATATTTTGGATTGTGCTTGGGTATTTGTAGGCTGGAATTTTAATTTTAGTATTTCTAATAGTGGTATTGATTTCCCGCTGTATCTGTTTGCGGTATAAATTTTCCACACGGTGCCTCTTGATGCACCAAACCCTTCATTTACCTTGGTTACGGAAGCACCTACCATACGATCAACAACAATTTTTCCCTGTTTGACTTCACTTAGCTCCAATATAATTCACTCACAAGTATGCAGAACACGGTCCTCACCATGAATGGCACTTGTAAAGTACTGAGGACATCACACAGGTGCCGTTCGTGGTCAAATACAATAGCGCAACGTGCAGACTTGGCTAGTATGTGCATCTAGGTTCATGCATGCATTTCTTGCAGTCTTATCGTATTTTTGTCCAACCACTGTGCCTTGATTCAGGAACGTGGCTTATTTGCAGCAACACAGGTATCCACATGGACAGTGTGACCGCGTCTGCAGCGCCACAAACTGCCATCACGGCGGCCATTTTTGCGTCTTCCCTAGTGAAGAGGCGATTGATGAGCCCAACGACAACACTGGACACATGCGTCGTACCATCTCGCCTTATAAGGCCAGTCCTGGCTCTTTGGACAGCACCACCATGGACGTAATCGCGTACACAGCCTCCGTTAAGAACGCACGTTGTCAGATTGTGTTCTGTTGTTCGCATAGCCGGTAATCTGGACAGCCAGACATCACATTTCTCACCTGTTAATCCCCGTGGCTGTTCCATACCTTAGAGATGGGCATGACATTATTCTTCAACAAGATAACGCAAGACCACATGCTGCCTATGCTGTCCTGAAGTCCCTCGATACAGAGGGTGTTCGCCTGTTACCCTCACCAGCAAGTTCTCCAGGTCTCTCACCCATTGAAACCATTTGGTCATGGGTTGCCGAGACACTCTGCGACAGAGCTGAAGCGCCATGAAATGATGTACCCATCTCTTTAATCCAAGCTCAGTTCGATTCTGATCCAATCCAGGTGGCGCAGTTGCTAGCACACTGGACTCGCATTCGGGAGGACGACGGTTCAATCCCGCGTCCGGCCATCCTGATTTAGGTTTTCCGTGATTTCCCTAAAACGCTCCAGGCAAATGCCGGGATGGTTCCTCTGAAAGGGCACAGCCGACTCCTTTCCCCGTCCTTCCCTAATCCGATAAGACCGATGACCTCGCTGTCTGCTCTCCTCCCCCAAACAACCCAACCCTAACCCAATCCAGGTCATAGGCACTGCTGTCGACACAGGCGGCAGATCCTTGATTTAAATTTCACACTCTGTATATTTCAAAAGCCGGTTCGTTGCCGCAGAGATGACAATGGTTCCCGTCAGATCACCAAAGTTAAAGGCTTTCAGTTCGACTAACACTTGGATGGGTGACCGTCCGGGTCTAACACTGGTTCGCGTCAGATCATCAAAGTTAAAGGCTTTCAGCTCGCCTAACACTTGGATCAGTGCCCGTCCGGGTCTGCTGAGAGGTGTTGGCAACTGGGATGCAATCAGCCCTTGTGAGGCCGAAGGCCAATTGAGTACTAGCTGCTCTGCTCACGACTCACTATACTGTTTGTGTACATTAAGCAAATTTTCGTTGTTTGCTAATCTTCAGGTGCTGCAATTTCATGTCCAACATTGTACGTGCTGTACCAAATCTCTGTCTTGTGCTGAAAACGTCTAATAATTTGAGTATCCTCTCCTACCTCACAAAAACACCTAAGACATCGATGGGACAGCACCCCTCTCTCACGTTTATCAATTCCACACAAAATTTCCTCCATAACGTGCTTAGCCACAACTGTGGTATCATGGAGAACGGCTCTTATGAAACAGGGATTTGTTATGATACTGCGTGATGGAACAAACTAGTGTTTCGAAGCAAAACTCAATTGAAGGAATTTCTCTATGGGATGAATAATTTATGTCCTGTCTCAGAGGGAAAAGTAGTTCTTAGAAAAATAGTTATTTTTGACAATATAATCTTCATTCATGGTCAATAAGCAATACTTACCACACCGCTAATATTTGTTTACTGTCTCACTAACCAACCAAGAAAGAAAATAATTGTTCTAACTTGGAGAACATACTTCTAATGTAAGGTTACAGCATAAACAGAGGTATTGAGAAATTTATCGTGGAGGGTAATTGCCTTGTTTCATGGTTCAATTGGTATAAGTTTTATGATACGAAAAAATAAGTTTCATATTACAATATGATACACCACAATATTTACAGCAGACATTATATCACTTCAAAACTTAATTTACGAAATATTTTTGTACCATTGCTATATTCTTCCTCTCTTTTTTCTCAATAAGAATTTTTATATGCTTTCTCTTATTTACGCGTAATTTTTTGTATTCTTAAGTGGCTCTTTACATCTACGTCAAGTTACTATACACATACTTTTTTATGACATAAAAAATAATGTTTTATGTGTGGTGAAATTTCTGTTCAACATGCTTTTCGATTCCACTGGACATTAATATTAAGGGTATTCAAGTTAGTTAGACGAAAAATGAAAAAAAATTGCAGTATTTTGTCTACAGTTGTCAGACGACTTCACTTTTAGGTGCACCTGAGGTTGGTTCATATGTTTGTGGCCATGATTCTTATTCCTTCTTCATCTCACGTAGTTCATCCTATTCAAAACTAATAGGCAGAGAAGTAAGGGACTTCCAGTATTTATCCTGTATCTTACCAACAGGAAAAAGGCGGGTAGCTGTCATGGAAGAATTATCACGATTTTGTGAATGTGAATAGCAAGCGATTAGTATGAATATATGAAAAAAATTAAACTCATTTAGTTTGTTGTTGAGATGTTCCACTATGAATGTACCTAGATATAGTAAGAGAAGTAAGAAAAAACATCCTTTAATTAAAATTATTAACAACTCTTTAGTTGATTTACCTGCACCAACAAATATTTCATTTTGATGACATGTTGGGTCCCTGCAGTTGATACTGAAGCTCTGAACAAACGAAATCGTTGCTAAGAAAGGAGAGAGGTAGATTACTTCAGAGAATACAGACTGAAGAACGATTTCCGTAAGTCACTGGGTCTGTGACAGGAAATTTCGTTACGTAACTACAAGTATAATAGGATTTATTGTAAATTAGTTCCTAAGAATAACTTACATAGTCGGTAATAACACGTAACACGCAACTGTGAAAGTTGTTTGGGAATAATGGAATCGTTCCCTCACCTGGAAACTTTTATTGTAAGAACAATCACTTGCAAAAATCAAAAATATCGTTTGCATTAAACTGTTCTTATACAGGGTGATTCCGTGATCATGTTACAAACTTTCAATGATGATGGAAAATGATAAGTACATCAACTGAGATAAAGGACCCAAGTCCGGAAACTACCAAATCGAAAGGTATAAGTGAAAATCTACTCCAGTTGAACCTAAAGCTTGCGCACCGCTCAAACTAAGGGCCCCAACTCTCAAACCTTTATCATGACGTACAGAATGCCCGCTGAATACATTCAATACCCTCAGATAATTTCCCCTCTTAATGGACAAGTAACGGCGTATTAACTTGATGTCAGAGAGACCGACAGACAAAAATGACGAAAATTCTACGGTACAGTAATAACACGATATTGCAGTGCCTGCGTTGGTGAGAAGATGGATGTAATGTTCCTTCGGACATGCATGGATATATCGTATTTATCCGCCAATGTTAGGAAACGACTTTCAATTAAAATATTTCACCTGTCGTCGTTCCCTTACACAGCGAATACACTCATGCATTTCGTAATGTCTGTAGTCGCCGCAGTGGCTGTTCCTTCGAAAATCCATGCATGTCCGAAGGAACACTTATCATCCTTCTTAATAACACAAGCACTGCAATATCGTATTTATCCGAAAATACCAGGCAGCGAATTTCAGTTAACTGTCCTCCCCTGCACAGAGTATATAATGTGTGTATGAGCACAGGTTGTGACGCAGGAACAGCGACGTATGGAAGTTTGGGTCTGGCCGTTGCTCGTGCACGGAGAGCCAAAGCAGTTAAGGCGACCGTTCAAACACAGAGGGAAATCCTGGTTCGAGTCCTGGCCCGGCACAAATTTTCGTTGTCGTAACTCCCCTACACCAAATGATGGTTGTTCGTATTTGCAACTAAGAATACATTTCATGTATATTGTAATAATGAATTCCATTTACCTGCACAACATTCACATGCTGTTACATTTGCAAGAGTTGTTCAAAGCTGCCTCTACCAGAATCAACGCAGGCATGGCATCGTCGCACAAAGTTCTGTCGTACTCCTTCTCCCATTGCTAGTACTATTTGAATAGTGTGGCAGGCAGCGACAGTTCTTGCCAGGACATCCCTTTCAATCTCGCAGGCGGTATGTTCCAGGAGTATGTCTTTGATAAACACTGTGAACACTTGTGCATTTGAGGGGGAGGAACAAATAATGGACCTATTACGTAACGTAATCATTGACTATGTGTTCCCACTCGTTGACTGGTAACCTGTGTTATGGCTCTTCATAACTCCAGGATGTGGATTGTCATTGGCCTAAACATGACTATTGCAAGTATTTAGCATTCCGTCTCTAGTGAAACAGCCTTCATCTGTCAGAAGTATATACGCAGGAAAATGAGTACCGATTGTAAGGCGCTGCAAGTACCGTTGGCTGAACACAACACGAGGTTCAAAGCCAACAGAGTCAAACCGTGCACTCTTTGTTGAGAGTAGGGTTGTAGCTACATTTCCAGTAATAATTGCCACACAGTACTCTACGAAACATACTTTTCACGGAGAACTGAACGAGCGCTGACTACGGAGGCCTCATCCTGTCGGATGGGCACAGAATCTTCTACATCGGGAGTCCATATACTTCATCGTCCTCCTCGGTCTATCTACTGTGGTACCAATTACCATGTCACTTAATCGTTGGAACAGTCTTGGAAACATGGTGCAGAAGACTCTAAGCGGATATTTGACCCTGTACAACATTTAAGATTCTCTACTGCTTTCATCTGTTTGCCCATACACGAAAATCATGTCTGCAAGTTCCGTCTCTGGATAGAGCTCCATTTGATTGGGGTTGATCCATGTTTGTACTACATGGCTTAAACACAGACTGCAGCCTTCTACAGTATGGACATTGCACACCAGAACTTCTCATGCCAGAACACAATACGCCATATGCATTGGATTAGTTGAGTTATTATCCAAACCTCTACACCTAACTGCCTACCCTACAATATTAGCAATGACAGTACCGTTACCTGTATTACACTGTCACAGGTATCAGAACGATTGTCGCTTATAACAATCGACTCCTCCGTTTCCGGACCAGTCTGTTATCTCAAACTGATAATTTAATCCTCTCCATCATCCCTGAACGTCTGCAACATCATCACGGAATCACCTCCGACAAGTGACCAGCAAAAAATGTGTATTAAGAAAATAGATATAGTATCATATTGCATAAAAAGATTGATTCTTATGGAGAGAGTTCTAATGACAACATATACTATACAACAGCTCTTATTAATTTGCGTTTACATTTTAGTGAGTTTGAAAATAAGATGATACAAAACAATCAAATAGTTGAATATTTTCGTAGTACTTTGCACTTCTTAAATGTGGTGAAAGTCACTTTTAAGCACTACACTAAGACCTTGAGAGTGACAGGGACTTGAAGAGGAAACTTTGTGAAGGGCGTTCTGGCCATAAACCTCTGCAAATAAAGAGGCGTTGCCACAGGACTAGTCAACGATCTGCGAGAACATGCTATAGGTTGAGGATATAATGAAAGTTTTAACACCGTATTGTTTATGAGTCATATGTAAGAATCCAGGGCAAGGTTCATGGCCTTTGACAGAGATGGCGTGGATATCAATAAGAATTAATACAGAAACGGATTCTCATAAAAGGTTCGATCGTTTAAAATTCAAACATTTTTATGCGTCTGTTTGTTTCTGTGGATGTGATATAGGCGCACCATTTCACGCCAGAAACCAAACGATAAATAAAGCAGCAGATGAAAGCCAGTTGGCCGTGAACTAAATAAGAAGTGGACTACTTTACATGCCGGAAAGGTCACAGCCAGTGTTTCCTGGAAAGCATAAGGAAAATGCACTTGTCCAGAAACGTGGTTTGGCAGAGGAACAATGAGGCTTTGAAGTATGAATTTTTCGAATATCCGACCTATGTACCAAATCTGAAACTCTGATTTGCAACCTTCCCAAATTTAAAACAAGGAAGTGACAGGAAAATGTTTTGTATCTAATCTAGAAGTTATGTATGAGTGTTCTTTCAGATTTTTTTGGATGGTATCTATTCATTGAAAAGGCGCAGGACAAGTACTGAAAGTCCGGTAATCCGAAAACTAACAAGTGATTTTACTTATACTTTAACACATGTAGCTCGAAAACTAGCCCACAGACATATGGCTTTACCTGTATGGTAGAGTACTGTATCTTGGAACACTTTTTAAGATTTTCGCCTCTAGCCAGCTCTGCTGTAGAAGTGTAACATATTTTCTTATTCCGTTTTTAAATGATGGCATTCTTTATTTATGTGCTGCAGTCTTTTTCAGACATTACAAAAATTACTCTGCAAAAAGTAGGTTTTCCCAGATCTGAGAAACTGTTCCAAGCTACTACATAGTCATCTTTCTTAGAATAAATATTCTATTGAAATTTAAGCATAGCAATCGAGAAACTCTTGTCAGTATTGTATTAAGTTACATTAATATTTTATTGAATACCTGTAATCAGTAAGTTAAATCACGTTGAGCAGAAGTATTATCAAAAACAAATTAAAAGTTAAATACATTTTGAAATAGTAGCTATTGCAAACTAATACCGTTTTCCATTTTCAATACAGG
The DNA here is from genome assembly GCF_023864345.2 of Schistocerca serialis cubense. NCBI lineage: Eukaryota > Metazoa > Arthropoda > Insecta > Orthoptera > Acrididae > Schistocerca > Schistocerca serialis. The sequence goes on along the minus strand of NC_064642.1, from coordinate 399,554,651 downwards.
TAAAAGCGTTAAGACATTAACGAAACTCTGTTAATTTGCAAAATCACATGTTTCATGGTAAAAGACCTCATTATGTTTCAAGGTACAAGACGGTGCGCAACCAACGAAGTAAGCCTTAACAGTCCACACTTCACATACATACACTATGTGATCAAAAGTATCCGGACATCTGGCTGGAAATGACTTACAAGTTAGTGGCGCCCTCCACCGGTAATGCTGGAATTCAATATGGTGTTGGCCCAACCTTAGCCTTGATGACAGCTTCCACTCTCGCAGACGTTGGTTCAATCAAGTACTGAAAGATTTCTTGGGGAATGGTAGGCCATTCTTCACGGAGTGCTGCACTGAGAAGAGGTATCGATGTCGGTCGGTGAGGCCTGGCACGAAGTCGGCGTTCCAAAACATCCCAAAGGCGTTCTATAGGATTCAGGTGAGGACTTCGTGCAGGCCAGTCTGTTACAGGGAAATTATTGTCGTGTAGCCACTCCACCACAGGCCGTGCATTATAAGCAGGTGCTCGATCGTACTGAAAGATGCAACCGCTATCCCCGAATTGCTCTTCAACAGTGAGAATCAAGTAGGTGCTTAAAAAATCAATGTAGGCCTGTGCTATGATAGTGCCACGCAAAACAACAAAGGGTGCAAGCCCCTGCATGAAAAACACGACCACACCATAACACCACTGCCTCCGAATTTTACTGTTGGCGCTACACACGCTGTCAGGTGACGTTCACCGGGCATTCCCCATACCCACACCCTCCCATCGGATCGCCATATTGTGTATCGTCATTCGTCACTCCACACAACGATTTTATACTGTTCGATTGTCCAATGTTTACGCTCCTTACACCAAGCGAGGCATCTTTTGGCATTTACCGACGTGATGTGTGGCTTATGAGCAGCAGCTCGACCATGAAGTCAAAGTTTTCTCACCTCCCGCCTAACAGTCATAGTACTTGCAGTGGATCCTGATGCAGTTTATAATTCCTGTGTGATTGTCAGGATAGATGTCAGTCTATTAAAGTTTATGACACTCTTCAAGTGTCGGCGGTCTCTGTCAGTCAACAGCCGAGGCCGGCCTGTGCGCTTTTGTGCTGTACGTGTCCCTTCACGTTTCCACTTCACTATCACTTCGGAAACAGTGGACCTAGGGATGTTTAGGAATGTGGAAATCTCGCGTACAGACGTATGACACAAGTGTCACCCAATTATCTGACAACGTTCGAAGTCCGTGAGTTCTGTGGAGCGCCCCATTTTGCTCTCTCACAATGCCTAATGATTACTGAGGTCGCTGATAAGGAGTACCTGGCAGTACATGGCAGCACAATGCTCCTAATATGAAAAACGTATGTTTTTCAGGGTGTCCGAATACTTGTGATCACATGGTGTATTTTATAAAATATTTATAATTTTACTTGCCATAAAATTCTGTAACTGAAGAAATAAGAATATATTCCAAATAGTTTTAATATATTATACAGCACATAAGTATGTAGAAGTCTAAATATGTAAAAATTTTGCACAACACACAACCTCATGTCTAACAAGAATAAAAACTGTAGAAAACGTCGGTCTCTAGTGTGCAATCCTTATTGAGATTCTAAAATCAAAAAATGTTCAAATGTGTGTAAAATCTTATGGGACTTAACTGCTAAGGTCATCAGTCCCTAAGCTTACACACTGCTTAACCTAAGTTATCCTAAGGAGAAACACACACACCCATCTTCGAGGGAGGACTCGAACCTCCGCCAGGACCAGCCGCATAGTCTATGACTACAGCGCCTGAGACCGCTCGGCTAATCCCGCGCGGCGATTCTAAAATGAATCATTAGACTGAAGTCCCAACCAAAAAACATCACGTATTCGTAGGTAAACTATGTTCTATGTTATAGATACAACTCTCTCCCCCGCTATCAGTCTGTTTTAAGGTCTTTCTTGTACTCTTCATTGATTCAATTTCTCATTTCAATAGTGCGCCTAGTCCATACTTTCGACCGTAGTACAGATGCAAACATGCCACAAATAGAAAAAAGTAAGCACAAAACTGAAAATCAGCTCAAGGCACCCTGCTAGAGCTGCTCAGATGGCTCTTATATTATATACCATGTGCGTGAAAGATATGACTCCATTTCTAACAATTGTTTACCAAGGTCGATGCCTCTACGAAGCGGTGAAGAAGATACACGCTGTTGCAGTCTACAAGAAGGGTTGCACAACAGACAGGGAGAGCTTAAGATCCATCCCATTGACGCAATACGTTGTAGAATTACAGATTTTTTTTCTCGCGGACGACGGATTTTCTGATAACTAAATATTCCTCTGCGGAAATCGATATGGTTTTCGCAAGCACCGATCTTATGAAACTCAACTTGCTGCGTTCGTTGTGAGATCCAGAAGGCAGTAAATAGTAAAGGTCAAGTTGATGCCATAATTTCCGTCTTTCTAGAAGCCTTCGTAACATTTCCATGCCGTCGCCTGGTCACCAAAATACGTGTGTACACGACACCTGGACATACATGCGATTGGATGAAAGAAATTTTAGGAAACAGTTCACAGTACGCTTCTCCTAATGAGGGAGTCTTGCCAGAAGCGAAAGTAGGGTCTGGCATACCTCGAAGTACGACTACTATTTCTTACGATGTGTTTAAATTACCTAAAAGATAACGTCTTAACCACTACGAAGCTGTTCACTGCACAGCCTGCATCTATGACAGAAACGATGGAATGACGCCCAAACAGCGAGGGGCACCTATGGTTTTTTGCTAAACATATACTGAAGCGCTACATAAACTGGTATAGGCATGCGTATTCGAATAAAGAGATACGTAAACAGGCAGAAGACGGAGCTGCGATCGGCAACGCCTATATAACACAAGTATCTGGCGCAGTTGTTAGATCGGTTACTGCTGCTACAATGGCAGGTTATCAAGATTTAAGTGAGTTTGAACGTGTTACAGTCGGCGCACAAGCGAAGGTACACGGCATCTCCGAGTTGGCGATGAAGTGGGGATTTTCCCGCACGACCATTTCATGAGTGTACCGTGAATATCAGGAATCCGGTAAAACATCAGATCTCCGACAACGCTGCAGCCGGAAAAAGATCCTGCAAGAACGGGAGCAACAACAACTGAACGGAATCGTTCAACACGTGACAGAAGCGCAACCCTTCCGCAAATTGCTGCGATTTCAATGCTGGGCCATCAACAAGTGTCATCGTGCGAGTCATTTAACAAAAGATCATCGATATGGGCTTTCGGAGACGAAGACCTACTCGTGTACCCTTCATGACTGCACGACACAAAGCTCAACGACTAGCGTGGGTCCGTCAACACCGACGTTGGACTGTTGATGACTGGAACATGTTGCCTGGTCGGACGAGTCTCGTTTCAAATTGTATCGAGTGGATGGACGTGTATGGGTATGGAAACAACTTCATGATCCCATGGACCTGCACGTCAGCAGGGGACTGTTCAAGCTGCAAGCTGCTGGAGGCTTTCTAATGGTGTGGGGCGTGTGCAGTTGGATTGATATGGGACCCCTGATAGGTCTAGATACGACTCTGACAGGTGACACATACGTAAGCATACTGTCTGATCACCTGCATCCTTTCATGTGCATTGTGCATTCCAGCCAATTACAGCAGGTCAATGTGACATCCCATACGTCCAGAATTTCTACAGGGCGGCTCCAGGAACACTCCTCTGAGTTTAAACACTTCCGCCAGCCACCAAACTTTCCAGACATGAACATTATCGGGCGTGTCTGGAATGCCTTGCAAGTGCTGTTTGGAGGAGATCTCCACTCCGTCGTACCCTTACGGTTTTATGGACAACTCTGCAGGATTCATGGTGTCAATTCCCTCCAACATTATTTCAGACATTAGTCGAGTCCATGCCACGTCGTGTTGCGGCACTTACGGTTGCTCGCGTGGGCCCTGCTCGATATTAGGCAGGTGAACCAGTTTCTTTTGCTCTTCAGTGCAAAACAGACGTTGAGAATGAAGCATCCGAGTCGCTCAAGAGTCCTGGCATACTTCTTGACTGTCCACGGGCACTGCGCCACCTGCTGGCATCGAATTGGTAGAAGACAGACCTTCGAGTCTGGTACTTGGGTAGTTGGGTAGAGCGTTATCTTAACAACCAACCCCCGTCTGCTACGCTACAAAAGACTGCGACAGAGGTTCGAGAAACAACGCAGCAAAGGCAGCTGAGGTCAACAGCTACAGCAGAAGAACCGCAGCTACCTTAAAAACGCCAAAGACAAACGGAGCCGTGGCCCGTTTCTCGCCACCCAAGGAACCAGCACTGGGGTGACGTGGGCCGGCGTGTGGCTGCGGTCGTTGTTGGCAACAAGGACGCTCCGCTGGTGAAGTAGAATCCTTCTTTGCAACCAGGGAGCCAACAAACAGTGGAACAGGCACATGCAACTACAACGCCCCCCAAGTGCCCAAGGAAATAGCAGGGTGTGGCTTTGGACTGGGAAGCGATGGAGTGCGTTGTGGAATGTGACAGTCTAAAACTGAAGTTACAACAACAGCGGTGGGCAAAGATCTGGTAGTAGGTGTAGTTTTTATTTTACTTTTATTAATAGTAGAATGAAAATTTTTATAATATATTATTAGAAAGAGTTATCGTGATAGTAGGTACTATTGTATAGGATAAAATTAAGTATTTGTGTATATTGCATAAGAATCAATAAAACCTGTGTTTAAATTACAGGTAACTGGCTACAACTGAATGGCTCAAAGGGTTCAATTGGCTTTGAGAATTATGAGACTTAACATCTGAGGGCATCAGTCCCTAGAACTTAGAACTATTAAACCTAAATAACCTAGGGACATCACACACATCCATGCCCGAGGCAGAATTCGAATCTGCTACCGTAACGGTCTCGCGGTTCCAGACTGAAGCGCCAAGAACCGCTCGGCCACACCGGCTGGCACAACTGAATGGAATAAATAAATATACAACTGTTCACAGACAAAACTGTTGTTCACAAAGAAATTGTATCATTTGTAAATTGTTACGAAATGAAGATGCTCAACAACTGAAACAAAGATAAGCAGCTGAACCTCATCATAAATAAACGTTTTATGTGAAAGCGATTGGTTCTGTTGTTTCGGTCATATCCGAAAGAACAGATACTACGCAGAATTCGCAGCTGCGATACATATTATGTACACTGAAGGTGGAGGGTGGAGAAAGGGAAGAAACTTATGATATCAGCTGCATAGAGACTTTACGCTGAATCAGCGGCGACGAGTGAAAATGTGTGCCGGACCAAGGCTCTAACCTGGGATCTTCCGCTTACTAGGCAGTTGCGTTAACCACACTGCGCCACCTGGACACAGTATTTATCACAGTGTCTCGGCATGGTTCGCGGCCGAGACGCAAACCTACCTAGCGCCACCTATCCGCAGTCCCGTCCACGTCCACCACGCTCCCCAACTTTAGATTCCCGCTAAAGGTCGGACGTAAAGGTGCATCCGCAATGACTGTTGTGGATCTATTGTCCATCGAGGCGAATCGATTATATGAAAGCATGGTGTCCCCTTTCGGATATTCCCGAAAGGTGGGACTGTCGGTCAGCCGGGAAATTGCCAAGGTAGTCCGCGCATTTGCGGTGAAGACAGCATCCGCGTTGACCAGTAGTTAAACCAACTGCCTAGTAATCAGGAGATTTCGGGTTCAAGTTCCTGTCTGGCACATATTTTCACTCGTCGCCGCTGATTTCGCACAAAGTCGTGACGCAGCTGATATCATCAGTTCCTTCCCTTACCTTTCCTTTCTCCCCCCTCCACATTCAGTTTACATAATATAAATAAATGAAATATAATGAGCATTAACAAAGCAAAATTTCTGATATCGCCACATCACGCGATCGATGTTCAAGCAATAAAATCAGTTACAAAAGTCAAATATCGAGAATTATGTTTCAGAAGCGCTTTACAGTGTTCAACGTAAGTTAACCATGGGAAAGAAAGACGCTACACTCATATTTACTGGATGAATCCCAAAAAGGTATAAGTAACACGCGGAAGTGATCCGTTTACGAAACACTCATTGTATCAATTCTTGGTTGTAAAGATGTGAGCTGGAACGATCAAACAGGCTCAGTCGTCAGTAATGCGGGTGGCAGACAGCAATCCATTAGTTGGATAGCAGTAGCACTAATGGTCACAGGTTTGTTTGACATTTGGGAAAGTGTAACCGAGATGCTGAAAAAAATTAAACTGCATATGCTTGAAGACAGACGAAAACTATGGCGTGAAACTCATAACGTTTGAAGAAACAGTCTTAAGAGGGGAGTTTAGGAATATTCTACAACTCCCTGTGAACCTTTCCTGTAGAAATCGAGAAGGCAAAATGAAGCTGATTACACCTCCCACAAGTGTATGGAACGGTATGAAGCCCTAATAACTGTTACGTTGGGAAGTACGCCTGCCATGCACTTCACAGTGGTTTCTAGAGTATAGATATAGATGTATATTGTTGTACGACAGAGTGGGACACTCGCTAACTTTTATTAACGAAATAGACAGGAAAATTTCAGAGGACTGCGCAAATGGTTCTAAGCACTATGGGACTTAACATCTGAGGTCATCAGACTTAGAACTACGTAAACGTAAGTAATCTAAGGACATCATACACATCCATTCCCGAGGCAGGATTCGAACCTGCGACCGTAGCAGCCGCGTGGTTCCGGACTGAAGCACCTAGAACCGAACGACTGCACATTTAGTCATAGGTCGGTGTAGCGAGAGCGAGAGTGTCAAAGAAATTTTTAACAGACTGCAGCAGGAGAAATATCAAGAAAGTCATTGTACAGTATGTTACAGAGAGCTTTCCTCTCACATTTTCGAGAGCACACTTTCCAAACTGAGTCCAGATAGGCGCTACCTCTTCTAACATTCATCTCGCTTGATGACCACGTCGGTAAAATTACTGCAATTCGGGGTTACGCACAGGGCCATCGCAAGTTTATCTTCCCACATACGACTCGGAATGGAATAGTCAAGTCAAAGTTGTACCATGCTCAGGAAACGAGCGTCTGATAGCAAATGAAGGAACCTACATCGCAGTTGTAAGCAATCTTCTAGTGAAAGTCATTGCCTTCCTCCAACCTGTTAGGAAGAGTCAAGTGTGTATCTCTGCCACGTGCATGACTGTGACGAGTGATTGTGCTTTGTAGTCTTGGGTTTGTGTTGTTGTGTATGAAGGTAAGGCGGCGGGTGAAACAGCACGTAGCTTACTACTTTGGAGTAGAACAATGGGGCCTCAGAACTTAACGTCTCCTTCGAACGGACCAATCGGTCAAAAAAAATTAATTATTTTGTATAAAGAAAACTTATGTTAAAGTGACACGTTCCACATCATCACGAAATGTCGTCTTCATGATCTATGGAAGAAGGATTCATCTATGTATGTATGTATGTATGTATAGTGTCACATACCCCGACACCATGAGACGCTGCGGATAAGGTTGGAGTTTAATCCAGGGCATTGACGCAACATACGCTGGTGATCAGGAACTTGACGTCACAATCTCTCGTTCACTTGGCGGTCAAATAATGCCAGTGAAAAGTTTTCACCACCACGATTCAGATCGGCTTGCTTCCGAGTCGAGCGCTACTGCTCGGGCGTGCGTAGCGACCTCTGGTGCAGAGGCGGGTGAATGGAATGGGAAGGAAGAAAATGATTCTGGTACAGCACGTACCCTCTGCCACACATCGTACGGTGACTTTCGTAGTACGGATCGAGAAGTATAGTGTGTCCGAGAATCCCTGCATCAGGGTAGGCCAAGACAAGCAAACCTGCAAGCCTGTACAAACTGCTGCACAGGTGCTGTTGAGGCTCGGCCTGTCTCGGTACTCCTCGATACGTCTCGGCTTTTCTCGGTACTTCTCGCAACTACTCGCTACAGTGTAAAATTTCGTTTGTGAGCAAGATGAGACGCTGTTTCTCTCGGCATGTGATGCGTCATTTTTTCGATGGAAACGACTCTCTTCAGTTCGGCAACACCATGGTTCAACGCTGTTTATCCTTCGCCATTCCTTCCTGGTATAAAGGAAGGTAACAGTTCAACTGCTCATTATACAAAAGGAGGAAGTCCAGTTTTTCATCGACGCAAGCCTCAAAAATGAATGGAAATTGCAAAAAAGGTAGATGAGAGCTCTCACAGAGGGAGGCGACGGTATGTTATCATGCAAATCATATTCATACGTAGTGCAGTTAATAGAACGATAAAGTATACATGCACCATAAAAGTTGTAGCTTCTATGGACTATTACAGCAGGAGTTATCAGTTGTCAACATTACGTTGAGAATACTGTAAATATGAATGAATTATTATTATTATTATTATTATTATTATTATTATTTTCGATTATTCCCATTTAAAGAGAGCGTTTGAACTTGAATTCCTTTATGATAATTGTTTATATTTTTTCTGAGCCCAAATATTCTTCATGTGTTCACTGTGTTGTTTCTTTCGCTCCGCTGTCCATTTGCATCCTGGTCTCTTCTGTGTTGTGGTGTCAAATTTATATTTTTTGATGATGTTCCTGAATTCAGTTCTATTTTCTGCATCGTTTACTGTTATGTCTGCTTGTCTGAGGTCCTCTTCAACTTCTTTTATCCATTTGGTTTTTCCTCTGCCCGAGTTGATGACTTTAAGAATTCGCTTTCAAATTCTGTTTTCATTCATCCTGTGGATATGTCCTTAGAACTGCATTCTTCTTTTCCTTACTGTGTCCGTAATCATGTTTGTGTATTTATATAATTCTGATGTTGGTCTCTTCTTCCAGATTCCTTGCTCTTGTATCGGGCCAAATATTTTCCTGAGAATTTCCCTTTCTTGTTTCTCTATTTCTTTGATTTTAGTTTGCCCACTTATTTGTGTTGTTTCCGATGCATACAGTGCCTCCGGAAGTACGACAGTGTTTTAGTGCCTCAATTTTGCATTAATGGATATGGACTTTTTGTTATAATAGTTCCACGTGAGTTTATGTGCTGTCTGTAGTTTTTTTATTCTTTCCTCATTGGCCTTTAGGTTGATCCCTGATGGCTGGATGATTTCCCCCAGGTATTTAAAATGTGGTACTTGTACGATTTTCCCATGGGTTGTCACAATAGGCAATTTGTCTTGTGGCACTCTCTCTATGTACTGGGTTTTCTCATATGAAATTTGCAGGCCAGTTCTTTGTGCAATTCCTATTCTCCTATTTGTGGGTCAGCTTGTTCTTCTATCTATTCATGTGAACTTTTGATAGGATTTTATATGTGACCGGCACGAGTGACATACCCCTGTAATTATTTGGTTCAGTTTTGTCCCCTTTTTTGTGGAGTGGGGTTGCAGCGTACCACTCATCACAATCCCACTCATAATATAAGAGTGTGTGGTTGCTGCTACGGACCCAGTTGCACCAAAGACATGCTTACTTCCCTTCACTGCTAGAGTCCCTCAGTCCAAACTGTAACTCTGTATCAAATCTGAATGAATGAATTATTATACAAATGAATTATTTTAGACAAATAGTCAACAATATGACATGAAAGACTTTACAACAGAGTGTGCTTACTTGACTACATTATCGTAGGCAAAAAATATGCAAGTCAGCAATAACAGCATGGTTCTTGCACGAAAAATTCTCGGAGCGTCCACGTTTGTTGAAAGCACGCTGGTCGCAGTTCTCATGGACACATTCTTCCGTTAATGCTTCTTCGAAGCAGTGCTCCAAGGGTGTCTGAAATACACTACGAAAGTCTTTGGTTAGCTAAATAGAAAAAATGCAAATTTTATTAAGTTGGAGAATCGTGCCTCCGGGAACTGGAACCAAACAAATTACTGAAGACGTGTGCTGTATTTTAATGTCATTGTCAGAAGTTACTACAATACTACCTGTAATAAATTTCATAAATTTTTGTATGGACGAAAGAAGAAAACGTCGGCAGGCTGCACAGTGCCTGTGCCCTTCGCTGGCACCAACATCTTGATGATTTCAACGCCTCAGAAACTGTAGAGTTGTAGAGTTCGTCATCTCTGTTAGCAGTCCAGGAGTCAACCAAAAGAAGGGCTACATTTTATCAGATTTGCTGGCAAACGCCTTGATGTTCGGTAAATTTATAATCAAAATTGCAGGAAAATGGCTGGTGGACTCCGATACACGGACATACAAATGTGGCTGCAGCGTACCACTCATAACAATCCCACTCGTTATCACATAAGAGTGCGTGGTTGCCGCTACGGATCCAATTGCACCAAAGACATGCTTACTTCCCTTCACTGCTGGAGTCCGTCCAAACTGTAACTCTGTATCAAGTCTTGATTGGTCGGCATTAATCATTTGATTTAGTGACAGACATTTTTCCTCAATTAAAGACCTGATTTATCTTCTGAATTGATAAGCTTTTTGTTGAGTATCGACATCCCCTTCAACCAATCGCTCGCAAACTTGCGATAGACAGATTTATTCTTACCTTTAAGTTTCATAACCCCGAGTTGGAAGCTTTAACTACAGTGAATTGCGAGCGTCAATTTTCTTCTTTATTTTCAGTTCCCAGATTCTCAATGTGCGGGCATGTATTACTACGTTCTCCTGTTTCTTTGCTATAATACGATCACGTAATTCACGATTTATCATCTGCTGCAGAATTATTGGGTTTGACGAATTACGATATTTTAGCCAGTTCTCAAAGTTTTATAACACAGTCTGGTCTTTATTTTAATTTTTTGTACCACCAATGTTGTAATTTTCAGGCGCGATGTCATATCAAATGCTAATCCAGGACGACATAGACGGGAAGGATCAACATTTCCGTCTTTTTCTCTTAGTTGTTTCATCCATATTTTGCACGCATCAGCCTGATATGGTTCTGGAAACTTCGTTCGTTTTCTTGGAGGCGGTGGCTGATAAGATGAACCGCTGCTTCCCTGAGCATCTGCCATTTGTTACATTGCCTCGTCGCTCACTGGCACTGCACTATCATTTTCCCCATCTGATCTCTTCGTCTGATACCTCTTAATCTATTAAAATTGTACTTCTACATCTACATATATACTCCGCTAGCCACCAAGCGGTGTGTCGCGGAGGGCACTATTCGCACCAAAGCCATATTCCCCCCCCCCCCCCCTCTCTGTTCCACTCGCGGATCGCCCCCCCCCCCCCCCCACAATGTTCCACTCGCGGATCGCGCGAGGGAAAAACGACTGTCTGAACGCCTTAGTATGAGCTCTTATTTCCCTTATCTTTGAATGATGATTATTACCCGATTTGAAAGTTGTTAGTAATAATATATGCTCTGCATCCTCGGTGAAGATTGGATTTCGGAATTTAGTGAGCAGCCCCTTCTGTTTAGCGCGTCGTCTATCTGCAAGTGTGTCCCACTTCAAACTTTCTAAGAGATTTGTAACGCTCTCTCGATGGCTAAATGTACCAGTCAGGAATCTTGCCGCTCTTCTTTGGACCTTCTCAATCTCTTGAATCAGACCCAACTGGTAAGGGTCCCACACAGACGAACATTACTCTAAGACTGGACGAACTAACTTATTGTAAGCTATTTCCTTTGTTGAAGGACTGCATCACTTCAGGATTCTACCAATAAACCGCAATCTAGAGTTCCCCTTAACCGTTACTTGGGTAATCTGATCATTCCATTTGAGATCATTTTGAATAGTCACTCCCAGATACTTCACTGATGTTACCGCTTCCAAAGACTGATCATTTATTTTGTACTCATACATTAATGGGGATTTTCGCCTTGTTATACGCAGTGGGTTACACTTACTGATATTGAGAGATAACTGCCTGTCATTACACCACGCATTTATTTTCTGCAGATCCTCATTGATTTGTTCACAACTTTCGTGAGATACTACTTTCATGTAGACTACAGCATCATCGGCAAATAGTCTAAGGCCGCTGTCAATACCATCAACCAGATCGTTTATGTAAATCGTAAAAAGCAGAGGACCTATTACGCTACCCTGGGGCACACCTGAAGTTACTCTTGTTTCTGTTGAAGTTACCCAGTTCAGGACGACATACCGCTCACTGTCTGTTAGAAAACTTTCTATCCAACCACATATGTCATTGGATAGACCATTAGCGCGCACTTTTTGTAGCAAGCGACAGTGCAGAACTTACGTCTGCTATTACAGATCCTCTTCCGTCAACTGTCGTTTTATTTGTTCATAAATAACACGCTCATCTCCTGTAGATACATTTTCTGCACGACCAAAGTACTTCAGCAACAGTTTCGCAATTACTGCCTCTCTCACTGTCCAGGGTGAAACACTTATTAATTCTGTAAACGTACTTTCACACCACAAAAATAATATGATTTACTCTAACTGCAAACAGAAACCCATCTCGTGTACTGTGACTGCGATGCTTGCGGAGAGATAGGTAAATGGAGAGTTTTAGTAGAGAGGGAAACATTTTACTGCCCCATCTGTCCCTCCCCCTCCTTTCAGTACCATTGCAGCATAGCACCTACAACCTTACAAATAGTTTTCCTTCCGAGTTAGCAACAAAAAAAAAGAATAGTTTTGTTGTAATCTCCGCAACAGCTACCGTGAATTTCCAATGTGTCTATTCAAATTTTGCGCCAGTCCCATAAAAATGGCGCTAGTAGCGCCACTGTGAGGTTGCAGATCAGATTTGCTTTAAATACGCGGTGTAACGGTCGTGGTGAGACTGCCTTTAATGCGACAAAGTCTGCATTATTAACATCTCATTGAGTTTGAACGAGATCGTGTAACAGGGCTACGAGAAGCTGGGTGTTCATTCTATGATACTGGAGAAAGACTTGGCAAGAATATAGCCAGTGAACATGATTGCTGGAAGCGGTGGTCACGGGAATGTATGGTCGTAAGAAGACTGGGCTCAGGACGGCCACGTGGCACTACCGAGAGGGAAAACTAGAGTGTTCAAGAGAATGCCTCTGGCGCATTGTACTGCGTCTGCAGCAGCAATTTGAGCAGCAGTTGGCACCATTGGAGGGCAGGGTGGAGGTCTGTTGTGATTCCTGACGATAGCTGATTCTGTCTCGATGCCAGTGATGGCCGTGTGTTGCTTAAGAGGCCAGTTTGAAAGATTACCGTCAAACCTCCTTGCCTAGGGACGGCAGATGAAAGTTGATGTCGTCAAGCCCTGAATCAAAATTGCGCAACGGATAACTGGGGAGGGGAGCTTGAGAGCGCTACCTAGAGAGCGTGCCCTTTCTGTACGATACCAGGCAAGGGGCTGGAGGGCTCACACGCTGATGTGTGGGTCCCTGCATTCTATATCTTTTTATTTTAAATAAATTCCTTTAACTTGACTTCTTTGTGATTTTTAAGGTATGTTAAAGATTGATGACAAATGATTACGTATTTATTTTAAATATTATCACTCGATTTTACAGCGATTGCAGCAATTGTTCCAGTTTACAGATATTACAATTTTACAACTTATAGTTCGGGTATATTATATACCAATCTGCACGCACTTTTCTACGGGCAAGACGGAATTGCGTTGGCCAAATGTATACCACCAAAGCCTCCCAATATTTTACATAGGACATCCGCTACGTGAGGAGGATAACAGGCAAACTGGGGACCAGATGCATTAACACAGGGGGTCAAATTTCCGAAATTAAACGAGATCATTCATTTCCTTACACAATCCGAAGCTGGAAATAAAAGAATTAGTAGAAATATTCAAATACCTCTCTTCCATGCGTGAACATTGAGACAGACGCACTGAGGGCACGTCTGCTCACTTACCCGTCTTCTGCAACTCCTCGAATATGGCTGGCACCCGGAGGTCTTCCTGGGCCCCGGTGGAGGGGGTGGTCGAACCACTTGGCCGTGACCAACCTCTCCACCCCAAATCTTGTGACACTGGAAAGTCTTTTTTACCTGCCTGTGCTGTCTCTCTGATCCCCTACCCAGGTGTAAGGTTGGCGCTACTATACTACAGAACTACCTCCCAACAAAGATTTGGCCACGCTTTACGGAAAGGTGTGAGAAGGATTAGGAAAGTTCATGTGCAGATTCACATTCACGTACAAGAAAAGCATAATACACGACTCATATAAATACGTATTATGAAGCCTGACACGTTTCTTTCCACACGTCCACATGGGTTCTGTTGCACCCGCGGCCGGCCACGTAGTGTAATAAAATTGGCTGCGGAGTCGCCTCTGTTTCTATTTCCCGGTGCAAGCGAGCAGCGAAACCTGCTGCTTATAGAGCGGAAACTACTGTACCGTTTCAAGTTGAGGACCTGCAACCAGCCTGTCTGCGTACTAGACACATTGGACTTACGGATGGAATTATTGACTGGCATTCAATTACATATGACAGCAGGAGCATTCTCACGTTGATTGCAAATCTGTACATCAGTCTGATTATTCTATCTGTCGTGCTGCCATTCATGAACAGCATTCCAGGGCAGGTCCGACGAATCTAGGGAGGCAGAGAGGGGGGGGGGGGGGCTGTCCCACACAGCAATTTCAGGAGGCGCCAAATTACTATCCTTCAAGAAAAACAAACTTTGTTTCACAAGCGACTAGCATTCAGCACACGTTGGTCTATCTATTATTCCTATGATATTGAAACGCATCCCGGTTGGTTTTTTGACATTTTTGAACTCATTCTATGCTGGATTCTGAACGAATCATAAGTTGATCTTTGAATGAGTGCAGAGTGTAAGAGACGTCTCTGCCAGGGAAATCCCGTCGCATCTAGAAATAAAGAACTTTCCTGCAGACAAAAGGGGACGAGGCTATACGAATTGAGCCGAATAAACCCGAACAGGTGACTGACAATCGCTGTTGTTTATGTGGTGGATTGGGTGTGTGAATGGTCAGCCTTGTTACAATTATGAGCGAAATCCATAGATTCAGACTAACAGAGTGGAAATAAAAGATGAAAATGGTTCAAATGGATGTGAGCACTATGGGGACTTAACATCTGAGGTCATCAGTCCCCTAGAACTTAGAACTACTTAAATCTAACTAACCTAAGGACATCACACACATCCATGCCCGATGCAGGATTCGAACCTGGGACCGTAGCAGTCTCGCGGTTCCGGACTGAAGCGCCTAGAACCGCACGGCCACCACGGCCGGCTATAAAAGACTAACATGAATAACAGATAAGAAAGATTTCATATTATCTTCTCAGTGTGTACAAGAAAATAAAGTTTTTGTCAGATCGCTACTGTTCTGGTACAAAAGTCAAGCGCCGGCACGACGGTCAGGAACGTTAGAGCAGAGAGGGCTGTGAAGAAGACGTCAGCCAATAGCACGCTGGCCGACCCCTCTCTAGGACGACAACGAAACAGTGAGCGGCCTCTAGGCGAAGAGAACATAAGCCCCACGCCGCCTGGCCGCATCCCAGTTGAAGACCAGCCGTTCTACGAGCTCAACACCAGCGACTTAGGAACTGTATTGTTTCACTTGTATTAGGAGTTGTGTATACTGAAGAGATTTTCTTGCTTTGTCTGTCGCCCATTGCTTGCGACACACCATTATAAATTCTCAAAGTTAAGTATTGTCATTTATCTTACTGTAATAAAAATTCATTAATATGATTTGCTTGAATTGTCGTCTAGCGATCCGAGAAAGCATGTTTCCTAGGCACCCCATATTCGACAAGTAGGCAGGACACAATAGCTACACTACTAGGGACCAGTGTACAGTCCCCGTTTAGCAGTTCTGTTCTCGGAATAGCGCGAAAAGGCGTTGTACGAAAATGTGACAACGCCTAACCGAGTCATAAATACGAGATAACTGTACCTGTGATGCTGGCAGTGTTAGTGAAGTTAGCTGGAGAATAAGTTTTGATAATGGCAGGAATAGTTACACTATTAGTGATGGCAAGATTCTTTGTTAGTATGAGGAAGGAGAAGAAACGGGTACATCGCACAAATTGTATGGAAGAGTATGACAAATGCAAATTTATATAAAAATTTCGTACTACAACTTTTCGATCTCGTGCTTGAGAAACTGGAGCATATGAATGAAATATGCAACTATTTCCTAACATAAAACTTTCTGCTTGTAGTAGGCGTTAACAGGCATTTGTATGGGTACGTTGTGAATTATATACTGTCGTGTTATTTATCTAAATGAGGTACATAAAAATGACAGTTTGTTCCAAAACAGTCCATCTTATTTGGTGTGTGTCACAATTGCTACGTTATTAGAAAGGCCTATTTCGTTTTAGCTAGCAGACAGTAACAAAATAGGCGTAATCAAATAGAGAAAGCACACCAGTCTTGGGTACTATTAGTATTAAAAGCATTTTCACTATTGGGAAACGACATTTTCATTTTTCATGCAACAAAACGTTTGACGAACTTTGATGAGATAATAGATTCTTTCGCAAAAAGGAAAACACGTTGTGTGAAGATGATTAGAGAGGAAAAAATGCTTTGACCTAAAGACTGAAGAACTGTACACTGTCTTGCTTATCTCTTGTCTTTACTGGTTTTATGTGAGCTATATTTCATTTTATGTCACACAAATGGGAAAGTTATTAGCTGATAGGCAACAAAGAGCCAAAATTTTCTGAAGAGGTCTTATTGTCTCGGTCACAAATAATCTCACCCAGTATTAATTGTGAGTTTTTTCAAGGGGGTAGGATGTCAAACCGGCCGACCTGAAACAGGGGAGGCACCATAGGACATTTTAATTTCCGCTGTTCTGAATATAGGCTTGATGGCCTCCATTGCAAAATATACACTCTTGAATTCCACAGAGCGAATCGCAGTGACGTGCGATAGAATAATGCTGTGCAAAGACGGGTGGCACTGCACTTTGGCACACTCAAGACCAGATAACATGTCTTACATTTCCCTGGATATACACGTTTTGTATATCAAACTCTTCTTACACATGTACGCTACAAAATAAACAGACTTTTGAAAAATCGATTCTTTTCAATTTTTGACGTCTCATATCAAACGCTCGAGGGCGAGGGGGGGAGGAAGGGGGGAGCACGATCAGGGTGTTTTCCAACTTGATAACGCTCGTCCGCAAACCGTTGTTGTAACCCAGCATGCTCTATAAAGTGTGGACATATCGCCTTAACCTGCTCTTTCACTAGATCTGTCTCCAATCGAGCACATATGGGTCACCATAGCACGATAATACCACATCATCCACAAACACCATTAAACACGCCTGTATTCACCGACCGAATGGAACAGGCATAGAACTGCATCCCACAAACTGGCATCCAGCACCTGTACAACACAATGCATGCACGTCTGCATGCTTGCATTCGACATTCTGGCTGTTTCACCAGTTACCAATGTGCCAACATTTCACATTTGCAAGGGTTTATCTCGCGTTTACATTAACCTGCTATCTTGCAATGTTAAATACTTAAATATGTTACGTAGACAAAAGTATTCTCGAAATTTAATTACTTAAATCAATTATATTTTGGTGTTGCGATTTTTGCAGTCCCTGTGTTATGCAGCCGCGTAGTGGATGGGTACCGTACATTTGCTATGGAACGACATTACAACACCATATAGTAGGAATTTAAAGATTTAGTTGCCGATGAAAGAACGAAAAATCACAACGATCGACAGCGATTTTTACGAAATTCATTGTTCTATACATCAAGATGTACTTTTTGCTAAAATTGCAGGCATACAGCACATGATGAAATTGGTCGTGCGAACAGAAAATTTAATGATGTCGCACACAATATTGCATCACCGGTTGCAATATTTTCTTATTGAGTTGAACGAAATGAATCGAGACATAACATATTACTTTAAAGACTTTGTTTAAGTCAAGGGGCATGCCCGGAACGGTTTTTCGTTTCAAAACCTGCTGTTGTTTAACTCCTGAAGCAAAAAAGAAAAGAGGAACGAAAGTTAGAACATCCGAAATGGAATGCAGTTCTCGCATGAATGTAAGTGGATTTGACGGCATACTGCTCACAGTAAGACGTTGCAAGGTCAGAAACAACTTATTTTTGATTTGGTAGAGATGTATTTAAAAAGATAGTCGCATTGTGGAATGGATAACAAACACCATTAATTTTTCTTACCTCACTAGCGTTAAAGAAATCGCGAATTCTGAACAATTCATTTTGACGTCAAAAGAATTACTGGAAGAGCTTTCTAAACGTTTTGAGTACAGTAAGACCTTATATCTGTTTTCGAGCCGTTTTCTAACCGTTTTTCTTTTCAATTTAAAGCGCCTGTGTAATTTGTAGATGGAAGCAATCGATCTCCAATGTAACTCCCGTCTTAAGTAGAAATAGTTTTAAGCTAAAATTGTCCGCTGGTTCTACGGTAGCCGGCCTCTGTGACCGAGTGGTTCTGGGCGCTTCAGTTCGGAACCGCGCTGCTGTTACGGTCGCAGGTTTGAATCCTGCCTCGGGCATGGATGTGTGTGATGTCCAGGGTTAGTTAAGTTTAAGTAGTTCTAAGTCCAGGGGACTGATGACCTCAGCTGTTTCTCATGGTGCTTGGAGCCATTTGAACCATTTGGTTCTACGGCTTTTTCCTTGGGACGACTTTTCAAGCCTCCATAATGAGGCTGCAAACCGTTATATAATGTTTCCGTCAACGCAAGTGCTTGAAAGGCTCTTCTATGAGGGATAGTCAAATGAAAACCGAATACCCGCCACAACAGGACCAGGGAATGGTTCCATTCAAAAGTAATCATTACACGCGTTAAGACATGTATCCCACGGGGAGACGAGATTATCAGTTCTTGTTTCGCAGGACGTGGTCGGTTACTGACGGATCTGCAACCACACCCACTCTCGCACTTTCTCATCTGACTGAAACCGACGTTCACCCATGTCTTTCTTTAAGTCTCCACAGATGTGAAAATCTAACGGTGAAAGATCCGGGCTGCATGGAGGACGTTGCAATGTTTCGCAATCAAATAGATGTAACGTATCTTTCATCCGATTGGCAGTAAGGGGACAGGCGTTATCTCGCAATACTATAACTCCGTTCAACAGCATTCCCGGGCGTTTTGACTTTATGGTGCCTTGCAGTTTCTGTAAAGTGTCTTCATAGCACTATGTACTTATTTTGGTTCCAAGCTCAGGACTGTCGATGAGCAGATTGGGCCTGGAGTCGACGAAAAAGTTATCATGATGTTACGTGGTGCCATCATTTCGAGCCCAAGGGCAAACGGCAATGCCAAAAGTGGAAACATCCCACATCTCCCCCGCCAAAAAAATCCAAAGTATTCACACAAGTTCCAGCAAAGTCGTGATGACCTTCTTGTTCGACTGCAGAGTTCCTCCACTCGTAGAGTTCCTCGAACGTGGGACCACAATCAGAGCGAGCGCTATGAAGACTAGTTGCAGAACGGAATCATCCGCTTCCACGATATTGCCCAGCCCGACACTGCCAATCGGATGAAGACTACGCTTCAGCGATTTGGTTGGGAAACACTGCAACATGCTCTGCTCAACCCGGATTGTTCACTTTGGAAGTGCAAGAGTGAGTGCGATTGTGGGCCCGTCAGCGGCCAACCGCGTTCCTCGGAAGAAGAACCGGTCATCTCGTCTCCTAGTGGGATAAATATCTAAACGCGTGTGGTGAAATGATTTCATGGTCCCATTTTGGTCGGTGTTCAGTTTATATTTGACTGCCCATTACATTACGAAACAAAATAAGTCACAATTACGTGGCAACGTGAATGGCAAAAATTTGCTAAATTGTCAGTCTCTGTCCATAAGTTTCTATAATATAAAAATTGTATTACGTCTTCAGTGCCCCAAAAATAAATCAATAATATTGAAAATTTGTTTTGTTTGTAATCTACGTTGTTGAGAAATATGAACCCAAGCCGTATGCAAGCCGTTGACTGTTCCTTGTACGGCTGCATTGACATCTAGTGCGGCAAATTCGTAGTTTCCCCCTCTCCTGGCTCACACAGCGTGGCATGGTAGTAGGTGAAGTAGGCAACCAAGCGACTCACTTATGTCCCCAATTCTTGGCCATCCCTGCCCTGTAGCTGCGCAGGGTTCACCACGGTTCGCGCGGCGCCCCCCCGTCGGAGGTTCTCCTCCTCCCTCGGAAATGGGTGTGTGTGTTGTCGTTAGCGTAAGTTAGTTTAAGTAGTGTATTAAGTCCAGGAACCGATAACCTCAGCAGTTTGGTCCCATAGGAACATACCACAAATTTCGAATTTCTACCTGCCCTGTACCCACGTTGAACCTGAAGAATTTGGGAAAAAGTAGTTACTTTATTGGTGTCCCTACTTTGGAGTTGACAAAAAAAGCATTGTTGTCTGTATTGTATGGTTTTGCTCCACTATTGCATTGTTTCAGTTGTGATGCCATAGGCTGATGTGGATATTGTTTTAGCGAGACCCCATCTTGTAAAGCAACTTTGCTTGATTGGAGGAAACACGCTTTTGTTTCAAGCAATGTCAAAGATATGCCCACTTACTGGACGTAAGAAAATGGGAGAAGAAACGTGTCTTGTCTTTGCTCTATCAGTTAAGCAGTCTCCAATGAAATTCTATCAGGAAATGGCTGCTGATCATCAAGGTTCATGGTAAACAATAAATGGCCACATTAAAAAATATGAAAATGAAAGTATTTAGACGGATTTTTGTGAGCAAATTATCTGAGAACGACATGGATCATCGAGTTGCAGTCTGTCATGCTTTGTTGGTACAACTACCAAATGTGCGATATACGATCACAGTTCACAGAGGAGGGACGTGGTTTTCTAGTATATTACAAATACGCATTTTTTTGCAGTAGTTAGAAACATACCTCATGTTAAGATATGGGCAGGTATGTCATTACGACACCCATTCGAATAATATTGTTTTGAATGTTAGGTTTATGTCACTTGTTATTTGGACATGTTGCAAACATGATCATTGACTCAGCTAAAAGACAAGGGAGTTATGTGTCATGTATGATTACAGCAGCACTAAGTTCAGCTTACATTGCTATTTGGTGTGTGATATCCTTGAAGGACAATTTCGAGGCCGCTGGACTCGACATGGTTCAACAACTTCTCCAGTCGCACTGAAATGGTCATCATGAGACCCATACCTTATCACGCCAGACAACTCATTATGGGGAGTAATCAGGTATCAAGTGCTGCATGGTTAGCGTCAGTTCACAGTACAAGACCTATGCAGAATTGCCCCAAAAGAGCTGAGGAGGCCTTTCGAAGCATACACTTGAGATGTGGGCCAAATATCTCACGAAGTAAGCATCAAACGAAAAAACTACAAAAAACGAAACTCGTCTAGCTTCAAGGGGGAAACCAGATGGCGCTATGGTTAGCCCGCTAGATGGCGCTGCTATAGCAATCTACCACAAAGCGAAAAAAGTGCTCCAACTAAAACATTCATATTTCTTTACGTTCTACACGAATATGTAATAAAAAAATGGGGGTTCCTATTTAAAAAAACGCACTTGATATCCTTTTGACCTATGGCAGCGCCATCCAGCGGACCAACCATAGCGCCATCTGGTTTCCCCCTTCAAGATAGACGAGTTTCGTTCTTTGTAGTTTTTTCGTTTGCTGCTTATTTCGTGAGATATTTGGCCCGGTCACTATAAATGATCTATGGACCACCTTGTATAACAAAGATGATGTGACTTACCAAACTAATGTGCTGGCAGGTCGATAGACACACAAAATTCAAGCTTTCGCAACCAACGGTTGCTTCATCAGGAAAGAGGAAAGGAGAGGGAAAGACGAAAGGATGTGCGTTTTAAGGGAGAGGGTAAGGAGTCATTCCAATCCCGGGACCGGAAAGACTTACCTTAGGGGGAAAAAGGACAGGTATACACTCGCGCACACACACACACACACACACACACACACATCCATCCGCACATACACAAACACAAGCAGACATTTGTAAAGGCAAAGAGTTTGGGCAGAGATGTTCATTTACATATGTCTGCTTGTGTCTGTCTATGTGCGGATGGATGTGTGTGTGTGTGTGTGTGTGTGTGTGTGTGTGTGTGTGTGTGTGTGTGCGAATGTATACCTGTCCTTTTTTCCCCGTAAGGTAAGTCTTTCCGCTCCCAGGATTGGAATGACTCCTTACCCTCTCCCTGAAAACCCGCATCCTTTCGTCTTTCCCTCTCCTTCCCTCTCCAAACCTTAATCCTACTCTCAACATCACCACTGCTGAACCCCAGGCTGTCCGTGATCTGAAGGCTGACCGATCCATCGTCATTCTTCCGGCGGACAAGTGTTCCACGACCGTGGTACTTGATCGTCGGGAGTATGTGGCTGAGGGACTGTGTCAACTTTCAGACAACACTACATACAAAGTTTGCCAAGGTAATCCCATTCCTTATGTCCAGGCGGAGCTTCAAGGCATCCTCAGAACCTCAGGCCCCTACAAAACCTTTCACCTGACTCCATCAACCTCCTGACCCCACCAACACCCTGCACCCCTACCTTCTACCTTCTTCCTAAAATTCACAAACCCAATCATCCCTGCCGCCCCATTGTAGCTGTTTACCAAGCCTCCACGGAACGTATCTCTGCCTACGTAGATCAACACCTTCAACCCATTACATGCAGTCTCCCATCCTTCATCAAAGACACCAACCACTTTCTTGAACGCCTGGAATCCTTACCCAGTCTGCTACCCCCGGAAACCATCCTTGTAACCATTGATGCCACTTCCTTATACACAAATATTCCGCACGTCCAGGGCCTCGCTGCGATGGAGCACTTCCTTTCACGCCGATCACCAGCCACCCTACCTAAAACCTCTTTCCTCATTACCTTAGCCAGCTTCATCCTGACCCACAACTTCTTCACTTTTGAAGGCCAGACATACCAACAATTAAAGGGAACAGCCATGGGTACCAGGGTGGCCCCCTCGTACGCCAACCTTTTCATGGGTCGCTTAGAGGAAGCCTTCTTGGTTACCCAGGCCTACCAACCCAAAGTTTGGTTCAGATTTATTGATGACATCTTCATGATCTGGACTCACAGTGAAGAAGAACTCCAGAATTTCCTCTCCAACCTCAACTCCTTTGGTTCCATCAGATTCACCTGGTCCTACTCCAAATCCCATGCCACTTTCCTTGACGTTGACCTCCACCTGTCCAATGGCCAGCTTCACACGTCCGTCGACATCAAACCCACCAACAAGCAACAGTACGTCCATTATGACAGCTGCCACCCATTCCACATCAAACGGTTCCTTCCCTACAGCCTAGGTCTTTGTGGCAAACGAATCTGCTCCAGTACGGAATCCCTGAACCATTACACCAACAACCTGAAAACAGCTTTCGCATCCCGCAACTACCCTCCTGACCTGGTACAGAAGCAAATAACCAGAGCCACTTCCTCATCTCCTCAAACCCAGAACCTCCCACAGAAGAACCCCAAAAGTGCCCCACTTGTGACAGGATACTTTCCGGGACTGGACCAGACTCTGAATGTGGCTCTCCAGCAGGGATACGACTTCCTCAAATCCTGCCCTGAAATGAGATCCATCCTTCATTAAACCCTCCCCACTCCACCAAGAGTGTCTTTCCGCCGTCCACTTAACCTTCGTAACCTCTTAGTTCATCCCTATGAAATCCCCAAACCACCTTCCTTACCCTCTGGCTCCTACCCTTGTAACCGCCCCCGGTGTAAAACCTGTCCCATGCACTCTCCCACCACCACCTACTCCAGTCCTGAAACCCGGTAGGTGTACACGATCAAAGGCAGAGCCACGTGTGAAAGCACCCATGTGATTTACCAACTGACCTGCCTATACTGTGAAGCTTTCTATGTGGGAATGACCAGCAACAAACTGTCCATTCGCATGAATGGACACAGGCAGACAGTGTTCGTTGGTAATGAGGATCACGCTGTGGCTAAACATGCCTTGGTTCACGGCCAGCACATCTTGGCACAGTGTTACACCATCCGGGTTATCTGGATACTTCCCACTAACACCAACCTGTCAGAACTCCGGAGATGGGAACTTGCCCTTGAGTATACCCTCTCTTCTCGTTATCCGACAGGCCTAAATCTCCGCTAATTTCAATTTGCCGCCGCTCATACCTCACCTGTCTTTCAACAACATCTTTGCCTCTGTACTTCCGCCTCGACTGACATCTCTGCCCAAACTCTTTGCCTTTACAAATGTCTACTTGTGTCTGTGTATGTGCGGATGGATATGTGTGTGTGTGTGTGTGTGTGTGTGTGTGTGTGTGTGTGTGTGCGAGTGTATACCTGTCCTGTTTTCCCCCTAAGGTAAGTCTTTCCGCTCCCGGGATTGGAATGACTCCTTAAAACCCACATCCTTTCGTCTTTCCCTCTCCTTCCCTCTTTCCTGATGAAGCAACCGTTGGTTGCGAAAGCTTGAATTTTGTGTGTATGTTTGTGTTTGTTTGTGTGTCTATCGACCTGCCAGCACTTTCGTTTGGTAAGTCACATTATCTTTGTTTTTAGATATATTTTTCCCACGTGGAATATATATATATATATATATATATATATATATATAATATATATATATATATATATATATAGAGAGAGAGAGAGAGAGAGAGAGAGAGAGAGAGAGATACATTTGGAGGTACTAACCAGCTCTTAAAAACATACTACTCCTAATAGTTATAATTACTAGCCTGCAAATGAAGTACATTCTGATGTGGTGTTGTTCAGTACACAGTTCTGCCACCAATAAAATTATCTGTGCTTGTACACCTAACACCCTGTATGTAAGTAAAATGTACTGTTTTGACCCAGAACAGAAGGCTTTCCAGACACGCTATACCCCGTCCGTCCAAAATATTTCGAGACTGATTTTATTCCTGGCTTATAGGCGACGTCACGTCAGTGATTTCGATGGTAGCTTGAACTAACAGCTATAAACAAAAGATGTGAATTCGATCAGTTAGTTGTGAACAGGCAGTGTTAAATAGTGGACTTGCGGCCTTGGTGTGTCAATGGAGCAACATCTCTAAATCATGTGAAGAATGTTTTGAAGAAGAGCAAAGTGTGTGAAAATTGTCTCCTGTCTATCTTAGCTTTTCTGTACTTTCTGTTAAACCAGCCTCTGACTGTTTTTGGACTAACAGGGTACAATAGTATTTCTTACAATCTGGAAGAAATTACTTTCTCCCGTTTAGAAATAAAGAGTTGCAAAAATGTGGGTAACACAGACGTAATGAGAAACTGTTATCCACCCACGAAGATAGCAAGGACTTCTAAGTATCTCCAAGAATAGGTATTCACAAGGCTAGAACTAGGCTGACTACTCAGCTCTTTTCTGGTGAGTGAATGGCTTCAGTTTGCAGAATTCCCTCTGACAGCTGTGCAGCGTGACAACTCTTGTGTGTATCTGTATGCACCAGACGTCGCCTTGAAGTTGTCCACTGCAACATGACGACTATTTTGTAACGCCTCCTGCGCTTTCCATTTGACGCAGACGGGCGTGCAGCGGCATTCACAGCGAGGCTGAGTTATTGCCGTACCTCCGTGGCTCTGTGCCCACACCGTTTCTTCCGAGAACTTTTGGCGTGCGGCGCGGCTTGTTGCGAAGTGCCGAAGTTACGCCTGAAAGGTCGTGTATGCCTTGAACATAATCATCAAAGCAGGTTCTAGCCACCGTTACCACTGAGTCTTCAAATAAACTTCGAAACACGTTACAGGAAAGAACTTTGTTTTCGTAATTCGCTTCTAAAACTGCAAGAATCTGTTCGAGGCAGGTGATTACGAGCTGCTGTTCTGGAGACGGAGTGCCGAGTGTCCCCCACCTCCCCGAGGATAAAATTGACTGGCGCGCCACGTGACACCAAAAAATTTGGAACACACACAAGATCATGGATGTCATCATTGCTCGATTGTGGGTGCTAGACGCCCCAACGTACGGAACCCTCCATCTCCGAGCCTGGACAGGCACAAAACTTTTCTCGTGTCACTGTGCCGCGGGTGCGCCAATAACGTCTCAATGGCAGGAGTAGCTGTCGACTTCCACTGATTCTAATATCAGACTGAAATAATGGTTAACTGTACTATAGCGGAAAGGCGATTAGCATGGCCAGGCGGGAAGTGTGTCATTTAGTTTCTCAGATTCGCCGCTAGGCAACCGACACATGCGTTGTTTGAAATAAGCGCAAAGAACACTCCGCCATTTGCGAAAACTTCAGTGATGTAGCTGTTAAGTTAACGTCACAAGTAAGTTTTATTTATTTTTGAGTGTTGAAACTGGTGAATAATGTAATTTTGAGCATCAATTTATACTTTTAAGGCAATAAGTAATACTACCTTGCTAATATTAATGTTTAAATAGTCTAAAGTAGACTGGATCGTAATATTGAAATTCTGCTCAGTAATGCCAGTTTCTGTTTCCACTGTGTCTTAATGTGCAAAGTCAGTCTGTTAGAATCGACCATACCAAACTCGGGTGGTGTGGGTAAGGCACGGCGCTAAGGTTCGTGTGTGTGTGTGTGTGTGAAATCTTATGGGACTTAACTGCTAAGGTCATCAGTCCCTAAGCTTACACACTACTTAACCTAAATTATCCTAAGGACAAGCACACACACCCATGCCCGAGGGAGGACTCGAACCTCCGCTTGGACCAGCCGCACAGTCCATGACTGCAGCGCCTTAGACCGCTCGACTAATCCCGCGCGGCGCTAAGGTTCAAGAAGAAGCCTACCGGCATGGGTAGAAGGGGGTGGTTCAAGGCTGGAATGAAACAAGCGATTGCAAGTGTTTTGGAGAACGAATTGACAAAAAGGGCTGCTGCCGATCTTTTTAATGCTCCTAGAACTAAAATGAAAAGGGGATTAAAATCAATTGCAGGGAATTAACGGACATTTATGACACATCCAATGAGGTTTTCCAAGCAAACAGTTGAAGAAAATTACGAAGAGTTTTTTGTTGTGTTCCAGGTTAATGCCGCTTGCTAAGACTGAATTTTAAAAGTTATCTTACGATTTGGCAAAACATTTAACAGCAGCAGCTGCAACAATTGGTCGCTAAAATGGTATTTTTTTCACACTCGAGAATGTGGAGTAATGATTTCTATCAAACCCTTATGAAAAAGCACCTAGAACTATGTCACAGAAAACCTCAGTCCTCAAATTTAATGCGTTGTGTCAAGCTCCACTACCCACAGGTTGAAAGGAGTTTAACCAATTCCTGTAAATTAACCCTTTAATTCTTTATTACCTAGCACTTTTAATAAACAGATTACGTTTGTTTGTGAACTACAAAAACGTTTTTTTTTAATTTAATACCCTATTTTGTTGTACGCCGCATTCTACCCGACACTTCTTTCTGATTCCTCGAATTGTAGGTCTGGGAAAATCTTTTCTTGATGGGTGACGTTTTGGTTAGGAATCCTTTTTTGACCATTTACATCAAAAAAATGTCTAAATAAAGGTTTGATGCAGTTATACCTCACTTTAAAAAAATTACAAAAGTTTTATACCAATTTTCACTTAAGTGGCCCGTACTAGCTGCCGTTCCCCGTTGAGAATTGTTTCTGGGGGAGGCGAGTGTATTAGATTGAGGTACATGTTTGATTACACAACTGGGCACTAAAGGTGGCACCAGCATTTACCAACAACTCGATTCCAGACTGTCACTGTTTTCCAGAGTTTTAAAAATAACACATTCAAGTGGTACTTAGCCAAATGCGAAAGTTTTACCGAAACGAGGAGCTCTACAAAATGTGATGGAACACAAATAATTCTTAAATGTTTTCACTATAGTTGTCCAACTAGACTGTGACGGCTTTCTGCAAGTCTCATTACTAAGAAAAAAAAGTTATATGGTGAACATTACATGTAGAAATTTTGTACCTAATTCAATTACAGCAAGACCATAGTCTTCACTTTAACAACATGGCTGCGCGACTCGGGTGTGCTGTCTCTGCTTACATACAATTATGGTGTCCTTCTTTTAACAGTGTAAGCCGATGATTTCTCATTTAAACGGAATGAAATCAATATCACGCGCGATAACGATCGTGTTCACAGAGCAAACCACATGGTAGGAAGGCAGCAATTTTTCACGTTCCTTTCTCTACCAGTTTGTGGTAAGTCTGACTAGTGATAAGTCCATACGTTCTGTTGTTTTAGAGAAATGAATGACAGACCATAATAATTATATTTCTAAATAGGTCATGTGGTATCGATAGCAACGATGCCACGGCATAGTTTCTCAAGTTGGCGCTATGAGACACCGATGACAGCGCACTCTAGCCAGAGCGGGAGAGCTCTACGAGCTCCGCAGATTCGGCCCATTTGATGCAGAGCAGACGGCCGGGACACTTCGCTTCAGTTTCGCACCTCTGTTCAAAGTTATGTATACCTCTGTGTATATAGGCTCCAGTAAACCACTTACGTGCAGTACCGACGTGTTTTACCTTTTCCTGCTCCTACCCACGCGCCGCCTTGCAGGCAGGATACAAAAGGACAGGACAGTCCATTATCGATACCGAATGTAATGTACTTCCAGTATGATGGAGTGAGAAAACACTTCATTCTGTGTGCATTGGTCTGGAAACTGGAAACTCTAGATCCAGCACCGCTAGACTTTTGTTGTGCAGTTGAATAAAGACTACAGCGAAGAGAGGAAAGGTGTATACACTAAATGATCAGCTAGGTCGCATTACAGACGCTGCTGTCCTCGCAAGGAACGTAAACAGGCATGAACACAAGCAACGCAATTTGTACTCTTATGAGTAGAAAAATGCACAGAAGTTGATGGTGGCTTTATATGCAAATGTATGGTACGAGGGCCGGTCAGAAAGTAATGCTTCCTACGTATTTCCTCCTTCATTAAGTTGATAACGCAGTAATCATGAACTGGGCCGTTTCCCACGAAACTTGTTCTACACTCCATTCAGGCAACAGCGTCCTACATCAAAAAATGGCATAACTGTAGAAGACTAGAAAATAGCCGGCGTTTACATGCGTATAAGAGAGATTACTGTGGATGAAATGTCTTCTACAGGAGGCGAAACGCGTAATCACATCCATGAAATCAACTGATGACATAAAGTCTGTAAATGAGTCCGCGATCATGTTGTGGCACTTTGTTTGTAAAGTCTCGTCTTGATCACAAAATTGTGCATTTCACAAATACCGGTTTAGGCCGTCGCCACCTTCAGATCCTAAAATATTCTGATATAGGTATCAACGTCAAACTCTAAATAACTAGGTAAACAGTAAGTGCATTCATGAAAGACTGAATGTGTTACACGGATATGCTGCTGAAGAGATCAGCACCGAATGATGATGGGTTCGCCGTTGTAGAGACGCCAAAGGGCAGACACTGCTGGCTGAACGCGGAGTAGTCATCCAGCGGCTACAATGGCTTCAGAGGACATCCGGGGAGTCGACCAAATCGTGCACCAGACTTCCATCTGTTCGCCCAGTAGTAGGCATCACTTTGAAGTTTGGGAGACCTTGAAAAACGTGCACCAGTGACTGAGGAAGCGGGACCATGATTCTTACTGCTCAGTATACATGTTTCAAGGTTGGAAAAAAAAACTGTGGATAAAGATGGTGGAAATGCTGAAAAGTGGCAAAACAACCGTGAATGTTGGGTCTGTTATCCTAGTCATGTGGTATTTGCTTTTCTTGTGAAATACAACTTTAAAAAAAGAATGGGAGGCATTACTTTCTAATTGACAGTCATATAAAATGGTTCTTGGTTAATGGAAAATTCAATAGTCTGTAAAAAATGCACTGTATGTTTGTAATCTTACGAATAATGTTAGTTTATTTAACAATTTCAAACGTACACGTACATTGGGGTGTGTTTAACTCGGTGACCAATCGATACAGATAATTTATTTACAGATATGGGCAACTGTGCTAGAAATAACGGCGCACAGGAAATAGAGTGCTCCTAAAGTCACTGCACATGGAATAGCAAATCGTGTCACCTGTCTGGGAAGTCGGCAGGCCTTGTACTGGCCTGGCGACAGCCAAGCAGAGAGGGGGCTAGACAGGCGATATCGGAGCTTTCTGTTCTGGCCATATGTGGATGTAGTATGCATGGGACGCTCCATTTCTAGAAATTTCAAGTGACATCGTGCTGTGTGCAAAGGTTAGCCATAAATTTTTCACTGTCACCTGGAAATCGTTCAGGTGTGATAATGAAACTTGGTGATAGTGCCAGCCCTTCTCTGGATGTTCACTCTTCAATGCGACACATTTTTTCCAATGAGATATGACTTGGCAGAGACCTTAGTTTTAAAATTCTGTATGGTGGCTGTTCAGGAAAAGTTTCACCTCGAAGATCACTTCGTCGTCTTACTGGAGATGCCTGACACGCAATGGTTTCTTCATTCGAGGAGAGAATGTTGCTGCCTTGTTAGAAGAATATGGGTGGTCGGTGAGCTAACGTAATAAGCCAAAGGCCATCATGTATGCCTGTACACCGTGCAGAATGATTTGCAACATTGCTGTGAAAAAAAACACCCTCTTGCACAGCTTCACGCAACGCTTCGACTTAACTGCCATAAGAATAAGGACATATCGATAGTACGCTCTTGAGACGGTTTGCTCCATATGAATATAATCTGTTAGCACCACATCACGTCAGTCACAAAAAGCGCACAGCATCATATTGCTTGATAATGGTTCAGCTTTCACCTTTTACGTCGATGGTGGATCCACATTTTTCTGCTGCTTGCTTTGCTCCTTTAACCTCGGAGTCGAAGTGATCTAGTCAGCACTCGTCCATGGTCATTAGGTGACAGAACTAATCTCTACTGAGTTGACACAGCTAGGATATTTCGGTTGCTGCCACGGTCCAGCGAGCTTTTGGAACGGGTGTGAGTAGTGATGGAACCCCAGCAGATGGTGAACACAGTCGTGTTAAAAATTGCGTGTAGGATATTGAAAAATGACCCACGACTTATTTTAATTAGCCATTATCGCCTCGAGAGGCAGCCACACCTCCAACTCTCTTGTGGATTCCTGTTCTTCATAGAGAGATGGTCTGTCACTTAATTCTTCGTCATTAAGTCTCGTCTGACCACAATGTATGTGGCACCGCCGGCTAACCACGGCGCCATATGGTGCTGCATTGTTTCTGTACACTTCTACCAATTCAGCATGGATCGCACCATCGTAGTTCTCTTCCCAGAAAACGATTTATCGCATGGTACCCCACTTTATGAGTGATCAGTACCATAATGTTAGGGCCCATATTATGTTACGGTACTGGGGTGCAAGGATTTTATTGTATACCAGGACTAAAAACATATTCCAGTAAACAAAACAAAAAATTCGAACAATTTAACGGGAATGCAGCAGGTTGATGTAACAGCAGCTGAGAGGGTATCTTTGTGTTAACTCAGGGTGGGTCCCGATGTTATCTTACCCACGGACGAGGCTAATGCTACGATAGTGTAGGACAAACCGTATTATGCTCAAAAGAGGCAGTGCTTGCCGTCTGATTCAGTGTATCGCAGACTCGTTGCTAATTCGACAAAAAGGGTGGAGAGGAAGACTAGCGACCTTACGAGAAAAACCGTGTAGCTAGAACCTATCGAGCGTCTTAACCATTATTGTACTGTCCCTCTTAGATTACATGGCCTACCGAAGGTCCACAAGGAATGGCTTCCTCTTAGGCCTATCTTCAGTAACAAATGGTTCAAATGGCTCTGAGCACTATGGGACTCAGCTGCTGAGGTCATTAGTCCCCTAGAACTTAGAACTAGTCAAACCTAACTAACCTAAGGACATCACAAACATCCATGCCCGAGGCAGGATTCGAACCTGCGACCGTAGCGGTCTTGCGGTTCCAGACTGCAGCGCCTTTAACCGCACGGCCACTTCGGCCGGCTATATCTTCAGTAACATTGGTACGCCGACACAACGTGCACAAAAAATAAAGTATTCTCTGCTGAGTCCACTAGCAGGTCGGTGTGCACATCATATCAGGAACGTGGAGGATACCTTACGTCCATCAGAGGAACTGTGTTTTAATTAATCGCATACTGCAGTAAATTTTGGTATAGTCTCGCTTTATTCATGAACCATTGATTCTTTCTGCTTAATTAAAATTAGTTTTGATTCTGAATTAACTAACCTACTTCGACACGTAATGACTTTGACTTACGTTTCATTCGATAGCCATTTGTATGAGCAAACAGTCGGAGTTGCAGTAAGAAGCACTTTTCCACTGCCAGACAGTTTATGGAGGATTTCGGGAAACGTGCCATAGAGTCAGGGGCGACGAAACTTGGATCCCCTTGGATATGTAAACAGTGCATTTGTTCTTTAGATTCATAGCAGTGAGAATCTGAAGAGCTGTTTAGAGTATTCTAACTCAATCCACCCAAATATTAGCTTCACTATGAAGGTGGGAAAGGTGGGTTGCCCTTCCTTAGATCTGAAAGAGTGTTGATGCTACGCTTAGGCATGCCGTTTCTAGGAAATCAACTCACACTGGTTTGTACCTTCAAGCTGATAGTTGTTATCATCCGGCTCCTCATGAAGGGGCGCTTGGTATCATGGTTCATAGGACTATGTCATCTCAGCCACTGAAAGTTTGACCGTTGAATTAGTCAACCTCGAAGTCAGTCTCGCCAGAATGGTTACACAATGTACAATTACAGTGAGAGACAGATCACATGCGTGTTGGGCTATCCACTAACGATGAATTGGTGAGTGACTTCAAACAGGAGTGGACGTATTCTGCGGAAACACGATGTGAAGTGCGTTTTTGCGATCACCTTCCCAGATTTGGGCCGTTTTTGTCTCTGTAGAGGATGATCTCGGTACGCATTTGTATCCTGTCATGCACAAGTCAAACAATCAGGACGTGGAAGGCGGTTGTATACAGCATAAGTGTCAAAGACGCTTACGTCAGCCGAGTTAAGTATGCTATTGCAAAATATCGCTTTGGTGACAGTCTTCGTAAGGAGGACACTGAGGTGACTAAAGGTCGGGGGATAGCGATATGCACATATGTAGATAGCGGTAGTACCGAGTAAACGAGGTAAAAAGGGGCCCTGCATTCGCGGAACCGTCATTTGTATTTAGGTGAATCTTGTGAAAAGACTTCCGAAATGATTATTGTCGCACGAAGGGAATTAATAGACTCTGAATGTGGAATAGTAGTTAAAGCTAGATCAGTGAATACTTCCTTCTGAGGGGTCATCTGCCACCGTAGTGGATAACACAGCCAATTGATAGCGGATGATTTTAATTGTTGACAACACCGAATGCGAAAATCTTAAGCCATGCAACAACACCACAGGTACAGTCTTTAACAGAATAGATTTAACACAGCGGTCGTTGATGCTCGTCTTCTCCTAAGTCTTTTGAACAGTGTAGCTCTTGGTCGGTGTAGCCACGCAACCGAAGGTTTAAATTTCCTTCCACAGTGCTCCCTCGTTCTACTTCTGCTCTAAGTGTGGACAATGCTGGAGCACATCGACGGCTGGCATGAGTAAGTCGGAAAGCGCTTGAGATCGTGCATCCCAAATGCCAAAGGGTCACTGTTGACGCGTATCGTGAGGCACTCTAAGGTGATTTTGTAGCGCACTCGGTTCATGTACATTAAACAAATCGAGTTCGTCCGAGACCTTCGAGCAAATGGTCTGCGCTTTTGACCCGGCTCATTTCATCCTCACCGACGCGCAAGTCGCCGAAGTGGCGTCAAATCGAAAGACTTGCACCAGGCGAGCGGTCTGCCCGACGGGAGGCCCTCGTCACACGACATTTCATTTCACCCGGCTCCGACAAATCGCGTAGAGGTGTGGGTAGCGACTGAGTAGTCATGGATGATGATGTCTCCCCAGCGCTTGCTGTGTCCCGTGACTTCATGCGCGAACGCAGAGCCATCGTCATTAGGGCTGCAAGGAATGTCTCCATCTCTCATTAGTGTACTATTACATTCCTTTTTTTAATTCGAAACATCACTTACGAACTTACGACACATTACCGTCCTATCTTCTTGGGACATACTAGGTGTAATGTCTCGCGGAATCACTCTCGCTTCAGCCGGGGTAAAAGAACAAATTAATCTGGCACTGAATTCGATCCAGGAATGCCAAAACTTGTGTGTTAAGATTTACAAGAATCTTCGCTTCTAATAATACACTGTGTGACAAAAAAGTGAAGCACTCAGAACACATGGTCGGATGTCGACCTAACTTCGTACAAATAGAAACCATTTTCGGATACGTAAATGGTTCGGGTTGAACTTCTCTGTCACAAATAGAACGGACACTACAGTGCCCTATTGTTGTTCGTGTTTAGTGTTTTGCTACCACGTCTGATACGGTATATAAGGGGCATGGAGAGCGTTCGCTGTTGAGTGATGACGGACAAGAACACTTGTGAGAGAGCGTTATCGGCGCCTGGCAGAGTCTGAAAGGAGCCCCACTGTAGATGGTGGAGTTGTGTAATATCCAGATTTGTGGCTAGATGCTGAGGTGCACTGGACCATGAAGTCAGGCATGTCCATCGTCAGGATTTGCGTCGAACACATCTGACCACCACCACAATGGACGATCGCCGTATTATGTACCAAGCTCAGCGTAACCCTTTCACATCTGCGCCTGCCAGCCCAGAACAAGTAATGGACT
This sequence comes from Schistocerca serialis cubense, assembly GCF_023864345.2. Taxonomy (NCBI): domain Eukaryota; kingdom Metazoa; phylum Arthropoda; class Insecta; order Orthoptera; family Acrididae; genus Schistocerca; species Schistocerca serialis. Next base: position 399,520,110 of record NC_064642.1, on the reverse strand, counting down.
TCCCTCAACATTCTGCGTCATCCCGCGCCATTGCTCGGAGACTAGCAGCAGGCAGCATATGGCATTACCATGCCATGCGTAGGCTGACATTAACACCACAACATAAACGGCTGCTTTTCGAGTGGCGCCGTTACTGGGAAACATGGATTGCTGAAAGATGACGTTGCACTGTGTTCAGCGATCATTCGCTGTTCTGCACTGTCCAAGATGACCAACGTCGGCGAGCATGACACCGACGGGGGAAGAGGTACCATTCTTCCAACGTTTAGCGTGGCACTGCGTTATTCCTGCCGGTGTCATGGTGTGTGTGTGTGTGTGGGAGAGGGGGGGGGGGAGGGCAATTGGGTATGACATCAGGTCACGGCTGGTAGTGGTTGAAGGAGCTCTGACGAGACACTGGTACCTCACGGATATCCTGCGACCTCATGTGTTATGTCTCATGCGACTGTGTCGTGCTGCCACATTCCAACAAGGTAATGCTCGTCACCACATGGCACGCATCTCTATGAAATGTTTCATCCTACGGAGGCACTCCGGTGGCCAACAAGATCCTCATATCTGTCCCCGATAGAAAACGTGTGGGACCACCTCTGACGTCAACTGAGTCCCAATAACAATATCCAGGATATCAAGTACCAGTTATAACAACTGTGGACCAGCTGGGCTCAGGGGAAGGCATAACGGCTTTATGACACCCCTCCCAACCGAATCAGTTCATGCGTGCAGACAAGAGGTGGTGCATCGTTACACTGATTAGTGGGTCATATTCTCAACTTTTTTTAAACTGACTCGATTTTGTAATCACTTAAGTAACGGCCTTCAGCCCGTGAAGTTTAATTTCGTTTCCTCTTTGCCTTCTGGGTGTGTTACCCTTTTGGTCATACAGTGTAAATATATAAAAAAAAATTCTTTGACGAAGAGCATGTTGCTCACTTCTAAACAGAGCTTCTCGACCACAATTCAATTTAGTACTCCGTTTTTCTTAACTCAATAGCTCCACATCTGTATGTTAGGCACTTAGAGAAGAAAGTTTTACTTGCAGCACTTACATTGCAGGGGTAGTCTGCCCCACAGAGTAGGGCTCCTGAAGTCGAACTTGATGTCAAGCTGTGTTGGACGGTTATATTTATTGTTCTGTTTGCTTAACCCACACAGGGAAAAAGACTGTCACCGGCTCGTTAAATTCGTAATTTGTCTGGAATTTTTAATGATATAAGTTTAAATGCTTTTACTCTTGCGTAATATACCCTTCATTCGCGTGTGAGTAAAGATAAGTGAGTTACCAAACCTGTAGACCACATAATTCCCAGAGGGAGTTCTTGCAACCGAGCAATTCGTATGTGGCTGACGGACCGACTGAAATGCCCAACTTGCCACAGAAGGTGGTTCATTCATTCCCCTCATAGACGGTGGGTGAGTAGCAACCGGAAAAGAAAAGGATACGGTATCCATTCTCTCGATACATCAAAACAATGAACACTCATTTGCAAACCGAGACTTATTTAATTCTTTACGACGTTGAATATTAACAACCGCAGTAGAAGTCAGACTGCCGTAAGTGAGAAGTTTCCTTCTCAAAAATGTTGGAGGTTTACTGATAGAAACAGTATTTAGATTCACCAAAATCTCTCTTTGCTATTTTCACTCTTCTGTGTTTTGTTCTCATTTCTGAATGCACACTACCTTCTGTTATGCGATACATAGTTCTGTGCCTTCATTGTTAATTAATATTAGTTTCTTTTTGACGAGTTAATTATAAATTATTGTGTTTCGCTATGATTAATTTTCAGGCCTATTTTCAAACGTACCGTATTAATTTCTTTCGTAAGTTGTTAACTTTTATTTATATTTGAGTACAATGTCGTCATAAAAACAAAAGCGGTTAAGATGCGTTCCTTTTCATTCTCTGGAATTCCGAAGGTGGCGAGAATAAAATACTGGGTGCGAAATGTTATCTACAACGTGCACAGGAATTAAATTACAGTTATAAGAGTCGAAGGAGATCAAAGAGAGGCAAAACTTGAGAATGAATCGAGACGGGGTTATAGCGTATCTCCTACGCTATTCACTCTGTACATGGAGCAAACTGTAAAATAATCCAAACTTTAATGTTTGCTGTTGACTTAATGATTCTGTCGCAAATAGCATTGAGGTAGGTAGATCAGTTAATAAGATAACGGGACATTTAAGATGCATCAAATTGATCTGCATCCATTAGTTGAACCCCTGGGACGTGCATAGCATGTAGAGTACTTACGAGTAATTTCTACGCTACATCTGCGTACATAACCCGCAAGCCACCGTATGATCCCCGGCGAAGGGTACCTTGTACCACTACTGTTCATTTCCTCCGGACTGGGAAGGAGCGCGTGGTCCCCGGCATGAATCCGCCCGGCGGACTTGTGTCGGGCAGTCTTTGGATGGTTTTTAGGCGGTTTTCCATCTGCCTCGGCAAATGCGGGCTGGTTCCCCTTATTCCGCCTCAGCTACACTATGTCGACAAAACAAGTTCTCCACATTCGCGTACACCACCATTACTCTACCACGCAAACATAGAGGTTACACTCGTCTGGTGTGAGACGTTCCCATGAGGGAGGGGGGGGGGGAGGGGGAGGGGGAGGGGTCCACCGGGGGCCGAACCGCACAATAACCCTGGGTTCGGTGTGGGGCGGCTGAGGGGTGAAGTGGACTGCGGTAGTCGTTATGGGGTTGTGGGCCACTGCAGCTGCGGCGGGGACGGAGCCTCTCCGTCGTTTCTAGGCCCCCGGTTAACATACAATACAATACTAGTCATTTCCACTTATGTTCCACTAGAAAACAGAGCGAGGGAAAAACGACTATCTATATGCCACTGTACGAGCTGTAATGGTCCTTACGCGAAAGGTACGTTGGCGGTAGTAGTATAGTTCTGCAGTCTTTAAATTTTCACACTAGTGCTTGTCTCCCCTACAGTGATTCCCACATGAGCTTCTAAAGCATCTCCGTTATATTTACGTGATGTTCGAATCTATCGGTAACAAATCTAGCAGCCTGCCTCACCGTTACTTCGATGTCTTTCTTTAATCCGACCTGGTGATGGTTTCAAGCACACCTTTACCGCTGAACCACACTTTCCTAAAATTCTCCCAGTAAATATAAGTCGACCATGCTCCTTCCCTATTGCAGTGCTGACATGCTCATTCCATTTAATGTTGCTTTGCAACGCTACACCCAGGCATTTGTTCAACGTGACTGCCAAGCAGCGCACTGCTAATACTACTACTGTGTTCGAACATTATAGGATTTTTTTTCCTACTCATCTGTATTAACCTAAATTTCTCTACGTTTTGAGCTGGCTGCCATGCATCACACCAACTAGAAATTTAGTCCTCTCGTACCCTCATACAGCCACTCAACGACGATACTTTCCCGTACACCGCAGCATCATCAGCAAACAGTCGCATATTACTGCTCACCCTGTCCGCCCGCCGGTGTGGCCGAGCGGTTCTAGTTGATAACCTGCCACTGTAGCAGCAGTAACAGAGCTAACAACTGCGCCAGAGACTTGTCTTATAGCCGGCCGATGTGGCCGAGCGGTTCTAGGCGTTTCAGTCTGGAACCGCGCGACCGCTACGGTCGTAGGTTCGAATCCTGCCTCGGGCATGGATGTGTGTGATGCCCTCAGGTTAGTTAGGTTTAAGTAGTTCAGAGTTCCAGGGGACTGATGACCTCAGATGTTAGATGCCATAGTGCTCAGAGCCATTTGATCTTGTCTTATATAGGCGTTGCTGACCGCAGCGCCATATTCTGCCTGTTTACATATGTCTGTATTTGAATACGCATTCCTACACTAATTTCTTTTGCGCTTCAGTGTAGATGTTATGTACTTGTCTGAGAAAGCATCATCCGCACCCGACAAGTTGAAAGACGCCTCATTGTGGGTCTCTGTTTGGCCAGATCTATGGAGCATTCAGATGTGACAGTGGCCCTATGTTGGACTGTAGGGAAACATGACGGCAGGCATACCCTTCGTGAAGGCTCTGGTCGACCACGTCTGACCACCAATGGAGGGTTGCCGGATTGTGCACCAAGCACACCATAATCCCTTCACATCTGCGCTTGCCACACGAAAACAAGTAACGGTCATTCAGTGTCGGCCCAAGCGATTGCTCGGACGCTACGAGCATGCGGACTAGGGAATTACCGGCCCATACGTTGACTGCTGTCAACACCACAACAGAAACGACTGCTTTTGGAGTGGTGCCGTGACCAGGAAGCAGGGACTGCTGATGAATGGCATCGCGTTGTGTTCAGCGATGAGTGTCGCGGACGAGTATGGAGCCAACATAGGAACACGTCCCGTTAGTGCAATGTTTTGGAGTGGCATCGTGATTGTGGTGTCACCGCCAGACACCACACTTGCTAGGTGGTAGCCTTTAAATCGGCCGCGGTCCGGTAGTATACGTCGGACCCGCGTGTCGCCACTATCAGTGATTGCAGACCGAGCGCCGCCACACGGCAGGTCTAGAGAGACTTCCTAGCACTCGCCCCAGTTGTACAGCCGACTTTGCAAGCGATGGTTTACTGACAAATTACGTTCTCAATTGCCGAGACGATAGTTAGCATAGCCTTCAGCTACGTCATTTGCTACGACCTAGCAAGGCGCCATTATCATTTGCTATTTATCTTGTGATGCATGTACCGTCAGACCGATGTTCACCAATTATGGATTAAAGTTAAGTATTCCAGAAGCTACGTACTTTTTTTACTAGACTCAACTCCTTTAACTGTTCCAGACCTCATGCCAGCCTGCGTGAGCTTAAACGCGTGCCTTTCGGCTATCTCATAGTGGCTTGGCTGTCTTGCCAAGTCACAACAGTGATGTTACTCCTGGTGTCAAGGTGTAGGAAGACGTCAAGGCTGGTACTGTTCGAGGGAGTAGTGGAGGCATCGCTATGCACGACGTCCTCATGTATTACCTCTCGTGCGCCAGTACCGAGGTGCCGTATTCCAACAGGACAGTGCTCTTCCACACTTGTTTGATGTTTCTATTAACTGCCTGCGTGATGTTGAGATACTCCTATAGGGAGCAGGGTCCCCCGATGTATCCTCGACAGAACGTGTGTGGGACTAGTTCGCACATCAGCTCCCTCCCAGTGCCAGTAGCCACAATATAAAGGACCAGTTTTAAGAGTTGTGTGCCAGCTTGCGTCAGGACGGGGTACAACGGTGTAAGTAGGCTGTTTAGGTTTTTATGTTGGTAACGCCATGTAGCACTCTATATGAAAATCACTGGCTGTGCTGTGTGCAGTCTGTGGCTGGTTTGCATTGTTGTTTGCTATTGTAGTGTTGGGCAGCGTTGCACAGTTGGAGGTGAGCCGCCAGCAGTGGTGGATGTGGGGAGAGAGATGGCGGAATTTTGAGAGCGGACGATCTGGACGAGTGTCCATCAGAGAGAGTAAATTTGTAATATTGTATATCATGGACTGATATATATATTATGACTTTTGAACACTATTAAGGTAAATACATTGTTTGTTCTCTATCAAAATCTTTCATTTGCTAACTATGCCTATCAGTAGTTAGTGCCTTCAGTAGTTTGAATCTTTTATTTAGCTGGCAGTAGTGGCGCTCGCTGTATTGCAGTTGTTCGAGTAACGTAGATTTTTGTGAGGTAAGTGATTTGTGAAAGGTATAGGTTAATGTTAGTCAAGGCCATTATTTGTAGGGATTATTGAAAGTCGGATTGCGTTGCGCTAAAAATATTGTGTGTCAGTTTAGTGTTGATCAGAATAGGTAAAGAGCGAAATGTCTGAGTACGTTCAGTTCTGCTCAGCTGTTTGAAAATCAAATAATGTAAGAGGTTTATCTGCATAGTAATTCATTAAGTTTTCTAAGGGGACGTTTCAACGGCTTTATGACAGCTTTCGCAGTATTATCAGTGTACGCGTCCAGGCCAGAGGGGATGAAATGTCGTAATGATAAATAGGTGTATACTGCCAGCTTCTTCGTAAATTTAACTCGATATTGTAAGCACTGAAATAACGCCACATATCCTCTCAATCAGTGAAGTTTCATTTTGTTTCCTCCACCCTATCCTGGTGCTTCACTATTTTGTCAGGCAGTGCATATTTGTTGCTGGCCCCGTCGTAACATCTGTCTGTTTAGGCACTGAATTTTTGAACATCCTGTATATGTTAAAAATTAAACAAAGTAGTTATTCATTCATTATTAATCTATAAGGGCGCAATAGATTATACATATTAATGCATTCGGTGACAAAATCCTCGACCTGAGTTCGAAAAGCAAGATGGTGTTGATAAATACAGGATGTTCAAGAAAAAGTGTCGAATACTTTGACACGTGGTAGTACTCATCAAAACAAGAAAAATAAGTCCAATAAACATGGGCCCGGAAACGCATACTTTTCGAGAGAAACACGTGTTCATAGAAAGAGATGCGAGTCGCTTGTTTGCGGACGGAAGTACAGTCGTTGCATTGGCGCTCCGTCAAATGTACCGGCAGGGTATTATGACGTCCTATTTACAGTACTCAACCTGCCATTATGTGGTCTGCATTCAGTTGTGTGGTTCGAGTCGTGTTGTAGGCTACGTTAGTTTACGTCGTGTTTGTGTGACTTATCATACAGCACTGTCAACCCCGGGTACGTATCATGGTGTTTTAACTTCTTCCAAACACGAATTCAGTTATGAGTTTGCTGTTATTGCGCTGTTTGTACGTACAGATGGTGTAGTACATTTACATTTTCACTCTTCCACCACTTGTTTACAATGTAAGCGTAGTACTCGACAAGTGAAATGTCGAAAATGATATTCTGCTTTGATTTAGCAAATTGACGTAGCCAGCGAGACCGTGATCTCTACCCTGAAAAATATCCACAGCGCAGAGTGCCCTCTGATAAGCTGCTCGGCAGACTTTTCCAGCGCCTGAGGGATACAGGTGCTCTTGCACCTCGGAAAACTGACAGTGGAAGACCCCGCAGAGTCTACGCGCCAGACATGCAGGAGTGTGTGCTACGTTCGGTGGAAGAAACTCCTAGACCCAATGTGCGACGATTAGCAGCAGCAGAAGGCGTGTCTCACTCTCCTAATTTGAGGGGAGGGGGGGGGGGCTACTTCACAAACAATTGCTTGCCCATATAATCTACAGCTCATTCAGGCCCTAAGGCCACAGGATCATCATGGCAGACGACGGTTCTGTCAATGGCTGTTACAGACGTGTGCCGAAGATCCACTGTTCACATCCAAGATTTTATTTACCCTTGAGGCAGCGTTTACAAGATATGGTGTTGTGAATTTCCATAACCAGCATGTATGGGAAGATGCAAATCCCCAGCCAGTTCAGGAAAGAAGGCATCAACACCAATTCTCAGTCAGCGTACGGGCAGGCATACTTGGGATAGAATAAAAGGGGCGTACATGACACGACAAAAGTTAACTGGGGCGGATTGTCTGGACATTAATTATAATGTATGGCGTACCCTGCTGGAAGCTATGCCATTGCAGCAACAAATACAAATATGATTCACGCATTATGGCACACCAATACACTTTCGTCACAATGTGCGTGAACATCTGATGGAGACATTTCGGAACCCGGGGTTGGTCGGATCGGGGGGGGGGGGGGGGGGGGGGGCGACGAGGGAGGGGTACGTCTTGGTTTGCTCCTTCACCATATCTCAATCCCTTAGATTTTTGGTTATGGGGACACGTACGCCAATGAATGTTATGCGAGCACTACAGGGTCGCGTCTCCAATGCGTTCCAGCAGGTACTAAAACAAACGGCTGTTCTTCAGAGGGTTCGTCATTCCTTACGCCAGAGGGCAGAGGAGGGCATAGTCATGAATGGACGCCACGTTGAGCAACTCTTGTAAGCACAAGTTTATCGCAGAAAGTATGCATTTCCGGACCCTTTTTTATTGGACTTATTTCGGGAAGTATGCATTTCCGGATCCATGTTTACTGGACTAATTTTTCTTGTTTCGTTGAGTACTACCATCTCTCAAAGTATTCGAGACATTTTTGTACACCCCGTATATCGTGCGTTTCACGAATCTTCTGCTAAACGGCGATTAAGAATTACACCTTAAATGTCACAGGCCTTGTCGGTCAAACTCAAACAACTTGATAAAACAGTTAGTTTACATCTATGCCGTGTCCGCCCCCGGTAGCTGAGTGGTCAGCGCGATAGACTGTCAATCCTAAGGGCCCGGGTTCGATTCCCGGCTGGGTCGGAGATTTTCTCCGCTCAGGGACTGGGTGTTGTGTTGTCCTAATCGTCATCATTTCATCCCCATCGACGCGCAAGTCGCCGACGTGGCGTCAAATCGAAAGACTTGCACCCGGCGAGCGGTCTACCCGACGGGAGGCCCTCGTCACACGCCATTTCATTTCATCTATGCCGTGTAACACGGTGAATGAAGGATCTGTTCTTCTCTAATGGAAAGTGAGTCTGTGTGAGGTCAGGAGTTGGCATGACATAGTAATTTAGTTTGCAAGTTCTTGGAAATTGACAGATTTGTGGATCAATGGCAGCGCCTAGTTGCTCTGCCATGCGTTGAGATTTACTGTGCTGCTAAACACTCACGCGTCAGCGCGAGTAATGGGCGCAAATGTGCACACTATCTGTGTATAAACCGCTCATGCAGTGTCAACTGTCGCTTTGATGCTCTCATCTGCTTCCATGACCAACTTTCTCTGGTCCGCGGAACTATAGGAGAAAAAAAAAAGCTTTTTTCTGCTTTTAATTCAGCTAGGCTCATTCAGGAAAGACAATTTAGCCGCAGTGGACGGCAGATATAAGCGGCTGGCGTGCGGAGCTTTCACCGCTATGACTTCCTGCTGATTCAGGAGTTACGTAACTTCCTCTGCTTACAAACAGGCGGCAGGCAGGCGCTTCCTGTTTGCTTTCTATCAACTCGGTCGCCAACGTCGAGAGCCGTTATTTGGTTCACGCGACTCGCTCTGGCAAATCGCTCCCGTGTCTTCCTGTAACCGCGGGCCGAGTGCGGCTCTTATATTTCTCCAACACATTTTCTTGTTGCCGGCGTGGCAGCTTTCCTTGCGGCTGGACAATGAAACGGAGATTTACAGCAGTCGGTTTTCTGTTGTGGTCACTACTTACCAATTAACTGTACGCGACCAGTTTCGGCAGCACGTTACCATCCTCATGTAGGCCTACCATTATTCTTGCCTTTTAGTAATGTTTATAAAGCTCGTTAATAATTTTCTTCGGCTCCTTTATCAAAATTTACTTGAGTCATTGAGATGTGTCACTGGTATTAATCTATTGTTGCAAGCGCTTGTTATTAAACTAGCAGTTTTTGCCAACAGAGTGAGCTGTAAATCGGACGACAGCTCTTTTCATATAACGACACAATGATTCAAAATTTTTAAAGGTAAGTGTGGCGATTCCTATAGTGGAAAATATTGCACACAAATGTAAAATATCGCTAGAATATGCAAAACGGCGTCAGATCTGTTGTATGGTGTTGTGAAAAGCAAATGTAAGGCGGGAATAAGGTGCGTGATGATGGCAGGACATTGTCGAAACATGCAGCGCAATTAAATTCGTAAATAATAAAAAGCAAATATTTGTTTAAGTAACTGCAATTTATGGCAACAGCCAAAGGTTACACAGAAAATTCCTCTTTCACAAATGGAGTCAGATCAAGATGAGGCCGGCCAGAGTGGCCCAGCGGTTGTAGGCGCTACAGTCTGGGACCGTGTTACCGCTACGGCCGCAGGTTCGAATCCTGCCTCGGGCATGGATATGTGTGGTGTCCTTAGGTTAGTTAGGTTTAACTAGTTCTAAGTTCTAGGGGACTGATGACCTCAGATGTTAAGTCCCATAGTGCTCAGAGCCATTTGAACCATTTTGAATCAAGATGAGGGAGTTAGTAATTACTCAATCTCACATTCTTTTCCAGGAGAGTATTGGAAGCCAGTCTAAAGTCAAACACAGGAGGATCGTACAAACGTACAAACATACCGCAGCACAGATTCTCATATGGGGGACTTAGTAATAAGCATCGCTGTGTGGAGAATCAACTGAAAGAGTTGAAAACGAGTAAGTCGCCATGTCCTGATGGAATCTCGCTTCGGTTTTACAAAAAGTACTGTACAGCATTGACCTCTTACTTAGCTTACATTTATAGCGAATCTCTCGCCCAACGCAATGTTCCAAACGACTGGAAAAAAGCGCAAGTAACTCTTGTATAGAAGAAGGACAAATGAACGGACCCGAAAAATTACAGACCAATATCTTTAATATCGGTTTGCTGCAGAATCCTTGAACGTATTGCCAGTTCGAATATAATAAATTTCCTTTAGATGAAATACCTTCTGTCCACGAATTGGCACGGTTTTAGAAACCGTCGCTCGTGCTAAACTCATCTTGCCCATTTCTCTCATGAGAGCCTGTGACCCATGGATGGAGGACAACAGGCGGATTCGTACTCCTCCTCCCGAACAGGCCATGAAGGCCCAACGGTACTGACCGGCCGCCGTGTCATCCTGAGACCACAGGCGTCACTGGATGCGGTTATGGAGAGGCATGTGGCCAGCAAAAAAAAATGGTTCAAATGGCTCTGAGCACCATGGGACTTAACAGCTATGGTCATCAGTCCCCTAGAACTTAGAACTACTTAAACCTAACTGACCTAAGGACATCACATAACACCCAGTCATCACGAGGCAGAGAAAATCCCTGACCCCTCCGGGAATTGAACCCGGGAACTCGGGCAAAGGAAGCGAGAACGCTACCGCACGACCACGAGCTGCGGACCATGTGGCCGGCACACCGCTCTCCCGGCCCTATGTCAGTTTCCGAGACCGGAGCCGCTACTTCTCAGTCAAGTAGCTCCTCAGTTTGCCTGACAAGGGCTGAGGGCACCCCGCTTGCCAACAGCGCTCGGCAGACCGGATGGTCACCCGTCCAAGTGCTAGCCCAGCCCGACAGCGTTTAACTTCGGTGGTCCGACGGGAACTCGTGTTATCACTGCGGCAAGGCCGTTGCCGGATTCGTACATCTAGATTTCCGTAAAGAATCTGACACGGTGTCACAAAGGTACAAGCATATTGAATTAGTTCCTAGGTATGTGAGGGACTCGAAGTCTTCTTGTGTAATAGAATCCTTTTCCTCGACGGCGAGTGTTCATCAAAGATGACGGCATCGTCAGGAGTGCCCCAGGTAAGTGTGCTAGGACCGTTGTTATTATCTACGTACATAAATGGTCGGGGGGGACAGGGTGAAAAATGGCTCTGAGCACTATGGGACTCAACATCTGAGGTCATCAGTCCCCTAGAACTTAGAACTACTTAAGACGAACTAACCTAAGGACATCACACGCATCCATGCCCGAGGCAGGATTCGAACCTGCGACCGTAGCGGGCGCGCGGTTCCAGACTGAAACGCCTAGAACCGCTCGGCCACATCGGCCGGCTATAAGACAAGTATCTGGCGCAGTTGTTAGATCGGTTACTGCTGCTACAATGGCAGGTTATCAACATTTAAGTGATTCGGTGAACGAGGGATGGGACACAGCATCTCCGAGGTAGCGATGAGGTGGGGATTTTCCCGTACGAGCATTTCACGAGCGTACCGTGGATATCAGGAATACGGTAATACATCAAATCTCCGACGTCACTGCGGCCGGAAAAAGATCCTACAAGAAAGGGACCAACGACGACTAAAGAGAATCGTTCAACATGACAGAAGTGCAACCTTTCCGCAAATTGCTGCAGATTTCAATGCTGGGCAGTCTACAAGCGTCAGTGTGCGACCCATTCAACGAAACATCGTCAATATGGAATTTCGGAGCCGAAGGCCCACTTGTGTACTCTTGATGACTGCTCGACACAAAGCTTTACGATGCGTAAAGCCTGGGTGCGTCAACGGCGACATCGGTCTATTGATGACTGGGAACGTATTGCCTGGTCGGACCAGTCTCGTTTCAAATTGTATCGAGCGGAACCATGTAGCCTGCATGTCAGGAGGGTACTGTTCAAGCTGGTGGAGGCTCTGTAATGGTGTGGGGCGTGTCCAGTTGGAGTGATATCGGAACTCTGATACGTTTAGATACAACTCTGACAGGTGACACGTACGTAAGCATCCTCTCCAATCACCTGCATCCATTCATGTCCATCGTACATTTCGACGAACTTGGGCAATTCCAGCAGGACATTGCGACATCCCACACGTCCAGAATTGCTACAGAGTGGCTCCATAAACACTCTTCTGAGTTCCAACACTTCCGCTGGTCACCCAACTCACCAGACACATACATTATTGAGCATATCTGGAACGTACTGTTCAGAAGAGATCTTCACCCCCTCGTACTCTTACGGATTTATGGACAGTCCTGCAGGATTTATTTTGTAAATTCCCTGCAGCACTACTTCAGACATTAGTCGAGTCCATGCCACGTCGTGTTTCGTCACTTCTGCGTGCTCGCGGGATCGCTACCCGATATTACGCAGGTGTACCAGTTTCTTTGGTTCTTCAGTGTATATTTCCATCATACTGGTCACTCTTTCCCAACAGGAGGCATGGCAACAACACTAAATACAAACAACACTAACGCACTCTAGTGTCAGTTCTATCCGTCACAGTGTACTGCAACTCTAATCATTTGCATACCCCCAAGGATGTGTTCAAATGGCTCTGAGCACTATGGGACTTAAAAGGATGTGTATGTGTACGAAATTACATTTACATCCGAGCAGCTCTTTTGGCTCAAATACACCCGTGGCAAAGGAGACAAACAAAAAGTGTCTTCTTCAAACATTGTTACGTCAAAACTGATTTGAGGCACATCACGTTGTGATAGCGTGACGTTTACTTTGAGTCAGTAAACAGCATATATAGCTGTAGTGCCTTCTTGATGGTCGCAGTACGTTGAATGGAGAGCTACACATGGAGGAAACTGCGAGACACATTGCTTTCATTGTAATTGTAGACAGTGGTCCAGAGCTCAGTGAATGTACAGTGGAAGATTCGCTGGACGAAGATGTTCGCACTGTCGCACATTCTCTATCATCCACGATCGACTGAGCAACACCGGCACTTTGATGGTTCGCAGGCGCAAGGGAAGCAGACGACAGATGGTGGGTATGCATACCTTTGAGGAAGCTGTTCTGTTACCTTTGAGGAGATGTCCTAGGCAAGTACGAGAGCAAATGTCTCCGAATTCGGTGTTCACCACAGTTTAGCATGAAATGTGTTGCCTGAGCAGCTGATTCATCCTCTCCGTGATACCAACCAGATGACTATCCACAGAAGCTGAAGATTGTCCACTGGTTTCTACAGCAGGCTGAGGAAGATCTTGAAGTTATTCTGTTTACGGATGAGGTCGAATTTATTCGGGAAGGCATGCGCAACTGTCATTACTCGCACGAATAGGCGGGTAAAAACTCACATATCATTAGAATAGTTATGGTAGGTCTTCAGAGACAATTCACAAACATGTGGACCGGTGTCGTGGGCGATTATTTGCTTAGGCTCTACGTGTTGCCTACTCGACAGAGGTGGCCAATGTTCAGACTGTTCTGGCAAGAGCAGTTGCCTACGATAGTGAAGACGTTCCCCTACGTCTCACATGGAGAATGTTGTACTAGCATTGTGGGGTCCTGGCGTTCATTGCAGAACCAGTACGTGTAGCACTAACTCGTACTTTCGGTAATCGGTGGATAGGTTGAAAGATTCCAGGACATCACCCCATTACACTTCTTTCTCTGCGGTTACATAAAACCCAAGGGTATTCTCAGAGAAGGAATTAGTTGCAAGGTTTCTTATATCAGCCAGACACTTACAGAACACCCATAATTATACATCCAAGGCGGGACGCCCTGCTACGTCGACGCTTTGAAGTCAATGGAGCTCATTTTGAAGATTCGTTGTAACACTGATCAGAAAAATGAAGGATTTTTGTTCTGAATTACATCCAGTAACCTTCTGGATACACCGTATTCATTCAACAAGCATTTACGACGCCTGATTGCTTCAGGAAATATACTTTTTGTTGTCCCTGTCATCATATCTTTCATTTTGCACACTGAATTTCTGAACGTTCTATTATTGTACATTAGCTCAAAACTTGCTTTCAGGTACTATACACGAAGTCAAAAAATGTTCTGTTACAACATCCATAGATTAATAAACCCGATGAAAATGTACACATTTTGTGACAAAAATCGGTCATATGTACTGCGAGATGTGTTCAAAAATCAAACGAACATTTTTCGCGCGGAATGAAGCTTCCTAGCGGCATGGAGTTGGTGAAATTGTATTTGTCTCAGACTCCGAAGTTACAACATTATTTTAAATGGTGTACATACTGCATATTTTCTGAGCTATTTTTATTTTATTAAAAGCTGGTAGAGTCTTCATGTCAATATTTCTAGTGTCTGACATACGAGAGTGACGATGCAACGTTAAATTTTACGAAGACTTGGGGAAAATATTTGCGGCAACGATTGAGCCTTTGAAATTAGCATAAGCCCCTCGATTGAACGCAATACTATCACGCTTCTCTCGATTCAAGAGTAGTCATCCATTAACTAAAGAAGATCCTTGGGCAGAAAGCCCTTCGACCTGGCACTCAGATTCTGGCAGTGCATACGCTAATGCTTGTCTGTCACAGAACTTTCAAAAGAGTTCAAATATTAACGGTTTAACCATCATGATCCTTTCACAAAATACTTATAAAACTCATCTAGTAACGTAATGTCTCGGAATTTCAACATAAATCATACCATGCCACATACTGCATCTCCTGTAGCGTCTGCCAGTATAGTTGGATAATCACCTCCCTGTTATTTCCGCAGTTGCTAAGTGAACCCGTGAAGAAACGTATTGCTCTTCTTTGTATTTTCTCTATTGCTGCTGAGGAGGAATACATCGGTCGAACGAGGGTTTTATAAACTGTCTCCATTGTGGGTGGGCTACAATTTCTGAGAATTCACATAACGTATCCAGTCTTGCATTTGCCTTCCTTGTGACTACTTTTATGTCAGTGATCTTTCCTTCGTGGGGGACAACAGTCGTATAGAATTTATTGAAGGAAATTTTACAAAGTCGCGATTTTGGCTTTATAACCATTCTCAGATGCATGCTGAAATATTAAATTGTGTCTGACCTGTCTGTGACATGTCATCGTCGAAAAAACATATTACTGGTCTTAGAGATTGGTTGTCGTATTAAGAGACATGAGTACGCATCGAACATACATAATATGGCTGACAGTGTGCACAGTGAAAAAACCATTAACATACAGAATGACATATTTAGCAGCTAATATATTCCTGTGACCCGCGTTCGTCACTTCTGTTCATCAACTGTCAGTTACATATAGCGTGATTCAATTGTCGCTACCGCTGGGCTTTATGCTACGCGCAATATTTTTACTCTCTCTCTCTCATGCTACTTGTAAACTATTATTACAGAAAATATGAACAGGACCTTTTTATAGGAAATTTAATGTCGCTAAATTTTGTATTGGGATGTGTTTTCGCTGGCGGCCATAGTTTTCGAATTATTCAAGAAAAACGTACTAAAGTGACCTTCAAACCGGCTTCTGTTGAATAACTCTCATTTTTTTATGCAAGACTAATAGTTTGTGCGTAGCGAGCGACGGAATATAAGAATCTAGCACGTGGTATTTCAGGGCATTGCGAGTTGCATAAAAATAGCAATAGGGAAGAAGAATCACCCGGTATGTACATACACACGCTAGTCTTTTACCCTTAGCTTCGCTCACATACCAGTTAGACAAATCTCCTTCTCTCCCCTGTCTGTGTCCACCACTTCCTGCCCCCTAATCTCTGTTTACCTCATATTATCACAGTATCTGTCCAGCTCTTCTTCTTCACTCCCTCTATCTCTTCATCTCTTCTCCCCCTCTCCTTCTCTATCACGTCCATCTCCTCTCTCCTACCATACCTTCCTCCCCACACCTCCCTCCATACCCTCCTCCCCCTCTGTCTATCCATCTCTTCCTTCTCCCTCTTTCTTTTCCAACTGCCCACTACCGATTTGCTACTTTCACCTTTTTCCTGCATCTTCCCCTTCTCCCCCTCCCCTCTCTGCCCCTGTTCCCCCTCTCTCATCCATATTCTTGTTCCCTCTCTTTCTCTGCCCATCTCCTCCTCACCTATCTGTCCATCTGTTCCTCCTCTCTCTCTCACTGCCCATCTCCCCCTCCTGACCACTCTCTCTCTGTCCATTTCCCCCTCCCCCACTCTGCCAATCTGTCAACACCTTTGTTCTCTTTCCACGTACCCCTCTTCCCCCCCTCTCTCTGTCCATCCCCTCCTGCCCACCTCTCCCTGCCCATGTCTTCATTCCCACACTCTCTATCCATCTCCTCCTCCCAATCATCCCTATTCATCTACTGCATCCCTGTCTCTTCTTCTCACCTCTATCTGTCCACCTTCTGCCCTCTCCCCCCCCCCCCCACTCTACCTGCCTCTGCATCTCCTCTGACCCTTCTCTCCATTCCTCCATGAGATCCATAGCACTGTAGACAATGGTGTTCATGTTGATGCCATGTTCCTTGACTTCAAGAAGGCATTTCACTACATTTTCCACTTCCTTCTACTGAAAAGAATACGAGCTTACCGAGTACCAGGCCAGATTTGCGACTAGATTCAGAACTTCCGATAGGACTCAACACATCTCTCTTTACAGAACAAAGTCGGCAGATGTAAAGGTGATTTCACGATTGCCTCAAGGAGGTTGGTAAGACCGTTACTGTTTACAATGCATATAAATGATATAGTAGAAGTGTGGGAAGCTCTTTAAGACTGTTTCCGTATCACCTACCGAGGGCTGATGAATGGTGTAAGAACTAGTACCTGACTCTGAACGTAAACAAATGTAACATATTGCCATGCATAAGAAAAGAAATTCACTAATATACAACTGTACTACAGTTGAAAAATTGCTGGGAACACTATATACAATAAAGTATCTAGGTGTAGCCATCCAGAGCGCTCTTAAGCGTAATGACTACATAAAACAAATAATAAGGAAAGTAGATGCCAGATTGAGATCCACAGAAAAAATCTGAAGCAAATGTAACTCATCTATGAAAGAAGTGGCTTGCAAGGTAGTTGTTCGACCGATTCTGAGTATTGTTCATCAGCATGGGACCCTTATAAGGTAGAACTGATAGAGAAGATTCAGAGAAGTGAGGCGCGTTTCTGATAGGATCGTTTAGTGGTCGCAAGAGCGTTACAAAAATGTTCAAAAAATTCCAGTGGCAGACACTCTAAGAGAGACATTGTGCATCATGGAGAGGTTTACTACTGAAATTTCGAGAGAGTACTTCCCAGGAATAGTCGGATAACATGTTACTTCCCCTTATATATGTCTCATGAAATTATCATGATGAACAAATTAGAGAAATTAGAACTAATACCAAAATCTAAATATGTCTTCTCAAGTGCAATTCATTAGTGGAACAGGTAAGGGGGATCAGAAGTACCCTCCATCACACATTGTAAGGTGGCTTGTGGAGTATTGACTTAAATGCATTAGATGAAGACGTTATGTGCCCACAATTCCATCAAATGGCATTCAGTCTCGCAATGGGCAAAGTGCATAACTTTTTGGCTCAAAAGTAATCTATACATCAATGAAACAGCACACACACCCACACACACCCACACACAAACACATATATATATATATATATATATATATATATATATATATATATATATATATATATATATATATACGCACGGTGTCCGGAAACGCTTAATTTCCATGTTAGAGATCATTTTAGTTTTACACCTACGCTCAATGGAGCACGTTATCATGATTTCATACGGGATACTCTACCTGTGCTGCTAGAACATGTGCCTTTACAATTACGACACAACAAGTGGTTCATGCGCGATGGAGCTCCTGCACATTTCAGTCGAAGTGTTCGTACACTTCTCAGCAACAGATTCGGTGACCGATGGATTGGTAGAGGCGGACCAATTCCATGGCCTCCACGCTCCCCTGACCTCAACCCTCTTGACTTTCATTTACGGGGGCATTTGAAAGCTCTTGTCTACGCAACCCCGGTACCACATGTAGAGACTCTTCGTGCTCGCATTGTGGACGGCTGTGATACAATACGCCATTCTCCAGGGCTGCATCAGCGCATCAGGGATTCCATGCGATGGAGGGTGGATGCATGTATCCTCGCTAACGGAGGACATTTTGAACATTTCCTGTAACAAAGTGTTTGAAGTCACGCTGGTACATTCTGTTGCTGTGTGTTTCCATTCCATGATTAATGTGATTTGAAGAGAAGTAATAAAATGAGCTCTAACATGGAAAGTAAGCGTTTCCGGACACATGTCCACATAACATATTTTCTTTCTTTGTGTGTGAGGAATGTTTCCTGAAAATTTGGCGGTACCTTTTTGTAACAAGTGTGTGTGTGTGTGTGTGTGTGTGTGTGTGTAAATAGTATCGGCCTTCCTTATTGACCTACTTTGCTGGGCAGCCAACATGTCAGGGGCAAGAAACAGTTTTGCAGCACCCTACAAGTACGCTGCCTTGTACAACATGTATATTCTAGGAGTAGCATAGGCCTGCTTTAGCGACATGATTTCCACAGCTGCCTGTATGTCAGGGGCAAGAAGCAGTTTTCCAGGCCCCCACCAAGAGCAGGCTATCCTGTATAACAGGTATATTGTGGGAATACTATTGGTCTACTTTTTCGACCTGTTTTGCAAGGACCACACATGCAGATGGTCATTGTTGGGGGAAGGTTGAGATGGGTAGAGGAGACGATGGACAGAGAGAGGGGGAAGAAGGGATAGAGAGAGAGAGAGGATAGGGGGAAATGGATAAGGAGAAAAGGAGGGAAGACTGGGTTCAACGTCCCATCGACATTGAGGTCATTAGAGACGGAGCACAAGCTCGGATATTGCCAAGAATGTGGAAGGAAAGTGAATGTGCCCTTTCGCAGGAACCATCCTGACATTTACCTGGAGCGATTTAGGGAAATCATGGAAGATCTAAAATCGGATGGCTGGACGTTTATTTGAACCATCGTCCTCCTGAATGCAAGTCTGGATGGGGAGAGATGAGAGAGGAGATAATGGGGAGAGAGAGGGGGAGGAGGGTGTGAACAGAGGAGGGGGCAATGATATGACTGTAGAGAGGAGGCAAGGAGATGGACAAAGAGAGGGAGAGGAAGTGATAGATAGGAATAGGTGGGGAGGAGGAGGCAGATAGAAAGGGAGGATATAAATAGTTACAGAGAGATGGGGCAGGAAGGAATGGAAAGGGAGAGGGCGGAGGGGGAGATGGACAGGGAGAGATAGGGGAGGTGCAGATGGAAAGAGAAAGAAGGAAGAGATGGGCCATCGCCCATGGCAGAGCGAGAGCTGAGTTTTAGAAGATCTCTGTAGTGGAATCCATGCTGACTTCTGTAGAGGATATTTGTTCTCCAACAACGTCGTACTTCTTGACCATGCATCTGTCTTACGATCCTTCTTGAAAACAGGAATGACCTTCTTTTCTATCCAGTCGCTACATACCATTCGTTCCTGCAGCGAGCTACGATAAACTGCTGCTATAAGGAAGGCAAGTTCTTTTGCATAATCTCCGTGGAAACTTACAGATATCTCATCTCGTCCTGGTGCCTTTCCACTTCAAAAGAAGCTGCAGTTGCTTTTGTATTCCGCGATCGGCTGTCTCATTACCTGCTAGGTCGATGATTGTGTGACGATTGAAAAGAGGAACGGTATTACGATTTTTCGCTGTGAAACAAGTTTGGATGATCGAATTCAGTATTTCGGCCCTCCCTCCGTTATCTTCAGTTTCGGTATCTGTACGTTCACTGAGTCGCTGAATGGATTAATTCGAACCGTTTATTGATTTTATGTCAGAAGAAAACCTCCTAGAGTTTTTAGTAGGATCGCTTGACAAGTTTTTACTTTCAATGTCATTGAAAGATTCTTTCATGGATGTCCCTACTCTCATTTTCAGTTCGTTCAGCTTTTGTTTGTCTGCTAGTCTTTGACTTCTCTTGAATCTGCGATGAATCTCTCTTTGTTTACGTAGCATTTTTCTAACACGGTTATTAAACTATGGTTGCTCTTTCATGTCCCTTAAGACTTTGCTCTGAACATACTTGTCTAAGTCCTATTGAACGATGCTTCCGAATTTTTTCATTTGTGTTCCACATCATCGCCCTCAACGCTGAATAGTTGTTGTTGATTGCTCAGGTACACTGCTCTTTGTGTCCTGTTAGTCTTTCAGAGCGAAACTTTTTCCTACTTTCATAACATTTCTTGTAACACTGACAGACATACTCACAGTTGTTATCACAGCCTTATGATCACTAATACCTTCCTCTTAGTTAACTGATTCGGTAAGTTCAGCTATGTCTGTAGTTAGGAGGTTAAAAACGTTTCTTTCTGTAACTAGTCCGTTAACTGTATGCTTGAAGTAATTTTCATACAAGACATTCAGAATAATGGCACATGAATCCCTGCCCAGTTTTAATAACGTTACTCTCTCAAACTATACCAGGAAAGTTGAAGTCTCCTCTCATTACAACAACATAATCATGAAGGTGATTAACAATATTCTGTCTGAAGCGCTCTGCCGCTACAGCTCCCAACGCACGTGGACTGTCAAAGCATCGCCAGTGGTGACACCTAAAACGTGCTGACATGAGGAAAGTTTCCAACCAATTTCTCATTCACAAACAGCAGTTGACCGGCGTTGCCTGGTGAAATGTTCTTGTGATGCCTCGTGTAAGGAGGAGAAATGCGTACCATCACGTTTCCGACTTTCATAAAGGTTGCATTGTAGCCTATCGCGATTGCAGTTTATCGTATCGCGACATTGCTGCTCGCGTTGGTCGAGATCCAATGACTGTTAGCAGAATATGGAATCGGAGGGTTCAGGAGGGTAATACGGAACGCCGTGCTGGATCCCACCGGCCTCGTATCACTAGCAGTCCAGATGACAGGCATCTTAACCGCATGGCTGTAACGGATCCTGCAGTCACGTCTCGATCCCTGAGTCAACAGAAGGGGGCGTTTGCAAGACAACAACCATCTGCACGAACAGTTCGACGACGTTTGCAGCAGCATGGACTATCAGCTGGCAGATCGTGGCTGCGGTTACTCTTGACGCTGCACTACAGACAGGAGCGCCTGCGAAGGTGTACTCAACGACGACCCTGGGTGCACGAATGACAAAACGTCATTTTTTCTGATGAATCCAGGTTCTGTTAACAGCATCACGATGGTCGCATCCGTGTTTGGCGACATCGCGGTGAACGCACATTGGAAGCGTGTATTCGTCGTCACCATACTGGCGTATCACGCGGCGTGATGGTATGGGGTGCCATTGGTGGACGTTACACTTCAGATGTGTTACGACCCGTGGCTCTACCCTTCATTCGATCCCTGCGAAACCCTACATTTCAGCAGGATAATGCACGACCACATGTTGCAGGTCCTGTACGGGCCTTTCTGGATACAGAAAATGTTCGACTGCTGCCCTGGCCAGCACATTCTCCAGATCTGTCACCAATTGAAAACGTCTGGTCAATGGTGGTCGAGCAACCGGCTCGTCACAATACGCCAGTCACTACTCTTGATGAACTGTGGTATCGTGTTGAAGCTGCATGGGCAGCTGTACCTGTACACGCCATCCAAGCTCTCTTGGACTCAATGCCCAGGCGTATCAAGGCCGTTATTACGGCCAGAGTTGGTTGTTCTGGGTACTGATTTCTGAGGATCCATGCACCCAAATTGCTTGAAAATGTAATAAAAAAATGTGTGTGAGATCTTATGGGACTTAACTGCTAAGGTCATCAGTGCCTAAGCTTACACACTACTTAACCTAAATTATCCTAAGGACAATCACACACACCCATGCCTGAGGGAGGACTCGAACCTCCGCCGGGATCAGCCGTACAGTCCATGACTGCAGCGCCTTTGACCGCTCGGCTAAACCTGTGTAAATGTAATCACATGTCAGTTCTAGTATAATATATTTGTCCAATGAATACCCGTTTATCATCTGCATTTCTTCTTGGTGTAGCAATTTTAATGGCCAATAGTGTAGGAGGTACATACGTCTGGAGGTTCCTTCATTACACTTCGCTGTTGCAAACTGACATTAGGGCACAACAAGAACACAAATTTGAGTACAGCGAACAAACACATCAATGACCGGACAGAAAGTGTGTAATTTTGTGGAAAAAAAAAAGTTTGGCCCTAGTGAGATTTCAACATTTTTTTTTTCTTTTCTTAAGTTCTCATTTTGTTCGTTTTTGTTTGTTGCGGACGTCCAAGTTCGTCTTTGATTCAGTGACTCAGCTTTTTATTAGAGAGGGCAGCTAACCCTCTGACCGAACACGCTGAGCTACCGCGCCGGCGTAAACTGGGATCTTCCCCTTCGCAGTCCAACACCGTTACCACACAACCACGACACAAGCGTGATTGGTGATTGACCGTGCTCAATATCGCATGAATTATTTGAACCATTCACTGTTTCTAGAATTTCACGGTTCAGTGCGTCTTCTTCCTGTTTTCATTCTTGATCTGTGTACAATTTTTGAAGGACTATCCAATGGGCCAACTTACCACTAAATATGAGGGGGGCGCGATAGGGAGTTTCCCTTGTAAGGAGTATTATCAACATTGGGAAGCGCCTCGTACCTTTTACTAACGCGTAAGGAGCCGACTCCCGCTTTCGCCTTCCGCCCTGTGTCACGCGAATCCACCACTGTCCGCTACTCACTGTCGAGTGAAGACGGACTGGTTGTATGCTGCTTATACGAAGCCACAGTGACAACCAGGTCACCAGAGAATGCCAACGCTACCAGATATATTGCTGATCTCGTGACGGCGCCCTGATGTCGCTGCAGCTTTGAGATATAGTCAGAAGCCTGTTGACTGTGGCCGATGTAGCTTCCAGCTGTTTATGGACAGCAGCCAATTGTCTTTGTGTCCACTTGCAAGAAGCAAAGTCCCTATCCATATCATACTGTATAAGAAAACAGAATAAGATCTAAAAAAATACAAACCAAGGGCCGCGCGTGGTAGCCGAGCGGTCTAGGGCGTCTTGTCACGGTCCGAGCGGCTTTCCCCGCCGGTGGTTCGAGTCCTCCCTCGGGCATGGGCATGTATGTCGTCCTTAGCGTAAGTTACTTTAAGTTCGACTAAGTAGTGTGTAAGATTAGGGACCGATGACCTCAGCAGTTTGGTCCCATAAGACCTTACCACAAATGTCCAAAATAGAAACCAAGGAAATATGTATGTTAACTGTGTGCCACACTACAAAGTCACCTCGCTCAACACAAGCGGGCGAAAAACACGATAACTCTTACAATAGAACTAAACAGCACTACACGGAAGAGATAAATAATCAGCTACTGTTCACTTCTACTTAGAAGTAAGTTACAATACCACTAACCTAAACGAAGTATACAAACCGTGTACACCAGATAAGCTTCTCCTGCTACTGCTAGGTGCCTGCAGCTCTACTGACTGTTTGCCGTCTACAGCAAGCGCGAAACCAAGTGAATGACAACACTGACGACTTATGCTCCGTAAAACAACACAGAAAGTAAACTCACTCAAACGAACGAAAAGACGCTAACTATTACACAAAAAAATAGCACTATTATGAACAGTTGAATAATCAGATACTGTTCACTTCTACTCAGGAGTAAGTTAGAATAACACTAAACTGAGCGATTTCTACAAACTGGTGCCGCAATACAAAGTAAACTCACTAAACAGAAAGGATCGAAAAAAATACGCTAACTCTTACAACAAAAATAAATGGCGCTACTAGAAACAGCTAAATAATTAGCTACCTTCAAACCTACTCAGAAGGACGAACGGAAAGCATTTAAGCTGAGCAGAGTCGAACCATTGGTAGAATCGTTCTACCAATGTTGCGGACCACAAATGAAGATATCTGCTAACATAAGTGACTTTGCATCTCGACTGTTCGTATGTTAAGGATGTGAGCATTTCTGGTAAGTTGTCGAAGGACTGTGAACCAACGAATTAGCGGCAAAGTATTTGACGTTTACGTCTCATCATAGAACATGGAGGTCGAAGGCTTCCCCACTCTCAAAAGTAGGACAGGTGTAGATGTGTGGGAAATCTGACGAAAAGGTACAACATTGGTGCAGGCACAGGTGATTTGGAGCACACCATTGAAAGTTCTTGATGAACACAGGACTCTGCTGTAGACGACCCCTACTTTTTTTACCATGTTATTGATTAAGACTACAGTGGAAAATGCATCATCAAGAAGGAACTGTTCAAAATGGTTCAAATGGCTCTGAGCACTATGCGACTTAACTTCTGAGGTCATCAGTCGCCTATAACTTAGAACTAATTAAACCTAACTAACCTAAAGACATCACCCACATCCATGCCCGAGGGAGGATTCGAACCTGCGATCGTAGCGGTCGCTCGGTTCCAGACTGTAGCGCCTAGAACCGCACGGCCACTCCGGCCGGCAAGGAACTGTTAATCGATGGAAATGTGTTGGCTGGTCGGATGAATAACGTTTCTTGTTATATTAGGTCGATGGTCGTGTCCGCTTGTGCCATCATCCAGCCCAACGACTGCTCGTAACATGCATCACACTAAGGACGTTAGCCGATGGTAGATGTATTATACTATGTATTCACTAGTACTTCCATGTGGCAGTTGGTAGTAATCGAAGACACCATGACAGCTGCGTATTACGTGAACATTAATGTGGGTCACCTACACCCCTTCACACTTCCTGCCTTCCCCGATGGTGGTGGCATCATCTTCCTGCAGAACTCTCCAGGTCGCCAGGCTATAATCGTGCTTCAGTGGATTGCGGAGCGTTATAACAAATTCACACTCACATATTAGTCATCAAATTTTCATGATCTAAATACGATGAAGTACATCTAGGATGCTATCTGGTGCCAGCTCCGCACCCACAAACCACTGACTTGTAATTTACAGAACTGCTTGTCCTAAATGCTATTTCAATATTTGATGTATAATGTATAGCTAAAAGTAGTCCAGTTACGATTTGAATCACATAGACATTTGTTGCACATACATTCGGAAGGTACCCAGGACTTGTCGAATACAAGCCACGTAGAATCGCTACACTCGAAAAATGGACCAATACGAGTTTAAGCAAGTGCTCATATTAGTTAGCCTTATCAGTGGACGTCGAATCTGACTGTAATTTGCCCTGCCAATCTACAGTTATGCTTCCATGTTATCACTTTAACATTTCCAGCCATAAAACTAAAGGTTCCTACGCCAACTGTAATTGTCTCCTGTCCCTAAATTATATTTGTAATAGTTTCGTTGAAATTGCTCCTTGCTTGCACAGGAGTATACGACAAAAAGTCAGTATCTTTAAGAGCCATCTGTATTAAGAATGCGGTCCTGCAATTGAGCATTGCAGGAAAATTAGGGTTAAATGTCCCGTCGACGAGGAGGTTATCAGAGGCGGATCGAAGTCTGCCAAAAGGGAAGCACAGGGAAGGAAATCGTTCTCTTTAAAGGAACTACAACGACATTTACTTTTGCTGATCTCCGGAAACCATGGAAAACGTAAATCTGAGTAGGCAGATAGGAATTTGAACTACCGTCCTACCGAATGTGTGTCCAGCGTCTTACTATTTCTCCACATCGCTCGGTTTCTTGCATAGACGCAGCGACAAAGATATTGCATCTGCTCATGTCAAAATTTTCACTAAATGAGGTAATAAAAACCAGATCAAATACCTTCCTCTCACGTGACACATTAGAAGCGTGGACATGAGCATTCTCCTGCTGTACGAGTATAATTCTCTGAAAGGTGTAGGAATGGCAACAGACTGGGTTGAGTGATGTTCTGTGTTCCCCGAACAAACATCAGACTCTTAGGTTACGTCACTCTGAGCTAAGGCTCCTCACACTGAAATATGTGGACTTTGTAGGAAAAGGAACGGTATGGGAACCCCCTCCCGTCTACGTGTAAGTCGGAGAGACGTAACTCAGGCTCGGATTGGGGAAGGATCGTCAAAGAAATTGCCCACGTCTCCCAAATTTCTGTCATTCATCTCTTTATTGTATATTTCGCTACGCCATCGGAGACTGGTTGCACGGTACTAAACTATAAGATGAAACAAGCGAACATCCTCTCTCTTATAGCCCAGCAACGTCAAAATACATGTTCAGACAGTGGCTATACAGAGTATGGTGGAATGAATTCTCTATGCCGTTCCTAATCATTTACTTTTTGTCCTGTCCTGCTGGTAAAAAGAGCGAGGGAAAATGATGGCGTGTGTGCCTCTGTACGAGGCCAAACTCGCTTTATTTTATCGTTACGGCCCTTAACATGCATTAGCACCAAGCGAAATACCCCCGCGCTACTGTTTCGCGAGGCAAACCTCGCGTGGCTTAAACGTTGTCCCTCAGCATGATGAAACGTGTTGACCAAAGCACTTCGTGGTGTCAGACTCGAAATACAGCCTGGTCTGCCTCACCAAGCTGTCCCTCAACCCATGCTTTCTTCCAGTAGCAGGAGTCCAATAAATATCTGCAGCTGGTGAAGCACTACGGAGCTTCCGCCAGACTAAAGCTAAGACGCACGAGTGCGGCCAGCCCGAGTGACTGTTGCTGTTAGCTTTGTCCGTGAAAGGCACACTCTCGGTTTCGAAAGCCGGCGTGGCACAGTGTGTAGGTGTGTTGGAAAGTTACATTAGCGCGCAGGCTGCTCTGATGAGCGAAAGTTCCATTCTGGAATCCAGGTTGGTTGGTTGGTTGGTTGTTTGGGGGAAGGAGACCAGACAGCGTGGTCATCGGTCTCATCGGATTAGGGAAGGATGGGGAAGGAATTCGGCCGTGCCCTTTCAGAGGAACCATCCCGGCATTTGCCTGGATTTATTTAGGGAAATCACCTGGAATCCTGAACTTGCGTAATAAAAAGGTATTGTTTATCTCCGGATGTGTTTCAGGTAAATAACACAATTAACTTAATTCTGCATCGTTATTTGGCACGATATGACAGCAGTAATAAAAAACACGCCCTGTGGCATTTAGTGGTTGGAATTTGAGAGAAGCTCGAGACAAGGAAAGACAGATTCAACATTTACAGAAAATATTTCAACAGAAAATCGTCCATTGAGTTCGTTTCCAGTCAATGAGATTCCAGGCCGAAGACGTGTCTGGAGACGCCCCGGATACCGGTGGGATACCAACCTGACTGTCGCCCGCTACACGGTCCCACAACCAGGAGCGATGATGTGGTGTGCCCTTTTTTTCATAGCAGGACTCCTTTGGTTGTCATCCGCGAGACCCTTATAGCACAGCGGTACGTCGACGATATGCTACGACCCGATTTGTTGCCCTTCATGGTAGCCCATAATAGACTTACATTTCAGCAAGATAGTGCCAGCCCGCACACGGCGACAGTTTCTGCTGCTTGTCTTCGTGCTTGCCAAACCCTGCTCTGGCCAGCAAGGTCGCCGAATCTCTCCTCAAATGAGACGGTTTGCAGCTTTATGGGCAGTACGCTCCAACCACCTCCGGATTTTGACGACCTAATGCGCCAATTGGACAGAATTCAGCACAATATCCCTTACGAGGGCATCCAATAACTCCGTCAATCAATGATAAGCCGAATAACTGCTTGCATAGGGGTCAGAGGTGGGCCAACGCGTTATTGACTTGCACAATTTGTGATGATCTTTCTCTTGAATAAATGATCCAATTTTAAAAAAATTATAACCATCTGTTTGTCTGCACACTTACACATCTACCGATTTCCGGCCCATTCGGATAATTCATTGGTAAATGGAAATGCCGTGTGGCTACGGCCTCTCGTTGGGTAGACCGTACGCCTGGTGCAAGTCTTTCGAGTTGACGTCACCTCGGCGACTTGCGTGTCGATAGGGATGAAATGACGATGATAAGGACAACACGACACCCAGTCCCTGAGCGGAGAAAATCTCCGACCGACCTGGGAATCGAACCCGGGCCGTTAGGTATGACATTCCGTCGCGCTGACCACTCAGCTATCAGGGGCGGACAATTCATTGGTGAAGCGATGTTTTTCCCCTTTCAGCTTGGAATGTATTTGAAATCAATAAACATATGAAATGGATTGCTGGGTTAGTATTCAAAATACAAACACTGTTTTCTTTTACTCCTACCTCTCGGATTAATTTTCAGTTATATGTTTCTGAGAAAAACACTTTACAGCAGAGTAATCAATTTTGTCGTTTTCAAAGGTAACGATTTTTGCCTCTAATTAATTTGTCTCTAATTAATATCGACAACACGCGGTCGTTTGGAGCCTTGGTGAGGAACAAGTCGGTAACTTACGTAGATATCTGAATATCTTCAGATCATCATTAAGTTTGCTATGGAGACAGAAAAGCGTCAACAACTAACTTTCCTAGATGTGCTCATTCCGAGGAATGATGAGTGCCTTGTTCATAACAGACACGGGCCGATACTGCATAACTCTCACATCATCACCCGAGCCAGAAAATAAGAATTATTAATATACTTATGATGCGTGCAAGACGAATATGTGAGTCGCAGCACTTTGGACGTGAGATGCAACCTAGAATACATTCTGAGGAGCAATGGATGCCCTACAAGCTGCATCTGGTGAAAGGACCGCAAAGACAAGATAAAAGAAATCAGGGCTCCCACGGAAGAATATAGTCGTAGATAGCCGTGTTTTCCTCGCTCCATTTTTGAGTTGAATGGGAAAGGGAATTTCTGGTATTGGTACTAGGCACCTTTAGTATCCCTGTGCAACTCTAGTATGGATATGGAGGACAGGTCAGACGTACTCACGCTTCATAACAGTGCCGCAACTTGGTCCCACCGAGGGCGTCGCCATTATACCACGTACACTTCAGGAGATAAGACTTGATAAATATTGAGACCCGTGAAAAACTGTCTTTTGCTTAAAATGGAGCGCAGTAATATTTTAACATCAGACATGGCGTAACTCCTTTCGCAGCACACTACAGGCAGTATCCACATAAGCTAGTGAATGAAACTAAAAGCTTATTTTATGTCACGTAGTTTTGGATATATTATGTCATAAGCATTGAGATGCGTGAGAAACAAGCTTTTGTTTAAAATGGAGCGCAAGGTACCCAGACTACATGCCTCTAGAGTTTCATAATCTGTATCTACACCTACGTTCACACTCCGAAAGCCACAGTATGGTGCATGGTGGAGGGTTCCGGTACCACTACAAGGCATTTCCTTTCCTGTTCCACTCGCAAATAACTCTCCGTACCAGTCCTCATTTCTGTTATCTTGTTGGTCCTTACGGAAACGTACGTTGTCGACAGCAAGCTCGTTGAGCAGCCAGTTCAAATGCTGGTTCTCTAAATTTTCTCAATAGCTATGAAAATATTATCTTCTCTTCAGGGATTCCCATTTGAATTCACGAAGCATCTCCGTAATACTCACGTGTTCATCGAGCCTACCTGTAACGAATGTAGCGGATCGCCTATGAATTGTTTTCAATATCTTCCTTTAATCTAACTTGGTGGGGAACCCAAACATTCGAACTGTACTCAAGAGCTGATCACACTGCTGTTCTATACTCTGTCTTCTTTATAGATGAGGAACATTTTTCTAAAATTTTCTCAATAAACCAAAATCGACCATCGGCTTTCTCTACTACCACCCTTCCATTTCATACTGCTGTGCAACGTTTCGCCTCGATATTTAACCGACGTGACTGTGTCAAACAGCACTCTACTAATATTGTATTCGAATATCATGGTATTACTTTCCTTACTCACCTGCATGAAGTTGCATTTTTCTGCCTTTAGAGCAAGCTGCCGTTCATCACACTAACTAAAAATTTTGTCTAAGTCATCCTGTATCCCCCTACAGTCAATCAACGATGACACTTTCCCGTACATCACAATGCCATTAGCTAACGGCCGCAGATTGCTGCTCACCCTGGCCGTCATATAATTTATGTAGCGGTAGAGATAATAAGAGCGTTCGTATCACACTTGCCTTGGGCACTACTGCCGATATCCTTGTGTCTAATGAAGAATATCCATCGAGGACAACGTTCTTCGTTCTATTAAATAAGAGATCTTCGAGACATTCACATATCTGCGAACCTACTCTGTATGTTCGGACCTCCATTGAAAGTCTGTACCCAACGCTTACCGGAAATCTAGGAATATGGAATCCCCTGTTGCCCCTCATGCATGGTCCGCAGGATATCATGTGAGAAAATGTCAAGCTGAGTTTCGCACGAGCGTTGCTTTCTAAATTTCTGCTGGCTTGTGGATAGAAGCTGTCTCAAGGAAATATATTATTTTCTGTCTCAGAATATATTCAAGAATTCCGCAACAAACCGACGTTAAAATTATTGCTCTGTAATTTTGCGGGTCCGTTATTCTACTCTTCTTATATGCAAACAAACAAACACCGTCCGAACAGGCCCTGAAGACCTTCATATATACAGGATGTATTAAATAGAGAGTGGGGAAATAAAGGGAAGGGATGAATGGGAACTGGCGACTTCCAGCCGCACAGGACATTGTGGTAATACAATGGCGAAAGTTGGTTCTTTCTACGGGACCGAGACTCGAACCCGTCTTTACCTCTTGACATGAACGATTGCCTTAACCGCGACGGCTATCCGGACCTGGTTCCTGATGGACTCAAACTGCCATCTTATCGCAAATTGGAATGCAACGTCCCTCGTCCTTAATCTGCTACTCGAAAATTATTGGTTCCCGTAGGAGTTCAAATATACACATTTATATGCAAGATTCCTCTGCGCTTTATTCCAGTCGTTTGGTACTTTGCGCCGAGTGAGAGATTCGCGACTGCAATCTCAGTATGGGGCCATTACTGTAGAATACCCTTCGTAAGAAAGAAGTGGAATTCTATCCAGAGCTGGCGACTTATTTATTTTCAACTCTTCAGTTGCTTTGCTCATGAGAGCACTTGGCGACTTCCGACAAATCATCTTTACCTAACACTCTCTGGCCTGCGTGCTTAACGTCAGATATTTAGTATATTAACTCATTTGTAAAATAATTAGATGTTTGAGATTTTTTTTGTGCAAGGTAGTTCGATTCTTTAAAGAATCTGGCATTTACTGGTCCATTCTAGGGATTATCTGCTTCATTGCTGTTGCCGACTCACTCTGTTATGTATGAGTGTCGTGCAGTTGAGCGCTGAGAAACAATGGTCCGGCCTACCGACAGAGAACATGTCGAAACGGTCTTTACATATTGACAGGCAAATGGTAATGGAGGGGCAGCGGTACGGCTGTACCGGGAAAAGTGTCCCCGTTGACAGCAGCGGCACCATAAGTTGCTTGCAATAGTATTTCATAGTTTGTGCGAGGCAGTTAGTTTACCGGAATGGGTAACCACGAAAGGCGGGTGAGCTCGGTACGTATACAGGCCTCAGAGGAACAGGTCTTGAACACTGTGGAATATGACCCCGTTGTCAGCACCAGGCAGATGACCTACCAGCATCGGGTAACACAGACAGTCATGTGGAACATTCCCCACGACAGCTGCCACTGTCCTTAACACTTACAACGCATGCAGGCCTTATTACCGGAGGACTTGCCTTCGCTGCCACAGGCCACAACAGTGCATCCGTCCTATTTATAGACGAGGCTGTCTTTAGGAGGGGCGGTATCATCAACCTTCAGAATACCTATCTGCTTGCTACAGAAAATCCTCACTCTATGGTGGCAGCGATCCATTCACCATGGTTCAGCCTCTGCGTTTGGGTATGATTACTGTGGACGGTGTCGTGGTCCCAATCATTCTTCCAAAACGCTGCACAGGCGAGGCATATCTGCTCTTACCGCTGGTGGCCGTGCCTCGCCTGCTTGGAGCTGTTCCTTTGATGGTACGAGCGGTAATGTGGGTTCTACATGATGGTGCTCCAACCCACTCCCGCCATTCCGTGCGGAGGTATCTCGACAAAATCTACCCTGGCCGTTTGACTGGACGAGGTGGAACGGTCACATGTTCCGCCTGGTTGCCAGAGCTCAATCATCTAGATTTAGTTGAAGCATGGCACATTGGAATGTGGGAATTAGTCGCGTTGCACCATAGTCGAACATGCTCAGAAACCCATGCAGGCCACTTCGAACACCTTGTCTGAAGGTGGTCTTATCAGAGTATATTGTACAGTGTATTGCACTGTACAGGCATTATGAATGAATAAATCCCGTGTAGAATAGAAGTCGTGCATTTCCGTCCATATGTCCATACGAACTTTTCTGCTCGTTACCCTGTTAGTTTGTCCCCATTTACCAACATCACCCTGTACTCTCAGGAGTGTTACCTAACGCTGGGCACCAGCTAGCCCCGCTGGCTCGCACAGCGCGAGACGCGCCGTCCACTT
This sequence comes from Schistocerca serialis cubense, assembly GCF_023864345.2. NCBI lineage: Eukaryota > Metazoa > Arthropoda > Insecta > Orthoptera > Acrididae > Schistocerca > Schistocerca serialis. The sequence continues at coordinate 399,487,707 of NC_064642.1, read as the reverse complement.
CCGCCTTCTTGAAGAGCAGCCAGAGAGGCTGCCATTGTCTGCAGGCCAGAGCCACGCTTCCTACCCCGTGGTCGCCCCCGGCCACACTCCGCGGGTCATGCAAGGCCGACTCCCGGAAAGGAATTAAGTGCGACCTCTCCGGGCAGATCCTAGCGCGACTGTAATTAGGAGCCACTGCCTCGCGGGAAATCCGACGTCTCGTGGGAAGGCGACACCAGAAACCCGCGACGACTTTGTAGTCAGTCGGCGGGCGCAGTAGCCGGCAAAACATCGCGTCTGTCCAGCTGCTGCTGCTGCACGTGCCGGGCTGTCGACATCTGGTCGTTCCCGTAATACTCTGTGTTGAAAAACTGCCCAGGAACAATAGCCTTTATATGATGTCGGTCTAGCTCACTGCCAGACTAAGACGACGATACTATCTCAAAGGCCGGCTGGAGTGTCCGAGCGGTTCTAGGCGCTACTGTCTGAAGCTGCACGACCGCTACGGTCGCAGGTTCGAATCCTGCCTCGGGCATGGATGTGTGTGATGTCCTTAGGTTAGTTAGGTTTAAGTAGCTCTAAGTTCTAGGGGACTGATGACCACAGCAGTTAAGTCCCATAGTGCTGAGAGCCATTTGAACTATCTCAGAGGAGAGCAGAAGTGAGGAACAATTACAATTCACCATAAAGTACAAGAGCGAATTTCTAGAAGAGCCAGAATTCGCTATGAAAAGCTAGCAGTTCATATATTCCATCACGAATGTTAATTCTGCAGCGGAATGTGGGCTGATTTGAAATTTCCTGGCTGATTACAGCTGTGTGTCGGATTAGGGCTCGAACTGGGGACCTTTTTACTTTTCGCGGGCAATTGTTCAATCCCGCCACCTCCCACATTCCGCTCCCCGTCACAGCTTAACTTCCGGCAGTATCTCATGTCCTCCTTTACAAGCTGTAGGAGCGAGTCGTGAGTCGTGCTTGGGTAGCTCAGTCTGTAGAGCGCTTGCCTGCGAAAGGCAGAGGACCCTCTTTCGAGTTCCAGTCAGCCACATAGTTTTAATCTTCCAGAGAGTTTCATTTTACCTATTCACTGACATGTAGTATAGTTACTAAGGGAACGAACTACAGTAGTATACGAGATGCTGTGAACTGTAAGGGCCTAAGCACATCGCCGTCGATTGTAAGATTGCAGCATTTATTCATGCATCTGACGTCTGTTGATCTTATGGTGAGTCAGGTTTATCTGTGCTGTAGGCCCACATTGTATAAATGAACATCCACGGAAAGCTGTCTCAATCATTTCTAGGATATTCACTTAAATGTGGGCTCGGTGACGGTGTGCTTTGTTCCCTTATGGTCCTCAACGCCTCGTATCATCAGTCAGTCATGACCAAAACAACGCCATTCAAAAGGGCGTTGCTAACTTGAAGTAGGACTCTTTCAAAGTTTCATCACGCTGTGTGGAAAATAGTAGTTCAGAAACGTACAGCTACAACGTTCAGAACTATAACCAATTACAGGAAAAGTATAAAGAGCGTAAAACACGACCCGTGTGTACGTTAGTGAGAGACAAGGGGCTACGTCGCTCATGAAGGATGTATCAAAAAGAATCGTCCGATTTAAAAAAAAAATCATAACTATTATGTTACTTGAGATAGCGCCCACTTCATTTCTAGTAAAATTGGTGTCGGGAGATGTGTTCAACGTTTTGCTCGTTTCGGGTCAGTAATAACTGTTCAGCGTGACTTTCGTACTAGCTATGGTGTGGATCCTCCTGCAGCACAGAGCATTATACGATGGCATGAACAATTCCGAGAAACAGGTTGTTTGTGTAAAGGCAAATCGCAGGGCCATCCCCGAATATCTGACACAGACGTCAAACACATCCGCCATAGTTCACAAGGAGTCTGCAGAAACCCGTTCGCCGTGCAGCTCGACAGCTCAACATGCCCCCGATGTCCGTCTGGCGTGTGTTACTTCGACGTTTACACATCAAACCATACAAAATTCAACTACTGCAAGCTCTTTGTGGAACTGACAAACTACAACGTGTGGAGTTCCGTAATTTTGTTCCTGGTAAGATGGAACATGACAGTTTTCTTCCATCCTTAGGTTTTAGTGACGAGACAACATTCCATTTAAATGGAAAGGTGACCGTCATAATGTGAGAATATGGGCTACGGAACAACCACATCAAGTTATACAACATGTAAGGGACTCTCTAAAATTTAATGTGTTTTGTGAGTTTTCAGGGGAAAAGATGAATGGTTCATTTTTCTTTGCGAAGGACACATTACAGGAAGCACATATCTCGATATCCTTGAAAACTTTTTTTTTTCCACAGTTGGAGGCTGTTTCGAACGACTTCATTTACCACCAGGATGGGGCACCGGCACACTGTTATCTGGAAGTGCGGGAATATTTAAAGCAAAGGATTACTGAACGATGGATCGGTCGCACTGGACCGCATGATTCAGCCTTACATTATTGACCTCCGAGGTCACCGGCTCTGACTGTATGCCATTATTCTTGTGGGGGTTAATACACTGAAGAGCCAAAGACACTGGTGCACCTGCCTAATATCATGCAGGGTCCCCGCAAACACGCAAAAGTGCTTCAGGACAACGTATCATGGACTGCACTAATGTCTGAAGTACTGCTGGAGGGAACAGACACCATGAATCCTGCAGGGATGTCCATAAATCTGTAAGAGCACGAGGGAGTGGAGATCTCTTCTGAACACCACGTAGCAAGGCATCCCAGATATGCTCAATAATGTTCATGTCTGCGGAGTTTGGTGGCCAGCGGATGTGTTTAAACCCAGAAGAATATTCCTGAAGCCACTCTGTAGCAATTCTGGACGTGTGGGGTGTCGCATTGTGCTGCTGGAATTGCCCAAGTTCGTCGGAATGCACAATGGACTTGAATCGATACAGGTGATCAGACAGGATGCTTACGTATGTGTCATCTGTCAGAATCGTATCTAGACGTATCAGGGGTCCCATGTCACTCCAAATGCACACGTCCCACACCATTACAGAGTCTTCACTAGCTTGAACAGTCCACTGCTGACATGCAGGGTCCATAGATTCATAACGATATCTCCATACCCGTACACGTCCATCCACTCGATGCAATTTGGAACGAGACTCGTCCGACCAGGCAACACGTTTCTAGTCATCAACAGTCCAATGTCGGTGTTGACGGGCCCAGGTGGGTCGATAAAGTTTGTGTCGTGCAGTTATCAAGGGTACACGAGTGGGCCTTCGGCTTCGAAAGCGCACATCGACGATGTTTCGTTTAATAGTTCGCGTGCTGACACTTGTTGATGACCGAGCATTGAAATCTGCAGCAATTTGCGGAAGGGTGCACCTCTGTCAGGTTGAAGGATTCTCTTCAGTCGTCGTTGGTCCTGTTCCTGCAAGATCTTTTTCCGGCCGCAGCGTTGTCTGAGATTTGACATTTTACTGGTTCCTCATATTCACGGTACACTCGTGAAATGGTTGTACGGGAATATCCCCACTTCATCGTTACCTCGGAGATGCTGTGTCGCACACCACGTTCAAACTAACTTTAAATCTTGATAACCTGGCATTGTAGCAGCAGTAACCCATCTAACAACTGCGCCAGATACTTGTCTTATATAGACGTTGCCGACCGCAGCGCCGTATTCTCCCTGTTTACATATGTCTGTTCAAAATGGCTCTGAGCACTATGACACGTAACTCCTGAGGTCATCAGTCCCCTAGAACTTAGAACTACTTAAACCTAACTAACCTAAGGACTTCACACACACCCATGCCCGAGGCAGGATTCGAACCTGCGACCGTAGCGGTCACGCGGTTCCAGACTGTAGCGCCTAGAACCGCTCGGCCACTCCGGCCGGCACATATGTCTGTATTTGAATACAAAAGCCTATATCTATCTTTGGTGTTGCAGTGTAAAAAACTCCATCTATGCACCTCCGTTACCAACAACAGTGAATGAACTGAGACATCTCATAACCGCAGCTGTGGAAGCTGTAACTGAAGACACGCTCGCTGCATTGTGGAAACAATTTGAATACAGCATTGGCATATGCCTTGTATCTCAAGGTGGAAGTATTGAACACCGATGAAAAGGTATGAAAAACACTTTTTGAGTTTCTCATTCATTAAAAAACAAACTTCATTGTATATGTTTATTAGTTTAAGAAATATAGACGTGCCAAATCGAATGATTCTTTTTGAAACAGCCTGTACAGGAGAAACAGTGTACTAAAGATGAGAAAAAGAAATAACCAGAAGTATAAATAAGGAATAGGGTGCTTTTGTAATTTATAATGCTGTTTCCAAAAGTATGCCTACGATGAGTATGAAGCGAGAAACTTAGAGATGTGTAATTTCCCATTTTTACTTACAATAGCGAGAAATGAACTTATAACGCAACAGCCATTCAGAAACTGGGAAGAAACACGTTTGGAATTATTATAATGGATTGGAAAACAAAAAACTGCATCAGAGGACCCAGTGGAGTGGAAGATGTCATTACGACTGGAATTAAAGTGAAATGGAGGTGATCAGGACATGTAGCCAGACAAATATGCAATAGATGCAACGAGGAACATCTTTGTTGGAGTCTAGAAGTTAATAATAGGGAGACTAGATTTCCTAATGGACGGTACGTACATGAAATAAGAAAACGTGGAAAGCGAACATGGATACTCGTAATTGGGTGAGACCTTTATCCAACACCGGACGTCTAATGGTTCGTGATAACGTTAGGAGTGCGCGTAGGAAAGCAGACAAAAGAACTACAATGCCCTCAGGAGACATCACGCTGATACCGCATCGGTCTGAGTTCGGTTAGGAAGAGTGTCTCCATGTTTCTTCAGCATCCAAACTGTCGGGTAGCGACTGCTACGTGTCACCCACTGTTTCAAGTAGTCCCAAAATCAGATATTTTCTATGAGTTGAGGTCGAGTGCTTTAGCAGGCCAGTAGAGCGTCGGTAGAGTACCTGACAAGGAACCCCTTGAGTGTGAGGTCGCAAAAGGCCAATAATGACTACGGCATTCGATGCACCACATATTGTCTACCATGCAACCACAATAGTGACTGCTAATGGCAACAGGGGATGCGACTGGAGGTATCCAGTGGTGAGCACAGCATGAGGCTACAGAGCGAAGTTGAACTGCTTTGACAATGAGTAACTCATAAAAGTACTACAGTGCTAGTGGTGTTGATAGAAAGTAAAGCGATGGCAACGAAAAACAAGCCAAATATTGTATTATATCTACAACAACAGTTGTCGAAGTTGACATTTCGTCAGAAGGGAGCCCAAGGAATTTCGCAGCGCGAGAAACAAGTGGTAGATGGAATATTAGCGTTTCTGCAAGATGACTTAGTGGAACATGTGGTCTCGTATACGCTCGACTGTGTGGACACTGTACATGAGAAGTCTGATGATGACAATACGTGCTTAACAAGTGAAAGTGATACCGAAATAGGTGTCGAGCCATGTAATTCATCATCCTTTCTGAACAGGGAGCCACAAATCCTGTCTCTAGTGAAACGTAGTAAAGGACAATTCTTGTCCAAGGAGCAGGCACTAAACATAATTACGTACGTGGAATATCATCCGCAGCATAGAAAAAAACAATTATGAACAGAATTCGGATAATTCCGCAGCGATAAGACTGTGTAGTGCACAAGAGGCACTACGGGTATTCAAAGGAGGACAGTTGTTACAAAAACTGGTGTTTGCGCGTTTCAAGGATGCTCGATGCAATTTAGAGGATGTGCATGATATTGACCAACTACGCCATGCACATCACATTGCGCGCCACATAGATTACAGTGATTTCAAGGGAAGCAGTGGATGGTTGCATAACTTCAAACAGTGATACAGAGTTGGAAGACGTAAGATATCGAAATTTCAAACAAAGTATCAGCTAGACGATGCAGCAAACTGCAGAATCGGTCCGAAAATTTTAAGAAGAAATAAACAAACTCATCCCATCATTCAATAATGAATTTATTTTCAACTTCGATCAATCGGTATTTAAAGAGGAAATGCATATTAAAGGAACACTGCAAATTAGAGGTCCCAAGAGAATTGTATCAATATGAACTAACACTAATCCCTTAAGGCATTCGTATATAACTATGCCGACGGTTAATTTGTGTGGTAAATTGGCAGTATTGCGTGCTGCGAAAAGTTTGAGGTGTTCTGCCCTCTTTACCATTCTTCCTCGTGTGTGTGAACTTGCAAGGGCAGTTGGGAAATATTTTACAGCAAGCAAGAGTAGGAAAATGGGCGTACGAGAACTATAATTATGGTATGAGCACTACTCTTGGCCAATAGCTGGTCAAAATAACTTGCTTCTGCTTAATTCCTGGTCTGCGTATAAAGATCATACTCCTTTAGACCAATCTATCCCTCCTGAAAACTGTGTGGTACTGAAATACTTACCAATTGAAACCACTGGACAAATTCAGCCTGTAAAACAGATTATCGCCTTAAAGGACAGCCAGTTTCACGATAAGTTCCATGACAGACTATTTCTCTTCCGGTTGCATGCCATAACATTCCATCAGTTCTCATCACTTCTTTACGCCAGTATGATTCCATATGCGTTCTTTAAGGGGCTCCGGAACGCCCTATACTTGCAATGTTAAAATAACGCTTATAAATTACATCTTTCCTCACAAAGTATTTGAGGTAGGAAGTTGAACTTTTTACAGATTATTTATTGGAATATGGGCTACAACTTAACACAGGGATTTTATAAAATTTTAGTTCAGTTATTAAAGATGATTTTTTTTTCAATTGTAATGAAAATTCACAACATTTTTCTGCAATTTTTTTATTTATATATTCAAAAATATACAGTTTTTTGGGAAAAGGCTGTGTTAAATTATGCGGAAGGTACTGTGTAACATTTACTGAAAGTTTGAAACAAATATGTTTGGAAGGTCCTTAGAAAACATGTAATTAGTATGAGAAAATAAAAGTTTTGGGAATCGAGCGACAAAGATTGGATTAACTTTTTAGTGCATTCCAGGTCCATAGGATGGATTATCTTCATCCTCTGCAAACTCCTCCTCCAGCTTCCTCTTGTTCCTCCTCCTGTTTACTCTTGCTTGTATTTCTAGACTCTTTACAGCCCTGTCTGCAGCCCGAAGGCGTTCCTTGTCTAAAGCAAGCATCGCTCGTTGTTGTGTTCGTAGATTTTGCTACCATTTTCTTCAGTTGCAGTTACTGCAACACTGTTCCAAAAGGTGGTCATGTATGAACACTTATCACATTTCAGTTGTATTTCACTAGCAAGTCCTACGTGCTTTATTATGGAGAGTTCCAGACCAACTTCACTACCATGAACACATCTTACACAGTTTGAAAAAATTTCTTTGAGAACCGACATATCAAATATTTCATTCACATCCGATTCGCCCATAAAACATTCATAGTTTTCACTCATTGAACCAAGCTTCTTCTGTGAAGTATTTTCTTTCCCACTTTGGCTGCTATGGGCAGGTGTACTTGAGAGGTTGGGTTCACTCACTTGGTTATCGTCTTTATTGTTTACAGTAATAACACATACCTTTGGCTTTCCAACATTTCTCCTTTTCTTAAAAGCCTTCAGAGGATTTCTAATAACTTTACTTTTACTCATTATTATACTTCAACAAAGCAGAAACTCAAGAAACAGAATTAATTACGAATATTTTCGAGATAACGACAGAGTAAATAAACATAAAACAATCGACAATCACACCAGCGATATATATTGAACCATCACAGGTTAGCCACAACACATACTTTATCTCACATCACTAAAATGTACCTGATGAACACGGACGTTAATAATAACACCATTTGACAGCAGTTTAACAGCGCCACAGTGGGTCACGCCCATGTAGAACAGATTTCAAAAAAAATTTAAAAATAGTTGTAGTCTTCGGAATTGAATAAATTATATATCTATTAAAAGGTAATAGTCTGCAGATTCAGAAAACGCAAAAAAGTAAAAATTGAACTTTTCATGATTTTGAGCCTTTCCGGAGCCCCTTAAAGTGGGTACCTAACTAAACGTCAGACATGGTTTGTAACTCCCAAGGAATTCGCCTTCGATCTTGATCGTGTTAATGTTTTTGATCATTGTAGGGTGTCGTTTTTCATTCTGTGTTCATAATGCAAGTTAATGTCTTGTTTATAACATATCTTGAACGTCGACGATGGCCATTTTGTGAAGTGTAACACATACATTCCATAGAAGTTGATCTTCGCACCTTCCAGACACTCATTTTCTGTCGCCCACCTGAGGAATATGGTGAGTCATTAGCAGCAAATACTTTAATTGTCATAACTGTTAACACTAGGCTTTCAAATGAGCCTTACTGAAGACTGAACTTTCTGTTGTGCACTACCCACTCGTCTAATATAGGGCGCCTAGGAAACCGGCTTTCTCAGATCGCTAGACAACAATTCAAGGAAATCGTATTAATGGATTTTTACTATAGCAAGATAAATGATAATACTTAACTCTGACAATTTACGATGATGTCGCAAGCAAATGGCGACAGACAAATATGACGTCTTATCTGTATACACAATTCCAATACAGTGAAACAAGACATTTCCTAAGTCGCTGCTGTCGAACTCGTAGACTGACTAGACTACAACTTGGCCGCGGCCAGGCGGCACGGCACTTATGTCCTCTTCGTGTAGGTGGAGCTGCTGCTCACTAGGCAGATACGGTAACCACCATGCCACACTGGCACAGTAGTTTCAAACAACTACAAGGGCTACCCTAGTACGCCTCTCTCCTCAGTCCAAATTCCAGTTCACACTTCAGTCCACATGCTATTAGCCCTAAACTCGAATAGCATTGTAGAGTGCAGAGGCTCTCCAACAGTATTGAAATAGCACTTCAACTTCGGAAGAAATGGGGGATTCTGCCTGGAACACAGGCACGATCAAGTGAAACTATATGATTCCAGACCCCTTTTCAAGTGTCAGGCATCTATGATGTATACATGCAGACTGAATCGACGAATTAAAATCCATATCAAGGCCAGGATTCTAATCTGGATCTCCTGCTCATTAGCCTTCTGGAATCATACAGTTTCACTTTATTGAAGCACTTATGCCAGAGTTTCAGGCAGGATCTCCCGTTTCGTTCCATGCTGAGATCCTGTTCCAGTACAGTTGGAGAGCCTCTGTAATGATGTTAGACTTCAGGGGAAATACCAGGTGGGCAGAGGCGTGACAGGGAATTTAGATTAAGGAGAGAGGCATGCTAGGGTAGCCCATTCAGTTGTGCAAAGGCACTGTACTAGGGTGGTGCGGTGGTTAACTCATCTGCCTAGTGACCAGGAGACCCAGATTCGAACCCTGGCCTTGGTACAAAATTTCATTTTTCACTTCAGCTTGCATACATACCCATATTATTGTCCTGATTCCATACAACTGGCTTCCACATACACACCACTTCACTGGTGTTAATTACTTCAGCGGTAGAGGGTCACTTGACTGGCTATTACCACTCCTACAGTATCCACAGCATTCGAAACAAAACACTGTGGTCTGTTAAGTGGATGAGTAATGTTATGTGTGGGGAACTTCTTTGCACTGTGTTCGAATCTGTTATGCAAGTACATTGAGGTGGCAAAAGTCATGGGATGATGATATGCAAATATACAAACGGTGTAGTGTCAAGTATACGGAGTATAAAAGGACAGTACATTGGTGGATCATTCATTTATAGTCAGGTGACTCAAGTGAAAAGGTTTCCGATGTGACTATGGTCGCAGGACGGAAATCAACAGACTTTGAAAGTGGAATAGTAGTTGCAGCTAGATGCGTGGGACATTCCATTCCGGAAATCGTTATGGAATTCAATATTCAGAGATACGCTGTGTGAAGAGTGAGCCGGGAATACCAAATTTCAGGCGTTATGTCTTACCACGGCCAACACAGTGACTGATGACCTTCACTTAATGACCGAGAGCAGCGGCGTTTGCGTAGAGTAGTCAGTGGTAGCAGACAAGCAATGTGGGACGTACGACAAACGTATCTATTAGGACAGAGCGCTGAAATTTGGTGTTAATGGGCTATGGCAGCAGACAACCGACACGAGGCCCTTTGCTAACAACACGACACCATCTGTAGAGTCTATTCTGGACGCGTGACCACATCGGTTGGACCCTGAACGACTGCATAACCGTGGCCTGGTCAGATGAGTTTCTGCCGTATGACCCCATCGTGGCACACGGCGTTTCGCGGTAAGGAGTCAGACGGCATTCACCTCACGGCCGATAGTCGGCGGCACCAACGCCGCTTAAACTCCGTTGGGCGCAATCGGCCTGACAGCCACAGCTGCAGTGCTTTTGTTCCTTTCTCCCCAATTAGTCGGCGTGGGATTTCCCCGCCATTAGTACCTTCCTATCTCCAGGTGCTGCTCACAACCCCCTCCACTAGTTCCCGCGCGACCTTCGAGGAGAGGGGATGTGACGTTAGTGGCCGTTCAACTTCATTGCATCCGAATAGATCTGACTTCAGAGGTGTGTATTTTTTGTTCTTTTACATGTGAGTTGTTATTTTCTCACTTGATGAATGAGTAATGTGAAATTTTGTAAAAATTTGTGGTACAGTGGGTTCAGCCTTTCAGGCAAATTGTGCTGTTTAATATGGCTCGGAATTATTACGATTTGTCTAACCCACGTCATCTCGAAGAAATACTGGATTTGCTAATGTGCAGCCAGGAGGAAGACCCCATGCTGTCTGCGGATCTTAGTGAGTAGAGTGACATTGATTCACAAGATGAGGCGGAAGAACGTGAAGGCGATCCCGTAACGAAGAAAGATGGCGAGGATACTGCTGAAGATGATAGAGGAAGGAACAGCAAAACAAGAAACTTTTATTTGAGAAGAGATGAGAAGACCATGTAGGCCAAAAAGCCACCTGGGAAAAGACATCGTATGGGTCCTCACAACATCGTCGCTCACCTTTCTGGAGTCATAGGAAATGCTAAAAACGCTAAAAGTGGAGTTGATTGTCGGAATAATTTATTCTTTACTGACGACATCCTGGACACCATCACCAAATACCCAATTCAATACATTGACACTATCAGGGATCGTTTCTCCATCAGTTCCACACATGTCATTGAACGATGAGCATTTATTGGTTTGTTGTACCTAGCAGATGCATACACAGAGAATCGTCAAAGCCTTGAGGAACTCTGAGGAACCAAAGGTGAGGGCATTGAAAAATTTTGTCTCGTGATGAATCTCAAACAGTTTAAGGGTCTGACGTACTGCCTTCGTTTTGATGATTGAACTAAAAGAGCCCTACAGAAAGAATTTGACAAGCTGGCTCCTATTAGTGAAGTTTTCAAAAAGTTTGTGGAAAATTGTCAGAAGAGCTGTTGTCCTGTGCATAATATCACAAAAGATGTAATGCTTCCTGGTTTTCGTGGTAGATGTGTTTTTCGACCGTACATACCCTTAAAACAAAAAAATGGAATAAAACATTTTGCTCTTGTTGATGCTAAAATGATATACACAGTGGATATGGAGACCTACGTTGGTATACAGTCTTTGAGTTCTTTCTGTGTCAGCAACAAACCAACCTAATATCTCAAGAGAATGGCTGAACCTGTATTTGATTCTGGTCGAAACTGATAATTGGTTTTCTGATTTTGCCCTCATTGACTATCTGAAGACAAAAAAGCTGTCATATGTTGGAACTATCAGAAAAAAACAAAAGACAGTTGCCATCAAATTTTGTGGATGTAAAAGGGAAGACACAATACAGCAGTATGTTTGACTTTGATAATGGGAAGCTTTTGGTTTCCTAAATATCGCACTAGAACAAAAATGTGATTCTTGTATCTCTACTTCACGATGACAGTGCCATTGATCCTGAATCTGGAGAGAAAAATAACACGAAGACAGTCACTTCGTACAATTCAACAAAAGGTGGCGTTGATACCGCAGATCAAATGACTACTACTTACAGTGTGAGTAGAAACAAAAAGCGCTGACAAATGATTTTTTTTCACAATGTTGAATGTGGGTAGTATCACCTCTCAGCTTATTTACTTTGGAAATCAACTGGAGAAACTGCATAGAAGAGTGTATCTAAAATAGCTTGCACATCAACTTATTCTTTGAGAGCTGTGGAGAAGTGGTATGAAGAAGACTGGATTCCCATCCAGTTTGCAAAGATGACTCAAAAGATTTATTCCCACAGAAGATAGAGAAAAATCACTACCTCTCCCACATCCAAGAAGGCGTAGATGCATCACCTACAGTGCAGAAAAGAGTCACAGAAGGACTTCAAAGAGTGAGTGTGAAATCTGACACAACACGATCTGCTTATCACATGCGAATATGGTCTGCCAATTTTGCTTCTCTGTCTGCCAATGTATTTCTTCTGGTAATTCTGCTGTGGAAGACACCAGCACCATAATAGTGGCTTCAAATGGGAATTTTTTGCATAAATTTACTGTTTAATAAAATTTATGTACTGAAAACTAGAACTGTTCGGTAGTGGATCCAATATTTCGGTCATTTGTATTTTATTTCTTTTGTGTTTAATAAAATGATTTTTAGCATCCACTTTCATATTTTCTGTTTCTACGCATTCCCATGAAACCATAGATTACAGTTAGATTACTAAAGATGAAAATATGAGATGATAGCTGATTTCAGAATCTGAGCCTGTCAGGCTCGTTGTACCCAAACACAGGAGTCCCAGCTGCTTCCGCAGTAGACCCAGCAATGCCAGCCACCGTACACACAAAACATAGTAACCTACCGACTACAGGCCAATCACGCCATGCTACGCCACTGTGAGCCCACCAGTAGCCTGTGTACTCCTGCACTAACAGACAAGTTAAAAGCACATGTACCACCACAGATGGCAGTGCGAGATCAGGCTGCAGTCTCACGAAGATTTTGGACTCACTGCTTGCAATTATTGAGATATACAGATTTGAAGTGACAGTGTTGTGTGACTGTGATAGGGACTTAGTGTCCAATTCCGTCTGACAGTGTTTGTTTTCGGATCTTGTGTGAACTTCATTTGAGAGATTAAACTTGTTTTTCCACTCACACCTCCAGCCTTTTTGTTCTACTCATACCAGATACAACAAAAATGAAATGAGATGAGTCTATGGCATCACTGGCTGGGAGGCCCCATCTGGGGAAGTTGGGCTGCCAAGTTCAAGTCTTATTTCAGTCGACGCCTCATTGGGCGACTTGAAGGCCAATGATGAGGATGAAATGATGATGAGGACAGCTCAACACACAGTCCCCGGGTAGAGAAAATCTCCAACCCGGCCGGGAATCGACCCCGAGCTCACTTGCATGGGAGGTGAGCACGTTACCACCCAGCTAAGCAAGAGGACCCAGATACAACAAATTACTTGTTGGTTTCGATTTGGGTTTTGAGTTCGTTGGTCCTCCCATGCCTTTACTTAGGTGTCTTCTACGAAGGGGTCTCTGTGTGTTCCTTTTCTTATGTTGTTTGGTGCAAAAGGCAGGGTGGGATATCCATTTTTCCTTTGATTTTGTCATCCTTGTTTCTTCTCTCCTTTTGGCCATGGCAGTCCCCTAACCTGAGGAACCTGTGTCGCTCGAAGACCTGTTTGAGTATTAATCTATGCAATTCTCTCAACTGATGGTGAAGTTGAGACTGCTGATGGACGACCAGCTGTTACTGCAGCTGGCTTGTACCAGTGCCTCACCCAGGCTGACGGCAGTGGCAATCGACACCGATCGTCCCCGCCATTCAACAAGTTCGACACTGCAGTGGAAGAATGGGATGAATACAAACGGCAGCCTTTTTAACGCTTTGTGCCCTACATCATTTCAGATGATGTTCAGCGCTCTTATTTCTTCTCTTCGGTTGGTGCTGAAATCTTGTGCATCTGCATTAAGCTGTTTCCCCCTAATCAGATGGAACCAGGTCCCTTCTCGGACTTCATTGATGCTCTTAATAAGTATTTTGACTCTCAAGTGGTGGTCGCCTCTGCTCATTATATGTTTTGTGCATAAAACTCAACCTTCCCAGTTATATAATCGAGCCACAAGAATTATTTCACACTTCTGAGTTGGAGATGTCGCCACCTGTGGTTTCCACCCTTGACACTCACCGGTCCCCTTCAAATAGGCCTTCTATTTCTACTAGGCACCATAAAGAACAAACATCACATCTGTGGCAGCTCCATCCAACTGGCGAGTTGCAGTCCTGCCTTTAGTACTATATTTCTCATGATAGGGATGCCTGTCGTTTTTGCTGAGCCAAATGTTTGTTTTGCAAGAAGGTTGGCCACATTCAAGAAGTTTTCTCCAAGAAACTGTCCAATGGATGTCAATCAGATCGATAGCAACGATGCTGCGTTCCTTCACTAGTCGGTTTCTGATGAGTTGCCTCTGGTTCATACCTCTTGTAGTGTTTTCACTGCACAGGGGCAGCTCCAGATGTCTGTCATCCACACTGTCGCTCCTTGCTTATACAGGAACCAAAAAAGCTGTTCATTCAGTTGCGCGTCCAAAGCCAGGTTGTAAACTGCAGCTGGATAGTGGGACTATGGCTTCTTAGATTAATAGAGAGACGTTCGAGGAGCATAGTTCTCCATGGTTCAGTGCTCCGACATAGGCCCTCACTGCATACAATGGGGATCGCATTGCCATCAAGGGTACCTGTTTTTTGCTGATGCAATACCGATCTACCTCTAAGACAGTCCCAGTCATGGTGATCCACTCCTACGACAATCCTAACATTTTTGGCCTCGACTTTTTCGTCTTCAGACTTCAGATAACGTGGCGATGATTAAATCTTACGACAGTGTCATGAAGCTCTGTGTGACAAATTCCACCAGCTTTTTGAGGACTCGCTGAGTATAGCTAAATTTTTTTTCGCTGACATTACCTTGAAGGATGCGGCCCAGCCTAGGTTCATCAAATCTCATGAAGTTCCTCACGCAATTTGGGACAACAAAGCAGCATAGTTGTGTTGTATGCAGGACGTGGGCGTCCTTATGCCCATTTCTGCTGGTCAATAGGCATTGTTCCTCGTCATTGACAGGAAACCCAATGGTCGCCTTTGCCTGTGTGCTGGTTTTAAGTCCACCGTTAACACACAGTCATGGATTCCTATCCTCTCCCTCATCCCAAGCAGGTAATGGAAAAATTACAAGGGGGTGAGTTATTTTCCAACATCAATTTCTGGGATGTTTGCCAATGACCTTGCCGCAGTGGTAACATCAGTTCCCATCGTATCACCGAATTTAAGCGCTGTCGGGCTGAGCTAGCACTTTGATGGGTGAGCATCCGGTCTGCCAAGCGCTGCTGGCAAGCGGGGCGCACTCAGCCCTTCTGAGGCAAACTGAGGAGCTACTTGATTGAGAAGTAGCGACTCCTGTCTCGTAAACTGACATACAGCGGGGAGAGCTGTGTGCTGAACACGTGCCCCTCCATATCCGCATCCAGTGACGCCTGTGGGCTCTGGATGACACGGAAACCAGTCGGTACCTTCCTATTGCGTCGCTTCGGCGTTGGTTTCCCCAGTGTGACCCGTTTTATGCCTGACAGGGTTTGTCCTTTTACACACATCAAATGAGCAGACACATGTACTAGTTCCAGCATCTCTGCAGCATGTTGGAATTGCTTCGCAAGGGTCACTGGGGTATCATCCATACAAAGCTGTTGGCCAGGAGCACTGTACATGGTTGGATATGAGCAAAGACAATGCAGGATCACAAGCTGGAAGGACTGTTCTGAGAACTTGCCTGCTCCTCTCAATCAGTTTTTCGACTGGCCCTGACTGTATGGCCCCCACCAACGGATTCACATCGATTTCACTGGACCACTTTGGGCTCCAGGAGGCTTATCATAGTGGATACCTTTTCCAAATTTCCTTTTATGGTCCTTCTGACTTCCATGACGTCAGCCAGCATGATCCAGGCCTTGGCGACTATTTTCCGCCAAGAAGGATTGCCTGCCATCCTTGTATCGAATAATGGCCCACAATTCACCTCCGCTGAATTTGCATCTTTTCATAAGTCTAACAGCATCGCCCATGTCGGGACAGCGCCTTTTAACCAAAGTCCAGTGGGGAAGCAGAAAGATTCCTGTGAACTTTCAAGTCTCAAATGACAGAGCTATGGCCATCCTACTCCAAAGAATGCATTGCCCCTGTCTCCGTTACTGTATGACACCTCAGAGCGATAAGCCTGCGTCTCCTCCAACCTCCACACACCCACGACTCCCTCTCCTCCATTCCTCCTACATTCAGGACCAATAATGAGGTGTAATTTCAGGTTTTTCACAGGGGTGATTCATGAGTGTCTGGGATTGTCGTCCTCTCTGCAGCTAGAGCTAAATATGTTATTTAGCATGGAATGGAGTGTCATCAGCACAGGCATCAAGATAAGCTATGCCCTCGTGCTTCTCCTGCCCCATCTGCTGACTTTTGTTACTGAGCAGACATGGACAGGAGCTGCCTCTCTTGGCAGTTCCCCACAACGGATGTCATACCACCAGCCCAGCGCTCCCTGCAGATCTTCAACGCAAGGCCTATCACTGTCGCTGCTATCGCCGACTTGGGGGCTTGCACCATCTCTGATTCAGGCTTCACTCCTTCCACCACTGCCTCACCACTCCTGCCATGCAGCCCTATGGGTGCCTCTTCCAACATCGCCACCAGTGGTACTGCTGCCAGTTCATTCGCTGGCCCTGTCTCCACACCCCCTGCCTGCTTCGCAGCAGGCTTCATCTGCATCATCATCTCCAGAGACTTCTCTGTACCTGGACTCCCCTCCGCCACAGCAGGAGCCCCCTCAGCTGTGTGGGCATCTGGCGCATGCTGCTTGTAGGTCTTCCTCCAAGTTCCCTGGAGAATCACGCAGCGGGAGTGGGACTGTGGAATCCACACCTGGACTGCCTGCAGCACCCAGCCTCCAACTAGGGTGTTCCGCCCATCGCTGCCATGGCCACGCACACTACACTACCATGGTTCAGTATTTTGTGGGGGATGAGTATCATCAATGACTGTAACATGGCGCACGGCATTTCACGACAAGGAATGAAATGACGTTCAGCTCACGGCCAAGAGGCGGTGGCACTACCACCGTTTAATAGCGCAGGTGCGACCACCCTTAAGCCGCTTCCGTGATAACCCCAGCAACACTAGCCAACGAACATACAGAAAATAGTAATCTACTGACTACGAGCTAATCACCGCGGGCTCTCCAGCGGCCTGTGTACTCCTGCATGCCCCCCACAGCGAGGTCAGGCTGCAGTCTCGTGAGGTGTTTGGACTCACTGCTTGTTTCTAAGGACATATACAGATCTGAGGTGACAGTACTGTATGAATGTGATAGGGAGCGAGTGTACAATTCCGTCTGACAGTGTTTGTATTCAGATCCTGCGTGTACTTCAGTAGAGAAATGACTTGTTGAGTCCATGCTGCGTCGAGTTGCTGCTCTGCGCCGGGCAAAAATAAGTCGAGCACGTTTTTAGTAGGTATTTCATGACTTTTGTCACTTCAGTGTAATAAACATCTTCTGTAGATTGCCCTTATCCAAAGGAAGGACGAATATTCATGAAAATTCATGAATATATTCGCAGTAACTGAATCTTTCACAGTGTGGCTTTTGTGTACTTTTCACAGAGCTTCTTGTAATCAGTAGTACTTTACAACATTTTGTTATCTTATATTTCCTGATTTTCTCAATCACGTTAGTTGCCATCATCTTTCCCCTCAGGATCCGACGTCTCGCAAATCAACGTTAAACAAATTTATCCAGTATGGCTCGAGATGGCACTTTTGCACCTCCCTCGGAAGGGTTGAGTATATTTCACAGCCATATGTCGCAGTTCCTGCGTCATACCATTCTTAAAAGATAATAAAGGTGCATAATACCTCGCTTGAGCGCCTCTGTTAAGTGTCTAAATGTACGACACACTCGATAAACTGGCTGGAAGGAACGCCAGTTCTTCCTTTGCAGTAGCATTAATATTGAAATGTGTATAATTAAATGCATAATTAATAAAAAAACAAGTCTATAATGTCGTTGCAACGGGATCCACAGCCTTGATAAACTTCCTGAAAGGAATAAGTTTCCTGCAGTGTGTACAAATAACGCAAAAAGTAAAACGGAGATAAATAACAGCCAATTCAGGAAACTCATTTCTTTCAAGTTCATATGTTCAGTTGTGTGTGAAATCTTATGGGACTTAACTGCTAAGGTCATCAGTCCCTAAGCTTACACACTACTTAACTTAAATTATCCTAAGGACAAACACACACACCCATGCCCGAGGGAGGACTCGAACCTCCCCCGGGACCAACCGCACAGTCCATGGCTGCAGCGCTTTAGACCGCTCGGCTATTCTTTCAAGTAATTTAGAATGGTTTTATTAGGGTTAAGCAGAATACCTTCGGGTTCTCCAACTTCTTTTAGTTTGCAGGTATTTGAGAGTGGTGCCATTCATAACACCAGTGATCACGAGTGATTCCCAACGACATCCTACACACTTTGCTTGTCCATTATAGCATCCCATAAGTTCTTCTAAAATATGGACAACGTGATGTCGTGTTGTTCGTAGATGAGTACGGTTGTACTTGCAAGCAGTCACTTGGGTTTGTGTAAATATATGTCCTAGTGATGCTAAATGTTATTATCTGCACATAAAGAAACGTTTCATCTCAAGAGCGTACCCAGGATGTGATCTAGGGGGGGGGGGGGGGCAGTGAAAAACTGCTTTTAATAAACATTTTAAATAGAAGAATGCACTTGTACAATCCGAGAAAACATGCAGCATTTCTTATAAAATAAAACAGTAAACTAGTGAAAAACTGCGAATATCTTCTAGGAGGAGGGGGGGGGGCAGCTGCCCCCCCCCCCTGCCCCTCGCTGGGTACACCCATGTTTCATCTTCTCAATAACCTTCAATTCGTGACATGCACCCTTAATTTTCGTATATGAAATTACTGAATTCACTCACGGCACTTTTGTTGCTTTTGTCTGCAGTCTCTTTCAGAACTCAAGTTAGTAATCAAATTAACTAATTTAACGAAATTGGACCTTGAATTGCTGGTGTACCCATGTATCACCACAATAAGTAAAAACAGTGAATAGTTGAGGGAGTATGAATGAGAACAGTAGCGTGTTTAAGTTTACAAAGATAATGACAAGTTTTTATTCATCCTCTTATAACTACAGCGAGCTGAAATCTTACAAAAATAGATAAAAACAAGTTAGAGAAGGGACGGTGCTTGATTGGCAAAACCTTCATTGAGGTGGAAACTATACAAATTATCCCCCCAATTAATCCCTTTTACAACGCAATCTGGCTTTGTTTACTTCAATCCACTGTGAGGCCCAATTCTGTTCGCATGGAATCAACTACGGTCAACTACAACACAAGATATGGTTCACCGGAGAACAGGGAGCTGCGAACATCATTTAACAACCCTACGCCGGTGCAGCAATACTTTACCCTTTCACCTTGATTCAGGCGGCAGCAGAAAACGGCACGCTATAGGCGAAAAGCGGTGCACTCCGGCTGCTGTAATCTTCTGACACATCCACGAAAATTTGGAAAAT
Source organism: Schistocerca serialis cubense (assembly GCF_023864345.2). Lineage (NCBI taxonomy): Eukaryota > Metazoa > Arthropoda > Insecta > Orthoptera > Acrididae > Schistocerca > Schistocerca serialis. The sequence goes on along the minus strand of NC_064642.1, from coordinate 399,468,126 downwards.
ATACAGACTGGCGTTCTGATTATTAGAACGCGGTAAGCTTCCCTATCAGAGCCCTGGAATCCAGGCAGATTTCAGTGTGAAGTGCAGCCATTCGCTGGTCTGGCCAAACCAATTTGACTCACTGGTATTACAGCGCCTGGTGGAATTGTCAAACGTCAGACGACCAACTCAGGATGAATAAGTTCACCCTCATACACACGATATGTCCGAGATGAGATGCAGTTCCACTGCCGGTACATTTGGAAACTGCCACTGTTGCAGCTGAAGACCACAAGCCTCACCCAATATGTTCAAATGGCTCTGAGCACTATGGGACTTAACATCTATGGTCATCAGTCCCCTAGAACTTAGAACTACTTAAACCTAACTAACCTAAGGACATCACACAACACCCAGTCATCACGAGGCAGAGAAAATCCCTGACCCCGCCGGGAATCGAACCCGGGTCACCCAATAGGGAAAGACCTGAAGTTCTCCACCAGGGGAGGATCAGAAGACCAAAGCAGGCAAAGGATCACAATCACTTTCCCCCAAGCGTCAGTACGAGAGCAGAATTAGCAACAACGAAAAAAAAACCGCCTCCACATTGTACAAACCAGTCGAACTATCCTCTACTCATTGAATCTACCTTCTTGACTGTCCTGTTGGCCTGGTAGCCAATTCAGACACATCAGAGGGGGGAGCAAGCCTCTGCTTTGCATATTCTGAGAGGAGCCAATCAGCGACTCAAAATCTCTCTTGTCTAAAAAAAAAACAACAACATTTTAGACTAGGGAGGCGTCGTTCCAATAGTAAGTGTGGCCATATTTCGGGGAAAAATATCTACATAGACGGATCTGATCTTTCCACGAAAACCATTTCCAATTTCTGAAATAAGGCTGTTAAGCTTCCCAGACAGTCATACCAATGAAATATATGCTTTTTGCCGCTAGCTAAAAGAACCTGGCGACTTCCTGGCGTCAGAGAAGTTACGGTCTTGCCTCCACTAAACACGTGCACCAGCCGCTCTGTCTGAATCGTCTCAGCTTCTAACATGAGAGTGGCTGGAGTTTTATGGCTGTCCCACCGTTTGCACAAAAACTCAGATTACAACACTCTCTCTTAAATGGCTTCCTCCACCCACATTATGCCAACTGGCCACCTTCCCAACAGTCTGTCGCCTGGCCCAGGTAAAATGTTTTGCGAGCCGTTGCCCTCCTGCTCCAAACCTAAGTGGGAATAGGAGAGTGCCATGGCCCAAAGTCCCTCTACAAATACGATCCACAGAGTGTTGCTTTATAGAATTGCCGGCTGGTGTGGCCGTGCGGTTCTAGGCGCTTCAGTCTGGAACCGCGGGACCGCTACGGTCGCAGGTTCGAATCCTGCCTCGGGCATGGATGTGTGTGATGTCCTTAGGTTGGTTAGGTTTAAGTAGTTCTAAGTTCTAGGGGACTGATGACCTCAGAAGTTAAGTCCCATAGTGCTCAGAGCCATTTGAACCATTTATAGAATTACTCGCACAGCCAGGTTGCTGGACACAGCGTTTATGACCCACAATCCATCTTTCTCCCTATTCTCTGTCGCCTCCACTACGTCCCCTTCGTTACAGGTTTCCCACAGGCTACACACGCAGTTATATGAACATTCTGTCAACAATTTCCTCGTGTAAAAAGTCATAAACCACACATATAAAATGCAATTTGGGGAACACCGAGATTATAACCTAAAATGTGAATATTAATCTGACTGACAGTGATGTTAAAGTGAGAAAGTGGCATGCCCTTTCTCATACTCTCTAAAATGAAACTGAGTTCGAAGCCAGTTCTTGAAACAAGTCCTCTCTTAGCCCCCTTTCTTTCTCCATATACAGGGCGTTCAAAGTACAGGGGAATCAAGACAATGTTTGGCAGTTTTGTACTTATTCGCCTTTTAAGCGCTATTTATGAAGCATATTTCAGAGAATAAAAGATTCATATCCAGATACTGTAAATAACTGCTATAGGATTGATAACACTTTAAGCATGAACGGAAGCAGTCTTTAGTTGAGAGCACAACAGAAACGTATCCAGTGTCACAGATTTGCATGGTTTCTTTTTCAGTATCTGAGCTCTAATTGAACTAGACTGATAATTATTAGTGATCCGTCCGACGATGTGGAAGATACCGCATCGGAGTATCTGAGTTATAACTCAGGTAAGCTAATACATTGTAAATTTGATAGATAAGAATTAACTAACAAGTTGATGATCAGACTTTCACAATCATTGTATTTTCTGTTATCATATTTTTCCGTTAATGCAGGAGAGAATGCAGTTGCTGAGGAAGGTACTGTATCTGCAGTAGCTAATAATTGCGTCTCTAATGAAGACGGAGAAGAGAGTAGAGGAAGTATACACTCTCGACATCCTGAGAAGTGGAAGATGAGTGTTAAACAACGGCAGCAGGACTGTGGGCAAGAGTGAACTACGAGGAATCGTTCAAAGTGGCTCTGAGCACTATGGGACTTAACATCTTAGGTCATCAGTCCCCTAGAACTTAGAACTACTGAAACCTAACTAACCTAAGGACATCACACACATCCATGCCCGAGGCAGGATTCGAACCTGCGACCGTAGCAGTCCCGCGGTTCCGGACTGCAGCGCCTAGAACCGCACGGCCACCGCGGCCGGCTACGAGGAATGGCGCAAGAGTTCCAGGCAAAAGCGTTCCTGCTGAAAATTGCAATGTCCAGTCAGCTTAAAGAAAAAGAGAGACATAACAAATTCCATGCCTTCTGTAAACTTAGTGGCTACAGCCGGTAAAACATGTATCTTCGAGGACTTATTCAGCCAGGCCCGATGATGAAGTCTCGGAAAACAGTTGGTTCCGGAAACCCTAAAGAAGTTAGCTTCAAACTTTTCTTAAGGGTTGGAGTGAGATCTGTAAAGGTGTGTAAGCTCTGCACGCAATAATATAATCCTGTATTCAGACTTTTGTACCGGCCGAAAGAAGGACATTTAAATGTCATTATCTCTTGTGAAATTATGTCAAGATCTGAGCGTGAAGCTTCAGGCATGGATCACAAATTCTTGGCATCAGGACATTCATACGTACTCACCTGATGATAGTGATTTGTTTTAGTGGAGGAAGTCAGTAGGTAAATTTATCACAGTTACGCGCCAAATTGTATGGATATCGTTAAGCCGGCCGGAGTGGCCGTTCGGTTCTAGGCGCTACAGTCTGGAACCGAGCGACCGCTACGGTCGCAGGTTCGAATCCGGCTTCGGGCATGGGTGTGTGTGATGTTCTTAGGTTAGTTAGGTATAATTAGTTCTACGTTCTAGGCGACTGATGAGCTCAGAAGTTAAGTCGCATAGTGCTCAGAGCCATTTTTGATGGATATCGTTAAACAAGTCATACTTGAGATCACTGAAATGAAATACTCGGAGTTGCTATCCTCCAGAAAGTTGTAGAATTCAGTAACGAGCAGAAAAAAATCTGGCACTGAGTACATTCCTAAATGCTGCTGCACACATTATTGAATGTCTTACAATGTACAGCATAGGCTGATTGCTGAGGTGATAATCGCGGCTACCGACCTACAATACGTTAAACACAAGTCAACAATAAGTATAATTAGCTTTGTAGCTACATTTCCTACATTCATTTCGGAAAAAAATTACGCTTTAGAATACTCTAAGTTCGGAAGTTTGTGTTACAGTGAAATTTAATTACGCTAGGAACTGAAACAGAGTTTGTAATTCGCCTTAACCGAAATTCGTGTTAACCGATAAAACATACCATAAGAACTAATGTATTCCTGGTGGGACCAATATTTTTTTTTCGCCTTAAGGGGCTCTGGAAAGACTCAAAATCATGAAAAGTTCAATTTTTACTTTTTTGCGTTTTCTGAATCTGCAGACTATTACCTTTTAATAGATATATAATTTATTCAATTCCGAAGACTACAACTATTTTTAAATTTTTTTTGAAATCTGTTCTACATGGGCGTGACCCACTGTGGCGCTGTTAAACTGCTGTCAAATGGTGTTATTATTAACGTCCGTGTTCATCAGGTACATTTTAGTGATGTGAGATAAAGTATGTGTTGTGGCTAACCTGTGATGATTCAATATATATCGCTGGTGTGATTGTCGATTGTTTCATGTTTATTTACTCTGTCGTTATCTCGAAAATATTCGTAATTAATTCTGTTTCTTGAGTCTCTGTTTTGTTGAAGTATAATAATGAGTAAAAGTAAAGTTATTAGAAATCCTCTGAAGGCTTTTAAGAAAAGGAGAAATGTTGGAAAGCCAAAGGTATGTGTTATTACTGTAAACAATAAAGACGATAACCAAGTGAGTGAACCTAACCTCTCAAGTACACCTGCCCATAGCAGTCAAAGTGGGAAAGAAAATACTTCACAGAAGGAGCTTGGTTCAATGAGTGAAAACTATGAATGTTTTATGGCGAATCGGATGTGAATGAAATATTTGATAAGTCGGTTCTCAAAGGAATTTTTTCAAACTGTGTAAGATGTATTCATTGTAGTGAAGTTGGTCTGGAACTCTCCATAATAAAGCACGTAGGACTTGCTAGTGAAATACAACTGAAATGTGATAAGTGTTCATACATGACCATCTTTTGGAACAGTGTTGCAGTAACTGCAACTGAAGAAAATGGTAGCAAAATCTACGAACACAACAACGAGCGATGCTTGCTTTAGACAAGGAACGCCTTCGGGCTGCAGACAGGGCTGTAAAGAGTCTAGAAATACAACCAAGAGTAAACAGGAGGAGGAACAAGAGGAAGCTGGAGGAGGAGTTGGCAGAGGATGAAGATAATCCATCCTATGGACCTGGAATGCACTAAAAAGTTAATCCAATCTTTGTCGCTCGATTCCCAAAACTTTTATTTTCTCATAGTAATTACATGTTTTCTAAGGATCTTCCAAACATATTTGTTTCAAAGTTTCAGTAAATGTTACACAGTACCTTCTGCATAATTTAACACAGCCTTTTTCCAAAAAACTGTATATTTTTGAATATATAAATAAAAAAATTGCAAAAAAATGTTGTGAATTTTCATTACAATTGAAAAAAAAATCATCTTTAATAACTGAACTAAAATTTTGTAAAATCCCTGTGTTAAGTTGTGGCCCATATTCCAATAAATAATCTGTAAAAAGTTCAACTTCCTACCTCAAATACTTTGTGAGGAAAGATGTAATTTATAAGCGTTATTTTAACATTGCAAGTATAGGGCGTTCCGGAGCCCCTTAACCGCGAGTACGTCTTATGCGAGTTCGCGCTAACTAGGTTATGCTGTATAACTCTTGATATCGACCTACAAATGCAGTTATCTTTTCCTCGTCTAGGGCCACTTCGGCAAATAAACTTCAGTTTCGCACGTCAAAAGAGTTACGATTTGAATGACGTGCAGTGTCACGACACTTGCTGTACCGCACTAGCGACAAGGAACTTCGCGACGCCGCACGGCGCGTCACAGTTGGGCAGCTGGTCAACTTTGCCTCGCAGTGCTGCGCTGCGCAGTTGCGCTACTGCGTCGAGCGTTCTGTCGCATACGACCTCACATAAACAATATTTGGTCGCGTCGTTCCGCTCCGTTCTGCTGCAGTGCCGTTCCGCTACGTGCGGTATTACCTTTAGACCAAGAGAGCGCTGTCCCTTTACAAGACGAAAGGTTTTTAGTACGGGGAGCTCCCCGCCGAATTGTTGCCCACCACAGTAACGCTTTTGCAAAAAATGTGTGTGAATTCTTAAGGGACCAAACTGCTTAGGTCATCGGTCCGTAGACTTACACACTACTTAAACTAACTTAAGCTAATTTATGCTAAGAACAACACTCGCACACACACACACACACACATCCCCGACGGAGGGTGGGCCGTGCAGTCCGTGACATGGCGCCTAAAACCGCGCGGCTACTCAGGGCAGCCGGCACGGTAGCTCAGCGTGTTCGGTCAGAGGGTTACGCGCCCTCTGTAATAAAAAAACTGAGTTAATCGATCATCAACGAACTTAAACGGATGTCTTACAACGTCCGCCCCGAGCAGACGCAACGAACAAAAGCGAACAAAATGAGATAAAAAAAAGGGCGGCACGCTTTTGCACATTCAGCCTCTAACTTGAGGAATAAAGCATTCAAAATCTGCCTCATAGTGATTGTACTCAACAGCGCCATCTGGTAACCGCTGTCTACAAGTTACGGCTCATAGGTACCCAGAGGACAATGTAGCAGGACTGGGCGCTCCGTTTTTAGAGGCAACTGCGGGGGCTGCGACTCTATACAGATAGCAGACAACCGTCACCAAGCGATCAGTCTGGCCCGTAGGCATCCTTTAAAAACAATCGCTCTCTCTCTCTGACGCTAAGGAGCCCGAAGATGAAGTGTAACGGAACACCAACAGTGAAACATGTCATCGTCTTCTCCTTCCGGTGAGAGCAGGGTTTTTATGACGCCTGGTGATGGGCGTAGAAGATTCTGGAGGCGACTATCTACGTACATCTCAGGCATGCAGTCCCTCGGTTTCAGGATGGAGGAGAATCAGTCATGTATGAATATCTGGTGCGTCTCTCTCCGTCGAGGATAATTTAAAGACTGTAATAATATCGCGACACGATGCTCTGCATGACATGTTGAACCACAACATTAAAAACACATCCAGATAAATACCAAAACGAGAGTCGAAGTATTAAATTTTACGTTTAAGAAATCGTTCACGTTGGAGAACCGTACAAACATACCGTCGTTTGACCATCGAACAGACTTCCATATAGACGACATAGCAATAAGCATCCGGCGCGCTGGGTAGTCGCGATGTCTCAGGCGCCTTGCCACGGTTCGTGCGGCTCCTCCCGTCGGTGATTCGAGTCCCACGTCGGGCATGGGTGTGTGTGTGTGTGTGTGTGTGTGTGTGTGTGTGTGTGTGTGTGTGTGTGTGTGTGTTGTCCTTAGCGTAAATTAGTTTAAGTTAGATGAAGTAGTGTCTAAGTCTAGGGACCGATAACCTCAGCAGTTTGGTCCCACAGGAACTTAGCACAAATTTCTAAATTTTCCAATAAGCATCCGTGGCGTAGAGAAAAAACTGAAAGAACTGAAAACAAGTAACCATGACCGGATGGGATCCGACTTCGGTTTTACAAAGAGTACTCTACAGCACTGACCGCTTACTTAGTTTGCATTTATCGGGAATCTCTAGCCGAGCACCAAGTCCCATCCAACTGAAAAAGGCCCTGGAGACACCTGTGTACAGGAAGGGTAAAAGAACACACCGAAAAATTACAGAGCAATATCCCTAAAATCGGTTTTATACAGGGTTCTTGAACATATTCTGAGTTCGAAAGTAATAAATTCACTTGAGACACCTTCTTTTCACAAGGCAGCACAAATTTAGGAAACATCGGTCATGCGAAACTCAGTTTGCCCTTTTCTAACATGAAATCCTACGAACTATGGATGAAGTGCAACAAATAGATTCGACATTCCTAGATTTCCAAAAAACATCGGACATGGTAACCCGCTGCAGCCTTTTAACGGAGGTACGAGCATATGGAATAGGTTTCCAGATATGTCAATGGCTCGAAGACTTCTTAAGCAATACGGCCCAGTATGTTGTCCTCGACGACGAGTCTTCATCAGAGACAAGGGTATTGTCCAGAGTGCCCCAGGGAAGTTTGATAGGACCTCTATTATTCTCTGTCTACATAAATGACCTGGCGGACTGCGTGGGCAGCAATCTACAGTTGTCGGCTGATGACGCTGTGGTGGACGGGAAGGTGTCGAAGCTAAGTGACTGTAAGAGGATACAGTATGACTTAGATAAAATTTCCAGTTGGTGTAGTAAACGACAGCTAGCTCTAAATGGGGAAAAATGTGAATTAATGCGGATGAATATAAAAAACAAACCAGTAGTGTTTAGATATAGCATTAGCAGTGTCCTGCTTGGCTCAGTCACGTTGTTTAAATATCTGAGCGTAACGTTGCAAACCGATAAGAAATGGAACAAGCATGTGAGGATAGTGGTAGGGAAGTCGAATGGTCGTCTTCGGTTTATTAGGAGAATTTTAGGAAACTGTGGTTAATTTGTAAAAGAGATCGCATTTAGGACGCTGGTGAGACCTATCCTTGAATACTGTTGATGTGTCTGGAACCCGTAATAAGTCGGATTAAAGGAATGCATCGCAACTGTTACGGAGATGCTTCGTGAGCCCAAATGGGAATCCCAGAAGGGAAGGCGACGTTCTTTTCGAAGAACACTCTTGAGAAAATTTAGAGAGACAGCATTTGAAGCTCACTGCAGAACGATCCAGCTACCACCAACATACATTTCGCGTAAGGACCACGAAAATAAGATCCAAGAAAGTAGGGCTCATACGAAGGCATATGGATAGTTGTTTTTCCCTCGTTCTGTTTGTGACTGGAACAGAAAAAGAAATGACTAGTGGTGTTACCACCACGCGTCGTACAATGGCTTGCGATATACAGGGTGGAGAGAAATTCACGCACTCGGGCTTCGCAGCGTAACTCCTCACATGCCAGTGATAAAAAAAAATGTCTGTCACAAAATTTCGTCCGGCAAATACATCCGGCCGAAAATAGACGTTAAAGAGTGTCAATCCAGCTACGACCATCGACCTGTTATCACGACAAACATGATTATCCGACCAGTCGACATGATTCCGTTGATAGAGGATGACTCTGAGCCCACTGTAATAGCGATTGATGATATCGTTGTGTCAAAATGGAAACACGGACAGGTCGCTTGTGTCAGTATGGGAACACAGCCCCATATTCAACAAGTAGGTAGGCTACCCTAAACGATATGCTCCCAGTACTTATGTCTGCACCAGTCATTAGATTCTCCACATGCTGCCGATTATACTCCTTTACAGAGAAGGAAAGCCTCCGACTTCTATATTTTATGAGAAGGAATAGGACACCGCGTCACCTACACGTGGCTACAGCCGACCTTCAACCAAATTAAAAAAAAAAAAAAAAATGGTTCAAATAGCTCTGAGCACTATGGGACTCAACTGCTGTGGTCATAAGTCCCCTAGAACTTAGAACTACTTAAACCTAACTAACCTAAGGACATCACACACATCCATGCCCGAGGCAGGATTCTAACCTGCGACCGTAGCAGTCGCACGGTTCCGGACTGCGCGCCTAGAACCGCGAGACCACCGCATCCGGCCAACCAAATTCCATAGATACTCACAACAGTAGCACGCAAGCAAGAGACAAGCGTAATCGTTTTCGAGATGTCCGTTCCCAGAAGCCGGGACGTAACAACTTCTCACTGTCAGTGTGCCGGCCGCGGTGGTCTAGCGGTTCTAGGCGCTCAGTCTGGAACTGCGCGACTGCTACGGTCGCAGGTTCGAATCCTGCCTCGGGCATGGATGTGTGTGATGTCCTTAGGTTAGTTAGGTTTAAGTAGTTCTAAGTTCTAGGGGACTGATGACCACAGATGTTAAGTCCCATAGTGCTCAGAGCCATTTGAACCAATCACACGGCCATCACTAGCACAGAGGCAGCTTTCATCAGGAAACACAACATACTTCCATCCTGCCCTCCAGTGATCTCTCGCTTGACAACACTAAGTCGCAAATGGCGCTGTTTTGGGGCCAGTGGAATGCATGCTACGGGCCGTCTGGCATGGAGCCGTCCTTGAAGTAACCGATTTGTAACAGTTCGTTGTCACCGTAGTGTCAATTCCTGCTTCAGATGCAGTACGATGGGCCAGAGCCTTACGCCGGACACAATCCTCTTCCCCCTCGGTAGTGCCACGTGGCAGGCCCGCGAGCGTACGTTCTCGTGACCACTGCTGCCTGCAATGATGTACAGTGGCTACATTCCTGCAAAGTCTTTCTGCAGTATCGCAGAAGGAACATCCAGCTTCTCGTATACCTGTTACACGACCTCATTCAGAGTCACTGAGGTGCTGATAATGGCAAATTTGTCGCCTTAAATGCATTGTTGACTAACATCAGTTCACTCTGCAATCTCAAAGGTAGCAAGCGCTCTCGATCATTACAGCGTCAGTTTTAAACAAACTGATTTGTACCCCCATAGTAGCGCTACTAGCGCCACTGTTATGCGACTGGCCTGAAATTTCAATAGACATGATCTCTCAGATGTAGAAACATGCCTACCAACTTTATGTCGCACAACTCCTTCTTGATGGTATGATTTTTTTTTTCTGTCAGTGTAGCTGTAATTTCTGCAGCATTCCCGGTGTGAATATTGTTCCCTGGAATTTTACAAGAATTGTCGGATGTCGGTAGATTCATGCTGCGATATTTCGGCGAGTCGTTTAGCCATTTTCAGGTGTATACTTATGAAAATACACTCCAAGATCTCGCTGGAGAATGTGTGCTGTACTCCTGAAGATAGCTAGAAGGCAGCCGAAATACCGCGGCGGCAATTTACCGACTTCAAGAAGTACCCGTAATTCTATGGAACAAACAAAACTGTTTGAAACGTTCTGCGCCATACGTGTATGAAAAGTCGCACCAGTTGTACGAAGGAGATCCACTGACTCCAGATATACTAGCATACGTTGGGGTGTCCTGCTGCGGGATACTCTCTGAAAACCAGCCTTGGCTGTGGCTAAGACATTCTCAACCATTCTTTTTTCTCGTTAGTCCTGCTGTAGCGAGGTATGTAGGTGGCCTTCTTCGTACTTCGGAGAGAATTAATTTTTAATCAGAACGACGTGTCTACGAGACGTAAACAAAGACAAAGCACAAATAGGACGTGGAAGGGGATGGAAAAGTGGGAGGTCTGCCACTGTCGACCATATCGTTTATACCAGGTGTACTGGGTGTGTGAAACAAACATTTTGGAAGTCTGGAAGAGGAGTAGTGAGGTACTGCCACGTGACGTGAACTTGATAGATTGGTAGTACCGTTTCTGTTGCTAACAGAAGAAAAGACTGTGTGAACATGCCAGGATGCATTTCTCCTACACACTGCTGTTAGAAGAGAATATGCATGTCTGCACTGGTGACACTCAGGAAGCATTTGGACAAAGAAAGTACAAGAAAGCCCTTAAGGATTAATCGCAGCTGTAATTTACCAACTGACATGAGGGCGCCGCGAACAAATACAGCGTTTATTCGGCAATTTTGAACATGATGTATAGTCTACATACACCTCTCTAGCACTTTCCTGTTTCTCGTATTCTTTGCTGCAGCTAATTAGATGAAATTTTACTTAGCGATAGTTACTCTGTTTTCGTAATCTAACGAGATCAAAAGCACTAATAAAGTAGTTCCCAAAATGAAAGTCAGCAAAGTATTAAAGTAAGGGATAAGTGAGAGTACTATTTACGTCAAAAAATGGCTCTGAGCACTATGCGACTTCTGAGGTCATCAGTCGCCTAGCACAGCACTCCGTCTTCAGGCCACAAGTGGCCCATCGGGACCATCCGACCGCCGTATCATCCCCAGTCGCCTAGAACTTAGAACTAATTAAACCTAACTAGCATAAGGACATAACACACATCCATGCCCGAGGCAGCATTCGAACCTGCGACCGTAGCGGTCGCTCGGTTCCAGACTGTAGCGCCCAGAACCGCACGGCCACTCCGGCCGGCGTACTATTTACGTCCTTTTCAGTGTATTGATATTGTATATCGTGGTCAGTTACGGTATCAGACTCATTCGCATTGTTACACTGTGTCCGAAAGTAGTTTAGACTAAATGATCTAAACCAATACTTCACAAGCCACCGCACGGCGTACTGTCCAGAGTACATTATCAGAAGCATATTGTCCCAATCCTCTTCTGTTCGCGGATAGTGCGCGTAAAAATCGTCTTTAGGTACGCGAGTTTACAACTCCCATTTTCACAAGTTTTACGAAGATGCCCATTACACGAAATATCTCTAACCTTCGTCATGGCCCCAATTCGACGAGGAAGATAAACAACAAGTTTCGTCAGGTACTGCATTTACAGAGCAGGAGCCATTCATTGACGATGAGAACCCAAAGGCTACCAGATATCAGCATGTTGATTGCTACATTTCACTCCCTGTTCCTGGTGGTCACAGGAGTTTACTATGATTTTAAGATCGGCTGAGTTAGTGGACTAGTCTAGGTGCGAAAGAGTGGCTGAGCGTTTGCCAAACCAGGAACGCTTGCATGCTGCCCTGTGAACACGGCGGTTGTCATCTCGGAAGGCAGAGGACTCCACGGCAGCAATTACTGTCAAGTTTGAAAGCCACTGTCATTGAGAAGGCGTGGCTCAAGTCTGCAGTTTTTGTTGGTTAGGATCTTTCTACGACCGCGCTTCTTTCTATGTGTGCACGGCTGCAACTGATACACCATTCCTTACAAGCGTGTTGGACAGTCCGCATTCATACACTAATCGTCAAGGGCACGTCCAAAAGCGATAGACCATTTCTGCCATTCTGTCACGTCTTCACGTAGGCCCATCTTACTGCACTGATTCCGAGAATCGACTGGCACAGACACACACACACACACACACACACACACACACACACACACACACCACTTCACTGCTGTAGCTAAATTACGTCAGCGGTAGAGATCACGTTACAGCCTGGTACTTGTTCTGCAACATCTGCAGCGCTCCAAGGAGTCCAGTGCGGCTTTTTTTTTTTTTTTTTTTAAAAAAAAGGAGGTGGGTAATACTTTGTACAGTGAGTTTACTTGGGTGAGAGTGACTGGTTTCTCCACTCTCCTTGTAACGTTCTCTCGGAATTTTCGGAGGGAGACTTTCCATGATGCAAACTGTCTTTCCTAGAGCGACTCCCAAGTTCTCTTTCTTTTACGTAATGGATACCGCAGCTCTTCTGTGAGTCATCTTTAGCATATTCCAACGTCGTAAAGTTCCCATAACGATAAACAATGCTCTCTAATCGTTGATCAGAGTATTTTAGAGCGACTCCTAAGTTCTCTCTCTTTTTTCACGTAACGGATACCGCAGCTCTTCTTTGAGTCATCTTTAGCATAATCCAACGTCGCAAAGTTCCCATAGCGACAAACAGTGCTCTCTAATCGTCGAACAGAGTATTTTGTAAGCCATTAACTTCGTGGAAGCGTCCAGCAAATGTTAGACATCTGCACTCAACACTGTTAAAATGATCTCGTTATACTGGTCCCACCTCCCTCTGAAGTAAAACTTTCCTCAATTTGACATTTCTTTTGAACGAAACAATGGTTTACTAGGCGTGGTTTTATTGCATTTGCTGTTCCCATTCCTTCTTCCGAACTTTTAGATGACTTACCTACATCATTGTGGTGTGATCTACAGTTTAACGTGGACGCCGAACAAGGACGTAACTTGATGCTTTATACGTATAAAAATCAATGCCAAGTGCGTTAGAAGCAGTGAATAAGAAAGAAAATCCTATTTATTACAGAGGAATGTATCCCGACCGTCTGGCAGTCTTTTGCTTAACCATCGAGCCACGCACGTCACTCTCTCTTGATACTCAGTATACTCGGTGTCCCAAAATGACATAGACAAGCTATTGGGACAGGTTTATTACATCTAATCAATAACAAAAAAGTCTAGCAGACTAGGGTTCCAAAGCGCAACCCATAAGAGTTATGAACACTTGTTCATCTTCGATATTATGAAACACATCCCATCTACACCAACCGCTTTGTTCTCATGTTTGGAAAGAGGTAGCATGGACCAAAACAAAGAAAAAATTATAGTAAACACGGCCTCGAAATAGCATGCCTTAAGAGCTATGAGCACTTGTTAAGTGTAAGAGATGTACTTCGCACTAGTGAAGATTAACAAGTACTAACAGCAAATAAAGTATGCATTTTAGACACCATGTTTACGAGACATTTTTCCTTGTTTTTATCAATACTTTCTCTTCCCAAAATGTAGAAAGTAAAGACCTTGCAGTAGATAAGATCTGTTTCGTAGTATTGAAAATGAACAAGTGCTCGATCATACTTCTTAAGGTATGCATTTTAGAGTCCATGTTTACTAGACATGTTTCACTTGTTTCTGTATAAGGAACCTGTTCCTAAAGTTATTCGGTGTTTTTTGAGACACCCTGTAATTGACTATTGTGACTGGTTCCAGGGCCTAGTCTTTAAAAGAACCAGAATAGACGAACAAATAAGCCACAGCCGAATTTTATAAGCCATCCCATCAGTTAAGAGGGCTAGAAATATCACTACAAACCTAAACTGGATGGGCGAGTGAGGATTCTAACCGTAATCCCTCGACCAGAAATTCAGTGTCAAACTCTGCGCCACGTCACCTGGTAGTTATTCGTACTGTTAATTTTGAATTCATTTAGCATTCTCGTGTTAGATGGACTTCCGCTTCGTCTTTCTTCATTCACTAAACTCGTACCATCATTACTGAAGAATGGAGACGCCTTCTCATTCTTCAGAACCAAGCTTGTAACATTCCTTGCTAGTATGTGTTCGTTTATACTCTCTTAGAATTTGTGCCATGGTTCATTTATATTTTGGTCCCAGAGCTCAACGTTTCCTATTGACGAATTGGATGGTTAGCAATTACTTCCTACGCAGTAATTTAGCTACATAACATACACGAAGGGAGAGACAGAATATTTTAAATACTAGTAAACACTGATTTAGAAATATCACTAAAAACATACACTCCTGGAAATTGAAATAAGAACACCATGAACTCATTGTCCCAGGAAGGGGAAACTTTCTTGACTTCCGGAAGGCGTTCGATTCAGTTCCGCACTGTCGCCTGATAAACAAAGTAAGAGCCTACGGAATATCAGACCAGCTTTGTGGCTGGATTGAAGAGTTTTTAGCAAACAGAACACAGCATGTTGTTATCAATGGAGAGACGTCTACAGACGTTAAAGTAACCTCTGGCGTGCCACAGGGGAGTGTTATGGGACCATTGCTTTTCACAATATATATAAATGACCTAGTAGATAGTGTCGGAAGTTCCATGCGGCTTTTCGCGGATGATGCTGTAGTATACAGAGAAGTTGCAGCATTAGAAAATTGTAGCGAAATGCAAGAAGATCTGCAGCGGATAGGCACTTGGTGCAGGGAGTGGCAACTGACCCTTAACATAGACAAATGTCATTTATTGCGAATACATAGAAAGAAGGATCCTTTATTGTATGATTATATGATAGCGGAACAAACACTGGTAGCAGTTACTTCTGTAAAATATCTGGGAGTATGCGTGCGGAACGATTTGAAGTGGAATGATCATATAAAATTAATTGTTGGTAAGGCGGGTACCAGGTTGAGATTCATTGGGAGAGTGCTTAGAAAATGTAGTCCATCAACAAAGGAGGTGGCTTACAAAACACTCGTTCGACCTATACTTGAGTATTGCTCATCAGTGTGGGATCCGTACCAGATCGGTCTGACGGAGGAGTTAGAGAAGATCCAAAGAAGAGCGGCGCGTTTCGTCACAGGGTTATTTGGTAACCGTGATAGCGTTACGGAGATGTTTAACAAACTCAAGTGGCAGACTCTGCAAGAGAGGCGCTCTGCATCGCGGTGTAGCTTGCTCGCCAGGTTTCGAGAGGGTGCGTTTCTGGATGAGGTATCGAATATATTGCTTCCCCCTACTTATACCTCCCGAGGAGATCACGAATGTAAAATTAGAGAGATTAGAGCGCGCACGGAGGCTTTCAGACAGTCGTTCTTCCCGCGAACCATACGCGACTGGAACGGGAAAGGGAGGTAATGACAGTGGCACGTAAAGTGCTCTCCGCCACACACCGTTGGGTGGCTTGCGGAGTATCAATGTAGATGTAGATTCCTGGGGTCAGATACATCACATGATCACACTGACAGAACCACAGGCACATAGACACAGGCAACAGAGCATGCACAATGTCGGCACTAGTACAGTGTATATCCACATTTCGCAGCAATGCAGGCTGCTATTCTCCCATGGAGACGATCGTAGAGATGCTGGATGTAGTCCTGTGGAACGGCTTGCCATGCCATTCCCACCTGGCGCCTCAGTTGGACCAGCGTTCGTGCTGGACGTGCAGACCGCGTGAGACGACGTTTCATCCAGTCACAAACATGCTCAATGGGGGACAGATCCGGAGATCTTGCTGGCCAGGGTAGTTGACTTACACCTTCTAGAGCACGTTGGGTGGCACGGGATACATGCGGACGTGCATTGTCCTGTTGGAACAGCAAGTTCCCTTGCCGGTCTAGGAATGGTAGAACGATGGGTTCGATGACGGTTTGGATGTACCGTGCACTATTCAGTGTCCCCTCGACGATCACCAGTGGTGTACGGCCAGTGTAGGAGATCGCTCCCCACACCATGATGCCGGGTGTTGGCCCTGTGTGCCTCGGTCGTATGCAGTCCTGATTGTGGCGCTCACTTGCACGGCGCCAAACACGCATACGACCATCATTGGCACCAAGGCAGAAGCGACTCTCATCGCTGAAGACGACACGTCTCCATTCGTCCCTCCATTCACGCCTGTCGCGACACCACTGGAGGCGGGCTGCACGATGTTGGGGCGTGAGCGGAAGACGCCCTAACGGTGTGCGGGACCGTAGCCCAGCTTCATGGAGACGGTTGCGAATGGTCCTCGCCGATACCCCAGGAGCAACAGTGTCCCTAATTTGCTGGGAAGTGGCGGTGCGGTCCCCTACGGCACTGCGTCGGATCCTACGGTCTTGGCGTGCATCCGTGCGTCGCTGCGGTCCGGTCCCAGGTCGACGGGCACGTGCACCTTCCGCCGACCACTGGCAACAACATCGATGTACTGTGGAGACCTCACGCCCCACGTGTTGAGCAATTCGGCGGTACGTCCACCCGGCCTCCCGCATGCCCACAATGCGCCCTCGCTCAAAGTCCGTCAACTGCACATACGGTTCACGTCCACGCTGTCGCGGCATGCTATCAGTGTTAAAGACTGCGATGGAGCTCCGTATGCCACGGCAAACTGGCTGACACTGACGGCGGCGGTGCACAAATGCTGCGCAGCTAGCGCCATTCGATGGCCAACACCGCGGTTCCTGGTGTGTCCGCTGTGCCGTGCGTGTGATCATTGCTTGTACAGCCCTCTCGCAGTGTCCGGAACAAGTATGGTGGGTCTGACACACCGGTGTCAATGTGTTCTTTTTTCCATTTCCAGGAGTGTAAATTGCGTCGGTGAGCGAGGTTCCTTACCCTAAAACCACAGATTTCTTCCTCTGTGCCATTCTTCCTCCCTATATCCACTGCACTGCGCAAAGCGTTGCCAGTGATATTTCTTGAACGTAAACCATGAGAGCTAACATCCCAAAGATGTTCGGGCTCACATTCGTCTCCTCTTCGTCGAAATGTCTTGGCTCAAACTCGTCCAGGGGTTGAACCGCACGTGTCGCATTACACGCTCTAAATTAGACACTTGTGACCCTTGATTAATGATAAAGTAGTTACAGAGCGTAGGGGAGCGACGCGGGAGAGCCGCGCCGCCTTACTTTTTTTTTTAAATGTCGTTTTGTTCTCTTTTGTTCGTTGCATCTGCTCGGGGCGGACGTCGTAAGACATCCGTTTAAGTTCGTTGTTGATCGATTAGCTCAGTTTTTTTATTACCGAGGGCTGCTAATCCTCTGACCGAACACGTTGAGCTACCGTGCCGGCTACTAGGCAAGGTCCTAGTGGAGGTGGTTTGCCATTGCCTTCTTCCGACCGTAATGGGGATGAATGATAATGATGAAGACGACACAGTAACACCCAGTCATCTCGAGGCAGGAAAAATTCCTGACCCCGCCGGGAATCGAACCCGGGACCCCGTGCTCGGGAAGCGAGAACGCTACCGCGAGACCACGAGGGGCGGACGGGAACTAAATTAACGACCCATAAATGATGTAGGCCACACAGTTGCTACCTGGTTTGAATAATTTTTATTCAGAAATCAAACTAATAGCGAAAGTGGTCGTATTTAGAGTTACTGTTACACTCGGGCGCATGTATATTTGATACAGTTCGATCATTCACAATCTCATCTCGAAACACAAGTCCAATACTCCGCCTCCTTAACTACACAAGAAAGTTAAGAGTTCACACCATGCGCGCGGCTGCTCACCGCTCAGAGACCCATCCCGCGATACCACACAACGCGAAATATTGTAAGTTGTTTCACTACCTAGCTACCTAAAGACCGACTGTCCGTTTTCGCGTCTCCATCCTAATTGTCCCCTTTGGTGTCTCGACCAGAACTGTCCCTCTGCGCGTCTCCGGCGTGCCGAGCATGGTCGCTCAACTGACTAGTGCAGTTCCCTTCCCTGAAGCCATCCATCTGATTGGCTACAGCTTATTCTACATTATTTTACATTTTAACATATTTAAATATTCAAAGTTTGACCAATTTCACGTTGTAAATAAAGTGACAATAATATCCATTACATAATAAACCTTATATTCTTGTACATGAGACCAATACAATTTCCTTCTTAGCTTTGAATGCCACTGTTAGTAGCCGTGCACCAATGTGCTTTCTGATTAATAAATAAAGAACAAAATTAAGTATTGTGCACTAAACTTTACAACAAATATTCTATTTCCTAATGATTCAATAAGGTGTTATGCTGTCATCGTTCAATGTGTTTTGTGTGGAGGAAACGATGATCTGACGCTTAATTGAAAATACTGATAATTTAAGTTTACTATATCTTTTAAACAAATAAAGTTCAGAGTTGATATTTACAACGTTTGTCATTTTAATGATGTGATTCTGTATGAAATGTCGATCGTTAAGATCGACCAAAGCGTTCAGATTTTAGCATTAAGGTCTTTGCTACAAAACTTGTTAATTTCACTTTAACAGTAAATCCTCAACTATTATCGATGTGATCAATATTCAAGTTTTATTGGGATCACCAAGAAAATTTGTGGAGGATGGCAGATTAAAATTGCTGTTGCTTGATTCCCTGCATAACTACAGAATTAAATAGTTTTCCCTTTATGGCAGATCTTAGTTCCGCCATATTTAACAGTACTACGTCTCTTTGGCCGCAAAAGCCTTCTACTGGGTTTCCCTATGACGTAGGTTCTCTTCTGTCTCATTCGCACACTACAGCGCTTAGGCCTTAATAGACAATAGACGCCTGTGAGTTTCCCATTTCGTGCTGAATCTGCACCCTTTGTGGCAAAAGGTTCTGGACGACAGGGTTCGTTTCACAATTCCTGTAGGCTGACTCTTTCGGCCATATATTTGAATGAGAGCGTAATGCTCATTATCTCACAACCAGGAATGGTGTTTGTGGCCGTAAAGTGGTTGTCTAGATTTCACTCCCTTCACATTGCTCTGCCGACGCATAGGCCTACTGAGTCGGAGTTGCTCAGTAAAAAACTAGTTTAAAGGAAACTGTCAAATGACAAGAGTTACAGCTCCGCCAAACCAATAATGCAAAATTACAGGGTGAGTATAATTCAAGTCCCAGTTTTAAAATGCTGTAAAAAGCAACCACTGCTCAGAATGATGTCAAACTCGAACGGAATATTATCGAAGAAGGGGAAACTTTATGGAAACAAAAAAGAGTGTAACGAAATTTTTTTCCACTGGAAGGCACTGTAGACATGCAGGGTGCACGGTGAGATAAACCTTTTGCATTTCTTTTATGTTTTCGTCATCTTTAAAGAGAAAGAGAAAAGATGAAGCGGTAGCCCATCATAGAGCCTATGCCTACCGTCAGGTATTTTTGATTTTCAGTTGTTAAAAAGCAGAGGATTTTTTCTGGTACCAGTAGGAGGAAGGAAGGATTCGCGCTCAGCTAGTGAACGAGTGAGAAGCACGCCATTTTTAGCGAGTAATTGTAGACCGCCATTTTGGGGTCGCTATGAATAAGTGAGGAGTATGTATTTCATATGTACACCGTTTATAAAAATACAGTATTGTTTTACTAACAGAAAGGGCGTGTGAGTTGTTATTTCAAATAGTACGATAATTACAAAAACTGGAGCCCACCTGTGTACTTTGGAAAATTACGAAGATCCGATAAGCTTAATGCGAACACGATCAAGACTTCAAAGGTGAACACGGCGACCAAACGTAGCATTATAAAGAATGGTAAGCACAAATCTACACCGGAGAAAGAAACTACTTCGCCCTGCAAAATAATATGAACTAATACGAGCTCATTTCCAGGCATAGCTCAGCTTATTGTGCTTGTCATTCACGCCGAAAAATTATCTCATTAATTCAATACATTTTAAAAAGCCACGCATTTCAACATTTTATTATTATCTATTCCATTATATTATTATATTATAAGGCCGTTTCTCATTTCTATCTGGGTCGCTCGACATGACTGTCTCAAAGCAGGAACGAGCGTTGCTGCTACAGCTCTTTTGCAATAACGGTGACTGTAGGCCAGTAGTTCTGCAGAAATTCCGGACACTCAAGAGTATGAAACAAAATGTTCGCAAGATGTCTGCCAAGAGTCTGGAGGAAATAATTACAAAATTCGAAAAGACAGTTTCGTTTGAACTGCAACGTGGCGGAGGGAGCAAAACAATTGATACAACGTCAGTAGAAGATGTAACCACCCACTTCAGGAGGGGTCTAGCGGTGGAGTGCAGACATGCAGTGCGTGGGGCATTGACCAAACGTAAGACGTGCCTCTGAGCACGGTGTGCAAAAGTCTCCGAAACATCTTATATTGCTCTCCAAACAAAATGACACATGTTCTGTAGTTGCTCCATGCTCACTTACCAGTAAGACAAACGTTTGCTCTAGTACTTCTTGCTCGAATAGAAGTCAACAATGAACGGCCATGAACATTCTGTGGACAAACAAAGCCCATTTCCATCTCTAAGGACATATCGATACACAGAGACGGAGAATATGGGCAACGGAAAAGCCGCCCGCACATGAATCGCTACTGCTCCATTCTGCCGAGGTAGTTGTATCGTGCATCATTTATTGTAGAGCTATACTTTTTTGAGAGAAGTTTCCTGCAGGTCCTGTTACCTGTGCTGTCGCTGGTAAACATTATGAGAGTCTTTTGCGCACCAACGTCATTCCAACCCTTCACCAACGTGCATCATTGTTATTCAAGATGGCGCTCCTGCGGACATTGCACACGCAGTGAGGTAGCTGCTGCAAAGGCAATTTGGAGTACTAGAATTATCTGCCTTTCATTTCCCTATAGCCTGGCCATCCAAATCACCTGGTCTTAAATCGTGTGGCTTCTGACTGTGGGGTTATTTGAAAAGGGATGTAATCAGTGCTGCGATTACAAACGTTACTGAATTGAAGATACGCATGGTGCAACGTATTTTGAATGTGACGGTTTTATTGCAACGCATTTTGAACGTTACACTTTTATCTGTTGCTGAATACGCAGTTTGTCGATTCCAGCAGTTAAACCCCGATTTCATTGTTTCTTTTTATGCGGTTTTTGCCTAAGGACAATTTTTTTCATCCGATGTGGTACGGCCGTGCCGTGGTGTGTGGAACTTACCTAACACTGCCACAACTGTTGAATGCCAAACTTGTGCGGTCACTCACATTCACAGTACGATTGCTTTCATATGCAGCTCACACCATAGCTGTCACATTGCCGTTCATCTCTCAGTTGTAGCCGATCCCATTTACGTTAAGAAGCCTGAATATTCATCTAGTGAAAAAAAATTCGTTACTTTCTTGCTTGTTTCCATTACGTTTTCCCCTCCTTCGATAATACTGCTTTCATATTTCACGCCATTCTGAGCAGAGGTTCTTTTTCTTACAGAGGTTTGAAGCTGGAACACCCTGTATTTCATTCCGTTCATAGAATGATATGTGATTTCGGGTACAGAAGCTTATCTGTCACTGAGAACGAACTACTGACTACGCGACTCAAAACGGTTTCTGACAGTTCCGTTTGCTGTTGGCAAGGTACCAAATTAATTCATACTGAGATAAGATTCGTATTCGCCATTCGGCCATCAATGGCGCTAATCTCTCTTTTGCAGGTGTTTGGTGTTTCAACTGGTTGCGTAATGAATATATGAGCCGGAAACTGACCAGCCAATTATATATGTAGGTCTTGAAAATCGTCCAAAACCACATCCTGTCTGGCCAGTGCACCAGAACACCGGTCACTTGTCGGTCACGTGAATCGGATACAGGTCGGTGCCCCACCGTCCTTGGAAATCACAGAGTTTCGTATTACGTTGCGCGAACAAGACTTGTCACCCCACGAACTGGACGTGGACGTATCTTGTAGAATAATGGCAATGAAATGCACGAGGAGGAACTGAACAATGTCGTAATCTCACATCAGAGTCGATGTTAACAGATCTAGAGCCGTATTATTGTGGACTTCATGTTTAAGATTTGTTTGATACAGCTCTCCATGCCAGTTTATCCTGCGAACTCCTTATCATCTCTGCATAGCTACTGCAACCTACTCCTTTTTTAACCTACTTACTGTACTGAAGCCTTGGTCTCGCTCTACAATTTCTATGTCTCACACTTGCTTCTATTACCAAAATCATGATTCTTTGATATCACAGGATGTATCATATCAACAGTCGTGTCTTTTAGTCAAGTTTTGTCACAAATTTCTTTTGTCGCCATTTAGATTCAGTACCTCCTTATTCATTTTTCTATCTTCTCGTGTGACATTCAGCAGCCTTCTTTAACACCACATTTCAAATGTTTGTATTTACTTGTCTGTTCTGCTTATCGTCTACGTTTCACTTCCGTACGAAGTTACGCTCCAGGCAGATATCTTCAGGAAAGACTTTCTAAAACTTAAATTAGACATTAGACATTTATCAATTCCTCAATTTGAAAAATGCTTTACGTGCTGTTGCCAGTCTGTATCTTATATTCTCTCTACCTCGTACATCACCTGTTATTTTGCCGCCCAAATAGCAAAACTCATCTACTAGTTTTGTGTCTCATTTTCTGATCTAATACCCTTAGCATCACCTTATTTAATTCGACTGCATTCCATTACATCTTTATATATATCTACGTGACTACAGCGGAAAACACAATGAAGTGCCTGGCAGACGATTCATCGAACCACTATCATGATTTGTTTCTACCGTTCCACTCTCAAACAGTGCACAGGAGAAACGAGCACTTTAATCTTTTCGTGTGAGCTCTGATTTCTCTTATTTTTCTCGATGGTCATTTTTCCTTATGTAGGTGGGCACCAACAAATTATTTGGAAACTATGGGGAGAACGTTGGTGATTGAAATTTCATCACACGATCTTCCCTCAACGGAGAACGCCTTTGTTTCAGTGACTGCCATCAGAATTCCCGTATAATATCTGTGGCTCTCTCTCCCCCGTTTCACGAGGATAAAAAACGGACTCCTCTTGCTTGAACTTCTTCGATGTCCTCTGTCAATCGTATCTGACGCCGATCCCACACCACACTGCAGTACCCCAGAAGAGGACGGGCAAGCATAATGTAAGCAGTCTCTCTAATAGACATGTTGCATTTTCTGAGCGTTCTGCCAACAAATCGCAGCCTTTGGTTTGTTTTCCCCACAACATTATCTACTGATCATTCCAATTTAAGTTATTCCTAACTGTAATCCCTAAGTATTTAATTTACACCCTTTAGATTTGTGTGATTCATCATATAACTGAAATTTAGGGGACTCCTTTCAGTACTCATGTGGATGATCTCCAACTTTTCATTATGTCTGGTCAATCACCATTTTTCGCGCCTTACAGCTATCTGTCTAACACATTTTTTTAATTTTTTTTATCGTCTGATGACTTTACAAGACGGTAAATGGCAGATTCTTCTGCAAACAGTCTAAGAGGGCTAAAATCCCTAAGTATATAGTTGAATTTACAGCCATTAGATTTGTGTGATTCATCGTGTAACTGAAATGTAGTGGATTCCTTTCAGTACTCGTGTGGATGAACTCCCGCTTTTCATTGTGTAGGGTCGTTGCCACTTCTCCCGTCATAAAGGGTGTCTTGTCTAACATATTTCTCAATTGACTTTGATCATCTGATCAAGATAGTAAATGGTGGCATCATCTGGAAACAATCTAAGAGGGCTGCTCAGATTGTCTCCTAAGTCGTTTATGTAGTTCAGGAACAATGGGGTGCAAGTAACACTCCCTTGGGGAACGCAAGACATAACTTCCGGTTTACTCTACGGTTTTCTGTCAGTTACTACGAACTGTGACCTTTCTGACAGGAAATAACGAATCGAGCCAAACAATTCAGATGATACTTTACAGGTAAGCAGTCTGATCAGAAGTCGCTTGTGAGGAACGGTGTTAGAAGCTTCCTGGAAATCTAAAAATATGGAATCAATCTGACATCTCCAATCGATAGAATTAATTACTTCTTGAGAATAAAGAGCTACTTGTGCTTCACAAGAACGATATTTTCTGAATCCGCGTTTGCTTTTTGTCAACAAATCGTTTTCTCTTAGGTAATTCCTGATTTTCTATCACAGTATATGTTCGAAAATCCTGCAGCAAATCGACTTAGTGGTATGAGACTATAACTCATTGGATTATCCGTGTCTCCTTTCTCGGGAATTGATGTTACTTGTTCGACATTCCATTCTTCCCATGAGCAAGCAGTTGTGTATGTTTGCTAAGTATGGAGGTATTGTGTTAGCATGCTCTGAAAAGAATTACCCTTCTTATAATTTTTCTTCAGGACACTATCCATTCAGTTCTGCTGCTGTTTCCAGCCCTTTGCCATCTCTGACAGAATTACAGTGTCATTGACAGGTCTAAAAGTTTTATATCTTCTCCCTGAACATCAATTCTCTTTCAAATGCGTTCTTGATTTCCTTCACAGCTTCCGCATTTCATAGATTGAATAACATCGGGGATAGGTCACAATCCGGTCTCATGCCCTTCTGAACTACTACTCCCCTTTCATGTTTTTCGGCTCTTATAACTGCAGTCTGATTTCTGTACATGTTGCAAATAAGCTTTAGACTTGTATTTTATCCCTGCTACCTTCAAAATTTCAAACAGTTGTAATACTCATTTTTTAAAAACTGTATTTTGAATGTTTGTAAGGATTTCATGAATGACCGAGGGTCAGAGATTTTATGTAGACCTATAGATACTTATATAATTAATGAAGGTACAGCCTTCAGTTTTTTTTCAGAGAGCAGCTGGGAGAAGCCTGGCTATTCGCATTTGTCTTTCCTCTTCCAGCCATGATAATAATAATAAATATTTTCTAATATACAAACTGATTTTGAGTTAAAAACGTGTTGTATCTTTGTTAATTCGCCAGATCATACGTTTATCTCAGTATTTGTTGTGGTACAAGTTCTATTTTTCAACATTTCTCGCGGGGAAGTCGCAACACCTCGATGTGCCACCAATCCGCCATTGGGGAGATTTTATTACTTATTTGCAATGTTAATTTTTTATTGTACGAACAGAGCTGGCAGTCATTCAGAGAAGTAATCCCAGATTTTTTAAATCAGTCATACAGCATAGATCGGTTATCAAATCCTTATACGCAATTTACATGTTCTAAAATTCCATCGGCCCACATCCTCTGTTGCGCCGCACCCAACACCAATCTCGGACACTTGCAAACTACACTCTGGTAAAATTTTCAGAGGTCTTAGGTGGTGGATGGGGAGGCCAACGTACACAGTTTAGTCCAGCCAATGTTGTCAAAAACTTCGTTAACTCTACAAATGCCGTAAACGCCGTTTCGCCTTTTTTCATCCTATCTTCTTGGATAATTCGTGGCCTAAGTTTTGCCTCGAGGGTCTCCACATTTTTCTGAAACACAAACCGTTATTTCTCGAGGTCGCCAGTTACCAGAGTTTTCCATTCGCCTGTAAATAATTCCTGTCAATATGTTGCATCCACCACTCCTTAAACTGATGACTGGGCTGTGTTTAGACTTGTCAGAACCTGCCTTCTATGGAACTTCTTTGTGAAGTCTGAGGATATTTTGTCTATGTCGCATACTTAAGAACACCAGACTGAATAATTTCTTCATGGCTTGCACCTACAAGGATCTCAATTATTATGAGGAAATGCCGTCTACTTCAGAGTCGTTGTTTCCATTTAGTCTTTCAATGCTGTGTTAAATTCTTCTCGCAGTATCATATCTCCCATCTCTTCTTCACCTACTTTCTCTTCTGTCTCCATGCTATACATTGCTTCTAGCTTTTACTTTTTCCTTTTATGCTTAGTACTGGCCTAACATTAGAGATTTTGCTATTCATACTATTGCTTCTCTTTTCTCCAAAGGTCTTTTTAAATTTCCTGTAGGCGACGTCCATCTTTCTCCTAGTTCAGCAGGTTTTTACAGCCTTTCTTTTGTCCTCTATACATTCCCACTTAGCCATTTTGCACTTTCCATCAACATCATTTTAAGCATCTACAATCTCTTTCGCGTACTTCTTTTCGTTGTTTTTGTGTTTTGTTCTTTCGTGAACTAAATTCAGTATCTCCCGTGTTATTCAGGGATTTCTAATAGGGCTTGTCTTTTTATCTGTGTAATAATCTTCTGCCTTAGCTATTTTATCTCTTAAGACTACCCATTCGTCTTCTGTAGCACTTCTTTCCCTATTTCAGTCCAATGTTACCTAAGGCTCCCTCTGAAAGTTTCAACAACCCCTGGTACCTCCTTAGTTACCCACCTTTTTGCAATTTCTTTAGTTTTAATATGCAGTTCATAGACAGTGAATAGTGGTTAGAGACGACATCTTCCCATAGAAACATCTTACAGCTTAAAATGGGAACTCGAAATCTCTGTCTTTCCACCGAAAAATTGATTTGAATTCTACCAGTGTCCCTAGCTCTGTTCCGTGTATACAAACTTCTTGTATATGTCTTAAACCAAGAGTTTAATCAAAACTCCGGCCTATGAGGCCATGAATGCCTAACGTTACTGACCGGCCGCCGTGTCATTATCAGCCCAAAGGCGTCATTCTATACGGATATGGAGGGTTATGTGTTCAGCACACCGCTCTCCTGGCCGTATTTCAGTTTACGAGACTGTAAACCAAGAGTTAGTGAAGATTAACTGGTGCTTTGTGCAAAATTTACCTTTGACTCCCTCCACCGGTTCATACTCTCCAACTATTTTTCCTGATTTTCTTTTCCTTCTTTTCTTTTCCTACTACCGAATTTCAGTCATCCGCCACAAATAAATTTTCGTCTCCCTTAGCTTTCCGAATAGTGTCCTTTACGTCACCAACATTTTTTGAACGTCTTTATCATCTAGGGTGGTAGTTGGCATATAAACTTGTATTAATGTGGTGGGTGGTGGCTTTGTGTCTCTCTAGGCTACGACAACGCGTTAACTATGCTGATCATAGTTGCTTATCCGCATTCATATTTTCTTTTCGTTATTAGGCGTACTCCTGCATTGTCGCTATTTGATTCAGTTTCCAAAACCCTGTACTGACAGAAGTCATGTTCTTCCTGTGAACGCATTTCACTAATTCTCGTTAGATACAACTTCAACCTTAACTTTTCATATTTTCTAACATCTCTACCTGATTAAGGGATCTAACATTCCACGCGCCAACATGTAAAATTCAGGTTTGTTTTTTTTTTCTAGATGTCGACATCCTGCTGATTAGTCCTCGCAAGTGACCCGAATGGGGGAATTATTTTACCTTCTGAAAATTTACTCAAGAGGTTGTAGTCATCATTAAGGCATATAATGGAGCTGCATCCCCTCATGAAAAATAATGGGTGCAGTTTCCCCTTTCTTTCAGCCATTCACAATACCAAACAGTAAGGCCATGTTGGCTAACGTTACAAGGCGAGATCAATCTATCATTCAGACTGCTGCCGCTGCAAATACTGAAAAGGCAGATGTCTCTCTTCAGGAATCATTAGTCTGGCCTCTCCACAGATACACCGTCATCGTGATTGCACCTACGGTACAGCTATCTGTGTTGCTGAGGCATGGTCCATGGCTCATGGGAGCTGGGACCTAGAACGTTGGGTATGTGTATATCATCCTCTGTCTCTCTCTCTTTTTATATCGTCAGCAGAAATGTTTTCGAAGGTTTCATGACATAATATTTTAATATTAGTATTCATTACAGTCCCTGTTTGGCCCTTTACTCTCGATGAATCGATGAAGTATACTATCTGTGGTGTCACCGCCAGACACCACCCTTGCTAGGTGGTAGCCTTTAAATCGGCCGCGGTCCATTAGTATACGCCGGACCCGCGTGTCGCCACTGTCAGTGATAGCAGACCGAGCGCCACCACACGGCGGGTCTAGAGAGACGTACTAGCACTCGCCCCAGTTGTACAGCCGACTTTGCAAGGAAAGGTTCACTGACAAATACGCTCTCATTTGCCGAGACGATAGTTAGCATAGCCTTCAGCTACATTTGCTACGACCTAGCAAGGCGCCGTATTCAACTGATATTTATTATATGAAGCATGTATCATCAAGAGCGATGTTCTACAATTATGGATTAAAGTTAAGTATTCCAGCAGCTACGTACTTTTCTTTATAGCATTCATTACGTATCCTGTTTCAGACCTCACGCCAGCCTGCGTGAGTTTAAGCGCGTGCCTTTCGGCTTCCTCTCCTTGTATCTAGGCTGTCTTGTCTAGGCACAACATTTTTGGCGACGAGTCTCAAAAGAGGATTTAGCGTTCGTATTGCCCTAATTTACTTGTGTCATGGCTTCGCCACAATCTCCAGATGTACTGTCCGAATTTTATCGCTTGCAGAATCAGCAGACGCAGGCGTTATTGGATGCCCTTGGACAGCTCGCCCAGGGTCAATGTGCAATGCAAAATGATGCGGCCGCGGCCGCTCCACCGCTACTGCAACCCCAACACGCAGTTGCACCACCTTTTCGTCAATTTGATGCGGCAATGGAAAGCTGGACGGAGTGGTCACGCCAATTTTGATTCCATCTCGCCGCCTACAGAATTAAAGGTAATGAGTGGCAGCCTCACTTATTGTCATGTGTCGGCGTCCAGACGTACCATGTGATAGTGAAATTGTTTCCCCGCCGCGACGTAGCAACTCTGTCCTACGAAGAAATTTTGTCTGCATTGGATGCATATTTCAAGGAATCAGTCAATGTAGTTGCAAAACGGTATACGTTCTTTCGTACAAAATGTACGGCCGGTCAAACTAATCGGGAGTGGGTTGCAACTTTGCAAGGCCTTACAAGGGATTGTGCTTTTGAGTGTGAATGTGGACTCCCTTATTCAGATACTTTGGTGCGTGATGCAATTGCACAGAACGTTTCTGATGTTCGTATACGGGAGCAAATTTTGAAACTAGTCAATCCCTCCCTTCAACAAGTGATAGACATATTGGATAGGCAAGACCCACTTGACTTTGCTCAGGAATCGTTTGAAACTTCGCCAGCCGTGTGTCACATTAATGGGCCCGCCGGGCGAGCTGCACGGAACAGTAAACAGCCCTCGCGCTCGTCCGTGCAGCTGCCGCCAAGCTCTCAACCACGTGTCCCGCGGCAGCAAGCAAATGCAGTGCTAAAATCATGCCCGCGGTGTGCAACCAGACATTTGCGTGAGAATTGCCCGTCACGCCAAGCTATTTGCTTTTTCTGTAATAAAAAAGGACATGTTCAGAGTGTTTGCCAGAGAAAGCTCAGATCAGACACTAACAACCATTCCAGGCCCTTTGCTTCACGCCGGAATCGAACCAAGAATACTCAGGCTCGTGAACCTTCGCCCATGGAAATTCATGTAGTTAATTCCACTCCGCCCAGTGCTAATCTCTCTAACAGTGACTGTGTTCGTCCCACAAAAGGTGTGCGTCGACGTCGCCGGAAATCACGTCAATTAGCAAGTGATTCTGTACCAGTGTCTGTTCACGTTGCACGAGACAGTCGCTCTTGTCGTCAGCAGGACAATAAACTTTTTGTAGACTTGGACATTCTTGGCCACGTGATACCATTCCAGCTCGATACCGGAACTGCAGTTTCATTGCTCAATAAAGACACGTACAAACAACTGGGCACACCTCCCTTGCGTGCCGCAAATGTTAAGCTAACTAGTTATTCAGGTCAGCATATCCCAGTGTTAGGACAGTGCAGCCGTCTTGCAACATACAAGGGACAAACAAAACTTGTGTCATTTTACGTCCTTCGTTTTTCTTCTGCAGTGAACTTGTTTGGTTTAGATTTATTTCAGTTGTTTAACTTGTCTATAGTCAATCAGGTCCTCTCAGTGAACCAGAATGTGCCTTCAGCCAGTGTTTCTCGTCTTTGTGAAGAATTTGCAGACATTTTTGCACCGGGCCTTGGTTGCGCTAAGAACTATAAAGCACATTTGGAACTGAAAGTAAACGCGCAACCAAAATTTTTCAGAGCGCGCAATGTTCCCCAAGCATTGCGTGATGAGGTAGCAAGAACATTACACGATTTGGAATCACAAGGTGTGATTGAACGTGTGCAGGCCAAAACCTTCCGGTAAATTGAGACTTTGTGTGGACTTAGAGGCAACGGTGAATCCACAATTAGTGATTGCAACTTATCCACTTTGCCCCGGGGCGACGCGCCACCGCCGCCGCCGCCGCCGCCGCCGCCGCCTGTTCTCCCGCCGCCGCCGCCCGCAGTGGACGCTTCGCTGCAGCCGCCAAGCGCCTCCCTGGGTCACGCGCCGCCGATCGCTTCCCGTGACCAGCTGTCCTCCGACATGGAACTCTTGCCCGCTCCGGGCCACATGTCGTCTACGCCCGTCGGGTACCCCGACGCGATGGAGGTCGACCCTTCGGCCCCTCCTGTCTCTTTACGGGCGCATACACCGCGTGTTGGCGTGCACCCTGGACTAGGTTTTCAGGCGTTTCCTAGCTCCCCTCGGACCGAATGGCCGGGTGCGGGTGGCACAGCCTCGCCTGTTGTTAGGCTCCCCACCTCGTCGCATACGTCAACATGGGGTCCTCCCCACGGCGGACGGAAGCCTTATAACACAACCGTACGCCGATTTGCGGGGGAGGAATGTGGTGTCACCGCCAGACACGACACTTGCTAGGTGGTAGCCTTTAAATCGGCCGCGGTCCATTAGTATACGCCGGACCTGCGTGTCGCCACTGTCAGTGATAGCAGACCGAGCGACACCACACGGCAGGTCTAGAGAGACGTACTAGCACTCGCCCCAGTTGTACAGCCGACTTTGCAAGGAAAGGTTCACTGACAAATACGCTCTCATTTGCCGAGACGATAGTTAGCATAGCCTTCAGCTACATTTGCTACGACCTAGCAACACGCCGTATTCAATTGATATTTATTATATGAAGCATGTATCATCAAGAGCGATGTTCTACAATTATGGATTAAAGTTAAGTATTCCAGCAGCTACGTACTTTTCTTTATAGCATTCATTACGTATCCTGTTTCAGACCTCACGCCAGCCTGCGTGAGTTTAAGCGCGTGCCTTTCGGCTTCCTCTCCTTGTGTCTAGGCTGTCTTGTCTAGACACAACACTATCGAGATTCGCTGCAAGCATTGCGACATCAAACGCAGCCATCTCATTTCAGCAATAAGCTTGCACCGTAACGATATCATTTTGACGTGCATTTAAATGAATTCCTCTTTAGGTGGCTGGTATATAGCAGAGCGTGACACAATGTATGCTCTACTGTGCTGTCAATGGTTGACGTGGATAGAAACTTCGAAACAGCTAGTAGGAATAGGGCCAAAGGCCTTGCCTATGTGGTAACATCAGCTTTCTTCATATCCCCGAAGTTAAGAGCTGTCGGGTTTCGATAGCACTTCGACTGGTAACCGTCCAGTTCTGCAAAGTGCCGTTGGCAAGCGGGGTGCACTCAGCTCTTTTGACCCCAGATGAGGAGCTACTTGATTGAGAAGTAGCGGCTGCGGTGGCCGGAAGGACAGGCTGCTGATCACATGTCCCTCCAATGACGCCTATAGACTGAGGATTACACGGCGGTCGACCGGTACCTTTGGGGTTTCTGAAGTCTGTCCCGACGAAGTTAAGATTTTTAAGGAAATGTACGATTAAACTTGTTACCTACTGTAGGCTCTCTACATCGCCACACTATTGACTGCCATTACGAATCATGCCACAAAGTATAATCCTGAAAGCAAAAAACAGGTGATCATCCAGTCTAAGAATAATCACATGGACAGTATAATACAGGGATAACTCTCACAGTAAGACAGTGTAGACATTTATTGGCATTTTCAATTATAGTACATAAATCTCTATACAACGTTTGAATAATCAAGATGGCAGTTTCCTTGCCGAAGTTTACACACACATCTAACTTCTACCAGGAATCAATGCAGAGTACATAATATGTCATTCTTTCGAAAGATAATGGGTAACGGGGGAAAAACTGGCATCAGGGAGAACAATAAACAATGGGCGCAAAAAATCACTACCGCGCATACAATAGGAACTCTGATGAGTAGAAAACTTGTAACACAGCATGATATACTATAAACGGTAGCACATTACTCGCGTACTTTTATTTAAAATTTTGATTATGGTATATAATTTTGCTGTCTCATTCACTGTACAGTGAAATATGTAGGAGCGTTATAATTTCTGTTTCAGCTCCTACGTTAAGTAATTTTTAAGTCTTTTTATGTTTTCGGAATCTGATGGTGTAGTGCTTTTTTATCATCGTGATGGTGCCGAGTGTAGTTCTTGATTATATTGTCCAAGGAGAAGTGTAAACGGGACAGGAAAAAGTTTTCAGCCTGCAAAAGTGTCGGTGCTTACAGTGTCAGTATGTGTTTGTCATCCTGTATCATGGAAAGAGTAGGTGAAAGATGTAGTACGATGACTATAATTTAACATTTTGAGTATCTGCATCATCTCATGATGAGCTGAGTGAAATGTTGGACTCATATCCATGCCTCTGCAAGGAACATACAGCTAAAAGTGTAATGTACGCTATACAGGATTAATCACCTAAAACTTGCACCGCAAATATTGCGGAAATGGTTAGTGCTATAGATGTGCGGTTTTCACAGGATGGATTGGTAGTCAGAGACTCGATTTGTTAGCCAATCAACAGATTGTAATAATACTTAAAAAGTCTATTTTTGTGCAAACGTACACTTTTTAAATGGAATTATGCCTATTGACATTAACAGACTAAAAGTTGGGTAAATTAGAAAGTCTGTGCTGTTCTTTGCAGCATTCTAGTGAGATTCGTTTACGAGATATCGCTTTATGAAAAGTTTCCACACCGACACTTGTTGTCCGCCCCCCGGTAGCTGAGTGGTCAGCGCGACAGAATGCCAATCCTAAGGCCCCAGGTTCGATTCACGGATGGGTCGGAGATATTCTCCGCTCAGGGACTGGGTGTTGTGTTGTCTTAATCACCATCATCTCATCCTCATCGACGTGCAAGTCGCCGAAGTGGCGTCAAATAGAAAGACTTGCACCTGGCGAACGGTCTACCCGACGGGAGGCCCTAGCCACACGACATTTACATTTACCGACACTTGTTTATGCCATTCAACCAATGTAGTTGCTAGGTACGGCGTTGTTATGTTTGTTTACAGTTTGCTTGTGTGCTTCTTGAGTGCATTGCGCCTTGCTAGTGAGGTAGTGTGTTACAGTCCAAGCATTAGGTTGTGAGTGGACGATGGTATTTACCAATGCAGAAGAAGCCGACATGCTCATGGTGTATGGAGACCGTAGGAAAAATGTAGTTATTTCTTGTACGATGTGTGTAGTAAGATATCCCAATAGACGTCAAACATCTTGGCAGTTATTTATCAAACTCTTCAACCATTTGCGTGAAAGAGGTAACACCTAAACAACGTAACAGAAGGAAACAAGTGACAACAGAAGAGGGGCAGTTAATTTTTAGTTAATTCGCACATTAGCTCTCGCACAATAGCGCGAGGTAGTGGCAGAAGTCAGGCAAGTGTCCTACGCATTGTCCATCGACATAGGTTTCATCCCTATCACATGTCGTCATCTAGGGATGCATGGAATCGACTCTAAGAATCGTGTTAAATTCTGTACATGGACATTAAAGACTGGTTACTGCAGATGTATCATGTGTCTTGTTCAGTGATGGAGCAACATTTACCAATCAGGGCCAGGTAAACAGCCGGAACATGCACTTTTCGTCTATTGACAATCCCCGTTGGCTTCGTCAGGTGGAACGTCAGCGTCCATGGAGTGTGCAAGTGTGGTGTGAGATAGTGAACCATCAGCTTGTAGATACGTGTTTCATGGACGGAACACTGAACGCGCACAACTATGGCAGCTTCCTAACCGACCATCTTCCACGGATGCCAGAAGCCGTTCCTCTGCAGACTAGGAGGAACCTGTGGCACTAACGTGGTGGCTATCTAGCCCACAGTGCACCAAATACTACAGCATCTCTTTACAATTGTTTCCAAATCGTTGGATTGGAAGCAGAGGACTTATATCTTGGCCAGCCCGCTCCCCAATTTTGATGCCTGTAAACTTTTTTCTGTGGGGAAAACTGAAAGGTGCTCTCTACAAGGACATACGAGCTACAGCTGATAATACGCAACGACGTATTACTGCAACCTATTCTTATATCTACGCTGAAATGCTAGCACGTGTGCAGCAGTCGTTCCATACTAGAATGGAAGCGTGTATTGATGCTGGCGGTGGTCATTTTGAACACAACGTGTGACGGTCAGTTGTCTCAATACTGGTCAAAATCGACTTAACTAGTGTATGTATCTGCGTTGTTTTTTAGTGTGTGCTATCACAGGTATTGTACGAGTCTCGATGTGGGAACTTTTCAATGTGCGATATCTCGTCAACGACTTGCACTAGACTCCCGCAACAATCATCGCTCAGATTATAATTTACCCTACATTTAATTTATTAATTCAATAGGCATCGTTCCATTCAAAAAAGTATATGTCTGCACAAAAAATACACGTTTTTGAGTATTATTACAATCTGTTGACTGCCCAACAATACATGCCCCTGACGTTGTAAGTAGGCTGTTTAGGTTTTTATGTTGGTAACGCCACGTAGCGCTCTGTATGAAAATCACTGACTGTGCTGTGTGCAGTCTGTGGCTGGTTTGCATTGTTGGGCAGTTGGGTGTGAACAGAGCGTAGCGTTGCGCAGTTGGAGTTGAGCCGCCAGCAGTGGTGGATGTGGGGAGAGAGAATTTTGAGAGCGGACGATCTGGGCATGTGTCCGTCAGAAAAACGAAATTTATAACACTGGATGTCATGAACTGATATAGATATTATGATTTTTGAACACTATAAAGGTAAATACATTGTATGTTCTCCATCGAAATCTCATTTGCTAACTATGCCTATCAGTAGTTAGTCCCTGCAGTAGCTAGAATCTTTTATTTAGCTGGCAGTAGTGGCGCTCGCTGTATTGCAGTAGTTCGAGTAACAAAGATTTTTGTGAAATAAGAGATTCGTGAAAGGTATAGGTTAATGTTAGTCAGGGCCATTCTTTTGTAGGGATTATTGAAAGTCAGATTGCGTTGCTCTAAAAATATTATGTGTCAGTTTAGTGTTGATCAGAATAAGTAAAGGCAGTAATGTCTGAGTACGTTCAGTTCTGCTCAGCTGTTTGAAAATCAAATAACGTAGAGGTTTATCAGCACAGTAATTTATTAATTTTTCTAAGGGGACGTTACAACTGCCAATCCATCCTGTGAGAACCGCACATCAATAGCACTTTCCATTTCCGCAATATTTGCAGGGTGTTTTAGGTCATTCACCCTGTATATGAAACTGATTATCATTAGAAATGTGTAAATGTAGATAAAAAACAAAAGATATGGTTTTCACAAAATTGTAGGAACCCAGAAACTCAACGACAAGAGTTGCAAAGCAAAATTATTGCATTGTTACTAGAAGAAATACGGAAGAGGAAATTTCACATCCGTCCAAAGAAACAGGATGAACATCAGTCAGACTAATGTATTTTGTTGGCTGATTATTCCACATAATTATTCCCTTATTCTTATGCGATTTTCTTATGTAATAGATCGCGTTTCATATTTTGTAGTGAAGCCAGACAAATATCTTTTTTACATCGTTATGTGACATAACAGCATATGATGTAATGGGCATTACCGAAAATTAAAGAATATAAAAAATAAAAGAATTAATAAAGCACCATGTATCACACACGATCAACTACTTGCCCTGTTGTACCCTTCAGTGTACGATGCTCTAACGGAACAGTCATCTAACTCCTACATTTCCCGCTACTAACATGAATGACCGCAACTGCAGTCGCTGTATTACAAGCTTAACACGCTGGTTTCGCGCTGCATGTGGACTGAGGGGCTCGTTTCTTCAATAAATGTAGGGTGACTGAAGGCAATAACGCCATGCATTCAGTTAATTGTCTTATGTTGTATAGACATATGCAAGATGTCTAATTCTTTTTAATGAGTTATGACCTGCCTTGTGGACTGCTTTAAAATAATTGGCCTATTTTTAGTATTTTCAGACACATTTTTTATGAAGAAAAGGGAAAAATAGTGTTAGTAAGGAGTAGTGAATCTAATAACACCACCTTGAAATTCTCTCACATTTATGACACCTAACCCACCGCGCAGTACATTAGTCAATAACGGATGGCTCTGAGCACTATGGGACTTAACATCTGAGGTCATCAGTCCCCTAGAACTTAGAACTACTTAAACCTAACTAACCTAAGTACACCACACACATCCATGCTCGAGGCAGGATTCGAACCTGCGACCGCAGCGGTCGCGCGGTTCCAGACTGAAGCGGCTAGAACTGCTCGGCCACACAGGCCGGCTCAATAACGGAAAAAATGTATAATTTTAATCAATTAGGGAAGTAATACATTCAACAATTATGGAAAAAATGACCAAACTTAGGCATACAATGAACTTCTAATTCAGTCATTTTAAGTTCAGCACAGCAATCTTCGCACAGTGAACACAACTCTGAACTTTTTACAGATCCAGTATCACATGTTTCATGATACCGTGTTTTACGTTGTGTGCACTAATCCAATCCTTCTTGCTCCTTTTTTCGTAGAACTAGCGGCCACAGTAACCACAGTATAGACCCTCATTAATGGACTTGGAGAGATATTCTAGTAAAATTTCGAAGTGTTCTGGTTGGTGGATGTGAAAGCCAACGTACACAGTGTAGTGCAGCCAACATTGCCAAAAACTTCGTTAAACCTACGAATGACATAAACGCAGATTTGCTCTTTTCCAGATTATCTTCCTGCATAATTCGTAGAGTAAGTTTGGCCTCGAGTGTCCCTACATTTCTCCGAAATGC
This sequence comes from Schistocerca serialis cubense, assembly GCF_023864345.2. Taxonomy (NCBI): domain Eukaryota; kingdom Metazoa; phylum Arthropoda; class Insecta; order Orthoptera; family Acrididae; genus Schistocerca; species Schistocerca serialis. Next base: position 399,431,006 of record NC_064642.1, on the reverse strand, counting down.
AATCTATTGTTTCTTGAAGTCGCCAGTTACCAGAGTTTTCCGTTCTCCTGTAAATAATTAGTGTCAATATGTTGCAACTGCCACTTGTTAAACTGATGACTCGGCAGTGTTTGGATTTATCAGAAGATATCTTCTATGGAACTCAAAATACTGCGTTCTTTGTGAAGTCTGAGGATATTTTGTCTATGTCGCATACCTTGCAGACCAGATGGAATAATTTCGTCATGGCTTGCGCTCCCAAGGATCTCAATAATTATGAGGAAATGCCGTCTACTTCAGTGTCCTTGTTTCCATTTAGGTCTTTCAATGCTCTGTGAAATTCTTCTCGCAGTATCGTATCTCCCATATCATCTTCAACTACTTCCTCTTCTCTCTCCATGTTATACATTGCTTCTAACTTTTACTTTTTCCTTTTATGCTTAGTATTGGCTTACCATAAGAGATTTTGCTATTCATACAATTGCTTCTCTTTCCTCCGAAGGCCTCTTTAAATCTCCCGTGGGCGACGTCCATCTTTCTTCTAGTTTAGCAGGTTTTCACAGCCCTCCATTTGCTCTCCAGATTTCCCAATTAGCCGTTTTATAGTTTCTATCAACATCATTTTTAGGCATCTATAGTAACTTTCACGTACTTCTTTTCGTTGCTTGTTGTATTTTGCTCTTTCGTGAATTTAATTCGCTATCTCCAGTGTTGTTCAGGTATTTCTGATGGGGCTTGTCAATTTGTAGATGTCCTATCACCTTAGTTACCCACCTTTTTGCAATTTCTTTAGTTTTAATATGCAGTTTATGTATTACCATTGAAAAATTGGTTTTAAGCCTACCAGTGTCTCTAGGTCTCTTCCGTGTATGCAAACTTCTTGCATATGTCTTAAATCAAGAGTCTGTGATGATTAAATTATGCTATTTGCAAAATTCTACCAAAAGGTTTCCTCCTCAACTCCTTCCACCGGTTAATCTTTTCCAACTATTTTCCCTTCTTTACTTTTCCTACTACTGAATTTCAGTCATTCGTCACAAATAAATTTTAATCTCCCTTAGCTTTCTGAATAATGTCCTTTACCTCAGTAACATTCATTCAATGTCTTTATCATCTACGGTGGTTGCTGGCATATAACCTCGCATTAATGTGGTGGGTGGTGACTTTGTGTCTCTCTAGGCTACGACAGCGCGTTCACCATGTTGTTCATAGGAGCTTATCCGCATTCATATTTTCTTGTCGTTATTAGGCGTAGTCCTGCATTGTCCCTATTTGATTAGTGTCCATAACACAGCACTGACCTTACCAGAAATAATTTGCTTCCAGTGAACGCAGCCGGCCGGTGTGGCCGAGCGGTTCTAGGCGCTACAGTCTGGAACAGCGCAACCGCTACCGTCGCAGGTTCGAATCCTGCTTCGGGCATGGATGTGTGTGATGTCCTTAGGTTAGTTAGGTTTAAGTAGTTGTAAGTTCTAGGGGACTGATGACCTCAGAAGTTAAGTCCCATAGTGCTCAGAGCCATTTGAACCATTTGAACCTGTGAACGCACTTCACTAATTCTCATTACATGCAACTTCAACCTTTCCTTTTTATATTCACTAACCTCTGTACACGATTAAGGGATCTAACATTCCACGCGCCAACATCTAAAATTCAGTTTTTTCTCCAAACGTCGACGTCTCGCTCAGCAGTTCCCACCAAATGACCCAAATGGGGGGATTATTTTACTTTCTGAAATTTTACCCAAGAGGTTGTCGTCATCATTAAGGCACACAGTGATGCTGCAAGGCGTCATGAAAAATAATGGGTGCAGTTTACCCTTTCTTTCAGCCGTTCGCTGTATCAGACAGTAATGCCATGTTGGATAATGTTACGAGACGTGATCAGTCAATCATTCAGACTGCTGCCGCTGCTAATACTGTAAAGGATGCTGTCCGTCCTCAGGAATCACGAGTTAGTCTGGTCTCTCCACAGATACCCCGCCATCGTGATTGCACCTACGGTACAACTATCTGAGTTGTTGAGGAACGGAAGCAGTCCATCTCGGCACAGTCCATGGCAACATTACAGATCCTCATTAACGCAATTGGATCGGCTCTGATTGAGGTTTTCTTGCCAGCATTTGCAAGATCCAGTGTCGATTCTCCTGATGAATCAGTATGAAACAACTCTTTGTTGAGAACTATTGCTTTGGCATTAAGTGACTTTCTGCTGTGACTGCCCTGTCTGTTCTTGGAGTTGCCGTTAGTTATTGAACTGGTGATTTCTCAGAAGTCTTCTCTCTTCGAGCTGGGGAGTTTACTTCTGCAACTGGTCTCTCAAACACAGAACTCGGTGCAAACGGCACACCTGAGTAAACATTTTCGTTGTATGGAAGAATTCCAGTTTCCCTACACCCAGAACAAACATTATCATGAGTTGCAGCTCTGTACCATGCTTCTGAAAATAGTTTTGGAAATTTTACCTCCCCGGGTGATTTTCCTGGATTCTGACAATGGAAACTGTCAACAGCCTCATTGGAGTAGACGTCAACAGATTTGGAAAAAACTCTTGTCTAGGGGCTAGAGCTCATGGCTGCAATGGACAGAAAGGCAGAGTATCTTGATACCTAGTTCTTCTGCTTCATCAAGGACGCTGACATCCACGTAACCTCTACGGCCGTCCAACATGAGCAAGCAGTTTGCAGAAGACTAGTACTGGCTCTGCAACAACTGTAACTGTTTCTCCTTGATCTCTATGTGTTACCGCTGAAGACCTTTTGCCACAGGAGACCAGTTTGATCCACATTATAAATTTGATGTGGCAACAGTTCAGTTTGGTCGTATAGCGAAGCCAAAAGATCTAAAAAGTGCTTCACTGTCTGCATACTGAATCGCAGGAGCCTGCCATAACTTACATTTTCACTCTACCTGAGAACACTGTCCAGATTATGCTCTTTAAATTCTTTAAACCAATATATTCCTGCTTGCTAGAGAAAGGCGTTTTTCTGCACAACACTGTGCTTATTTCGGCTGTCTTCTTGCATTGAAGTTTTTTGGTGACACCAAAAGCAACTTGCTGCAGCCTAACAACTCTTTCTTTAAGTTCTTTTTCAATGTTGGGATTCAACACGGGATTACAACCAAATTTCCTAGTTGGCGTCTTTCCTTCATCATTGTTCAGGCAGTCTCGAAGAGTTCTTCGTGAGATGTTAAATATCGTTGAAGCCTCCGAAACTCTAATTCCATATTTAACTGCTTCAATGGCCTTCTGTAGATACTCAGTAATCCAATGTGTACGGAGATTTTGACAGGGCATAGTCATATCGACACCTATGCAGAAATGGTGTTATTACCTGCAGGTGACTTATTAAAGTATTTATTAACGGCACTGAAAAAAAATTTTTTTTTAATCTGTTTATATACTGTAACACATGAAATAATGTATTTTAATCACATAGTAATTAAAAATTTATACGTACCTCCTACAACTCACGGAAAATATACAGTGTCAATAGCAAGGAAATTTTTAGCACTCGACATCACTCTGAAGGCTGCCCAACTCACATTGAGGTTATATTGCTGTAAGGACGCTACAAGCATGCAGTGGAAGGACCCACTCCCCCCTCCCCCGTTTTGTTATCCGTTACTTACATGGTACTGCCACCATCGGAATATTCCCAAACTAGTCATTAAACTTCACATGGCGCTAAAGTCTACAGGGCGTTATTACCTTCAGTTACTCTGTCACCACAGTTAGAAATCCCTCCAAACACACTACTTAAACCAGCTTCCAGGAGGGTCCCATGAGCTGGCTAAAATTTCGGCAGTAACATTGGTGAGCCGCCACGAGACACTTATCCAGCGCTTTCAGTCTTAAGGTGTCTGGAAATCGGAGTTGTCATCTTCGCCCAAAAAAGAATTCTAGAGTCAAAAACTCGACGGTCAATCTCCTGTATTTCAATCTTCTCCTTACCTTCTGGCAGCAATTTGAAGTGCAACCTCAAGCAATCGCTTCATTGACAAACCTGAATATTTAACTTTTCCCTTTTATTTATCTCTTTTTAATTGCTCTTACACCAGGGCTCTGTATTTATTTGTGATCAAGAATTGAATAATGACTATAATTTCTTGTGGTAGGGGTGTACGGCACCATATTTTGTACAAGAACTCCTGAAACTCTTGGACAACAGCATTGTTCAAAAATTCAGAGAAAAATAAACAGTAATCATTTGAAATTTGGTGCTATCGAAGAATGATAAACATTTTGTGGGCAGATAAAAGGTGAATCAAAGAATCTTGAAGAGAATAGATGAGAAAATAAACCTATACTTACCAGAAGATGGGACAAGTTAACGGAATTTACAGTGCGGTATCCTGGAGTGCTGAATTTGACGCTGAAAGGAGCACAAAGAGGGAAAAATTCCAGGGGTATACAAAATCTAGAAAATGCACGACAAACTATAAAGGACGTCGGATTAACAATTAGGTACTGATATACGAGAGATAGGAAAGACTAGGGAACTTCGTAATTATATATAGTAAAAATGTAAATGTGTTGTGACTAGGTCCTCCCGTCGGGTAGACCGTTAGCCGGGTGCAAGTCTTTTGATCTGACACCACTTCGGCGAATTGCGCGTCGATGGGGATGAAATGATGATGATTAGGACAACACAGCACCCAGTCCCTAAGCGGAGAAAATCTCCGACCCAGCCGGGAATCGAACCCGCGTCCGTAGGATTAAATTTCTGTCGCGCTGACCACTCAGCTACCGGGGGGCGGACACCTATATATATAGTGATATGTTATAACAGTGCAAGAAGATCACATTTTCAGGAGAAATTCTAATCATGCGTGTTTCTTTTGCCACCATAATTGGAACCAGCAACCCCTGTGCCACAGTGATGTTCCACAAAGTAACCTTGCACAGACTTACACTTTGAGGCTAATCCCTGATATCCAACCTAGAACTTCATGTAGGACAATTTTAAAAGAATTAGGTGCACTAACAAAAGCCTCACCATATATTTACTGTCTTGTTAAGTTCGTTGTGAAGGATCAAGAGGCGGCCGGAGTGGCCGTGCGGTTCTAGGCGCTACAGTCTGGAGGCGAGCGACCGCTAAGGTCGCAGGTTCGAATCCTGCCTCGGGCATGGATGTGTGTGATGTCCTTAGGTTAGTTAGCTTTAAGTAGTTGTAAATTCTAGGCGACTGATGAGCTCAGAAGTTAAGTCGCATAGTGCTCTGAGCCATTTGAGCCAAGAATCAAGAACGATAACAGCAGCACTCAAAAAACGCAACTCTAGAAGGAAACATACTCTTCGTTATTCATAACTTACTCTTACTCATGCACAGAAATGAGCGAAATACGCAGCCACAAAAATATTTAAGTGCTTCCCTTGTAAATTAAGGGTTTTTGCAGGTAACGAAAGCTTTAAAAACAAAATGAAGTACGCTGACGGAAGAAAATGGCAATACCAGGAAAGAGTTGTACGACATAAACGAAAGTTGGTAGACGTGTTTTAACTTCTGGAACATTATGTCAAATCAAGTTTCGTGCCGGTCGCGTAAGAGTGGTGCTATTATCGCCAATACGAAGATGCAACTCAGGTTTGCTTTAAACACAAGCTGCAACGGTCGTGAAAGTTGGTTACCTTTTAGATTGGGCGTGGCGAGTTGATGTTAGTCAAGAATGTCTTTAAGGCGGAAAAGACGCCATTATCAATATCTCACTGAGTTTGAACGAGGACTTGTAATAGGGCTACGACAAGCTGGATGTTCCCTATGCGATACTACAGGAAGACTTGACAGGAATGTATCCACTGTATACGATAACGTGGCAGCGGTGATCACGAGAATGTACGATCGCAAGAAGACTGAGGACTTCGGAGGGCCAGATGGCACTGCCGATAGGGAAAGCCATCGGCGTTTGGTTCTGGCACATCGCACTGCGTCTGTAACACAAATCGTAGAAGCAGTTGGCACCACAGTGACACAATTTATTTTTACAAATCGGTTACTTGAAATGCAGCTCCAAGCCAGACGGCCTGTAGCGTGCACTCCACTGACCCCAAACCAGCGCCATTTGCGACTTCAGTGGTGTCACGTGAGAGCTGCTTGCAGGGCAGGGAGGAGATCCATTATGTTTTCTGATGAAGGCTGGTTTTGCCTCGGTGCCAGTGATGGTCCTGTGTTGGTTAGGAGGAGACCAGTTGAGGGCATGCAACCTATCTCTTTTTGCTCTAGACGCATTATATCTATACCTGGAGTTCGGGTCTGGGATGCAATTTCGTATGATAGCAGAAGCACTCTCGCCGTTATCCCATGCATCCTGACTGCACGACTGCTGCTACGGTCGCAGGTTCGAACCCTGCCTCGGGCATGGATGTGTGTGATGTCCTTAGGTTAGTTAGGTTTAATTAGTTCTAAGTTCTAGGGGACTGATGACCTAAGATGTTAAGTCCCATAGTGCTCAGAACCATTTGAACCTGACTGCAAATTTATACGCCAATCTGGTGTGCAGTCATTCATGAACAGCACTCCACGGGGTATTCTCCAACAGGATAACGCTCGCCTGCATACTTCTGTTGTAGCCAATATGCTCTACAGGGTGTCGACATATTGCATTGGCCTGTTCGATCACCAGACGTGTCTCCAATCGAGCATATACAGGACATCATCAGACGACAACGCTAGTGTCATCCATAAACAGCATTAATCCTCCCTGTGTTGACCAACCAAGTGCAACATGCATGGAACTCCATCCCGCAAATTGACATTCGGCATCTGTACAAGACAATGTATGGACGTTTGCACCCTTGCATTGAAGATTCTGCCTTAAAGCTGTTATTAATGTACCAGCATTTCACGTTTGCAACGGCTCATTTCGCACTTACGTTACCCTATAATATTGCAATGTCAATCACTTAAATATGTTATCTAGACATATGTATTACCGAAATTTCTTTAACTTAACTCCGTCCAAAGAGGCCTTAGAAGACCCAACTGTTCTGACTGACCGCCGTGGCATCCTCAGCCCATAGGAGATATTAGATGCGGATACGGAGGGGCATGTGGCCAGCACACCGCTCTCCAGGCCGTTGTCAGTTTTCCTGACCGGAGCTGCTACTTCTCCTTCAAGCAGCTCCTCAGTTGGTCTCACAAGGGCTGAGTGCACATTGTTAGGCAACAGCGCTCGGCAGACTCGGGCGGTGACCCATCCATGAGCTACCCAAGCCCGACAGCACTCAACTTCGACTATCTGACGGAAAGCGGTGTTACCACTGAGGTAAAGCCGTTGGCCAAACTTTCATTCCTTCACATTAATTACTTTTTGGTGCTGTAATTTTGTTTCGTGAGTGTAATAGCACTTGACAACTCACTCTACTCCATATATGAATTTCTGGATAGGTATATTAATAGGCGAAAACTCCCCTGTCGTAAGGTGATGCGATTTTTGAACAACTACTGAAATATCACAACCATAATACATTTGTGAGTATGTATACGGACTCTGTATTCCAAGCTGAAATTACTGCAATCAGGGCATGTGTGGAGGAGAATAGGCATAGGTGCTACAATGACCGTAGCATCTACATCTATTCAGACAGCCAGACAGCCCTGAAACCATTGGCAGCTCCTGCAACAAGATCTAAGATTGTTGCAGATTGCCACAGGGCTCTGGTGGAGCTAGGGGAAAGCAATAGGGTGAACCTAGTGTGGGTCCCTGGCCACTCAGGCAACCGTGGCAATGAACAAGCCGATAAATTGGCTAGGATGGGGGCAACAACTCCATTTATTGGACCAGAACCTGTCCTGACAATCACCAAGGCTACGATCAAATTAGAACTACGGAAATGGCTTAGGAAACAGCACGTAGGATATTGGACCAAGATCCATAAACAAAAACATGGTTAGGTAATGATGCCCAAGCCATGATTTAAAAGAAGCTCTGTAATCCTGGGATCGAACAGGAAAGATATCATACTCATGACTGGACTGATGACCGGCCATGGGAATTTAAAAAAAAACTCCTGAACACAATGGATATAACGGAAAAGGACCCTAAATGTACGATCTGTGATGGGGGTGAAAGATACAGAATCTTCGGGACAGCTAGACCTGAAGAAATTCTGTCCGATAAAAAACTGGTAGAGGGACTCTTTGCGCTATTTAAGGGCACTGGTTGACTTTACTAGATGTACAGTGAGCGATACCGCACAATAAACCTAGTTTCGGTGCGGGAAGCGGCGGGTCCTACCTAAGCTGATTTAGCTCCCCTGTTAAAATCAATCACAAATCAATGTATAAGGTTGGCTGGTTCAAATGGCTCTGAGCACTATGCGACTTAACTTCTGAGGTCATCAGTCGCCTAGAACTTAGAACTAATTAAACCTAACTAACCTAAGGACATTACACACATCCATGCCCGAAGCAGGATTCGAACCTGCGACCGTAGCGGTCACGCGGTTCCAGACTGAAGCGCCTAGAACCGCACGGCCACACCGGCCGGCAATGTATAAGGAGTTATAAGTGGAATGACCGCATAAAAGTAATCATAGCAAAGGCAGTCACTAGACGGATTGTTGCAAGAGTCCTCAGTACGTGGAGTTCACTAACGAAGGAGTTGCCTTCAGAAACTCTCGTCAGTCTGGAGCCGCACCAGACAGGATGAATAAAGGAAATAGCGCGTTTTGACACTGGATCGTTTAGCAAACGAGAAAGCATCACAGGAATGCTCATGCAGCTGCAGTGACAGGCGCTACATGAGGGCCGTCGTGCAACACAACGTGGTTTACTGTTAAAATTTCGGGAGCGTACGTTCCTAAAAGAGTGAAACGATATATTGCTTTCTTTAAGTATATCGTGAGAAAATGACATGAATATAAAATCAGAGAGGTTCGAGCTCACACGGAGCAGTACCAACAATCATTCTTCCCACATGCCTTTCATCATTGGTGTAGGAAATGGGGAAGCAACGATAGTATGCAAAGTACCTTCTATTACTCACTATAAGTAGAGGTCTGCGTGGATAACTGTACTCGTGGATACACGGCTATAGGACAGAGCCAATACCACGATTTTGGTGTATTTGTATTACATATGGTCGATAATAATTATTACTGTAGTTTTGGATGATTATTATTCCTGTAGGATAGTGTCAGCATCACGATTTTAGTGTATTTGTGTTACATGTAGTCGACGATAATATTATTATAGTTTTAAATGATTATTATTGTCCGTTTCAGATGCCTTGCGACTGTATTCTCTTCAATGTGCAGTGTTCTTAAAATGGCAGCTGCGTGTTTACAACTGCATAGGTTAGAGACGACGATGTTCCGGTTCTCCTAGTTTTCTGTACAAGTGCACGTACATACTGTTCCTATCGTACCCGCAGCTGTCTTTCTTCTGAGACATTCCGCTTTCGTTTTCAATATAGGAGAATCACAGAGCTACTGAAAGCTGCAAAAGAGCTACCTAAAGGCCCTCCATGAATGGGATTTTTAACTTCATGGTCTGAGTCTCGTATGGGGGCTACACACATCACAAATAACTTAAGGTATAAAGTCAGTAGCTGTATCAGGCCTCTTAAATACACACTCGGGAATATTTAAAATAGCTCACCCAGAGGGAAGAAAGGTACACAAAAGTTTGGAAATAAGTACAGTGAGGTCTCATATACAAATGATCCAAGTTTGATGCCATTGCACATGCCCACAGACCCTCCAGTGAAGCTCCATTGTGGCAGGGTATCCTGTTTAAACGATTTTTTTTTCCTTTATTGTATTTCAGTTCCTCATCGGAGCGGGCTGGCAGCAGCATATGCGCTGCTCTTCAGCCGAAAGACATAGATCATACAACAGAAGACATTAAAAATAACATAAAGGAGAAAATACAGCGTACAGAGATATAAAAAAAGGGGGGGAACATTATGAAGACAATAGACATAAAGGGGGCGACTGTAAAACGGAGATTAAATCACTAAAAAGGTAGCGCGCACAAAAAAGACACACACTGGGACACTTAAAAGAACACAAGGCAAAGCATGACCGGAGCGTCAAGGTATCGACGGACGGCGTAGCACATTACAATCACTGACGGTAACACTATGGACAAGTCCAGCACACAATTAAAATCACAGCTCTCGACGCACAGGAGAGCAGCACCAAACACAACACTGACGTAGCACACTGATGATGATGAGCAAACAGAGGATCTGCCAGGCGCATGGAGATGAGGGAGGGAGAAGGGAAGAAAGGGGGGAAGGGGAGGAGAGGAGGGAGATGGGGGGGGGGGGGGTTCGCTCCAAAGAGGACCGAGGAGGGACGTGGGAGGGAAAAAGTTTAGGATGGGGTGCTGGGACTCGGGGGGGGGGGGGGGGGGGGAAGGAGTATCCACTCTGGGAGACGGAGGGGAAAGGAAAAGGGGGTCCTGGGGGAGGGGGGGGGGCAAGGCCAAGTTACAGTTGGAAGGAGGGGTATATGTCACGGCGAAGTCCATCATCTGGGACTGTTTAAACGATGCATAGTAGAAGAGTCGTGCACATGACGATCACATCCTGACTCGAGGAGGACCTGACACGAGATGGCGCCGACTTGCGACATAAGGTGTCTGGAGGGCCAGGAAGAAGACGAGGCGAGGAGACCGTGTAGGATCGTGTGGCAAAGGATCAGTGATTCTACAGCGACTCTCTCCACGATACAAGCAGAAGTACGGGAACCAGTTGTTCCACAAACCATTCCAGGCGTCTTTGTGGATGCGAATTTGCAATCCAGGCGCCGGCGTCGTGTACTGCCTTTAACACCGAGACATCGGCGACTCCTTCTACAGTGGTGCCAAGCCAGGACGACGTGGACTGCCACAGATTGGAAAAACGTGGTTTTTAGTCATGAATCACAATTCGTTTTGGGGACGGAAGATAACCGCGTATAGATGTGGCAGCAACCTGGTGAGCGGTACAATTCCACCCACGCTCTCATGCGTCACACAAACGTAGAGGTGGCGTAATAATATAGGGGCCACAGCCTACGATAGCCGGTTTTCTCCGATTGTGGTCCGTGGAACCTGAAATGGCGAGCGTTATGCTGGTGACATTTTCGACACCATGTGCGACGTTACCTACATTGTTCATCATGGGCACTTTTCGTCCGCATACAGCTCGAATTGCTGAAGACTTCGTACGTCCGACTCCCATGGCCGGCCTGGTACCCGGACTTGTTTCCTATAGAACATGTGTCTCACTAAATGAAACGCCAGGTGCCGCCGTGGCACTCTGTACTTGATTTGGAAGTGGCTGTTCAAGATTTGTGGGCCAGTCTGCCTCAGGGCAACATCAGACGTCTAATCAACTAGATGCCAGACCGTATTGCGACATATATTGCAGCAAAAGGTGGTCCAACGTTTTATTGATGTGGTACTGTATTCGGCTACTTTTACCCACTGTATTTCTTTACATGGCTTTATCTTGTGATCAAGCTAATCTCTCATCTTTATCATTATGTCTAATATATTTCATTTCGATCCGGTTCTTCCGACTTGGTTCGCTATTTTCGGTGTTCCTGGAAGTATTTAAAGTATACAATGCAACGCTTATTGCATTGAAAAGTGTAACACGTTAACATAATTTATGATTATGGTGAATTAAGATACATTTGGTAATTGTACTACTGGAATAATTTCGACATTATGCAGAATGTGACGAAACTTGTAACTCCTTCATATCTGACCTCCCAATGCCCCGCAGAAAATATCGTACACTCCACTTCAGTAATCAAGACAGAAGACATCAACTATCTTAACGCGTCAAGAAAATGACAGGCACCTACGTTCTTAGTCGATGAAACGTAAATTACAAGGTGCGATATCAACAGACACATAATTCAGTCCAAACGTCAGAACTACAGAGTGCGGAAGGGATTAAAGGCGTTTGTAAAAGTTTCATATTTGTGGTAATGGATGCGTGTAAAAGACTTCCGAATGCGACTGCGGACAAGGTAGTAGTTAAGAATATCATTTCTTTTATGTGCGCAGATCTCTAAGCATAAGGTGGGATGGGTTACATCTATCAAATTTGGTTGTAGATTAAGATTTTTTTAAAAACATCCACTTATGAAAATGTCTAGCATGTAGCCATGATTTCATAGAACATATGCATGTTATTTTTGAACTTACTGACAAGTTCCACGCCATGGCTATTTGTCACTAACATGATGCTCGGAACGTATTAAAAACCAACCTAATACCCTTAGCCATGCAGACGGGTTGTTTTCGTAAATGAGTCGTGATAATTCGACAGTCCGTCCCAGAACGCGTTTAATTTTATTTCGCCTCGAGCATTAGTACGCATTCTAGGCATAAGAAATTACTCTATTTAGCCTTTAACGATTACAGTACTTGGGAACCAACAACAACAAAAATCGAAAGTTTCCAACGTACAAATGACTATATTTATAGAGTGACTAGATAATATTTATTTACTACTAGCAGCAAAGTCCATTCCATAGTTCAGTGGTTACTGCTTGCATTAGCAGAAAAGGATAAGTTTCTCATACTTTGTAAACACGGAAGTAACAACTGACTTCCTGGCTACATAAAATGTTTACAGACAGGCATTTAAAGTCACTACTCTTTGAGACACAAACCATTTTATTGTCAACCACTAAAATGGTGATGGTCTGTGGACATGCTAACTAAAATAAATATTATGAGATATCTAAGAAGTGCCTCCTCAGTCTTTACTAGAAGACCAGTAATGCTTGTAGGGAATGTAAGATTTCTCAGTTCTGAGAGGAATTTTTCTCTATATGACTAGAGCTTGGAACAAGTGGAGATTAAATGATTAATTCTTCAATGTCTGAGTAACTGGAACCGCAAATGTCTCAAATTCTTGGATTCTAGGATTAAAAATGTGCGGGAAAGCTACTGCGACGGAATGTCATCTGCGTGGTTGTAGAGACAGCGGTGCTCTAATGTTTTAAGATGTATGTAGAGTTGAGCACATCCATGATATTAAAGGTTTTTAAAATCCGTCCATGCAACTGCTACACAATGTGAATTTATATCACTATGCACGTTTTGTTTTATTGGTTTAAAACATCGTCAGTAGATTAGAACGTAATTTATTTACAATTTTACAGTTGCTTTCTCGATTAAACACAGTTCGTTACATAAATACCCTTGGAACTGACTGTTTTCAGACCTAGAAAACAAACCAAAAGTGTGAATATATTTCATTATTTCAAATGAACTAGAACGAAACGCGTAGGGCGATACAAACGTGCATTTTATAGTGGTTTCACAGATAAATTTTAAATACCTTTAACAATTATAGAGTAACTACGGGCACTATGCCCACACAAATAAGCATTCGTAGTAGTTTCCTTTATTTATGATTCATGTTTCTCATTAATCTCCCACTGGGATCTGAATTTCATTTTTACTTGATGTAACAAGTCGGTGTGTGGTACCTGGGTAGTAAACCAAGCTCTGAATACACCAGTTGGCTAGTGATTAATTTAGAAAATGCTTGCATGAGGTTTTATTTAGTACAAATTAGTGTGACATCTAGAGGTGCCGGGTATTCTGCCGGATATCAGCGTCGTTCTTGCACGATATTTCGACAAAGTGACTTCGTTACCTTCATCAGGTGCAGCCTGAGACAGTCTCTGGTAGCACTTGATAAAGATAACGAGTGACGTTGTCAAAATAACGTGCAAGAACGACACTGATATCCAGCAGAATACGCGGCTCTTCAAGATGTAAACAGATCGTGAGAAACTCCGAAGAACTGCAGAAACTAGTGATATATTTATTTTCTTCGAGAATATTGAGTTAATTCGTCGGCTATGTCTGTATCAATTTTCCTACTTTTGTAACATTTGTGGCATTGATATCCATAAGATTCATTCCCACGCTTCACTTCACAGAAGAGAGAATATGCGTTACCTGAAACATGACGTCAGAAAGTGGAGTGAGGAGCGGCAACGCATGGTACACGAGTACACTTTTCGTGGGAAATTGCGCTAACTTAATAGTCTCGTAATCTGATTGGTTGACGTGGCACTCATAGAATATGGAAGGACTACACTTGGGCAAGCGCGCTAAAACTCACAATTTCACTATTTATTAACAGACTAACTCAAATTTCATTTCTAATCATGGGGAAACAAAATATCTCAATAACACGCAGTCATGACAGATTTAAAATTTTATCATTTTGTATAGAATAACGGAGTACCGATAAGAAGCCGAATTTCCTCGTGTGTCAAACGGCTTCCCGCCGGATGACCTCCCGACCATACAGTATGGTCTGCGAGTAAAGCAAAGTAATCGAGCTAAGAAATGTGATTTTATCTGGTGAAACATGTCTAGCAATTTCCACGATGTTTGGTAGTTAGTAAATTATGCAGATGTGCGTTTATTACAACACTACTTTATGATGCTTTAACGGCTTTCTCTGATGGGAGTGCTATCAAAAGCCACGGAAATCCCAAGAAAAACTTCTGGAGCTTTATTTCAATTGTCTAGTGACACTTAGCCAGTTGATTAGTAATTCTATTATATCCCCACAGCAAGAACAGCAGAGTCACTACCTACGTGTCACCTCTGCGCATGCGTGGTCATTTCAACAACTTCAGTGTTTTGCTTTGATGCCGCAAAACACAAATAGTAATGAGTGCTGAAGACAGAGGATCTCAGGCTGATTCGATATTTCTAGATTCACAGAGAGGTATTGAAACCGTTGCTAACAAGTAGCTTCTAATCAAAATGCGTGCCTATGGAGTATTGTCTCAGTCTGATTCGTGATTTCCTGTCATAAAGGTTACAGTTCGTAGTAGCTGGCGAAAAGTCATCGAGTAAAAAGAGTGGTTGGTTGGTTGGTTGGTTGGTTGGTTGAGGTTTAAGGGACCAAACAGCAAGGTCATCAGTCCCTTGTTTCAAATATGCGCCATTCCGCTAATGGGACAACTCAGTAAAGTCAGAACAATAAAACGGAAAAAGGGAAAAAAACGTAAAAAGGCAGTCATGTTGTCATTGGTAAAAAACAAAATGAGGGAAGTCGGCAAGAGAACGAACCCAACGCTATGCTGAAGCAGCATAGGCAAGACCACCTGTGACTTAAAAGGTACAACTGCTATAATGTAGAAAGTACGTATGGGAATAGGAAGACTAACCAAGCCTTAAAAAAAAGGGTAAAAACAGAGTAAAAGGGGAAGAAAAGAGGAATTCGGTCAGGGAGGTGAGTCAGGAATCTCCGAACACTGCTTACAGTGGGAGACACCCAAACACTAACCGCCCCACCCCAACACCAGAGACAGATTAAAAACCTTAAAACTGAGAATAAAAACCACTTTCCCGGAGGAAACCGAGAACCAGAGAGACCATCCGGGAATCGTCAGCCAACATCAAAGGTAAAGTGTGGGGGAGCCTGTACTTAGCACGCAGAGCCAAAAGAAGGGGGCATTCAACCAAAATGTGGGCTACTGACAGGAAGGCTCCACAACCACAAAGTGGGGGTGGCTCATCACGCAAAAGAAAACCATGGGTCAACCGAGTATGGCCAATGCGGAGACGACACAGTGTGGTCGAGTCCTTTCGGGAGATGCGAAAGGAAGAACGCCACAGGCCTGGTGTCACCTTAATTGCACGAAGTTTATTAGACAGGGGAGTAGCCTCCCAAGAATTGGCCCATGACTGTGCGAAGTGGGATTTGATGTGAAGCCGTAAATCCGCTGCAGGAGGGGCTACAGAAAACGGGGGGTAAGTAACTGCTCCCCCAGCCAAACGATCAGCGAGCTCATTACCCGGGATACCCACATGGCCAGGGACCCAAAGAAAGTCAATAGAACAAGCAGCACGGTGAATATCAGCGAGATGGTCATGGATGGCAGAGACCAAGGGATGGCGAGAAAAACACCGGTCAATAGCAAGAAGGCCACTCACTGAGTCCGTGCATAACAAAACGCGGTTGTGTTGGGACTGTTTAATAAAGGTAAGGGCCTGGGAAATTGCCATCAATTCCGCAGTAAACACCCCACATGTAGGTGGCAGCAGATGACTTTCCGTTCCAAAAGAGGACGTGAAGGCATACCCAACACGATTAGCAGATTTAGAGCCATCAGCGTAAAAAACAACAGCATCCCGAAACTCCCACAAAATTTGGCGGAAAAAGGAACGGAACACCACCGGGGGGATGGAATCTTTCGGACCGCGGCGGAGATCCATCCAAAGTCGAAGCCGAGGAACTAACCAAGGAGGGGTGGAGGGGAGGGAGCGAGGAAGACAGGACAAAGAAGGAAGCTGAAAATCACGGCAAAGAGACGCAAGGCGCAGCCCAACCGGTAAACCCGCCCGAGCGTGGGAGTCGGGTGGGCGACGTCCATGGTCTGGGAACAGCATAGAATAGGAAGGATGAGTGGGAGAGGAACGGATAGTGAGTGCATAAGACACCAGAAGCTGGGACCGCCGAACAGAATGGGGGGGGGGGGGGGGTGATCCCAGCTTCAACTA
Source organism: Schistocerca serialis cubense (assembly GCF_023864345.2). Lineage (NCBI taxonomy): Eukaryota > Metazoa > Arthropoda > Insecta > Orthoptera > Acrididae > Schistocerca > Schistocerca serialis. The sequence continues at coordinate 399,414,541 of NC_064642.1, read as the reverse complement.
GGAGACTATCAACAGGGCTAGTAGGGAAGGCACCGGTGGCTAAACTGATACCACGATGGTGGACTGGATCCAGCACGTGCAGTGTGGAAGGAGCAGCTGAACCATAAACTTGACAACCATAGTCCAAGCGAGACAGAACTAGAGCACGATAAAGACGGAGGAGGAGGGTACGGTCCGCACCCCAAGACGAGTGGGCAAGGAAGCGAAGGACATTGAGTTTACGGAAACATCCTACCTTCAGGAGTCTGATATGGGGCAGCTAAGTGAGCTTGTTGTCGAAAAGAAGACCCAGGAAACGAAACTGTGGGACCACAGGCAATCGTTGTGCAGCGAGATAGAGTTCTGGATCAGGGTGGATCGTAGTACAGCGACAGAAGTGGACCACTCGCGATTTTAAAGGAGAGAATTGAAACCCACGTGAGAGGGTCCATGCAGAGGCACGCCGTATAGCTACCTGGAGCTGCCGCTCTGCAGATGCCATCGAGGAGGAACTAACCCAAATACAGAAATCATCCACATACAGGGCAGGGGCGACAAAGGGACCGACAGAGGCCACAAGTCCATCGATAGCAATGAGGAAAAGAAGGACACTCAAGACAGAACCCTGTGGGATGCCCGTCTCCTGGGTCCGTGGAGAACTAAAAGCAGTACCAACTCGAACTCTGAATGACCGATGGATCAGGAACTGGCGGATAAAAATCGGGAGTGGGCCCCGAAGACCCCACTGATGAAGGGTAAGTAAGATGTGATGGCGCCAGGCCGTGTCATAGGCCTTGCGAAGGTCAAAAAACACTGCAACCAAATGGCGGCGCTGGGAAAAAGCCTGCCGAATTGCGGATTCCAAGCGAAGTAAATGATCGATTGAAGACCGTCCCTCTCGAAAGCCACACTGGTAAGGCGACAATAGATCCTGAGATTCGAGGACCCAATTGAGCCAACGGGCTACCATCTGTTCAAGTAACTTACAAACAACATTGGTCAAACTAATTGGCCGATAGCTGTCAACAGGGGTTCTTACCAGGCTTAAGGACAGGAACCACAATGCTATCCCTCCACTGAGAAGGGAAGTCACCCTGGAGCCAGATACGGTTAAACACCCGAAGAAGATGTTGCCGTTGTGGAGCACTGAGATGTTGAAGCAGTTGGTTATGAATGGAATCTGGGCCAGGGGCCGTATCATGAGAAGAAGATAGAGCAGAAAGAAATTCCCATTCAGTAAAAGGTTCGTTGTAAGATTCAGACTCACAAGGGGTGAAACATAAGGTGGAAGCTTCAGCCAGCTGTTTTTGATGCAGGAAAGCAGCTGGATAGGAGGTTGACGCTGACGCCACTGCAAAAGGGTCGCAAGATGTTCTGCAAGAACTAATGGGTCCGTACAAATGCCATCTGGGAGGTGAAGGCCTGGGAGGGTGGACTGCCGGTGGCAACCTTGGAGAGAACGAAGTGTAGCCCATACCCGTGACAGAGGGACAGTAGAACCAACGGAAGAAACGAATCGTTCCCAACATATCCGCTTACCCTGTTTGATTAAATAACGGGCTTATGCACGGAGGCGTTTAAAGGTAGTAAGGCTGGCTACAGATGGGTGCCTCTTAAAGTGTTGCAAAGCTCGACGGCGATCACGGATGGCAATGGAAATGGCCGTACTCCACCACGGGACTTGCCGGCGACGAAATGGTCCAGATGAGCGCGGGACAGCAAGGTTAGCAGCGCGAACAATCGCGTCAGACACGTCACCTAGGACGTCATCAATACAACCCAACAAAGAGGGAGAAAACTCGACCTGTGCAGTGTATAGAGGCCAATCGGCGCGGTGGAAAGACCAACGAGGTAACCTGTCCATCGAGGAGCGGGAAGGGAGCGTGATAATCAACAGGAAATGGTCACTATCACAAAGGTCGTCGTGTGGCGACCAGTGTAATGAAGGGAGGAGAGAGGGAGAAGAAAGAGAAAGATCAATGGCAGAAAAGGTACCATGACCGGCACTGAAATGAGTTGGGGAGCCATCATTAAGAAGGCACAGGTCGTGGTCTGCAATAAATTGGTCTATAAGAAGACCTCGTCTAGATGGAAAGGCACTGCCCCACAAAGGATGATGAGCATTAAAATCCCCAAGGAGGAGGAAGGGAGGAGGAAGTTGCTGAAGAAGGGTGGTTAAGGCAGCAGGTGTAAGAGTCCTGTCAGGAGGGAGATAAAGATTGCAAACTGTGACAGCAGAGTCTAAGTGGACCCTAACAGCAACCGCTTCCAATGTAGTTTGGAGAGGAATCCACGTGCTAGCAATGTCTGTACGGACCAACGTACAAACGCCACCAGAAGCCCGCAAGGGTCCGACCCGATTTCGACAGAAAACACGGACCCCACGGAGGGTCGGTGAGTGAGCATCAGTAAAATGAGATTCCTGGAGAACCACACAAGCTGCAGAGTAGGACGAAAGAAGGGATTTCAATTCCGGAAGGTGACGATAGTATCCATTACAATTCCATTGGAGAACCACAGAACGATGGTTTAAATGAGGGCTGAACACGCTAAATCCAGTCATACCGCCGGGTCTCCACCCGTCACCGACAAGGAGGGGGCGACATCCATGAATGACAGGTCAGAATCCGGTTGTGAAGTCGGGGAAGGGACCTCCGGTGACACCAGAGGCTCTTTGTCCCGGGACTTATGTTTCTTCTTCTTTTCAGGCTGAGATCGAGGAGGGCTGTGTGGCATAAAGGAGCCAGCTGCAGCAAGATCAGGAACAGAAAGAGACCGAGCGACCTGGAGGCCGACAGACCGCGGCTCTCGCGGTCACCGCGCGGCAGCAGACCTTTGACCTGGAAGGTGCCAGGAAGGGGCCTCCCGGGAGAGGCGCCCTTGACTGGCAGACGCCGAAGGAGTGGGACACTTCTCCGTCTGGGGAGGGGGAGCAGCGCCCATAGGAGAAGGTGTGGGAGCCGCAGGGGAGGGGGTGGAGGGGGTCCGGCATGGGGGTAAGGAAGGGGTAGGAAGGGGTGAAGATGTAACCAAGGCGTAACTAGATGTCATGGACACAGGGTGCAGTCGTGCATATTTCTTACAGGCCTCTGTGTAGGTTAAACGATCGAGGGACTTATACTCCTGTATCTTTTTTTTCTTTCTTATATACTGGGCAGTCTGGTGAACGTGAAGAATGACTACCATGACAATTTACACATACAGGAGGGGGAACACAGGGACTCCCCTCATGGAGTGGACATCCACAGTCACCACAGAGAGGGTCCTGGGAACAGCGAGAAGACATGTGGCCAAACTGCAAGCACTTAAAACACCTCATAGGAGGTGGGATGTACGGTTTCACATCACAGCGATAGACCATAATCTTAACTTTCTCAGGAAGGGTATCCCCTTCAAAGGCCAGGATAAAGGCACCAGTATAAATACAATTGTCTTTAGGACCCTTCTGAACACGCCAAACAAAGTGAACACCCCGCCGTCCGAGATTGTCCCGAAGTTCCTCATCAGATTGAAGGATGAGGTCCCTGTGAAAAATCACACCTTGTACCATATTTAGAGACTGGTGAGGGGTAATGGACACAGGAATTGTGCCAAGATGGGTACAGGCACGAAGGACCACAGATTGGGCAGCTGAAGCAGTTTTTATCAGCAACAAACCCGACCGCATCTTGCTCAGGGAGTCCACTTCGCCAAACTTGTCTTCAATGTGTTCCACAAAGAATAAAGGTTTGACACTGGTGAAAGTATCTCCATCAGTCCTGGTGCAAACTAGATAACGGGGGAAAGGTTTTGCCCCTAGACAACGGGCCTGACCCTCTTTCCAGGGGGTAGCCATGGAAGGGAAGGCCGAAGGGGCAAGAGAAGCAGCACTTGAGGAATCAGTTCCATGCAGAGAGATGGCCGCAGAAGAACGGCCAGAGTTTTGGACCCGTATGCGTTTCATCTGCATAGCGTCCGCCCTGATACCACCCACTCCGATCAGGGGCTCTCCTCACGGGCGCCACCTAGCCACAGCAAGGGCCGTCTGGCACGGCGGCCATTGCCGGGAGTTCCGATGCTCCAGGGTGACGAGCAACCACTCCAAGGCATGCATGAGGAGGTCACAGCTCAGGTATCAGAAGTGTGATCCCTGTGTGTTCAGGGGGCTCAACCAAAAGGGTACATAGCGACCCCACCACACGGGCTGGCTACCATGCTGGCTATGCACCCTAGCATCAGACAACGACGTGAAAGAAAAGGTGGAATGTACTAGGAGGGCGCATGTCGGAGACACTAGGTAAGGTGCTCTTCCCCAAATGGCTCACACTACGGAGGAGAAATTTTGTAATGGAGGTCAAACCCCAGAGGGGGACCAAGGAACGCAACAAAGCCGGAGTGTAAAACCAACAGAACCAGGAGGATAGCGGGGGCCAACATAACCAAGGACACCAATAGAGGGAGAGGAGAGGGCGAGGGGAAAGGAGCATGGAGGGGAAAGGAGGGGAAGGGAAAGGAAATGCAGCCCGGGAGAGAAAGAAGGCTGCAATGGCTCGGGGCTCCGTGCTCGCCACGCACGTATCCACAAAAGAGTTGTGGACCCCCTGGGGGGAAAAAGAGTGGTATATTGCGTTCCCCAAGGACGTGTTATAGGCTCTCTACTGTTCCTAATCTACATAAACGACTTAGGAGACAATCTGAGAAGTCCTCTTAGATTCTTTGCAGACGATGCGGTCATTTAGCTTCTAGCAACGCCATCAGAAGATAAAAAGCAATTTCAAAATGATTTATACAAGATATCTGTATTGTTGAAAAGTGGCGACTGACTCTAAATAACGAAAAAAGAGAAGTCATCCAAGATAAAGCGCACGTATTTAACGGCTATGAATTCAAGTAGTACTTAGGGATTACAATTGCGAATAATGGAAATTGGAATGAATGAAACAACAAGTTTACTGTTACCAGTCACCATTTTATTTTTTCCACGACGCGTTTCGAAGGTTTAAACCTCCATCATCAGGTGGATTTACATTAGTTAGTATTACATATGTGTGTATGTTGTGTTATGACATTTGGAGGAACTTGTGGCACTGCCTAGTGGAGAAACAAGACACTATTTCAGAATATGGTTTTGGATAACTTTTGACAAAAAATTAAACTGATATTTAATGGTAAACTTTAATAAGTAAACTAGAGTACCTCCAGTGGTCACAGGTTCCTTTTTCTGTCGTAACACTTCACATGTATACTGCCACATTTGTAAACAAATATGGCGTCTGGAATCAGCTGGGTGCAAGGTTCGTACAGCAGAAGAGAAGACATAATCGCAAAGTGCAAAGAATATACATTGTAACGACATGATTACAGAATAATCGATTAAACCATTTGGAGGTGTTTGTTTTGAGGTGTCAAATATATGTGTGTGTACTTCAGGTGGTATATAAATCCAATTTTGAAAGGTTAAAACAGCTAAACATTCGTACTCGTTTATGCAATCAGGTGAAATATTAAAATGGCTTAAACTTCATACTTGCTAATAACAATTAGGTAAAATGTTACAGGCTTGAATTACAATGATCATATTGGCTACAGCAGTAAAATCATACATAGATGACACTCTTTGAAGAAAGAGAGAGAGAGAGAGAGGGAGAGAGAGAGAGAGAGAGAAAGGAGTGATTATATGAGAGCAAACATTTACATGGCAAGGAGTCTTAAGATTACATGTTGCATATATTAGCTGCCTAAAGGTTGGGGTAATACACTGGTTAATGTTATAAAATATGCAGATAGATATACATTTGTGCCAGTAGTTGATGTACATACAGTTTTAAGCTGACAGGGGGTACAAGCTGTTGATGTGGTGAATTATCTGTGAATGAGGTCAGTCTCATGTACTCTTGGCGGCTGTCAATATTTATGGTAAATATTAGGATACGTGCATGTGTGTGTGTGTATTTTAAGAGTGTAGGCAGTTGCTGAAAACAGAGATGATACTATTGTAAATATTGTCATTTTTGTCATTTAAGATGGATTCTGGTTGTTTCATTTGGTGTTTGTATATTTGGAGTGTTTCAAGGATGTCTAGTTTTCTGCCTTTTGGTTGGATGTGTAGGATGCTAATACTTGTGTTGTTAACATGGTGTTTTGTTTCATGTAGGTCGGTAGCTATTGCTGATGTGTGGTATTTTTTGTTTTTTAGTGCTGCCATGTGTTCCTTGAACCTAATCTCAAATGATCTGCCTGTCTGGCCTATGTAGAAGCAGTCACAGTCCAAACATTCAATTTGGTACACACCTGTGTGATGAAGTGGGTTTCGTGTGCCGATGTTGTGGGGTAACTTCTGTCCAATCTTGTTGTCTGTTGTAAAGGATATGCTTATGCCTTTCCGTTTGAAGACATTAGCAATCTGGTATGAAATGTTATCCAGAAAGGGGATTGTATGCAAGACATTATTTTCTTTTTGTTTTTTGTGTTGTGATTGCTTTGCCATTATTGAGTGTTTTAGAGTGTCTACTATGGAGTTGTGATAGCCATTTTCAATAGCTGTTTGTTTTATTATTTCAATTTCTTGATCACGTTTATCTTCTGAGAGTGGTAGTTGGATAGCTCTATTAATCATGTACCGGTATGCTGCCATTTTGTGTGCTGCAGGATGGCAAGAGGAGTTGTGGATTGTAGTATGTGTTGCAGTAGGCTTCCGATAAATTTCAAACTGATGTCTGTTATTCTTTATTGTAATGGTAAGGTCTAGGAAATTTATACTGTCATCTTTTGGTGTTCAACTGTGAATTTTATGCATTCATGGGAGTTGTTGGAAAACTGATTCAACTCACTGATGTCATCTTTAGTGCCTTTGATTAAAATTATGATATCATCTACATATCTGTAGTAGTAGATGATATTTTTGAGGAGGTGGTGATTGGAATTCAAGATTTTGTCTTCTAGGTTACTTATAAATATTTCTGCTAACAATCCGGAAAGATATGAGCCCATTGCCAGACCATCTGTTTGTTTGTAGATTTTATTCTTAAATTTAAAATAGTTGTGTGAAAGTGTGAATTCAAGCAGGTCCATTATTTCTTCAATGTAAGTTGAAGGGATTTTTTTGTGTTTATGTAGGTTGGCATTAATTATTTGCAGTGTGGGATCTATTGGCACAGATGAATAAAGGTTTTGTATGTCAAATGAGGCAAGTGTGGCTCCATCAGGTACTTATATGTTTTTGACATATTGTGTGAATTCTTCTGTGTTTTTAAGTGTTCTCTCATTATTGAATGTGTATGCTTGTTTGAGAATTCTGAAGAGTATTTTATTGAGCTTGAATGTTGGGCTGTTCCTACAGTTCACTATGGGTCTGATGGGGGTCCTATCTTTGTGTATCTTAGGTTGTGACCTAAGACAAGGTGCTTGTGGGCTCATTGTTACAATGTTTCTTGCTTCTTGGATGGTGAGTAGAAAGTTAATGTTGTTTGAAATGTGTTTAATCGCCTTTTGTATTCTGGCTGTTGGATCTTTATGTATTTCAGTTATGTTGCTGGTTTGGAAGAAGTCTAAAGTTATTTCTATGTATGTTGTTCTGTCCATTACAACAGTTGTGTTGCCCTTGTCAGCTTTTACAATTATTGCATTATTCATGTTTAATTTAGTCTTAATGGTACGTGTGAGGGCTTCTTCTCTTTTCTTGTATGTTGGGAATGGTTTTGCAATTTCCTTTTCAATGATTTCGTTAATAGCTGTTTTAACCTTTCAAAATTGGATTTATATACCACCTGAAGTACACACACATATATTTGACACCTCAAAACAAACACCTCCAAATGGTTTAATCGATTATTCTGTAATCATGTTGTTACAATGTATATTCTTTGCACTTTGCGATTATGTCTTCTCTTCTGCTGTACGAACCTTGCACCCAGCTGATTCCAGACGCCATATTTGTTTACAAATGTGGCAGTATACATGTGAAGTGTTACGACAGAAAAAGGAACCTGTGACCACTGGAGGTACTCTAGTTTACTTATTAAAGTTTACCATTAAATATCAGTTTAATTTTTTGTCAAAAGTTATCCAAAACCATATTCTGAAATAGTGTCTTGTTTCTCCACTAGGCAGTGCCACAAGTTCCTCCAAATGTCGTAACACAACATACACACATATGTAATATTAACTAATGTAAATCCACCCGATGATGGAGGTTTAAACCTTCGAAACGCGTCGTGGGAAAAATAAAATGGTGACTGGTAACAGTAAACTTGTTGTTTCATTTAATGTCAGTAACAGTCACGGTAAAGCCTAACCTCAAAATGTTCGCATTTAAATTTGAAATTGGAATGATCAATGTAGTAGGGACGGCAAGCCTAATACTGCGATTGATTGGCAGAATTCTTATAAGATGCCACAGACCTTCTGAAGACACTGCCTACAATACGCTTGTCCGTCTTCTTCTGAAGTATTGCTTCGCGATATTCTCTGTAGGGTCCGTGCCAGATGTGATTGACGGTGGACATCGAAAAAGTTAAGAGAAAAGCAGCTCCTTTTGTATTATCGCGAAATAAGAGAAGATAGTGTCACGGGTATTACACAGGAGACGGCGTAGCAATCATTAAAACAAAGGCGTTTTTCGTGGCGGCGAGATATTTTCGCAAAATTTCAATAGCGAACTTTCTCTGCCTTATATGAAAATATGTTGACGCCCACCTACATAGGGAGAAATGATCCTCGTAATAAATCAGGCCTCCCACAGGAATATCTGTGTCCGTTTTTCCCGCGCTCTGTTCGACAGTGGAACAGTAGAGAAATAGTCTGAATGTTCTTTGATGAACCATCTGCCAGGCACTGTTTTGTGAATTGGAGAGTAGACACGTAGACGTAGACGTAGATGCAGGCAGGTACTGTTATTCCAGTACAAATCGAGACAAGTATATACAATCTGTAGTGACACTTACAATCGCATCAAAAAGCATTGGCACAGTTACATTTTAGTGGTTGTAGGTTAAACGAAACATATATTTCAGAACAGAACCCAGACACGTGCCACCTTACATTACATAGGCTACAAATATGTCCAAATCACCTGTCCGTAAAGTAACATACAGTTTTATGAAAATAAACATCGCTCTTCTGCATCCAAAATAGTATTGGCACACGCGTATGAATCGGACAGGGGCTTCTGCATACAAAAAAGTATTGGCACACGCTTATGAATCGGACAGTGTGTTCGTTTTCTTCATTGATGTTCACCTTCTAATAGATCGTGTGCACCCCTTTAGCATCTATAACAGCACGTAAACGCCTAGGAATGCTTTGTATTAAATTGCGGGTGATCTCAGGGGTAATTTTCGACCATTCCTTCAGGAGCACTTTCTCCAAGTCGGTATTACCGGACGGACGCCTTTTTCTGACTTGTGTGTCAAGATGAGCCCACAGGTTCTCAAAGGGGGTTTAAATCAAGGCTCTGAGGTGGTGTTAGAACCCTTCTGGGGGCATTGTACAGCAACCACTCCCGGGTTTTCATGGCGGTATGTTTTGGGTCGTAAGGCCCAATGTCTCTGCACTAGCGTGTAAATTACCTCGCAACACATCGATGTATCTCATATGATCCACTGTATCGTGGATTACAGCTAGATTTCCAACGCCAGACGCCGCCATACAGCCCCAGACCACGATACCGCCCCCACCGTGTTTGACTGTGGGATGCATGTGTGTGATGTCGAGGTGCGTGTTCGACTTGCGCCAAACTTACTTTCTTGCATCAAATCCGAGCACATTGAACTTCGATTCGTCGCTAAACATCACAGTGTTCCAAAACTCCATCGGCTTGCTGATGTAGTCCTTGGCAAACTGCAGGCGTTTCTGCCCGTTAATTTCCGGTATGTGTGGCTTTTTCCTGGGAGAACGTACATGCATGTCAGCCTCATTCAAGACATTTCGTATAGTTTGAACACTAACCGTCTTGTCGGACGTTGTCTGAACAACCTCAGCAGTAGTTGCTGCAGTTGCAGCAGGTTCCTTACGAGCAAGTGCGATGATACGGCGGCGTTCTCGGGTTGGAAGCACTTTTGGACGTCCAGGACGACACTTATTCACTGTTGTTCCAGTCTCTACATATATTTATGAATGATGACTCGTACCGTAGGGTAGCTAACAGACACCTCTGCTCCGATTTGTCGATAGCTTCTCCCTTGTGAATGGAGCAATACCACTCTCTCACGCAATGCGACTGAATGTTCCTTCTTCTTCGGCCCCATGCTATGCTGTGGTGGTGTAACGCGTAGCATACTTCCCCTTAAACCAGGAGACCTGGGTTCAAGTCCTGGTTGTGCCATAAATTTGGCTCTCACTAAACTTCGACAAAACACAGTATATACAGTTACACACAGTAAATGGAATGACACCATTAATAAATACAGACTTCGATGAGAAATCGGTAGCTAAGGTAGAATATTCAAAATTTCTAGGTGTATGCATTGATGAGGGGTTGAACTGGAGAAAACACAGCTACTTCAGCTACTTATGCTATTAGGGTCATTGCAAATTTTGGCGATATACATCTGAGTAAATTAGCTTACCACGCCTATTTTCATTCTCTGCTTTCGTATGGCATCATATTCTGGGGTAACTCATCATTGAGTAAAAGAGTGTTCATTGCACAAAAGCGTGTAATCAGAATAATTGCTGGAGCTCATGCAAGATCATCCTGCAGACACTTATTTAAACAGTTAGAAATCTACACTGTTGCCTCACAATATATATATATATATATATATATATATATATATATATATATATATATATATATATATATATATATATATATATTCACTCATGAAATTTGTTATTAACAATCCGAACAAATTCAAAAGTAATAGCAGAGTACATGGCTACAACACTAGGAGAAAGGATGATCTTCACTACTCAAGGTTAAATCTAGCTTTGGCTCAGAAGGGGGTAAATTATGCTGTCACAAAAGTCATTGGTCACTTACCTAATAGCATCAAAAGTCTGACAGATAGCCATGTAGCATTTAAAAGGAAATTAAAGAATTTCTTAATGGCAACTCCTTCTACTCAACAGATGAATTTTTGGATATAGGAGGTGAGTAATTTCCCAACCCCCACAAAAAAAAGAATTAAAAATATTGAGTGTCATGTAATATTTTGTCTAATGTAATATCCTGTATAGGCACCTTTTATTAGCGTGACACGTTCCACATCATTACGAAGTGTCGTATTCATGATCTATGGAACTAGTACTAATCTAATCTAATCTAATCACTATCGCACAATACAGCAACATTCTAGTGGCTGGGCCGTCAACAACACGCAGTGTCTATTGCGTCAGCAGATGGCGTTCCAGCACCTAAAAACCCAGCAATATACCGAGAAGCCACGCTCTGTGCCAATACTTTTGTGTGTGCACACGAGGTACATGTTCGCCCTTAACACTGCATTTTTTTGTTAATGGTAGGCACTGTCGGCAGAATTGTAATGCCTGGTATGTGAGGTAACACGTATATGTGTGCCAATACTTTTTGGTGCGGTTGTATGAAGGATCCGCAAAACGCACTCGCTCTGAATATTAAAAAAAAATGGCTTTGAGCACTATGGGACTTAACATCTGAGGTCATCAGTCCCCTAGAACTGAGAACTACTTAAACCTAACTAACCTAAGGACATCACACACATCCATGCCCGAGGCAGGATTCGAACCTGCGACCGTAGCAGTCGCGCGGTTCCAGACTGAAGCGCCTAAAACCACTCGGCCACGGCGGCTGGCTCTGAATATTAACTAAAGTCACGTTCAGTTGTGACGTTTGACATACTCGTTTTGTGGAGTGTAACTGTACTGTTTTCCGCCCAGTTCCTGCTCTGTATGGAACAAAGGACGCTTTATGAATCAAGAATAATTAAAATATTTTTGTAGTTCTGAGTTAAAGAGTACTTGATAGCTTTCATAGCTGCCAGCGCTGTTTAAGATGAAGCTGAGGATGGACGTTTATACTGTTCATAGCGGCCCGTTCTGGCACAGAAGAAAGCACCGCCAGGATTCCGTGGGCGATATAACGGATGTTTCGTCACTGCTGATCTGGATTCTCGTCAGGGCACGGTGGGCCGGCTTTTCGCAACGAGACGTGGCAGGCGGGTGAGAGCGTGTTTACAGCCCGCGACCCGGACGGCCGCCGCTGCGCCCCGGGCGAACAGGCCGGGGCTGCCGGCTTTGCGCCGCGGCTGCGGCCATACGCTGGCCCGCGGCGCTGCTGCGGCTGCCGCTCTGTGGGCTGGCCTTTTCTGCTGTACGTGAGGCAGTGGCTCCTTACTCCAGCGCGGTTCACTGGCTCTGAACCCCTGCGGTGGCGACACGGTTCTCATCCAGTTCACTGGAGTCAAGTAACCTTACAATGAAATCAACACCCTTAGCTGCTTACAGGCGTTGACATACGTCACCGGGGACAAATGAAAATGTGTGCCCCGACTGGGACTCGAACCCGGGTTGTCCTGCTTACATGACAGACGCTCTATCCATCTGAACCACCGAGGACACAGAGGATAGCGCGACTGCAGGGATTTTGCACTGTGAGGTAACTCGTATATGTGTGCCAATACTTTTTGGTGCGGTTGCATGAAGGATCCACACTGTTTGTGCATTCGCACAGAAGAAGAAGATGGTCAAGTGGCCGGTGAGTCTATGGTATCTGTTCTTTCGGACATGTGCCCGAACTCTTACGGGAATCGGCAACGCGCCGCGAGTAATGAGTATAATGGGCGGGGGCACTACGAATGTAGTGCGGGACAAAACGTTGAAAATGTGGATTTCGCGGGAGGCGTGCCAGAGATTAAATCCCTGCAGTCGCGCTATCCTTTGTGCCCTCGGTGGCTCAGATGGATAGAGCGTCTGCCATGTAAGAAGGAGAACCCGGGTTGGAGTCCCGGTCGGGGCACACATTTTCATCTGTCCCCGTCGACGTATGTGAACGCCTGTAAGCAGCTAAGGGTGTTCATTTCATTGTAATTTCATTCTAACGATCTGCATGGTCACCGATGGTATCTGTTCTTTCGGACATGTCCGAAAGAACAGATACCGTCTTAGTATATATATCCTTACCACAGAATATAGTGTACACAGACAGGCCCCGGTCTATGAGGGGGGGAGGGGAGGGGTCAAACCGGGGTATCTTCCCCGGGCGGCAATTTCAGAGGGCGTCAAATTCATATTCTTGAAGAGGTACACCTTGTTTCATAAAGCACCCATCGATCATTCATATTATTTTGAAACGCATTCATGCTGTTTCTGAACACATTCTAAGTTTAAAAAACTTACGGGTTTGCTGCCGGCTGACGTCCTCGAACACCGCCGATATTTCGACAGGAGCACACCCTGCCATTCTCAAGGCACAAATGCAAGGAAGAAGAAATGTGCGAGCAAATTTAATACCTCGGTTCACAAAGGAGAAACAAGAAAGACACCACACACAGAACAAGTGTCAGCACAAACAAAGATAACTAACATCAGAAATATCGATAGTTGCTATTAATAAACAAGGTGAGGTAGCACTAATTCTGCTTGATAGTCTGATAGTGTTATTAAGGAAGCTGTTGAAATCAGACTATCAAGCAATCTTATTAACGGAGATGGTGGATTTTTTAAAATGCTGCTTGGAATCCGGCTCTGTCTCTCATCAAAAACAGAGGGACAGAATTAGTGCTACCTCACCTGTTGATTAATAGTAACTATCGATATTTCTGATGTTGGTTATCTTTGTGTTGACACTTGTTCTGTATGTGGTGTCTTCCTTGTTTCTCCCCTCTGAACCGAGGTATTAAATTTGCTGGCACATTTCTTCTTCCTTGCATTTGTGCCTTGAGAATGGCAGGGTGTGCTCCTGTCGAAATATCGGTGCTGTTCGACGAGTTCACCCGGCAGCAAACCCGTAAGTTATTCGAACATTCAGTTCGCTGGGAAAAGTTAAGGTCTCACATTCTAAGTTGATTTTTGAATGCGTGCTTAGTGTAAGTGATGTCTCTGTCATGGAGATCCCCGTCGCATCTAGAAATAAAAGATCCCCGCAGACAAAAGGGGACGGGGCTATACTAGCTGAGCCGAATAAACCCGAACAGGTAAATGCCAATGGCTGTTAGTTTATGTGGTAGATTGGGTATGCAAGTGTTGTAATTGTAAATCATAGATTCAGACTACCAGTGCGGAAATAAACGACTCAACTGGAATGACAGGTAAGAAAGATCACGTGCTATCTTGTCAGTGTATCCAAGAAAATGAAATTTTGACAGAAAATTTTTGCCAGAGCGTTACACTACTAAGGGCCAGTTGTACAGTCCCCGGTTAGCAGCCGCTTAAGTTCTATTCTCTAAAACGTGCGGGAAACGTGTTGTACGAACACGTAATAACGCCTAACCGGAGAATAAACGCGGGAAAACTAACCCGGTGATTCTGGCAGGGTTAGTCAAGTTAACCGGAGAATCTGACAGAAATAGTTACAGAATTAGTGGCGACAAGATTGTTTGTTAGAACGACGAAGAGAACGACGAAGGAGAAGAAACGGGACATTACAGAAATCACGTAGAAGAATGTGACGATTCCAAATTTACATAAAAATTTCGTACTACTACTTTTCGATCTCATGCTTGAGAAACTGGAGCGCATAAACGAAATCTGCATCTATTTCCTAACATAAAACTATTTGCTTCTAGTAGGCCTAATAGGCATTTGATATTGGTACTTCGTGAATTATATTCTGTTGCGTTATCATGTCAATGAGGTACATAAAAATCACCGTTTGTGCCAAAACGATCTAGTTTGCGTGTGTTACAATTTCTGCAATATTAGAAAGGCCTATTTCGTTTTATCTAGTAGACAGTGATAGAGAAGGCGTAATCAAATCGAGAAACCACACCAGTCTTCGGTACTAGTCGTATTAAAAGCTTTTCCAGTATTAGATAAAGACATTTTGATTCTTCATATAGCAAAACGTTTGACTAACTTTCATGAGGTAATAGATGCTTTCGCAGACAGGAAAGCACGCCGTGTGAAGCTGTAGCAAGATTAGAGAGAAAAAATGCTGGGACCTAAGAATTACAGAACCGTTTTACTTCACTCCAGTCTTTCAAATGTCTCTGAGCACTATGGGACTTAACATCTGAGGTCATCAGTCGCCTGGAACTTAGAACTACTTAAACCTAACTAACCTAAGGACATCACACACATCCATGCCCGAGGCAGGATTCGAACCTGCGACCGCAGCGGTTGCGCGGTTTCAGACTGAAGTGCCTAGACCTGCTCAGCCACACCGGCCGGCCACTCCTGTCTTTACTGATTTTATGTTTACTATATTTAATTTTATGTCACACAAAAGAAAAAATTGTTAGCTGATAGACAACAACCAGTGCAAATTTTCTCAATAATTCTTATTCTCCCGGGTACAAACAATACCACCCAGTATTAATTGTGAGCTTTTTTAAGTTGGGTAGGACATCAAACCGGCCGACTGGGAGCAGGAGAGGCATCACAGGACATTTTAATTTCCACTGGCCTGAATATAGGTTTGATGGCTTCCATTACAAAACATGCGCATTTGAATTCCACAGAACGAAATGCCGTGGCGTGCGATAGAAGAATGCTGTGTGAAGAAGAATGACACTGCACTTTGACACACTTAAGACCAAATAATATGTATCAGATTTGTCAAACATATATGTTTAATACATCAAACTCTTCAGCACGATGTGTGCTACAAAATGAACATATTTTTTAAACTGGACTTTTTTTTTAAATTTTGCACGTCCTATATCAAACGTTAGAGAGAGGGTGGGCGGGGATTGGGTGCAGGGGGAGGGGGGGGGGGCTTGCGGGGCGCCTCTATTAAGTTTTATTTTTTGCCCCGGTTCAGAAATTCGGAAATATCGTAGGTCCGAGCCTGTACGCAGAGATGAATGCAGATGACGGCACATTTGTTTGGAATGAAGTCAAGCGTTGTGCTCGACGCCATATTGAAACCAAGTAGTCACGAAACGATAGCTGCTTACTACTACGACTGGAAATGGGCGTTCTTACGAAATGAAAGTAATGTAAAGAATTAAATGACAACATTTACGAAATGAAAAGCGAATGAAACACGTTGTGATAAATCTTTAGTAACAAAACTATCCCATAAGCTTTTAAATTAAATATTTTTCACTTGTACAAGCTGTGAACTGTAACTGCTTTTAACTTTACATGACAATGAAACTACTTTGTTTTCTTTGCAGCAATTTCATTTTACTTCTTAATTTTTCTTTTCTGGGACTTTGAGCTGATAAACTTCACTTCCAACAGAAACAGCTATTATAAAACACTCTGCAGAAGTTCGGTATTTGTATCACTGCTGGAATTTCGATTTATGTTTTCAGCCTGAAAGTAACACGTTGTAGTGTCTATTTACTTGAAGACAGTAGGCCGGCCGTTGTGGCCGAGCGGTTAGAGGCGCTTCAGTACGGAACCATGCTGCTGCTACGGTTGCAGGTTCGAATCCTGCCTCGGACATGGATGTGTGTGATGTCCTTAGGACTACTTAAACCTAACTAACCTAAGTCTAGGGGACTGATGACCTCAGATGTTAAGTCCCATAGCGCGTAGAGCCATTTGAACCATTTTTTTGAAGACAGTAGGCTGCATTAAAGTTGAATTTATACAACTGTTTTGAATTAGTCCCAGATATATAATATAAATCATATTCGTTTAGTAAATGATGATGTAAAAGTATCACAAAAAACTTTTGTCAAGCCTTGTTCTAAATATGAGATGTTTCAGCTTTTTCATTGTGTACCAGTTGGTGTGGAATGTCTTCTTCTCCTTCTTGTTCTTGTTCTACTTCTTCAATTTCTTCCAGCAATAAGAACGACAATAAACTGCAATCACTAATCTGAGACACGTGTGTCTACCTGCACGAACTCTTCACGACTGACCTGCAGGCTACTTGCACGTGGCTCTCTGTCTAGCAGCGCGTTCGACGCCAGCACGCACAAGTAAAATAATTTAACTTCTATTTTCTCTATACCATAGTGAGATGTGGCTATCCTTCCAACTTTAAAAACAATTTAGATATGTTAGCTCATTTAGTACCCAGTAACGTATCATTTCAATTTGCAAGCGTAAAGCAGCCAGCGACTACATTTTTCACTGCAAACCCTTCAAATTTTACGCTGCACAGTACATGTAAATTTAATATCACAGCAACTACGTAACCCTTCATCATCGAGATGTGATATGAAACTGTAAGATACATAGAAAATCAATTTTGTACGCCAGTTACTTTCCTCGGTCTCGAATGAGAGGTGTAATACACACTAGTGAAGAAAATGCCCAAATGCGAAACAAGTTGTTTTTAATGTTTTAAAGGAAAAAAACTCTACCATCTGGTGAGCAAGATGTATGAGACAGGCGAAATAAAAAATGGCTCTGAGCACTAGGGACTTAACATCTGAGCTCATCAGTCGCCTAGAAGTTAGAACTACTTAAACCCAACTAACTTAAGGACATCACACACACCCATGCCCTAGGCAGGATTCGAACTTGCGACCGTAGCAGTCGCGCGGTTCACAGTCTAAATACCCTCATACTTCAAGAAGAATATAATAATTCCACTACCGAAGAAAGCAGGTGTTGACAGGTGTGAAAATTACCGAACTATCAGTTTAATAAGTCCCGGATGCAAAATACTAACTCGAATCCTTTACAGACGAATGGAAAAATTAGTAGAAGCCGATATTGGGGAAGATCAGTTTGGATTTCGTAGAAATGTTGGAACACGTGAGGCAATACTGACCCTACGACTTATCTTAGAACATAGATTAAGGAAAGGCAAACTTACGTTTCTATCATTTGTAGACTTAGATAAAGCTTTTGACAGTGTTGACTGGAATATTCTTTTTCAAATTCTGAAGGTGGCAGGGGTAAAATACAGGGAACGAAAGGCTACTTACAATTTTTACAGAAACCAGATGGCAGTTATAACAGTCGAGGGGTATGAAAGGGAAGCAGTGGTTGGGAAGGGAGTGAGACAGGGTTGTTGAAGTGTTGGCAGAAGAGCCAACACCGTGTTGCTAGAGGAGGCCGAAATGCACGCTTTTAAGCTCACGTAGATTGGCGTGAGGTCTGGAACAAGGTAAAGTAATTATCCTATAAATAAAAGAACGTAGTTCTTGGAATACTTAACTTTAATCTACAACTGGAGAACATCGGTCTGACGGTACAGGCATCACAAGTTAAATATCTATTGATAATGGCGCCTTGCTAGGTCGTAGCAATTGACGTAGCTATGTTAACTATCGTCCCGGCAATTGAGAGCGTATTCGTCAGTGAACCTTTCCTAGCAAAGTCGGCTATACAACTGGGGCGAGTGCTAGTAAGTCTCTCTAGACCTGCCGTGTGGTGGCGCTCGGTCTGCAATCACTGACAGTGGCGACACGCGGGTCCGGCGTATACTAATGGACCGCGGCCGATTTAAAGGCTACCACCTAGCAAGTGTGGTGTCTGGCGGTGACACCACAGTTGTTGCCTATCCCCGATCTTATTCAATCTGTATATTGAGCAAGCAGTGAAGGAAACAAAAGAAAAATTTGGAGTAGGAATTAAAATTCATGGAGAAGAAGTAAAATCTTGGAGGTTTGCCGCTGACATTGTAATTCTGTCAGAGACAGCCAAGGAACTGGAAGAGCAGTTGAACGGAATGGTCAGTGTCTTGAAAGGAGGATATAAGATGAACATCAACAAAAGCAAAATGAGGATAATGGAATGTGTCCGAATTAAATCAGGTGATGCTGAGGGAATTAGATACGAAATGAGACACGTAAAGTAGTAGATGAGTTTTGCTATTTGAGGAGCAAAATAACTGTTGGACGAAATAGAGAGCATGTAAGACGTAGACTGGCAATGACAAAGAAAGTGTTTCTGAATAAGATAAATTTGTTAACATCGAGTATAGATTTAAGTGTCAGGAAGTCTTTTCTGAAGGTATTTGTATGGAGTGCAGCCATGTATGGAAGTGAAACATGGACGACAACTAGCTTAGACAAGAGGAGGATAGAAGCTTTCTAAATGTGGTGCTACTGAAGAATGCTGAAGATTAGATCGGCAGATCACGTATCTAATGAGGAGGCACCGAATAGAATTGGGGAGAAGTGGAATTTGAGGCACAACTTGGCTAGAATAACGTATCGGTTGGTAGGACACGTTCTGAAACATCATAGGATCACCAATTTAGTATTGGAGAGAAGCGTGGAGAGTAAAAAATCGTAGAGGGAGACCAAGAGATTAATACACTAAGCAGATTCAGAAGGATGTAAGTTGCAGTAGGTACTTCGAGATGAAGAGGCTTGCACAGGATAGGGTAGAATGGAGAGCTGCATCAAAGCAGTCTCTGGACGGAAGGCCACAACAAAAATAAGTATTGTTTGGAGGGAAGATTTCTAAAATACGCTAATTCACACCTCCTTCCTGGTGATAACAGTATCTACTGTGGGTATTTGTCTTCATGTTAGAATTACTTACGTTTTTTTCGTTGGGCCGTGTGTTTCTTGCATCTGTGCTGCATCTGATTAAGAGTTAAGCTGTACATGCGTTCTCTTCTTTTTTCTTGTTTTTTAAAAGATACTCTCGTAACTTGGCGCTGACGCAGTTACTCCGAGATTTCGTCCTGGTGATGCTACGTAACTGCAAGTCTGTCCGCCTCGGTAGCAGCGCAGTCATCGCGGTTGATTGCTAAGCAAAGGGTCCCGGGTTCGATCCCCGGCCGGGTCGGAGATTTTCTCCGTTCTCGGACTGGGTGATGTGTTGTCCTTACATTCGTATCAAATGGTTCAAATGGCTCTGAGCACTATGGGACTCAACTGCTGAGGTCATTAGTCCCCTAGAACTTAGAACTAGTTAAACCTAACTAACCTAAGGACATCACAAATATCCATGCCCGAGGCAGGACTCGAACCTGCGACCGTAGCGGTCTTGCGGTTCCAGACTGCAGCGCCTTTAACCGCACGGCCACTTCGGCCGGCTTTACATTCGTATCGTCACAATTGACATTGTGTAAGTGAGGCAGCTGAATGGGCACATCCTGAAAGCCAATAAATTGATAATAATAATAATAATAATAATAACAAATCATTGCTCTGACCTCACATACTAAACGTTCACAAGTTATTAGGCAAAGTAGGTAATAGACGACCTCACCACCTCTCCTTCCACTGATGAGACCTATAAGGTGTGATATATCATACATGTAGATTGTGTAGTACATGGTTAGCTGTTTCATGCACGCGTTCAATGTTCAGCCGTGTTTTTCATGAAGTTTAGTGAGTCCAGCCGGATCATGTCGACTTATTGTCACGATATTTCGGCTAACAGAGATTCAGCCGTCTTCAGGTGAGTGTTTTGCACTGGAGATTGCTAGTTCATATGGCTACCTTATGCCGAAAATTGGCGCGGAGACGCATGTGTAAAGTCAGCCGCTGCATGAGCGACCTCTGTCCAAACGTGACCAACAGCAAGATCAAGAGGAGAACGAGCGGCTCAAGTCCAGGGCGTTCTTCTCGTATGTCACAATGTTTCGTCTAAGTTAGGCAGAATCTTTAAGAAAATATTGTGTCAAAGTAATCTTCTGACCACCTAGAAGGACTTTTACTATTCACGGTTCGGCGAAGGACGACATGGGACTGCGGAGGGCTGGAATCTACAGGATATCTTGTCAGTGTGGCAAAGCCTTCATTGTTCAGACTGGACTCGCGTTCGGGAGGACGACGGTTCAAACCCGCGTCCGGCCATCCTGATTTAGGTTTTCGGTAATTTTCCTAAATCACTTCAGGCAGTTGCCGGGATGGTTCCTTTGAATGAGCGCGGTCGACTTGCTTCCCCATCCTTCCCTAATCCGATGGGACCGATGACCTCACTGTTTGGTCCCCTCCCCTAAATTAACCAACCAGCCTACCTCTATAGTTCAGACAACGCGAGCACTGCGTGAAAGGTGCATTGAACGTGGCTGCCACACTCGCCTTTCGCAGCCCTGTAAGTCAGCCATAACCGAGCATTGTACCTCCATAGGAAGTCCCATGGATTATTCCGCCAGAAATTCTTGAATTCGACGAGATCCTTCTGGGATTCAGTTATTAAAGAATCGATGGAAATACGTTTGGGGCAGGATCTTATTAATCGTGATGGCGGTTTTCAACTGGATAAGGCATGGGACTCTGTGATTTGCTTAATTTCTTCAGAAAGAAAACATTTTACGACTAATGGGACGTCTAGCGACAGTTAATTTGATTATTTTTGCCTTTGCAGATGCGTGTCGGCGCTAATTCTTGGGGCCGCGCGGGATTAGCCGAGCGGTCTAGGCCGCTGCAGTCTTGGACTGTGCGGCTGGTCCCGCAGGAGGTTCGAGTCCTCCCTCGGGCATGGGTGTGTGTGTGTTTGTCCTTAGGATAATTTAGGTTTAGTAGTGTGTAAGCTTAGGAACTGATGACCTTAGCAGTTAAGTCCCATAAGATTTCACACACATTTGAACATTTTTTTTTTTTTGTTAATTCTTGGTATAAAGTAAGCGAAGTGAACTAGCAAACTACAATGGAAAGCACTCACCTGAAGATGGGTGAATGGTTGTCAGCGGAAATGTCGTGACAAGAAGTCAACGTAATCCCGCTGCAATCCCGCAACTTGATGGAATACTATTTACGACGACAAAATTTCAAGAATCACTTCAACTGTTTTACTGCCGAGATAATTTCCCCCTCTTTCGTTGCACATTGTCTGAGTTTGTCATCTCCTATCATTGGTCAAAAATCAGATCGCGTTATCACTGAATCACATTCACTACCTGCTGCTAGATTTCAGAGCACAAGGTGCGTTCATCACTTTTCTTGGACACTTGTATGTATTTGAAGTTAGCAGTGCAGCTTATAGCGGCTGTCATTGATATTCAGACAGGAACGGTTCCTAGTACTTTTCGATATGAGTTGAGTGCTTATGTATCACACATAGAAACCAAAAATACAATGCAGCTGTTGAATGAACAACTGTCACTGAATCAGTGTTAAATGATAAATATATTTTTGAAAATAATCAATTTTAAGAGTCTAAAAAGAATCAGTCTTTAATATACCGTCATGTAAGAGCTTGACATGAGTTCCATTGCATAAGGTATGTTGGGTATGGTAAGATACGACTTTTTCTCTTAGACCGTTCATTTGTTATTCTTCCGTCCAGCTGCGCTGTCTACCAGGTCACAATGGGACGCACGTTATCAACAGGACTCCTGAAGAGCGACAACTTGTCGTCTTTCACCGAGCCAAGCGTCACAGCCAGCAAGATATTAATAGTTTGCTAAATGTACTCTGAAATACTGTTGAGGATACTATATGGTTCAAATGGCTCTGAGCACTATGGGACTTAACATCTATGGTCATCAGTCCCCTAGAACTTAGAACTACTTAAACCTAACTAACCTAAGGACATCACACAACACCCAGCCATCACGAGGCAGAGAAAATCCCTGACCCCGCCGGGAATCGAACCCGGGAACCCGGGCGTGGGAAGCGAGAACGCTACCGCACGACCACGAGATGCGGGCGAGGGTACTATAACTTGAGAAGGTGGATCGCTTAGAATTGGCCCCTAAAAAGGCCTGACAAGGGAGCTAAATGAAAAGGAAATGAGATTAATCATAAGAAAGAAACGAAATTGTGGATTAAATGCGTGCGAATGGAATCCATCTACGAGACGATGGATGGAAAGTAAATGGATCAACTCTCCGGAAAGTTAACAAAGTAGAAGGGTACAGCGTAAGAAGGGGAAGGAACAAAGTGAACAGTAGCCAAAGACCTTCGTCCCCAAAAAAGAGAAACGCTCGTAAAATGTGTGGACGATACTTTGATCCAACCCACGGGTGCACAACCATGACTGGGCTAATGGAAGCTATAGCATCCACTATTCTTCTGTTTCGCTCGTCAAGGTCACGTTCAGGCGAGCTATACACAATGTCTCTCACATAACCCCACTGCAAGTCACCGGGCTTACGCCCGGAGGTCGCGGTGTCCAATTGGTTTGTTCATCACTTCTGATCAGACGTTCCTCGTGATTCAGGCTTGTGTGACTGTGTGACAACACCGAAAGTGTCTGCTCCACCTGCTCCCTGTGTCATATGATGAAGCATTGGATGCCGCACGCTTCCATCAAGTCAGCATGTACTGTTGTAGCCTTGTTCATCTTCAACCGCAAAAAACGAATACCACGCAATACTGCATTTTATCAACGGGCTGTACCAATTTCCTATACTCCAGCGTCGCGCTTAAGTACTGTGGAGCAATGATTTCAAAGTTTACCAGGACTGAATACATGTAACCAAACAAAAATCAAAAATTAATTATCTAACTTTATTTTTCACTGTGATGATTAAATCTTTATGATGACCCTTCATGCATACACCGCTAGCTCTCATATTCTGTATTGGGACACACAGCTTTACTGAACAGTTAAATAAGGATGTCATCTTCTTGATTAAAATATTCCGGAAGTCAAATAGTCTCCCATTCTGATCTCCGAGCGGGGACTATAAGGAGGATATCGTCATCAGGCGAAACAAAACCAGAATTCTACCGGTCCCATTGTGGAATGTTAGATCAATTAATGGGGCAGGTAGGTCATAAAACTGAAAAAGGGAAATGGATAGGTTGAAGTTAGATATAGTGGGAATTTAAAAAATGGTTCAAATGGCTCTGAGCACTATCGGACTTAACTTCTGAGGTCATCAGTCCCCTAGAACTTAGAACTACTTAAACCTAACTAACCTAAGGACACCACACACAACCATGCCCGAGGCAGGATTCCAACCTGCGACCGTGGCGGTCGCGCAGTTCCAGACTGTAGCACCTAGAACCGATCGGCCACACCGGCCGGCAGTGGGAATTAGCGAAGTTCGCAGGCAGGAGTAACGAATTACTGGTCAGATGAGACCAGGGTTATAAATACAAAGTGAAGTAGATGTAATGCAGCAGTACACCCAAAACCGAATAAGAAAATAGAAATGCGCGTAAGCTACTATGAACAGCATAGCGCACACATTTCCTTTACCTGGATAGACACGATGCCAACACCCGCTGCAGTAGCACAAGTTTAAATGCCAACTATCTCCGTAGATAACGAAGATATTGAAGAAACGTATGATGAGATTAAAAAAAAAAACATATTGTCGAGAGAAGCAAAACTTTAATTGTGATGGTGGATTGGAATTTGATAGTAAAAAAATGAAGTGAAGCAAAAATTGTTGGAGATTATGGACTGGGGGGGAAAGAAATGACAGAGGAAGCCGCCTGGTAGAACGTAATTTAATCATCGCTGACACTTGGTTTACGAACCGTGAAAGAAGGTTGTTTACGTGGATGAGACTTGGAGACGCCGGAAGCTTTCAGATTGATTACGTAATAGTAAGACAGATTTCGGAACCAGGTTTTAAACTGTAAGCCATTTCCAGGAGCAGACGCGGGCACTGAGCACAATTTATTGGTTATGAACTGTAGATTAAAACTGAAGAAAAAAAGGTATAAAATTAAGGCTATGGATCTAGATAAATTGAAAGAACTCTAGGTTGTTGGGAGTTTCAGAAGGAGTATTACGCAACGATTGACAAGGAAGAGTAAGGAATACAGTAGAAAACGTAGCTTTGAGACACGAAATAAGGAAGGCAGCAGATGTTCAAACAGGTTAAAAGACGATCCCTGGTGGAAGTCCTTGGCTAACACAGGAATTATTCAATTTAATTATTAGAAAGAGAAAGTCTGGAAATGCAGCAAACGAAGCAAACGAAAGGAAACACAGACGTCTAATGACTGAAACTGTTAGAAAGCGGAAAAAGGCTACTCAAGAATCGGTAGAGAACTAACACAAAGCTATATAAGCATACAAAACTAGGGAAAAAGATAGATGCTACATACTGCAAAATTAAAGAGTTTTGAAGAAAAGGCAAGCAGCAGTATGTAGATCAAGAACGCAAATGGAAAACGACTACTAAGCAAAGAAAGTGAAGCTGAAAGTTGAAAGGACTATGTGGAGGAGTCGTACAAGGGAAATTAGCTTGAAGGCAATGTTATAGAAAGGGGAAAAAAGTAGATGGTGATGAGATAGGAGATATGATACTGCGAAAAAGACTTGAGTCGAAACAAGGCTACCGGAGCAGATGACACTCCGTTACAAGTACTGATATCCTTGTGAGAGCTAGACATGACAAAACCGTTCCACATGGTGTTTAAAATGAATCAGACAGTCGAAACACCCTCATACTTCAAGAAGAATGTAACAAATCCAATTTCCAAGAAAGCAGGTGCTAACAGTTGTGGTTATTACAGAACTATCAGTTTAATAAGTCGTGGTTGCAAAATACTAACATGAGTTCTTTACATAAGAACGGAAAAACTATTAGAAACCGATCTCGAGAAAAGGTCTGTTTGAACTCCGCAGAATTGCAGGAACACGCGAAGCAACGCTGACCCTACGACTTATCTTAGGAGACAGCTTAAAGAACGGGAAACCTATGTTTATAGCATTTGTAGACTTAGAGAAAGCCTTTGACAATGTTGACTAGCGTACTCTCTTTGAAGTACTGAAGGTAGCATGGGTAAAATACAGGAAGCCAGATCTGTTTACAACTTGTACAGAAATCAGACTGCAGATACAAGAGTCGAGGAGCAAGAAAGGGAAGTACTGTTGAGAAAGGAGTGAGACAGGTTTGTAGTCTATCCCCGATGTTGTTCAAAGTGGACATTGAGCAAGCAGTAAAGGAAATCAAAGAAAAATTTGGAGAAGGAATTGAAGTTGAATTTTGTCAGGTGGCAAAGCACTTGGAAGAGCAGTTTAATGAAATGGAAAGTGCAATGAAAGGAGAGTATAAAATGAACATCAACAAAAGCACAACAAATGTAATGTAATGTAGGCAAATTAAATCAAGACGATGCTGAAGAAATTTAGATCAGGAATCGAGACACTAAAAGTAGCAGATGACTTCTGCTATTTGGACAGAAAAATAACTGATGATGGCCGAAGTAGAGAGGATATAAAATGTAGACTGGTAATGACAAGAAATGGAGAGATATTTGTTAACATCGAATGTAAATTTAAGTGTCAGGATGTCTTCTCTGAAAGTACTTGTATGGAGTGGAAGCGAAACATGGACGATAACAGATTAGATAAAAAGACAACAGAAGCTTTAGAAATGTGATGCTATAAAAGAATGCTGAAGATTAGATGGTTATATCGTGTAACTAATAAGAAGGTGCTGAACACACCTGAGGAGAACAGAAATTTGTGACACAACTTGACCTTCTGAGAGATAAAAGGGTCACCAATTTGGTATTGCAGGGAATTTGGGTAATTGTAGAGGGAGACCAAGAGATGAATACAGTAAACAGGTTCAAAAGGAAATACGTTGCAGAGTTATTCGGAGATGAAGAGCAATGTAAGGATAGAGTATCATTGAGAGCTGCATCAAAGTAGTCTTCGGACTTAAGACCACATCAGCAACAACATTGACTGTTAACACGGTCGTGTCTAAGACAGTTCCGACTTTACCTAACTGTTACTATAAACCATCGCAGTTGACAATGTATCACGTTATGTTTACGTATTATGGCACGCTTTGGGACTCTAAACATCAAAACGCAGGAGAACCAACTATTCCCGTTTAAACCATTCTTAGCCATCCTTCCAGTGCTGAGAACTGTTTTCGGAGACCTATCAGTGTTACGAATTACTACCCATCTATTTAGTTTGTGGACCGGAACATAGGCTATCAAATCGGCTATTACACTAAACAGTGTATTACACTCAACAGTGCTACATGCCCAAAATAATCGCAGAAAGGACCCAGACGAACGTTCGTAATATATTAGAAAAGCTTGCTTCAGTTTCTGGCAGTCATGTTAGATTACGGAGCATCAGTAACACGCTACGCATGGCTGGATACTAGGCTAAAAATCCGAGAATAAAGCCATTCGTTAGTAAGGCAATCGCAAAGGTTCAACGGGAATTTGCTCAAACATGAGTAAAAAAGTCGAGTAAAAATTTTAATGTGATCTTCACTGATGAATGCAAAGATGATATTTTTGTTTTACGCGCGCCAATCGATGCGGAAAAAATCAACTGTAGAACTGGACAACAAAGGTACTGTGCCCACGATGAAGTTTGGAGGATGGGATGAGATAGTTTGGGATTGCACAAGCCCTGTAAGCGTTGGAGAGTTAGTCATTATTGACACAATTTTAAATGCAGACAATAATACAAACATATTGCGAAATAATTCGTTAAAAAGAGTGCAGAAGCTAGGAACTGAGAGAAGATATTTATTCGAACATTCAATAACCTTAAACATAAATGACATAAAATCGAAGAATGGTTGCTTTACAAAGCACTTCCTAAGTTACGCACCCCACCTCAGTCGCTAGGCATGAATCTAATTCAAATTTTATGGTCTGCGTTCCGAAAAAGAAATCTGTAATATGAAGCTCTAATTGCGAAATGAGTTAAACAGGAAGTTGAAAACAGGTTTTGCAAGTAGCATGCCCTGAAGTCACAGTTGCATTGCGTATTCGAAATCTGGACGACTACGGGCCATAAAAGAACTAGGAAGCCGTCGTAAGACATATTACATGACGAGAAAAGTCTCGTAGAATATATCCTTTCATGCATTTTTTCCTTATATGAGAAGTGACAAGCAAGGGACACCATAATCATCAAAAGGGAGAAATTAGTTAGACACATTCTAAGATATCTGCGAATAGTTAATATGGCAGAAGAAGATATAGCAGAAAAAATTATAAGGCCAAGAACATATGGCTGTATGTAATACAAGGTAATAGGAATTTTGATTATAGTGTAGTGAAAGAAAATAAAGAAAGTTCGGAATAGGAGAAGAAATGATAATGATTGATGGCGCAAAAACTGTATTACAGAATATGCACGTATGAAATTACAATGTAAGATGATGAAAGATGGTTCTAATTACTTTTCTGCAGAGTGCTAAAACTCTTGCTGTTAAATTAACATAATATTCGCCATAATATTTCTTATCCTTACCACCAAGTAAAATTACATCGACATCTTGATAATATAGTTACAAAAGTATCGATATTGACACTACCGCAAGATAATGTTTGCTCATGTAATTTAAAGCTTTTATTCACACATAAAAGAACTTTTTTTTAACATACAAGGCGGAAAAAGGAAGTTGCGTCATGCTTTCATGCATTATCTTAGATATAAAATCAGGTACAAATGAAAGGAGCAAAGGACAGATTCTAACAATAAACAAAATATAGGCCTTGACATAAATACAAGCCACCGAAATGCGTCACTATTACAGTGAATTATTACGAGTTTTCGTTCAGATAAAATCCATTACTTACAAACAGTTTTTATGAGTAAAAAGAATTTGAGTACAAGGAAAAATTTCGAAATTATGCTATGTTTTGCATGAACCAAACCAAGCATTAAGTCAATAATGGAATCGATTCTCTAAGGCAGGGGTTGTGTACATGATATTACAGACTGCACATGGTATATAATTTTTACCACTGTGTTTGTGTTTCCTGTGTACTTCATAGATACTCCACACATTTTTAACTCTCACTAAACTTGCAATGAAAAGTTATTACGTTCCCCAACAACATTCGTTATCCCCAAAACCAGTGCTCTGATATTTTTACAACTCTAAGAAATTATCGAGTGCTCATTTCGATACTGACTACTATGTCTACCAAAATAAAAGTATTTGCACATATCGATAACAGCGAAACGTAGCTAACCATATTTTTCGAAGTACAACTTGTACTTTCTTTGTTTACGTTATTTCCTCTCTTATTTTCTTTTGGTTATTCGTAATAGTGTGCGTAAAGCTGCCAACGTAATAGCGGAGGCTCGTTGTAGTGTCAGGGTCTCTGTGTCACCTGTGTGTCTGGAAGAGGCAGCCATACACCGCTAGTGACAGCAGCAATGACATCTAGCGGTGGCCTAGGCAGTTATCCGGCAGCCAAGTCGGTAGGTGTGGAGCGCTGCTCATCGATAAGGCCGTCAGAGCTTTGAACGGACGTCACACAGTACTAGAATCTTCCAGCAACAGGTATTTCGGTTAGAGAGGTCATTCACCGATTATTTGTACCATAACAATCGCACAACACTGCAGACTACTGGTAGGAGATTTGTGCGAACAAAAAAAAGAGCTCTAATTAAATGAAACAACAAGTTTACTGTTACCAGTGACTGTCAAACGGTGACTGGTAACAGTAAACTTGTTGTTTCACTTAATGTCAGTAACAGTCACGGTAAAGCCTAACCTAAAAATGTTCGCATTAAAAGAGCTCTAATCTGCGAAAGCCTTCCGTCACCAAAATCTACGGCATCCACGGGACATTAAATCATAATCTTCCTTTCCTTACGTTGTTAGTATCGAACCAGTTAATGCACGATCGGAACAAAAGAATCGAAAGTATCTCTTTCATTGTGGTTAACTGAATGCTTCTCAACGTTTACAATTGCTCGTTTGTCAGCATGTAATTTGAATCTGTCACGAAGTACCGGGTGGTTATAATTAAATTGCTATTACTCATGGAGGCCCATTCTTGGTTGTTTTACGTATGCCGGCGAAACTCGGTACATTTTCCAATGCGTTAATACAGAATCAATTTATGCTGGAAAAAAATTAGTTCCAATTTTGGCCCCCTGGTACAAATCTGGCACTGTACAACATCTCGTCGACACCTCTTGTCCTCATATTGGACAAATTGTGTAAGTGGCGATTAATAATAAAATCAACATTATGCTTTTCTCACTCATTTGATCTTTTCTGTCCACATTCGATTCCTAATCCATTATGTACAGAAACATTTCTATACATCTTTCTTGCATTCAAAAAGGCAGATTTGTACCTGGTGACCATAACAGGAACTAAATTTTTTTCCAGTGTAAATCAGTTCCATATTAATGCATTAGAATAACTACCAAGTTTCCCTACCATACTATAATTACAGCCCACATTGGACCTCTGTGAGTAGCGGTATTTTAATTATAACCACCCAGTACAAGTTAAGTGTATGCGCCGCTGCAAAATGTGAGAATCATTTATGTTTCACTGCATTGCAGTTGTCATCCGTGTCAAGCTACGAAGCCGTCGCGCAAAGTGTGCGTTATCAGCGCCTGCCTGATTTCCATGATAAAAGAGAACAGAACATAATAACTCAGGAAAACATGAATCAATTGACACAATAGTTGGTTGTGATTATAGTGCTGCACCAATCTATCGTAAGATCAGCAACACTGTTGTCCACTTTGGTCATAGTCGGTAGCTGAAAACTTCAGGTTTGAGAGCTGAACAGCATTTGGGGAGTGATGATGAGAAAAGGCAGAGTAAGCAACCAGATCTACATTATTCAAAAATACTAGTAAAGAGAACCCTTCCCAATAGGCAGCTGAACAGACCCCTCACGGTTTCGCAGACAATAATGCCATAAGAATCATTCTTTGTACGCGTCAAAATATCTTTACTGGATAATCTCCAATGATCAGCCAGAACATTATGACCACCTACCTAATAGCCAGTATGTCCACCTTTGGCACGGATAACAGCGGCGACGCATCATGGCATGGAGGCAATAAGGCCTTGGCAGATTGCTGGAGGGAGTTGGCATCACACCTGCACACACAAGTCACCCGATTGCCGTGAATGCCGGGGAGGGGTGCGATGTGTTCTGACGCCACGTTCAATCACGTGAAAGATGTGTTCGATAGGGTTCATATCTGGCGAGTTGTGTTCCTCGAACCAATCCATCACACTACTGGCCTTGTAACATGAAGAATTATCCTGTTGAAAAATGCAACTACTATCGGAAAACATGATCGTCATGAAGGGGTGTACATGGTCTGCAACCAATGTGCGATACCCCTTAGCCGTTATAGTGTCTTGCACGATCTCCACTGGGCCCACTTATGCCCACGTAACTGTTCCCCATAGCATAATGGAGCCGCCGCCAGGTTGTCTCCGTCCCACAGTATAGGTGTCAAGCAGCTGTTCCCCTGGAAGACTACAGATTCACGCCCTCCCATTGACATGATGAAGAAGATATCGGGATTCATCATATGATGCAACGCTCTGTCTTTACGCCAACGTCGAGTGTCGGTGGTCACGTGCCCTTTTCAGTTGCTATAGTCGTGGTGTTAACATTGGCACGTGCGTGGGTCTTCGGCTGCAAAGGCCGATCGTTAGGAGTGTTCGGTGCACTATATGTTTAGGCGCACTTGTACTTTGCTTAGCATTAAAGTCTGATTTTAGTTCCGCCATAGGAAGCCACCTGTCCTGTTTTACCAGTCTGTCCAGACCAAGACGTCCGCCGTCTGTTATGAGGGGTGGCCACCCACCCCACGACTTCTAGAAGTGGTTTCACCTCGGTTTCGCCGCGTGTTGAAGACACTCTCCACAGCACTACTAGAACACCCGACAAGTTGTGCAGTTTCCGAAATGCTCGTGCCGAACCTCCGGGCCATCACAATCTGCCCTCGCTCGGACTCAGATAAATCGCGCCTTCCTCATTTGACACACGGGCAGCACGCTCACTTATACTACATGAACCGTGCATGTGTCTGACTAGTAGTCATTCCTTGCTAGGTGACGCTCCTATCAAAAAATGGTTTAAATGGCTCTGAGCACTATGGGACTTAACATGTGAGGTCATCAGTCCCCTAGACTTATAACTACTTAAACCTAACTAACCTAAGGACATCACACACATCCATGCCCGAGGCAGGATTCAAACCTGCGACAGTAACAGCAGCGCGGTTCCGGACTGAACCTAGAACGGCTCGGCCACATTCACGCATGAAACGATGGTTCAGATGTAGAGTAACATAAGCCTTACGTTACAACATAAGAATCTTTCACATTTTCTATTTCCCTCATATCCATAATTCCACTTTTATTCACGCTATCTATTATCATCTTTATATTATAGTTTTAGTTTTTGGGTTTTCTTCTTAGAATGATGCCGTAAGTTACTAACAATTGTTGATAATCACAATCACCTATTATTCTGGAAGTGGTAGTTTTCATGAGCCGATTTCATGAAAACTTTGATAGGAGAGATGTGCACTACTTGGCTTTATGTGCGTTTTAAAACGAGCTATCGAAGTACACTGCAAAAAAAGCACTCAGAAGGAGAGCGGGAAACGAACTGAAACTACATAGGTTGAGAGGGTATAAGATGTTATTGGAGTTATTACAAAATCGAGTCGAATTTACAAAGAAGTTGGAACGGTGAGTCCACTGATCAGCATGACACTGCACTCCCTCTGGCCTAGATGCACGCACTTATTCACTTAGAAACGGTGCCAGAAAGTCTTTGAGTCGTCTCCTGAGGCACGATGGCCCACTGATGTTGTAACTGGATCTTGATTTCCTGGAAAATGGCACTGAGATGGAGTACGCGTCCGAACTGATCTCACGTTTTTCCATCGCGGACTGATCTGGGAATCTTTCTGGCCACAGGAGTACCTCAACAACACGCCGACAGTTCATAGAGATGCGTGTCATGTGCGGACGAGCTTTGTCCTGCTGAAATACGGCACTGCGATACCGTCCCGTAAGAGGTAGAAGGTGAGGATGCAGGATGTCTGCGGCCTACCGCTGTGCCGTCAGAGTTCTCTCCGTCACTGCCACCCATGAGCTGAAGTCATACCCGATGTCTCCTCACGCCGTGGTAGCAGGAGCAACAATGCTGTGACACTCTAAAACATTGGACGGATGGGACTTCTTCCCAAATCGCTCACCAAAGATGGTCATCCCGGGTAGTGCACAACGAGAATTCATTGCTGAACACAGTGTGACGCCATCCAGCAGTGGTCCATACTTCCTGGTCGTGGCTCCACTCTTCTTCTTTTTCTTCTTCCTCTTCTTTTTCTTGCGTTACGGCATCTGTAGGACCACGGGTAGCCCCTTCGTGGACTGCATTTTCCTCTTCTTCTCCCAGAACCTCTTCATTCTTTCTCTTCTTCTCTCCCGCTCTTCTTCCGAGATCTTCAGTGTCCGTTTCTCCTGTCGGCTCTACTGGTGACACACCAATCTTTTCCTGTAATTTTCTCTGTCATTGATCTCCGGCATATTGGTCGGTGTATATTTGTTCCTCAAATTTTTGTTTCCTTCCACTTTGATCCCCAGTTCCAACCAGTCCTTCCGAAGTTCAACAACCCACTTGGTTCCTGTCTTTCCCCTTGTCCTCTCTGTTGTTTCCAACTCTCTTCGTCATTCTGTCCATACTCATCCTAACTACATGTCCAGCAAACCTTACCCTTTTGAGTCTGATTTCCCCGGATGTTGTTCTCATGTTCCGGTACAATTCTTCCCTAGATCTTCGCATCCACCTTTCTGCACCTCTTTTGGGACCTAGTATTTTCCTCAGTACTTTTCTCTCTTCTTTCTCTAGTTGTTCTGCCCCATTTCTTCCTAGTGTAATCGTCTCACCAGCATATAATACTGCATTCCTCACCGTTGCCTTGTACTGGCTTATCTTTGCCTCTGTGGATATATTCTGTTTATTGTATATCTCTCTCGTCATGCAGAAGGCTGACCTCATCTTCTTTATCCTCTCTGTTATTCCCTCCTTGCTCCTGTTCCTTCCTGTTATAAATTCTCGCAGGTATTTTTGTCCACCATTTGCACAGTACCTTCCAGTGTTTCCGTCTGAAGTGGTATTTAATGTCTTTGTCTTGTCATAGGCGATCCTCAGTTCCACCTTTCTGGCTATCTTAATTAAGTTGTCGAGTTGTGTCTTTTCGTCTTCTTCCGTCACACATACTACTGCTATGTCATCTGCAAAGGATAGACAGTCCACTTGAGCCCTGTTGTCCTTTTTGTCTCCTACATGGGTCTTTGGTATTCCCATTTCCTCGTTTATTGCTCTCCACTGCCTGATCACTTCGTCCAGTGCTACATTGAACAACTCTGAATGCAGCCGTTTGTGTTGGATGTTACTAGCAGCCTATGCACGGGACAGTAATTCCCTTGTCCAGCTTCAGCCAGTCTCCATCTAATAGTGCGGGATGACACTGAATGTTTTAGGGATTTTATTAACTGTTCTCAGATGGCAGGCGAAGATCTGGAGAGGTTTCGAAGTGTTTGGTTCACAGTATGGTAATCTCCCTTGTGAGGTCAGACATGGTCGAGCGAAACTTGACGGGTATTCCGGCTCTCACGTTTCCAAACAGCCCAACATCATGTCACTGTCACATCCGAATGCGCCACATACCTACACACTGCGTTATTCGACCAGCAGACCAAATGGAGATCGACAATGAGGCTCCTTTCAAACTCTATCAGCTGCCAGGTACTGATAACACCGTCTCAGGCGAGTAAGCAGTGTCTCCCTCTCCTTCTCAGTGATCATCCACTATCTGACGTTGTTCAAGTCCCTTACATACCCTGCCAGATCTGGTAACAACAGGGGACATGAACAACACTAATGCGCTCTGGTGGCCGTTTTACCCACTGATACTAGAAAACACGGTAGGGATTACGAGGCATATGCGCAGTAGCAAGCCGGCCGCTGTAGCCAAGCGGCTCTAGGCGCTTCAGTCCGGAACCGCGCTGCTGCTACGGTCGCAGGTTCGAATGCTGCCTCGGGCATGGATGTGTGTGATGTCCTTAGGTTAGTCAGGTTTAAGTAGTTCTAAGTTCTAGGGGACTGATGACCTCAGATGTTAAGCCCCATAGCGCTTAGAGTCAGAGCTGCAGTAGCAAGAGGCGCTGATGACGTCAGAGTGCACCCGCCCTATAGCCCGCAATTGTCATAACGTATTGTGTTGTAATTGCATTTACGAGCGAAAACAAGTTTGTTTACGGTAGAGTGAAGTTTTATTAATGACTGGCGATTCAGTTGAAGTTGTGTTGAGGGGTATTTTAGAACAAGTTTTTAAGTGAAAAATAATGGTTTACTGTGGAGCGCCAGTTGTACTAACCACAGCAAACAACTAAGTACGTTAAGAATTAAGTTTCATATTTTTCCTAAAAGCAACGAGACGAAACAAAAATGGATAAATGCTTGTAAGCGTGCACATTCGTTTTCAGTTGAAAATGCTCGTGTCTGCTTAGTACATTTCACTGATTCGGATTATGAAAGGGATTTGAAGAGTGAAATATTGAATATTCTATCGAAACGAAGGTGAAAACTTGGTTCAAATGGCTCTGAGCACTATGGGACTTAACATCTGTGGCCATCAGTCCCCTAGAACTTAGAACTACTTAAACCTAACTAACCTAAGGACATGACACACATCCATGCCCGAGGCAGGATTCGAACCTGCGACCGTAGCGGTCACGCGGTTCCAGACTGAAGCGCCTAGAACCGCACGGCCACAACGGACGGCGAAGCTGAAAACTGATACTGTTCGAACTCTAAATGTACCATTCTTTGGTGCTAGTTTAGAGCTTAGTAACGAGCCTAATAATGAGTGCAATGTACGGGCACAAAAACGAAGAGATTTCACAGTTAAATACATTACCAACTAATGAAGAAATTACTACTACATAAAACATTAACTGCGAAAACAAACATGGCTGTGTCCGCGACACTGCGTGCTTACGCCAAGAATCTGAAATTATGTAAACAGAAATAAAAGACCTTTGACAAAAGAATGCAGATTTACAGTATCGTCTCTCTCTCGATGTGGCACTGATATTCATGGAATTAAAACATTTTCAAAAAGTGACTCAGGGCTCTTTTTCGTACTGTCAACAACAACTGGTTATGAAAGGACAGTGCACTCAGTGGTCATCTGAAGATACCACATAGACTGCGACTTTACGTTGCCCATGTTATAAAGCATTATCTTTTGTCACAGACGTATTCAAATATCCTATTCCTAGCGAAGTCACTATTGAAAAGAAGACTGAAGCAATTTCACCAGTTTTATTGACTTAACCTTTAGTGTTTCTAGAACTCAAAGTTATTAACAAAATTTGATGACATATTTTGGATGCTATGCGCTAGCATTTCATCGAACATAGAAAAAATGATATAACTACTATAAAGCTTAACAGTACTATAATGATGATGATGATGATGATGATGATGATAAGATACTAAAACCTGGATTTTATTCATACCTGCGTATGAGTTAACATGTGTTCACCGTGTAAGCTTCAGTGCAGAATTACATGGTGGGAGAATTACAATGACGTCACAGCTTACAGCCCTCCTACCCGTTACCCCTACCGTGTTGTCTAGTATCCGTGGTTCTACCTGACACGGTTCTAATTCAAGTGCTGTTACCAACCGTCTTAATCTAAACATGTGCTCTATCAAGATACTGGATGCATACGTGAGCCTTTCTGGAGTTCTCTCTTTCATCTCTGTTTAACATTCGGCAATCACTGTGCGACTTCCGCGAACTTCATTGTTCCCCCAGACGTTGCGCTGATTTTAACGTATTCACATCGGCCTCATTACCCAACCTTTTTCACGGCACTGTTATTTTAATTCCGTTTAAACTTGTGTTAATAGGGTTATATAATGACTCTTGCTTCATTCATTAGTTAATGCAACCCCCTATTCAATCACCTTATGGAAACAGCACCATTGTTTCACGTATGATAGGGCCACCCCTGTTTAATAAATTAAATTCATTAAGTTATCAATGCGGTAGACCTGTTATTAAATTCACTTGATTCTGTTGGAAGTTATTTAATCAGTAAGGTTACCCGGTACAGCGCTTCCTGACATCCACAGTGCTATGCCGATGGCTCAGCCGTAACCTCCCACTTTGAACAATTACAACACTGCTTGGCGACACGGTGGTGAGATTAAAGGCACAGACAATGAGAAATATACAACAAATTAACAAATTAGAGATTTTTTAAGACCGTCGCATCTCGAGACAGAGCAAGTAAGCTTGGGCAGGAAAATGAGAAGAGAGACGTGTGATCACGTAATGTAACTGTGACAATCGGTTGCTCAATGAAGCGGCTGGAGGTTTCGTTGCAAGTAATGTCGCGGCGACTGGGGACTTAACAACACCGTTGCATTCTTTCAATACGTGTGTGATTTGCCGTTGAAGCTCTACTGCAAGGTGGCGTCAGATTAAGCTCCATTCAGCCAACACATTGTCAGATCCAGGCATCCCTCTGTAATGAGAAATTTGACAACTAGTAACGGACTCGCCAGCATAAAAGGAGGCGGAGAGTGTCGTGTTGTTAGTAGAGAAGTAATGACGTCAAAGAATGGGTTACAGTGATCGAGCTGGTCCTCATAAGCCACACACGGCTGTAGTCAATCCTTGAGAATACATGAAGAGTGACTTCACTGGGTTGAGGACGACTGGAAACGTGTGATTTGGTGTGGTGAGTCATGTTATACGGTGCGGCAATCCGACGGACGGGTTTGGGCTCCGCGAATGCCTGGAGAACGTTAGCTGCCATCATGTGCAGTGCCAGCTGTGAAGTACGGAGGTGGTGGTGTTGCGGAACGGGGGTGGTTCTCATGGTTAGCAAGTGGTCCCCTTATTGCGCTTAAGAAAACGCTAAATGTGGAAGGACTTTACAGCATTGCATACTTCCTACAGCAGAGGAACAGTTTGAAAACAATGATTGTTTATATCAACAAGACAATGTATCCTGTCGTACAGCAGCACCTGTGAGGCAGTGGTTTGTGGACAATAACATTGCTCAACCTGGTCAGCGTGCCTCCCGTATGAGATGAGTGAGAAAGTCGACTTCGCTACAGAGCTCAGGGTTCGGCTTCACTACCTTCTCTGATTTTGGCTCTTGAGGCAGAGTGGGTTGCCACACCTTATTAATGTCCACTAAAAGGTATATGAGTATTGTTTATCAGATAGCGTACATCAAGAAACTCAGCACCATGTAGGGTACTAACAACTCCCCATCGCCCCCCCCCCCCCCCCCGGGCCCTCAGATTTAGCTGTAACATGGCCCAATGAAAAGCCCGCCAAAAATTGAAGACGATTTAAGCATGAAAACAGGAAGAAGATGTACTGAGCTGTGAAAAAAGAAGCAAAATAGAAATAGCGAACGGTCCAAGTTCAAGACATGCAGACATGCAGCATCGAGAATGGTTGTTTAGCTATGGCATCGTGGTTATGTGGTGACGGTGTTGGAATCTCGCTCGTGTTCCAATTTTTTTTTTTTTTTTTTCGCAATATTATGACCTTTCCGTCAGGCCGTTGACGTGTCTTTTCTACTTCTGTACTTCTGGCAATTGTCATACTATACATTGGTTGCAGATATGTCACGTGGTAAATATACGTTACTGACGCAAGTAAATGTGATGAATAGTGGGAGCAGGCGAGATGCCACATCGACCTTTCACAGAAATGAAAACAACAAATAAGTGAGTGTGAACTATGTTACAACAAAGGAATTCAAAAGTCAAAACTTCCAAAATGGAACGCAAGAATCATAACAAGTGGCACTCGTATAAAACAAATAAGAGGTACGTAAGTCTGGAGGTCCCTTCCTTACACCTCACTGTTGCAACCGGACGTTGCACCATGGCACAAATACAAATCTGAATACAGTCAACAGACACATCAACAACAGGACGGTCAGTTCATAATTTTGCGAAAAAAAAATTACGTGCGCGAAGGATTTGAACACGGATCTTAAACTTTGCTGTCCAACACCGTAACCACAAAGCCACAATGGCTTGATTATAGGAATATGCCCGATTTGCACATCTTGTGCTTGAACAGTTAACTTTTTCTATATTGCTTCTTTTTTCGCAGTTCTGTGCACCCTCTTCCTGTTTTCGTGCTTGATCTGTGTTCAGTTGTTGATGGGCTACCCACTGGGCTATCCTACGACTAAATCTTAGGGAGGCTGGGGAGGAGTGGGGGGGGGGGCAGGGAGTGTGATGGGGGAGTTTCCCTTGTAACAAATTCGACAACGACTTGGTTTAGAATGTGGGAATAGGGCACTGTGGACAGGCGCTTAAATAGACAGAGGCTTTATACCTCTCGGACGAGGGAGTATTTGTGGTTCCAACTTCTCGATAGGTACTATAATCCTATCACACTTGGGAGTCAATGGATGGACAGCACAGCTATTTTTGTTCTTACGTTGCGAGACTCTAGTAACACTCTACCGATCACTGCCGCCCATGATGTGCCTGTTGTGTCGTGCAGTGAAAGCTGAAGGAAACCAACTGAAAGGGAATGTAGTTGCAACGGCACGCAGCCATCTTAGTTGAAAGGCAATTTAACTTACGGGGATCAGTACCTGACTGAATATCTCAATACCTGAATAGAACTGTATCCAATAACCACGAAAGTACCATCTGTTGCTATCTCCTTGTAAATCAATAAAAAGTAGAGTTAATAAATAATCAGCTGAAGGAAAATATTACTAAAAAGTTTTTAGTAAGGATAAAAGCTACTTATGTTCCATACACTCTGTAGAAAATTAATGTTCTCGGCAGAAGCCTATTAAACACGTTGTCACAAGAAGTTTAGCCTCAAGCTACCAGGCTCACATTGCTCCCAGGATCATTTCCTCGGTTTGAGAAGCTTGACTGTAATCCAGTCTTCTGATCTAGTCCTGCCATTGTTGCTTCAAAACACTGCTCACACTAGCGTGCTCCTGCTAGCACCAATTCACCTCCAAGTTTCAAGTTTTGTTACACCATCATTGCATCTCCAGAAGTGACTAGCATCATTCCGTGCGTCGGCTGTATAAAACATCCCACTTCAAAACAACGACCATTTCTTTCCCGGCAATTTTGCGGTAAGTTACACACTTGGCCATTTTGACAGTAAACTTTTCGCCAGACAGTTTTTCAGTGAAAGATAGTCGCTAAGGTATATGACAATCTACTTTTTTGACAAAAAGATTCCTAAAGAAAAATTATTCAGCCAGAGCTGCGTCATACAATTTAAATATAGGTGTTGAGCTTAAAAAATTTGGTAGATGAGGTTCATTTACGAAAGGAAATAGAATTTAATTACGAAAGACCACGTTCACTCCATCTGTTGGGCCAGTTTATTTGATATTATCTCCTAGAGTCAGCTACTTTAATAACATTACCGCTCCAAATGCATTAAAATCGAACTTCTTCAACTATGAAATTGTTAACAACAGAATCTAAACTATTGATTTCGATTATTATAATGGCATTTTAATTTCGAGGCATTCTTCTCAGCTCGTCGTACTACATTAACAAGTTTATAAGGATAAAATAGTGAATTTGTGTGTGTGTGTATGTGTGTGTGTGTGTGTGTGTGTGTGTGTGTGTGTGTGTGTGTGTGTGTGTGTATTATCAAATGGTAAATTTAGCCACTGACCAATTTTAATTAACATAAAGACAAATCACCCATGTCAGTGATAAATTTCTAGACACGTATTCCATGAGAAAACTTGTTATTTTTGTAAATAAGTTGGCAGATTTCACGTCACACCCATTATTTGAATACATCACGCTTGTAATATGAAAATAACTAATTATTTGAGTGAAGCAGGCACTGTTTCACACTGCTGTCTCTGACGCATCTAAGTCTGTCACATAATCCCGACTTATTAGGTTCGTTGTTTTCTACTTCTCCACACAAAGAGAAGGTTAAATTCTTCCAGGCACAAATTCCACTAACTCTCACAAAGCGTAAAATCCTAGGTAATTTTTAGCTATTCGACAATTCACGTTAAAAGTGTGCAATTCTAGCTCTTCTCGTGAAAACTGCAATGCCACACAAAGACAGATAATTTGTACACGAAACTGATAGCAAAATATTGTGATACTGATCTCTGAACGTGACACACATGCGGATGACCTTGCTGCGCATCCGCTCCTGCCGCGGATAACTATGAGGAGACCCAGTTCAAGCACTTTGAATGCTACAACCAGTAAATGTGAGTTCCCAGACAAAATCTGCGCTTCACGAGCCACATCACGTGTTGCCTCAGTGCTTCGTGCAAAGTTGAAAACTTTTATACGTCGAACTATCCTTGGAATGCGACTATGAAATAACCAAGGAGCAACGAAACCAAAGAGGTCCCGGACGGCTGAACTCGACGGACACCTAACGCTATTTTGTTTACGTTTCTATAGAAATGCTTCATTGTTGTCGCAGTTCTAGCCGACTCTGTTTTCTACTTGAGGTTGCGATCCGTTTGGTTCAGAATTTCTGCATGTGTAAGCGTATATCTCATAGGTTTTTTAGATTAATACCACGATGTTTATCTTTTGGCTTCTTCTGGTACGGGAAAACGAAGTGTCTAGAAACAGCTACGCTGAAAGGTGAAACACGTGTTCACTTTGAAATCGAAAGATACAAAGACGTATCTTTAACAGTAGTGAACAAGGCATTCGATAGTACGACAGAAGGGTCGAATATTACTACAATACCAGTGTAGATAATATCAAATGTGAAACATACTGCAAATTCATACTGAAGCTCTGTTCCAGTTCTACGAAGTCAAACAAGAGATTGTGCCGTGTTAGAGGCATTTACAGCTTTGATAAAAATACAAAAGGTGGCATTTATATTAGTTTTGCAGCTGGAAAGAGTACGTGATATTTGAAAACTCTTAGAATACTGCGAAAAATAACTGCAACGTCCAGTTTGCTTTAAACTTTTACCGAACGCATTATCTTTCCCAGGATCTAAGGACCTCATTATCAAATGCAGATGACCATACGTTCTAGGGCCACCACGACTTCAGCTCGGTCCAGGACAGGTGCTTAACGTTAGAGTTTGCACGTCTTGCAATGCGGGCGGGCCCGGTACTTTACAAGCACACAGGAAAGCAAATAAAATATTTTATGGTTATTATTTATTATGAGTAAAACCAAAATAAAAATCAAGATATATGCAAATATAAATACAAATATACACTCCTGGAAATGGAAAAAAGAACACATTGACACCGGTGTGTCAGACCCACCATACTTGCTCCGGACACTGCGAGAGGGCTGTACAAGCAATGATCACACGCACGGCACAGCGGACACACCAGGAACCGCGGTGTTGGCCGTCGAATGGCGCTAGCTGCGCAGCATTTGTGCACCGCCGCCGTCAGTGTCAGCCAGTTTGCCGTGGCATACGGAGCTCCATCGCAGTCTTTAACACTGGTAGCATGCCGCGACAGCGTGGACGTGAACCGTATGTGCAGTTGACGGACTTTGAGCGAGGCGTATAGTGGGCATGCGGGAGGCCGGGTGGACGTACCGCCGAATTGCTCAACACGTGGGGCGTGAGGTCTCCACAGTACATCGATGTTGTCGCCAGTGGTCGGCGGAAGGTGCACGTGCCCGTCGACCTGGGACCGGACCGCAGCGACGCACGGATGCACGCCAAGACCGCAGGATCCTACGCAGTGCCGTAGGGGACCGCACCGCCACTTCCCAGCAAATTAGGGACACTGTTGCTCCTGGGGTATCGGCGAGGACCATTCGCAACCGTCTCCATGAAGCTGGGCTACGGTCCCGCACACCGTTAGGCCGTCTTCCGCTCACGCCCCAACATCGTGCAGCCCGCCTCCAGTGGTGTCGCGACAGGCGTGAATGGAGGGACGAATGGAGACGTGTCGTCTTCAGCGATGAGAGTCGCTTCTGCCTTGGTGCCAATGATGGTCGTATGCGTGTTTGGCGCCGTGCAGGTGAGCGCCACAATCAGGACTGCATACGACCGAGGCACACAGGGCCAACACCCGGCATCATGGTGTGGGGAGCGATCTCCTACACTGGCCGTACACCACTGGTGATCGTCGAGGGGACACTGAATAGTGCACGATACATCCAAACCGTCATCGAACCCATCGTTCTACCATTCCAAGACCGGCAAGGGAACTTGCTGTTCCAACAGGACAATGCACGTCCGCATGTATCCCGTGCCACCCAACGTGCTCTAGAAGGTGTAAGTCAACTACCCTGGCCAGCAAGATCTCCGGATCTGTCCCCCATTGAGCATGTTTGGGACTGGATGAAGCGTCGTCTCACGCGGTCTGCACGTCCAGCACGAACGCTGGTCCAACTGAGGCGCCAGGTGGAAATGGCATGGCAAGCCGTTCCACAGGACTACATCCAGCATCTCTACGATCGTCTCCATGGGAGAATAGCAGCCTGCATTGCTGCGAAAGGTGGATATACACTGTACTAGTGCCGACATTGTGCATGCTCTGTTGCCTGTGTCTATGTGCCTGTGGTTCTGTCAGTGTGATCATGTGATGTATCTGACCCCAGGAATGTGTCAATAAAGTTTCCCCTTCCTAGGACAATGAATTCACGGTGTTCTTATTTCAGTTTCCAGGAGTGTATTTATAAGATAAATAACCAAGTCAGATGTCAGTCTGCACAGAAATGGTCAGATCGAAACAGTCCAACGCAACTGTAAATGTGTGTAAACAATGGGCATCTTTCTCGGTCGTCAAAAAACAGCTGCTCATATTATTATAAAACAATGACAACAAAGATTATGTACACAAAATGTCACATTTAGGTAGAAAATTATTCTCTCTTGCTGTTTAGTGTGCCTGAGACTGTGTTGTGGACATTTTTTTCGAAACAATTAACTTTTGTCACATCTTTATTTGGCAGCAAGCAATTGTCCAATAAGATGTTGTTGGTGTAGCAACGACCATTCATCACCAAACTTACCTTCAGACGAGCTCTCAACCCGGCAAGTTATAATGTAAGTATTGTTAAGTGATGTGATATTTTTCAAATTTTAGTCGAACAGTTTAAACTTTAACAGTTTTTCGTATCTGTCGATGTACTTTTACAGAAAAATGAAAAAGTACGAACATTTAAATGGTGCGTAAGAAATAAATAAGAAGCGAGAACTAGGAAAAGAAACAAATAAATACGCGACAATATATATATTTTTTTCTCTACCTAGTAGTAATGGTTGCTCAAAGGTTATAGAAGTCTGCACTATCACAAGCCAGTGAGCTGCAAAAGTGGAAAGCGTTAACAGCAGTTGTGAAAGGAAAAAACAAGGTAGCAACATAATCGCCATTAATACAACTGGACTATTGAAATGATCGTGTACATTATTAGTCAGACGTACATCATGAAATTAAAAAGTTCTTTGTTCAACAAAATCCCAGTCCGCTAAGGAGTCCACTACACAAAGATTCTGAACAGAGAAACATGCCCTTCTCCACAAAATATTACGTAAAGCTCACACTGTTAGGGCAAAGAATTTGGGAGAATGGTTCTGTTATTCATCTAGAAATGACTCTGTTTGCTGTAAACCGTATTGGTTCGTTGGAGGACAGAAATCGTCGTCGATCTGGAGGAAAGGGGTTCGAGATTGGTGGTGGGTAACTAAAAGTAGAGTGCGACACGAAACTAGAACTGTACATTTGACTTTTTAATTCGTATCGTAAGGAAAACAATTCACGTGGCGAATGGGTTCAGAACTAAAGAAAAGTGAGAACAAAAGGAAATAAGTCCTAGAGAGTATTGTGAATGTGACGTTAACTCTGGCATCCGATAATATACACTGAAGGGCCAAAGAAACGTATACGAGATGTGGCTAGAAAAAAACCGGACTAGTACTGGTGAAACAATAAAACGAATGCAATAAGGCTGAAAGTCGCGTGGCCTGTCACGTGACTCTCGCTCCGCCTACTGCTTGAGTTTCATCTGCCTCCTGCACTCAG
The DNA here is from genome assembly GCF_023864345.2 of Schistocerca serialis cubense. Classification (NCBI taxonomy): domain Eukaryota; kingdom Metazoa; phylum Arthropoda; class Insecta; order Orthoptera; family Acrididae; genus Schistocerca; species Schistocerca serialis. Next base: position 399,369,918 of record NC_064642.1, on the reverse strand, counting down.
TCTGCCCGTGGCGTCTGTTTTAAGTAGTTGACGTTTTGTCTGTGCGTCGGAAAATGTTGAGTGTACAGAAAGAACAGCGTGTTTACATCAAATTTTGTTTCAAACTAGGAAAATCTGCAATTGAAACGATTGTAATGTTACAACAAGTGTACGGCGATGATTGTTTATCGCGAACACAAGTGTTTGAGTGGTTTAAACGATTTAAAGATGGCCGCGAAGACACCAGTGATGACACTCGCAGTGGCAGACCATTGTCAGCAAAAACTGATGCAAACATTGAAAAAATCGGTAAACTCGTTCGACACGATCGCCGTTTAACAATCAGAGCAGCGTCTGAGTTAACAGGAGTTGACAAGGAAAGTGTTAGGCAGATTCTTCATGAAAGTTTCAACATGAACAAAGTGTGTTCAAAAATGGTTCCAAAGTGTCTCACAATTGAACAGAAGGAACGCCGAAGAATGATTTGTTCTGACATCCTGGAAAACATTGAAAGTGATCCCACCTTCTTACAAAATCGATGCATTGGAAAACTCCTGGTTCTCCACGACAAAAAAAAAGCACGAATGTCAAAATCGAAATTCAAGGCAATGATGATTGTTTTTTTTGACATCAAAGGGATTGTGCACATTGATTGGGTACCAGAGGGACAAACAGTGAATCAGCATTACTACATTAGCGTCCTGGCTACCCTACGTGAGCGAGTACGGAGAAAACGGAACGATTTGTGGAGAAAAAAGTCATGGATCCTTCACCAAGACAATGCCCCAGCTCACAGTGCGTTGTCAGTGAAGACGTTTTTGGCAAAACACAACATTCCCATCTTAGATCATCCACCCTACTCACCTGATTTGGCTCCCTGTGACTTTTTTCTTTTCCCTAAAGTCAAGTCAGCTTTGAAAGGAACTTGATTTGAGACTGTTGAAGTAGTAAAAGAAAAAGCGACGGAATTAATGTATGGACTTACCGAAAATGATCTGAAGCATTGCTATGAACAGTGGAAAATTCGTATGGAGCGGTGTAGAGACCGAGGAGGAGAGTACATTGAAGGAAATAACATGAAATTGTAAATAATTGTAAATAAATGTTTTTTCCAGCATCAGTCCGGTTTTTTTCTAGCCGCACCTCGTAGGCATGAGTATTCAAATACACAGATATGTAAACAGGCAGAATACGGCGCTGCGGTCGGCAACGCCTATGTAAGACAATAAGGGTCTGGCGCCGTTGTTAAATCAGTTACTGCTGCTACAATGGCACGTTATCAAGATTTAAGTGAGTTTGAACGTTGTGTTGTAATCGGCGCACGAGCGATGGAACATAGCATCTGCTAAGCAACGATGAAGTGGGGATTTTCCCATATGATCATTTCACGAGCGTACCGCGAATATAAGAAAACCGGTGAAACATCAAATCTCCTACATCGTTGCGGCCGGAAAAAGATCTTGCAAGAACGGGACCAACGACGACTGAAGGGAATCGGTCAAAGTGACAGAAGTGCAAACCTTCCGCAAATTGCTGCAGATTGCAGTGCTGGGCCATCAACAAGTGTCAGCGTGGGAACCGTTAAACGAAACATCATCGATTTGAGCTTTCGGAACCAAGGGCCCACTTATGTGCCCTTGATGACTGCGCGACACAAAGCTTAACGCCTCGCCTGGGCCCATCAACACCGACATTGGACCGTTGATAACTGGAAACATGTTGTCTGGTTGCACGAGCCCCCTTTCAATTTGAACCGAGTGGATAGACGTTCACAAGTACGGAGACAACCTAATGAATCCATGGACCCTGCATGTCAACAGGGGACTGTTCAAGCTGGTAGAGGCTCTGTAGTAGTGTGGGACGTGTGCAGTTTGAGTGGTGTGGGACCCTCGATACGTCTAGATACGACTGACAGGTGACACGTATCTAAGCATCCTGTCTGATCACGTGCATCCATTCATGTCCATTGTGCATTCCGATGGACTTTGGCAGTTCCAGCAGGACAACGTGACATCCCACACGACCAGAATTACTACAGAGTGGTTCCAGGAACACTCTTGTCAGTTTAAATACTTCCGCTGGCCACCAGACTCCCCAAACATGAGCATTTTTGAGCATACCTGGGATGCCTTGCAACGTGCTGTTCAGAAGAGGTCTCCGGCCTCTCGTACTCTTACGGATTTATGGACAGCCGTGCAGGTTTCATGGTGTCAGTTGCCTCCAGCACTACTTGAGACATTAGTTTATTCCATGTTACATCATGCTGCGGCACTTCTGCGTGCTCGCGGGGATCCTACACGATATTAGGCAGATGTAACAGTTTCTTTGGCTCTTCAGTGCAGCTTCTCGCGGACATACGGAAGAAATTGGAAAATCAGACAGTGGAAAATTTTAGCAGTTATCGAACATCTTGCAAATTACTATACGTTACCCAAAAATGCCTTAGCCCTTCAACTTAAAATGAGGTAATAAATGCCCTAGCCCGCGCAATTGAAAGAGAAATTATTGATGACATTAGAGCTGCTGAACTTGTGGATAGTATGCCACGTCGAATACAGGCATGCATCAATGCAAGAGGACGTGCTACTGGTTATTAGAGGTAGCGGTGTGTACAGCAATCTGGACCACTATCCCTGAAGGTCTCACTCTATGGTGGTAAAACATGCAATGTGTGGTTTTCACGACCAATAGAAAGGGCGGAAATGGTGTTTATGTTGATGCCTATTCCAATTTTCTGTACAGGTTTCGGAACTCCCGGAACCGAGGTGATGCAAAACTTTTTTTGACGTGTGTATTTTGAAGAAGAAATATCATCAGCTACATCTTTGGCAAAGAAATGGGGCATTTCACCACAACTGGAAAACAAAAGAATTCGGAAAGTGAAGAAACATTTTGATGAATTTTTTCAGGATTAACGGCTGGTGGATCAAATTTTGTATGTCAGAAACACTTTTTAATGGCTGCATGGACATTATTGTAACCCTGTTAATAAGCTGATTTGAGGGCATGCGTGTTGTTAACCGTTTCTTCGAAATTATTTTCTCAAAATGTCTAAATTCTTCTTCCGATTAAAAGATCCACAATGCAGCTGTAATCCTTCAAAATGAATATGAGGAGGATTTATCTAATGACTTCCCAGACCAGGTAAAAGGCTTCAAAAACCCACTGCAAAAATAAATTGCCTCATTAACCTCTGTAATTAGTAATAGAGAATTCAGTTGTGGCTACTATCGCTCCAGATTTACAGTATGTACAGAATTTTTACCCTTTTTAAGTATTCCTGTTACTGTCTTTTCGGCTGAAGGCTCACTTTCGAAGCTCAAACTTTTAAACATATGCGCAGTTATATGACCCAAGACAGTGAACTCAGCCTGTCGAAAGAGAAAGAGCTAGAGCCAGTGATGTCTGTGAGATCATCAGTATGTTCACATCACAGAGAACGCGCCGCATGGTCCAGTTTTTTTAGTGATCGGCGTCAGTACAGTAAGATTTTATATGTATAAGTACGTCAAACAATAGATAGATACTGATACTAAGTATGAATTACTATGATGAACATAATGTTTAGTAACATTACCGCTATTAACAGTTTTGTTTAATCCTTTATTTGTATTACATGGAATTATATGACACATTTCATTATATTTCTACTTCTACCTGCTGTAATTAAAGTTATGTTAGTTACTGATAGGTTATACATTTTACTTTAGAGGGCACGGATTTTTATTTTTACAAGCGAGCCCTTAACGCGTACGTAACACCTGTGGCCCAAACCATATATATGAAAGGCGTACAATAAGTATCGCAGCACATTTTTTATCAACCAGTTTCGTTCTAAAAAATGCAGAAATTGTTGTAGCACATCGTGGAACTTTTCCGCTTCAGCCTCTATAGTTTCATGGAGCTCCGATAGGTGGCGGCGCTATATGTAGACTTCAAAATGGGAGCTGCAGCGGAGGTCCGTTCCAAGCAGAGAGCTGTCACTGAGTTTCTTTTGGTGGAAACCCAGAGAATCAGAGATATTCATGGGTGCTTGCAGAATTTCTGCGGAGAGCTGGCAGTGAATAAAAGCACGGCGAGTCGTAGGCGAGGCGTCTGCCATTGTCGCAACAAGGCCGCGCAAACCCGTCTTCGAATATATAGAAAATATTTTGCATTCAAGAATAAACTCAACGTAAAACATTTCTGCTGAAAGAATCGCGAAACTGAAGAAATGAAATGACATGAAAGATGTACATTTGCCATGTTGATACTCGGATGAGAATAGATGCCGGTAATCTATTTATTTTGTTCGTCCTTAGAACAGTCAACTTATGTGATTTGATGTGACATTATTTCTTGGTGAAAGAGGTTGGACCTTCATAGATTCAGCTCAGAAAAATGGAGATCCAAAAATGAAAATTTCCTCGGAATATTAGAGCTCTTGAGCCACTATGATCCTGCTCTTGCAAAATGCATTACCATTGTCAGAGACCGACAAGATCAGAAAGTATTTATAAGTGCATTATCTATCAAGTGGTACTCAGAAAGAATTTATGTCTTGTTGTGCTCATCATGGAAGGGGTACCATCTTGAAACTGAGGAAAAATGAGAAGTATTATTCAACTATTGATGATGCAGCTCGTGACTCAAATCATACGTAACGGTCAACATTTATTCTGTGTTATATTTATTTCAAGAAGGAAATTGATAAACATGAAATAAATGAACTGCTTTTGAAATTCATGTATTGTAATCAGAAAACAAGAGCTACTATTGCAGATTTAATTCGATCAACACTTAATAAATACCCAGTTCCAACCAGTGAATGCCACGAACAAGTTTATGATAACCAGAGTAATATTATACGGTCTTATATTAGGAGCTCAAACACATTTTCTTCAGTGAAATCCTCTAGCGCAATCTTCTCTGTGTGCTTGTTATGGCCTTACGTGGAGTACATGCAGACGAGAGTTCTCATGAAGCAGACACTTTTTTCGGGGTGATTCAACTTCTTTACGACCGGTTCAGTAGCGGTACATGTGTTCTGAAATAATGATGGATGTTCTTTACGTTTAATGCCTGATCGGGTTGACGCTGCAACAACAATTGCAGCTCGTTTGGATAAGATCACCATTGCTATTGAAACTCTCAGTAAGTCAGATTTGTCAACTGAGATTCGTTCTGTGGTACGGGGAGTTTTGGATTATGTGAAATCATTCAAGTGTTTAAACATAGCATCTAAACTGATGTTGTTGGTATCAATTGACTACAGAAGCATGTTACTTTAAGCTCGAAATACTACCATTGATGTTGAGGTAAGTCACTTCGAGATCTTATTAAATGACTTACAATATCGTCGTGAAAAAATGGACGTTATTCTCCCTGATCTAAAGTTGTCGTCAGTCCAATTAATATCCATTCTGAAAGTCCAGAGGAATGCACTGAGAAGAGGAAATCATTTCATATGAAGCCAGGAATGAAATGGCAGATTTGAATTCTGAAGCTTTATTCAATATAAATGTATTTTATGTCACTACTCACAATCTAGTATCTAACTTGAAAACCCGATTTGAAAAGGTGAAGATTTTAGATGGAAATATTTGGGTTTTATGGAAGTACTTAAAGATGTCTGACGGTCAGGTAGCTCAGGCATGCGAGCTTTTTGTCAATGACTACCATCATTATGTTACAAGAGATTTAGAAGAATAAATTAAATATTTGAATACAACTCCTTCGTCAAACTTTGAATTTATTACTTTGGAACCATTAGAACTCCTGGGTAACACGCACGAGTTTAAAATTTTAAGTTTGTTTCAGAATGTATGTGGATCTTTCACACTCTTCCAGTAACTGTAGGTGAAACAGAAAGGTTTTTCAGGACTCTGGGTCGCGTTAAAAGTTATCTCAGATCAACTACGAATCAACAGATGCTCACAAAATTGGAAACCTTGGAAACTGAATATAATTTGGCAAGGCAACTAGACTTTGATGTTATGATTTAAACATTTCCTGAACGAAAGGCTCTCAAAGCGGCATTGACAGTGTTACAGGCAAGTAGGTTATATTATGCTCCCCGCTGCACGACTCATATGGGTATACATGCGAGAGCGCTGATGTGTATTTACCGAAATGTATGGGCACGCCATGGAACAGGTGGGGACAGAACACTCTATATCGCAGCAGTACTGGCAGCGGACGTCACGTCAATATACAGTTCATTATAATACTTAGCTCTTTGTTTTAAAGTGAAATGAAAATAAATCAAACGAACTCAAAAAATAAAATTAAATGCATCACACATACAGTCTAAGGTAATAAATTACTGTGTAGAACCTGAAGCCGAACTTGTAAGTTTATGAATCATATCAGTTTTCTGTCTTGCTACTGCCAGTGTCTCCTCTCTTACTTAGGCTGCCTCTTTTTGTCTTTCATTACCACTGCCCCTGTGTCCATCATAACTTGGCAGCTCAAACGACTCTGAGCACTATTGGACTTAACATCTGTGGCGTTTAGTCCCTTAGAACTTAGAACTACTTAAACCTAACTAACCTAAGGACATCACATACATCTACGCCCGAGGCAGGATTCGAACCTGCGAACGTAGCGGTCGCGAAGTTCCAGACTGAAGCACCTAGAACAGCTCGGCCACAACGGCCGGCAAAAATGTTCAAATGTGTGTGAATTTCTAAGGGACCAAACTACTGAGGCCATCGGTCCCTAGACTTACACACTACTTAAACTAACTTAAACTAACTTACACTAAAAACAACACACACACCCATGCCAGAGGGTGGACTCGAACCTCCGGCGGGAGGGGCCCCACAGTCAGTGACATGGCGCAGCACTAAAGTTCTGGGCAGGGGGGTCCAAAATGCTCCCTCCCCCATCCCTACGTGTTAAAGTTCGCCGGTCTTCGAAGGTTCAGATCTCCAAAAATTATATATGTTGCCTACTCATCTCTCTTTTTCATTTCCACTGTCTCCTGTTTTCCTCCGATTGCTTCTATCTCCATGCATCTCTCTTTATATAGGGACTGATGACCTTAGCAGTTAAGTCCCATAAGATTTCACATATTTTTCTCTCTTTATCTTTTACTGCCGCTGTCTCTCACTGCCCATCAATGTCCCCTCTCTCTTGGCTTCCACGGCTATTGTCTTCATCCATCTGTCTTTGTCTTTCACTGACACGTTCTCTCTGTATCAGCATCACTGTAACCTCTCTCTTTCTCTACCACTGCCACTATCTCGTCTCTCTTCCAACATCACTGCCTTTCTGCTATTCTCTTTCAGTACCAAAAAGCGTGAATGCGTTCGCATAGAGAAATTTTTGGTAAGGAAGACGAGATTGAGGCAACTGATTCCCCACTTATGCCAGATTCTTTTCAAAATGAATATATTCCCATTTTTGCTCCAGGAGGAGCATTTTTCCGCTGTTCCCCCTCTTTTCCCCGCTACAGTTGCATATTTATTTATTTATTTATTTATTGCCATATTATACACCTGTTACCTGATGTTTAAAACAGGTCGTACATCCTACAATTTTCGTTTTTCATCTTTTTACAGTTTTCTTTCCTTTTGTTTTATCTACAACATTTACAAAGAATGACACTTTCCAAAATAACAGTAATTTAAGGTTGAAATATAAATAAAATTTTGTTGTTTTTTAAGAAGAATATAAAAAGAAGATAGGATAGATGAGAGATTTGTTAGTACCATCACCGAGTGTGACTGACGGTGAATACCTCGGAATGGTTTCTTCGAGTCAGTCTCACACACACACACACACACACACACACACACACACACACACACACACACAAATGGTTATTAGTAGAGAAATAATGTTGCTTATCCTATTTGTTACTAATCCTATGTATTAACTACTTTAGGTGCCCATCCATGTACAGCATTTGGTGTTTTCTTGGCTAGATTGCCAGCAATTTGCTTATTTACTGTCACATCTCAGCTTCCTCCTCCTGTTCCTCCTCATTGTCACTATTTTCGTTGTCACTGTGGGTATCGCTGTCCATCCTCTGAAGATTTCTGTTACGCTGCACATAGGCATGTCTGTGATGTCATGTCCGCATATACTCTTCATGTGTTGTTTTTGAAATACTGTTTGTCTGTGCGTTTAATTGTGCCCATTGTTCTTCGTCTCTTATTGCTGTGTATATATCTATGTCTGTATCTGTGTAATCTAAGTGTAGTGTATGTCTATTGTTCGCGTATTGCCCGCAGAGAAAGACAATGTGTTCTGGGGAACCTTCTCCCCCGCATGTGCATGTAGGTGTCTGCCTCAGACTCACGCGGTTTAAGTGCGTGGGATAAGGTCCGTGCACGGTTAAGAAATGTACCATACCGCGGCTGGGATCGATATGTTTCATTCTCAACCGCTCCCTTATGTCAGGGAGGAATTCGTGCAGTCTACGTCCCTTATCACTCACATCCCACTCACCTTGCCATGTATCCAAACGCCAACTTTTAAGGTGACGTATCGTCTCTATGGACACACCGGTTATTGTGTGTACCTTATCTAGTCTCCCCACCTTTAACCAGTACCTTGCAGCTCTGTATTTGATCGTGATGTCTATGGGGCATATTCCGAGCACCACACACAGTGCATCCGCTGAGGTGGTACCGAAGGCTCCAGATAGCCTAAGTAGGACACTTCTCTGCCCTCGTCTGACGGACGCTTTGTTGGTGACCACGTTCAGTCTATGTGCCCACGTGCTAGCTGCAAACCTGAGTACTGATTCGAAGAGCGCACAGTGGTATGTACGTATGACTGGTAGAGGTAGTCTGTGCTGTTTTAAATTTAGCCTCACCAGTTTGTGGAGTATTTTTTCTGCTTCGTCGGTTGTTAGCCTTATGTGTTCGTGGAAATTCAATTTTTCATCTATGTGTACCCCAAGATAGCGCGTAATGCGTGCTCGTTTGATGTTTGTGTCCCCAATTTTAACCGAAGGATTCCTTTGGAGTGATCCTTTCATTAAGGTGTATGTTGTTTTGTTTTCGGTTATCCTGAGTTTGTTGTTGTGACACCACTGAGTAATTGTTTGTAGTAATCCACTGGCTTTCTCTTCTAACTGGGCTCTGTTGTTTGCAGTGACTACAACTAATAGGTCATCTGCGTAGGCGACAATTCCGTCTGGCCTGTCATCGCCATCCAGAAGCTGTAGGAGGGGTTCGACTGTTATGTCCCAGAAGATGTGGCCGCAGATCGACCCTTGAGGACAGCCTTTGGTAATTCTTTTAATTACTTTCCGGCTGTCCATCTGCCATTCGACTACTCGGTCTTTACAGTAGTCTAGAAAACTGTTGTACAGTGATTGCGGTACCTCCAGATGTCGTAGCCTCTGAAACAGAGCTGGCCACCAAAGATTATCAAATGCTCCGGCAATGTCAATCATTATTGCCGTGGCGTATTTCTGTTTTGTGGTGTTAACTATGTGCAGAGCCTGGTTGATGGTATCATCTATTGATCTGCCAGATCTGAAGCCGAACTGGTGTTGGCTCATACCCCTGAGAGCTCTGTGTGTTTGCAGGCGCTTACACAGTAGCTTCTCCTGAATCTTTGCTAGGGTGTTTATTAGGCATATTGGGCTGTAAGTCCTTGGATCTGAAGGATCACTGTCCGCTGAATTCTTAATAATGACTGCTTTGGAGGTTCTCCATACTGTAGGTACCCTGTCCCGCCGCAAGGCATCGTGCAGTAACGTTGTTAGGAACGGGGTGATCTGCGGTGCCAGTTTTTTCAGTGTTTCCGAGTGGATACCATCTGGTCCAGGTGCTTTTCTGTTTTTGAGCTCTGAGATTGCTAGCGCAACCTCGTCTTGCGCAAAAGGACAGGTGACAGTTGCAGTGTTGTATGGTGTGTGTGTAGGTTTTCTCTTAGTGTTGCATGATATTGTGCGCCTGTATCGATAACGTCGTCAGGGAGCAGTTTATACAGCAGAAACTCCGCTGTATTCCTCCATCCTCTCGTCATCGTGCCGTCATCCTGCCTTAGCGTTCGGAGAACTAGTGGGGTTTTTATCTTCTCTGTCAGTATTTTGTATGGTTCTCCCCATATATTTTGCTCTGTTTGTGTTGTTACAAATAGCTCCCATTGATGTCTACGCGTGTTGTATAGGGTCTGTCTATATAAGTCTTGTGCATGCCTATATGCTTCGTCTGTCCCTATCTGCTATCGCCCTTTGATATAATTTTCGTTTGCGTCTTGCGTCTTTTTTGAGTCTCGTAAGTTCGTTGGTCCATGGTACTAGTGAGCAATTTGTGTTCTTTGCTGTCGGTATTGAAGTGTTTTGTGCATGTTGTATCACCTGTGTTAACTTGTGTGCTCTATAATCGATACTTCCATTGATGTTTTCTAGATCGTGTCGTTGGATAATTTCCGTTAATTTGTTCCAGTCTGTTTTATGCAACAGCAAGTGTCTGGTGTGTGATTTGGTCATTGTGTTCTGAGTTTGAGTTAGTGTGTATGTTATGACATTATGATCACTACTGGTTATGTTGTCGTGTACAGTCCAGTTTGTCACGTATGCCATTGCTGCATTATTTGCTCGTACCATCGAACCCTGCATATGTTGGTATAGGTCCTTCCGTATTCATTACATGTAATTGTGTTTCTTGTATTAGATCGGTGATTATGCGTCCTCTGTCATCTGTTCTGTCTGAGTTCCAGAGGGTCGATCTGGAATTAATGTCAGCACTTATCACTAATTTTTTTGCCTCTGGCATACATTACTAGGTCTCTGATGTAGTCTGCATACGGCTGTATTTGATGGCTGTATTGGGCGTACATGGATGCAATAACCAGTGTGACGTTCCCGTTAGTTATCTCTATGGTAACCAAGTGTTGATTGCATAACTGTGGTACCTTAATTATGTTTTAAGTTCTATTTATAATTACTATTGCAGCCTTACAGTCATTGCTGCCTGTTATTGTGGTAGCATGTTTTGGTAGACATACCAGTTGCCCGTTTCTATTGTAAGGTTCTTGTAAGCACATGATGTCTGCCTGCAGGTCTTGTGCTATTTTAGGGATTTCCGCGCTGACTGTCGTACTGTTTTTTGTATTATGTTGTAAGATATTCATTTTTTGTCTGTGTGTTCTAGGTGTTTTACGTGTACAAGACATTTACTGCCATTCTGTGAGTAATCAAAATATGTTCGTCCGTGTGCTCTTACATGATCTATATATATTTTGTCCAAGTCGAATGGTTCTGACGTGCGCAGGCAGACGTGGAGCATGAGATCGAGCAGCGGCTCTGCTGATGTAGGAATATTTTCTGTCTTTCGGATGATTCTGCCTGTTTGCTCAGTTACTGGAAAACAGAGAGAATCTCCCTTTGGATGGCACAATCTAAGTAGCATCCGCTGCGCTGTCTGCAGTATCTCTTTTTTCTCTAGCCTACTTAAAAGTAAGTTAAGTTCTAAATTATCTTAATTAGGTGCAGCTGGCTTGCTGTTGGTGCTGGTTTCTGTTGCGGTCTCTGAGGTGGTACTAGACAGATTGTGGCTTGGTGTTGGCCGCTGATTGGGGGACATTTTAGTACCTCTTTGGGATGTCACACGGTTACTTTTCGTTTTTTCACACGCCTCTTCAATGCTGTTTGCCTTCACACGTTTTTCACTGATGTTGGTGGTGCTTGATGGCGTGGTGTCGGCGATGGCGGTGATTTGTATGGGACTGACTGTATGTGTTATGTTGTCTTTGTTTGTGTTTGGAGTGGAGGTTGTTGCTAGACGCACGTTAACATCGTTGCAAATGTCACATGTCTCTCCCTCAGATTTGTCCTCATCTAATTGGTCTACTTTTATAAGTCTGGGTCCGGTAGTTTTGAGTTTTGTGTATATTCAACTTATACACTGTAGCGCCAAAAAAAAAAAACTAGGACAGGCATGCGTATTCAAATTCAGAAATATGTAAAGACGCAAAATACGGCGCTGCAGTCGGCAACGTCTATATAAGGCAAAAAGTGTCTGGCGCAGTTGTTAGATCGGTTATTGCTGCTACTATGGCATGTTATCAAGATTTAAGTGAATTTGAACGTGGTGTTGTAGTCGGCGCATGAGCGAGGAGACACAGCTTCTTCGAGGTAGTGATGAAGTGGGAATTTTCCCGTACGACCATTTCACGAGTCTACCGTGTATATCACGAATCCCGTCAAACATCAAATCTCCGACATCGCTTCTGCCGGAAAAAGATCCCGCAATAACGGGACCAACGACGGCTGAAGAGAATCGTTCAGCGTGACAGAAGTTCAACCCTTCTGCAATTTGCTGCAGATTTCAAAGCTGGAACTTCAACAAGCGTCAGCGTGCGAACCATTGAACGAAACATCATAGATATGGGCTATCGACACCAAAGGCCCACTCTTGTATCCTTGAAGACTGCACGACACAAAGCTTTACACCTCGACTGGACTCGTCAGCACCGACATTGAGCTGTTGATGACTGGAAACATGTTGCCTGGTCGGACGAATCTCGTTCCAGATTGCATCGAGCGAATGGATGTGTTTAGTTATGGGGACAACCTCATGAATCCATGGACCCTGCATGTCAGCAGGGGACTGTTCGAGCTGGTGTAGGCTCTGTAATGGTGTGGGGCGTGTGCAGCTGGAGTGATATGGGACCCCTGATACGCGTAGATACGACTGTGAGAGATGGCACGCACGTAAGCATCCTGTCTGATCACCTGCATCCATTCATGTCCATTGTGCATTCCGACGGACTTGGGCAATTTCAGCAGGACAATGGGAGGCCACACACGTCCAGAATTTTTACAGCTCCAGGAACGCCTTTCTGAGTTTAAACACTTCCGCTGCCCACCAAACTCCCCAGACATGAACGTTATTGGGCATACCTGGAATGCCTTGCAACGTTCTGTTCAGAAGTGATCTCCATCCCCCGTACTCTTCCGGATTTAGGGACAGTTCTGCAGGATTCATGGTGTCGATCCCCTCCAGCACTACTTCGGACATTATCGAGTCCACGCCACGTCGTGTTGCGGAAATTCTGCGTGCTCGCGGGGTCCATACACGGTATTAGGCAGGTGTACAATTTTCTTTGGCTCTACAGTTTATAAAACGAATTCTATAGGTCAGTAAAGTTTTGACAGTTTATTTATATACTTCGACACATTTATATACGTTGACACACAAAGAATAAATATAAAATCGTTTTCTTTGCGTTTTTCTCAATACTTCGCTGGTCGATTGCAATTAATCGAAAACTCACGGTTTATTACTTGTATCACAAACGAGTGAGAAAGTTATTGGAAATATTTTACTGTATTTGCTACGTATCCATCATCATCATCATTTAAGACTGATTATGCCTTTCAGCGTTCAGTCTGGAGCATAGTCCCCCTTATAAAATTCCTCCACGATCCCCTGTTCAGTGCTAACATTGATGCCTCTTCTGATGTTAAGCCTATTACTTCAAAATCATTCTTAAGCGAATCCAGGTACCTTCTCCTTGGTCTACCCCGACTCCTCCTACCCTCTACTGCTGAACCCATGAGCCTCTTGGGTAACCTTGCTTCTCCCATGCGTGTAACATGCCCCCAACATCTAAGCCTGTTCGCCCTGACTGTTACATCTATAGAGTTCATTCCCAGTTTTTCTTTGATTTCCTCATTTTGGACACCCTCCTGCCATTGTTCCCATCTACTAGTACCTGCAATCGCCCTAGCTACTTCATATCCGTAACCTCAACCTTATTGATAAGATAACCTGAATCCACCCAGCTTTCGCTCCCATACAACAAAGTTGGTCGAAAGATTGAACGGTGCACAGATAACTTAGTCTTGGTACTGACTTCCTTCTTGCAGAAGAGACTAGATAGTAGCTGAGCGCTCACTGCATTAGCTTTGCTACACCTCGCTTCCAGTTCTTTCACTATGTTGCCATCCTGTGAGAATATGCATCCTAAGTACTTGAAACCGTCCACCTGTTATAATTTTGTTCCTCCTATTTGGCACTCAATCCGTTTATATTTCTTTCCCACTGACATTACTTTCGTTTTGGAGATGTTAATCTTCATACCATAGTCCTTACATTTCTGATCTACCTCTGAAATATTACTTTACAAACTTTCAATCGAATTTGCCATCACAACTAAGTTAATTAGCTTAGGAAAAGCATATGTTTTGAAAACATAAAACTAGAAGTTTAACTCTTCTATTAACTTTTCTTAAAAAATTTCACTAAATAAATGAGATAAATAAAATCTTTGAACCAACAAAGAAAATAAAAAAATTCAAAGATAAAAGTAAAAAACTTTTTCAAGCTAAGTATATTAACTTATCATAACGGGACCGCGAGACTGCTTATTTTGTGTTCACATATCTTAATCTCACCCAGCCAGTTTATTGTTTTCAACATATGATCCATAAATAATATGAACAACAGTGGAGACAGGTTGCAACCTTGTCTTACCCCTGAAACTACTCTGAACCATGAACTCAATTTACCGTCAACTCTAACTGCTGCCTGACTATCTAAGTAAAGACCTTTAATTGCTTGCAAAAGTTTGCCTCCTATTCCATAATCTCGTAGAACAGACAATAACCTCCTCCTTGGAACCCGGTCATATGCCTTTTCCAGATCTATAAAGCATAGATACAATTCCCTGACCGAGCGAGGTGGCGCAGTGGTTAGCACACTGGACTCGCATTCGGGAGGACGACGGTTCAATCCCGTCTCCGACCTTCCTGATTTAGGTTTTCCGTGATTTCCCTAAATCGTTTCAGGCGAATGCCGGGATGGTTCCTTTGAAAGGGCACGGCCGATTTCCTTCCCAATCCTTCCCTAACCCGAGCTTGCGCTCCGTCTCTAATGATCTCGTTGTCGACGAGACGTTAAACACTACCCACCACCACCAATTCCCTGTTCCACGCGTAACAATTCTCCATTATTTGTCGTACGCTAAAGATCTGGTCCTGACAACTTCTAAGAGACCTAAACCCACACCGATTTTCATCCAATTTGTCCTCAACTAATACTCACACTTTCCTTTCAACAATACCTGAGAAGATTTTACCCACAGCGCTGATTAAAGAGATACCTCTGCAGTTGTTACAATCTTTTCTGTTTCCATGTTTAAAGATTGGTGTGATTACTGCTTTCGTCCAGTCTGATGGAACCTGTCCTGACTCCCACGCCATTTCAATTATCCTGTGTAGCCATTTAAGACCTGACATTCCACTGTATTTGATGAGTTCCGACTTAATTTCATCAACCCCAGCCGCTTTATTGCACTGCAATATATTGACCATTTTCTCCACTTCCTCAAATGTGATCCTATTTCCATCATCATTCCTATCCCATTGTACATCGAAATCTGAAACATTACTGATCGTATTTTCACCTACATTGAGCAACTCTTCAAAATATTCCCTCCATCTGCCCAAGGCATCAACATGATTCACCAGCAGTTTTCCTGACCTGTCCAAAATACTTGTCATTTCCATCTTACCTCCCTTCGAAGACCGCTAATTACACTCCAGAATGGTTTTCCAGCAGCTTGACCCAAAATCTCCAACCTGTTTCCAAAGTCTTCCCAAGATTTCTTCTTGGATGCTGCAATTATCTGTTTGGCTTTGTTTCTCTCTTCAACATAACTTTCTCTGTCTACCTGAGTTCTAGTATGTAGCCATTTTTGATACGCCATCTTTTTCCTTTTACAGGCTGCCTTGACTGTGTCATTCCACCAAGCTGTTTGCTTCATCCTACCTTTACACACTACTGTTCCAAGACATTCTTTAGCCACTTCTAGTACTGTGTCCCTGTACCTTGTCCATTCATTTTCCAATGACTGTAATTGACTACATTCAACTAACTGGTACGTTTCTGAGATAACTGTTATGTACTTGTGCCTGATTTCCTTATCCTGATGTTTCTCCACTCTTATCCTCCTACATATGGACCTGACCTGCTGCACTTTCGGCCTCACAATACCAATTTCACTGCAGATTAAATAGTGATCAGTGTCATCAAAGAATCCCCTGAATACACGAGTGTCCCTCACTGCCTTCCTGAATTCCTGATCTGTTATTATATAGTCAATGACAGTTCTGGTTCCCCTGCCTTCCCAAGTATACCGATGAATGTTCTTATGTTTAAAAAAGGAATTTGTGATTACTAATCCCATACTGGCACAGAAATCCAAGAGTTGTTTCCCATTCCTGTTGGCCTCCATATCCTCTCCAAATTTACCCATAACCTTTTCATACCCTTCCGTTCGATTTCCAATCCTGGCATTAAAATCACCCATGAGCAGAACACTGTCCTTGTCCTTTAACAACTACGTCACTGAGCGCGTCATACAAGCTATCCATCATATCTTGATCTGTCCCTTCACAATGTGAATATACTGACACAATCCTAATTTTCTTGCTAGACACTGTCAAATCTATCCACATCAGTCGTTCGTTTACGTACCTTATTGTAACTACGCTGGGTTCCATCTCTTTCCTGATGTAAAGCCCTACACCCCATTGTGCTATTCCTTCTTTGACTCCTGACAGTTAAACTTTGTATTCTCGCACTTCCTCTTCTTTCTCACCCCTTACCCGACTGTCACGATTCCAATATTACATAATTCTTTACGGGCACTTTAAGTTCTTTTTAAGCATATTAAGGCCATTCTTAGCTTTTTTCTTTGTTATTGCAGCACCCAATTTTGGGCATATTTGTGTAGGCGTGAAGTGCTAATTATACAAAAATATTGCGTCATAAAGTTTTATTGGTGAAAAGTGCTGACGGAAAACATAGTTTGGTGACCTCATAATCCTTGCGATGACCTTAGAACACTTGCCATGTGTCCAAAATGCCTGTTAAAACTACATTTACGCCTTCGACTTAAGTATTACGAGTATATGTTACTGCATAAGACGGCAAATTTTAACCTTTGGGTCTTGATAATGGATAATGATGTCCAAAAAAGTTTCGAAATTTCCCTAGAACATCATCTTAAGAACATAAGGCAAAATTTTCGATGATCTGCCTTGAACAGAAATCACAGAAGTCGCCATCCCCACATCCGGTACATTTCGTTCCCAAAAATCGGGGTTTTCTCAGGAATCGCCTGTTAACAACTGCTGATTTTACAAGCCACCTACGACGTGGTTAGCACACTAGACTCGCATTCTGGAAGAAGACGGTTCAAATCCGCGTCCGGCCTTCCTGATTTAGGTTTTCCATGATTTCCCTAAATCACTTCAGGCAAATGACAGGATGGTTCCTTTGAAAGGGCACGGCCGATTTCGTGCCCCATCTTTCCCTCATCCAAAAAGACCAATAACCTCGCTGTATGGTCCCATCCCCTATATCAATCAACCAAGCCACCTAAGGTCCACCCTAGACCACATGTGACGCAAAAGAGCAAAGCTATCTTCTCAGTTTGCCTGGGCTGGAGAAAGTGTGTAATGTTTCAATTCTGAATCTGTACTGGAGCATAGCTACAGTATGCCAATGCTTCCGAAAGGTATACTAATGGTCGCTAGGCCGAGGACTATTCAGATCAGTGGACCTCGTATCTCTGTGATCAGTAGAATTCGAGATATGACCCCCTGAAAAATGTTTTGCAAGCGCCGTGGGACATATTGGTACCGTGGACTGTCGTGCAGTGACCGATTGCATTTGTGAAAATATACTTAGTGTTTAATGTTGTTGTTGTGGTCTTCAGTCCAGAGACTGGTTTGATGCAGCTCTCCATGCTACTCTATCCTCTGCAAAGTTCTTCATCTCTCAGTTACTACTGCAACCTACATCCTTCTGAATCCGCTATCTAATCTTCAGCATTCTTCTGTAGCACCACATTTCGAAAGCTTCTATTCTCTTCTTGTCTAAATCATTTATCGTCCATGTTTCACTTACATACATGGTGTGTTTAGTAAAAAATTATATTCGTCCTATATTTCATGCTAATGAGCACTTTTTGTGTATCTCCAATATTTCCCTAATCGCATTGTGTTTAAATCATGTCAACCCATATTTAAAATGACGATAAAATTGGGTTGCTATATTTGCAGATGGAGCCCAATCAAACATCTAGCCCCTAGCTCAGTCCTACCTCTCAGCGTCTCCGATCAAGTGCAACAGGCATGCAAACCCATCCGACAAACTGACATCCGGCACGTATACAACATAACGTAAGCACGTCTGTATGCTTCCATTCAGCATTCTGGCAGCTACACCGGTTATTACACCGAAAGCCAAAGAAACTGGTACACCTACCTAATATCGTGTAGGGTCCCCGCAATCACGCAGGAGCTCCACAACACGACGTGGCATGGACTCGACTAATGTCTGAAGTAGCGCTGGAGGGAACTGACACCAAGAATCCTGCAAGGCTGTCCACCATAAATCCGAAAAAGTACGAGGGCGTACTGAACAGCACGTTGCAAGGCATTCCAGGTATGCCCAATAATGTTCATGTCTGGGAAGTTTGGTGGGCAGCGGAAGGGTTTAAACTCAGAAAGGCGTTCCTGGAGCTGTAATAATTCTGGGCGTGTGTGGCCTCCTATTGTCTTGCTGAAATTGCCCAAGTCCGTCGGAATGCACAATGGACATGAATGGATGCAGGTGATCAGACACGATGCTTACGTACGTGCCACCTCTCACAGTCGTACCTAGACGTATCAGGGGTCCCATATCACTCCAGGTGCACACGCCCCACACCATTACAGAGTCTCCACCAGCTTGAACAGTGACCTGTTGACATGCAGGGTCCACGTATTCATGAGGTTCTCTCCATGCAAGTACACGTCCATCCGCTGGATGCATTTTGAAACGAGACTCATCCGACCAGGCAACATGTTTCCAGTCATCAACAGTCCAATGTCGGTGTTGATGGGTCCAGTCGAGGCCTAAAGCTTTGTGTCGTGCAGTCTTCAAGGATACACGAGGGGTCATTTGGCCCCAAAAGCCCGTATCGATGATGTTTCGTTCAATGGTCGCAGGCTGACGCTCGTTGATGGCCCAGCATTGAAATCTGCAGCAATATGCGGAAGGGTTGAACTTCTATCATGTTGAACGATTTTCTTCAGCCGTCGTTGGTCCCATTCTTGCTGGATATTTTTCCGGCCGCAGCGATGTCGGAAATTTGATGTTTTGCAGGATTTGTGATATCCACTGTACACTCGTGAAATGGTCGAACGGGAAAATTCCCACTTCATCACTATCTCGGAGAAGCTGTGTCCCATCGCTCGTTCGCCGACTATAACACTACGTTTAAACTCAAATATTGACAACCTGCCATTGTAGCAGCAGTAACCGATCTTACAACTGCGCCAGAGACTTGTGGTCTCATGAAGGTGTTGCGGACCGCAGCGCCTTATTCTGCCTGTTAAATATCTCTGTAATTGAAATACGCATGCCTGCACCAGTTTCTTCGGCACTTCCGTTTAACATACCAACTTTTCACATTTGCAATGGCTTGTCCCGCGCATGCATGTACCTGTGATTTTGCAATGTTAATCACTTCAATGTGTTACCTGGACAAACGTATTCCTCCAATTTCATTACTCTACATTAATTATTTTTTCATGTTGACCGAGCGAGGTGGTGCAATGGCTAGCACACTGGACTCGTATTCGGGAGGACGACGGTTCAAAAAAATGGCTAAAATGGCTCTGAGCACTATGGGACTTAACATCTGTGGTCATCAGTCCCCTAGAACTTGGAACTACTTAAACCTAACTAACCTAAGGACATCGCACACATCCATGCCCGAGGCAGGATTCGAACCTGCGACCGTAGCAGTCGCGCGGTTCCGGACTGAGCGCCTGGAACCGCTAGACCACCGCGGCCGGCGACGACGGTTCAATCCCGCGTCCGGCCATCCTGGTTTAGGTTTTCCGTGATTTCCCTAAATCGCTCCAGGCAAAAGCCGGGATGGTTCCTTTGAAAGGGAACGGCCGACTTCCTTCCCCGTCCTTCCCTAATCCGATGAGACCGATGACCTCGCTGTCTGGCCTCCTCCCCCAAACAACCTAACCCAGCCGTTACATGTTACGATTTTTTTCCGTCATTGTATGTATGAATGTAACTTTATATAGGGTGCCATACTTTGAACGTTGCCTTTGCGTCACTATCAAGACATTCTAAGACGTACGTGTACTCGAATATTTTGTTTTGTTTTCATCCTTTGAGTAACCCCTCCCCTATCCCCTTCCCTTCCTTGCCGGCTGGTGTGGCCGAGCGGTCTAGGTGCTTCAGTCTGGAACCGCGCGACCGCTACGGTCGCAGGTTCGAATCCTGCCTCGGGCATGGCAGTGTTTGATGTCCTTAGGTTAGTTAGGTTTAAGTAAGATCTAGGGGACTGATGACCTCAGAAGTTAAGTCCCATTGTGCTCAGAGCCATTTTTTTGCTCAGAGCCAAGCCTTCCTTCCGCCGTTCCTCCTCCCAACACTAATCGTAAAAATTTAGAAATAGGCATATAGCTCCGGTGCAAACCCAGTAAGTTAATTCCAACCATTCCCATTACTGAAGTTTTTCTCTTTCCTTTTTGATTGGTGACGTCATTTTTCTATGTACTAACCGGAGTGTATAGCTGCTCGGGAAAAGTTGTGAGAAACAAGAAAATGAAATTAGGGCATCTTGGATAATGGAATGAGTTAGAACTTTTATTGATGGAAGGAAATACAAGGAGCTGCTTTGCCTCAAGAGAATTTATTGTACTGATCTGGTCGACAGTTTTTATTCGACGCCTCGGCTGGTACTAATTGGCAACATGAGGGAGACCGAGACATAAAATATTGGTCGCGAATCTGAGCACGCCTCCGGAAGGCAGAGCAGACACGTTGCGGGGAGTTCGTTTGCATCGCAGCAGCCGCAGCCGCAGCAGCAGCGCCACCACATCTCATTAGGCGGCCTGGACGCCGGGACTGGTTCTGCGAGGAGGCGCGCCCGCCTGCCGTTACGGTTTCCGCCCCTCTGCGACTTCATTCCAGACGTAAGCCCCGCTGTCAGGTTGGGCCCCTTACACCGCGAGTAACTGAGCCACGCTCAAGTGGCCGCTGTGATACAACGGCTCTGACATCGCCCGGCTGTAGCTTGCGTCCGCAGTTGCCCCGTGTCCCAAAAGTCATCGAAAGAGTTATCTCGTAAAAAAATACGGGAATACATGAATAGAAAAAGCGATCTCGAATTCACAAGACTGATATTATTTAAATGTCTCGTATTCTCGACACATTAGATGTGCAGCTTCGGCGAAAGACATTTTATTCAGTGCCAGAAGAAAAAAAGGAAAAAAAAAGTTCAGCTTTATCTCAAGGCGACCTAGTGAGTAACACCTGTTTGCACTTATCACATCGTCGTCTCTGCGGCCTGTTCAAAAAAATGGTTCAAATGGCTCTAAGCACTATGGGACTTAACATCTGAGGTCTCAGTCCCCTAGACTTAATATTACTTAAACCTCACTAACCTAAGGACATCACACACATCCATACCCGAGTCAGGATTCGAACCTGCGACGGTAGTAGCCGTGTGGTTCCGGAGTGAAGGGCCTAGAACCGCTCGGCCACAGTGGCCGGCTCTGCAGCCTGTTATAAACTCAGTATGCAAGAGACAGTAAGTTTTTCACTGTTTGTGATTTTTGCAACTCTGCGCAAAGATTAAAAGAGTTTGTTGTCAGAGAGCTACTTTTCTCCTTTGTGTAATGATTTATGACTTTTTCCTAACTATTTTGATCATCATTATTTAATGCGCAAGACTCCAGTAGGAACAGCCTGCAGGAAAAGCAGTAAGAGTGAAATAGGAACCAGAAAAAGAACAAAAGTACTGTATACTTCTGAAAGGGAAAGGAAGGGCTAGAAGAGGAGAAAAGGAAACCAGAAGTACAACTAAATGAACCAAAAATTAAAGGAAAAAACAAACATCAAAAAGAATAGTGTCGCCAAATATGAATGCAGTGACCGCTTCAGAATTTTTGCCTTTTCCCTTTTTGTGGGGGGAGGAGGGGGAGGGTTGGTCCATTCAGTTTTGTCAGGTCACTTCGCACTTTTCGATAAAATAAATGAGACTTTTCGATAAAATAAGGAGCGAAATATAAATGTAAATGAGACTTTCGATAAAATAAGAAGCGGTATCTTCGTGTAAACAGTCGAAGTGAAATCAAGTGAAAAGGCTTGCAGTAGGCAGGGAGCCACCGAACATTATCATTGCCTTCAAAAGCTTCGTTAACTTTGTTTTCTCTACAACATTACATGCCTGAAAAATTTGGAATTCACAGGGAAGATTAGAAACCACATACATATTTTCCAGCATCAGTGTCTGGACCATTCGATGTATCTGTGGAACTGTTACAATAAACTTTCAATAAGAATTTGAGTAATAACAAGGCAATAACTTCTGTAAATAGAAAGAAAGTATTGTTGATAGGCCTTTTACGTGGCAGAGACGTTGTCCAATTGCTGTAGAATGATCTAGGTCTAGAGTACGTGGTCTCAAACTTTTAGAAAAGGGAATACACAAGTGGCTTCTTAACCATCTGACCACGAATAACGTACTGACCAACACACAGTTTGGATATCTGAAAGGTTCCGAAACTGAGAAGATTATTTACACATTTAACAAGAATGTATTTAATTCATTAGGTGATAAAGCACAAGCTGCGTGATATGATAGAGGACATATGACCATTATGTAAAGATTTTAAAAAGGGTGATACCGTGCTCATAGTGGAGGGGTCAGTTAATACTACTGACATATAGGCTTATTCTACGTATTCTATTGAAAGATTGCGTCAGCAGTGAAACATACCAGTGTGGGATTTGTGTCTGTCTTGAGGCGACATGATCTACAGCTCTTGAAGTGTTCCATCAAGACAGACAATTTGGAGTTAGAAAGGCTACTTGTACAAGGAATAGGGTAGGACATTGGTTTGATTTCAGTGGATACAGTGAGTAGGTTGGACTATACGTATGGTGTTCACATCAAGCAGAAGCCGGAGGGAGAACTGTGTGGGCTAATAGCAACTTAAGTGGCGGAAGAGGACACTATCACAAGTGGTAAAGCAAAACCCGTGACAGGTGTCAGTGGGGTACCATTTTTAGGACACGGAAGGGGAAAAGAACACTATTTTTAAGAGAGATTGGACTCTAAAGAAACATTCAGTTTGAGAAAATTGCTAAACCGCACCCAAACAACTCTCAACAGGAAATATTCAGTAATTGCCAGATCCTTTTTGTCCAACCGGTTCTAACTCAGACAGAACGAAACTTCAGTAACTCTTATTTCATAAGAATTTATGAGGAACAAAAGAAAAATTGTTGAGCTACTCGTTTGTATTGGTGAGTTAGATTAACATAACCCAAGTGACACAATCTGCCTCTCTGAATATCATGTCCCCAACTGTGTTAAACATTTCGTGATTAAGTTAGCTTCTTACTTCTTTGTAGTTGATATGGAGATAGGAGGAGTTGCCACAATTATTACATATAGACTCAAATTCATGATCACTGATTTAAATAAGTTCTGTCTAGAGCATCATCTAAAAGCATGTGCAAGAGAAGTAGAATTCCATAACAGAACCTTTAAATGGTAGTTATACACCGAGCACCTGCAGGAAACTGTAAGCATTCTTCAATCAGCTAGAAGCTCCACTGGCTAATTTAACAGCCAAAGTAAAAAATTGTGGTCGCTGGAGATTTTAACGTAGAGTTTCTTAAAAACTCTATCACTAAACGTTTATTACACTTAGCAACATTGTCGTTCAACCTAATTTCTACAGCAAACTTTCCAACTAGGATATTTAAATGTTCTAAGGCAGTCACGGATAATGTCTTTATAGATAAATCTAAGGAACAAAATCATACCAAAAATTAATGATCAACAGCCTAGCACACATGACGAGCAGCTCTTTATTCCAGATTAGACTGTGTACTAACTCTGGGCATAGGAGATTAATCTACAAAAATTTGTCTACTTTAGAAACTCAAAGATTTGAACTTGAGACATGTGTACAGAGCTCGTGACAGGAATGAATAATACGATACGTTCATTAACAAAAGCATTACGTTGATTAAAAACTATTTTCCTATTGAAGTAATTCGGATTAAGCAGAAGTCTACAACAAAAGCATGGATTACTCAAGGGGTAATAGTCTCTTCTGGGAAAAAAGTGTTGTTGTGAACTTGTCAAATATAAGGACTAAGTTCACAACCCTTTGTAATTAACTTTGTTGATTTTAAAACTTGTCTTGTGGCAGTTATTTCTTTTGGTGAAGTGAGTGCCGTATTCATGCAACTGAAGATAAATGTAAATTGAAGTCTCAGGTATTCGTACATCATTCGTAAAACCAGTCTTTTATCACTATAACATTTACTGATTGGATGAAGTAAAGAAAAGCCGCCAAACTAAAGACCTATTTATCTCTTGCCAGCATTCTTGAAATTTTAGAAAAGGGAATACACAAGTGGCTTCTTAACCATCTGACCACGAATAACGTACTGTCCAATACACAGTTTGGATATCTGAAAGGTTCCGAAACTGAGAAGATTATTTACACATTTAACAAGAATGTATTTAATTCATTAGGTGATAAAGCACAAGCTGCGGGTATTTTCTGCGATTATTCCAAACCACTTGACTGTGTGAACCATAAAAACCTTTTAAGTAAATTAGAATGCTGCAGAAAGATGAACCCGTAACTGGCAAACTGGAAACGAAGTCTGTCAGTACGAGAGGCTGCTAGTCATCATCAGACTGGGAAGTAGTTACTTGTGGTGTCCCTCAGATTCGTTACACTGCCAGACACAGGGTTTGTTTTGTTTGCTTATGATGCAAATATTGCAATGGATAAGAAGTCGAGTACAGTTTTATAAGGAGCTGCTAATAACATTTCCATGAACACAAATAAATGGTTTATAGTCAACTCACTATCATTAAAATTTCGAAAGACTCTGTCAGTGCAGTTGAGCACATGTAAGAGATTGCCTGTCCGCGTAAGCATAATGTACAAAGAAGCGCTGATAGAAGAGGCTGACACTATTTAATTCCTGGGGTCTGAACTGGGCAATAAATCCAGTTGAGAGCATCGTACTACAGAACAAAAAAATGGTTCAAATGGCTCTGAGCACTATGGGATTTAACATCTGAGGTCATCAGCCCCCTATAACTTAGAACTACTTAAACCTAACTAACCTAACGACAACAAACACATCCACGCCCGATTCAGGATTCGAGACTGCGACGTAGCGGTTGCGCGGTTCCGGATTGAAGCCACGGCCGGCGTACTGAAGAACAACAAAACGCCTAAACAAATCCTTATTTGCATATGCGAATGTTAACAGATACAAAAATTTAAAAAGCTATCATTCTTTGCTTACTTTCATTTCTTAATGCCGTATGGGATCATATCTAAGGGTAACACTTCATGTCAAATAAGCTTTCACAGTCAAAAACCGTGTAATACAAAATATGTATGATTTCAATTCAGGAGCATTCTTGAGATGTTTGTTCAAGGAACTGTGTATCCTACCTACTGCCTGTCAATATATTTATTCCTTTTAAAAACCTTCGTGTAAATAATATATCCCTTTTTCGAACAAATAACTCTGTTCACAAAAATCAATATTAGGAACGAGAACAGTCAACATTAATACTTAGATGCACTTACTTTAGTCCAAAAAGCAGTCCGCTACTCAGGAACTATTCAAATCTTGCCAGCGATCGTAAACAGTTTAGCTACAAAGAAAGTTCCGTTTAAGAAGAATCTGAAAGACTTACTTGTGGCCAACAGCTTTTACTCCACAAATTAATTTCTAAACAATACCAGCTGGTTCAAAAATGGCTCTGAGCACTATGGGACTCAACATCTTAGGTCATCAGTCCCCTAGAACTTAGAACTACTTAAACCTAACTAACCTAAGGACATCACACACATCCATGCCCGAGGCAGGATTCGAACCTGCGACCGTAGCAGTCCCGCGGTTCCGGACTGCAGCGCCTAGAACCGCACGGCCACCGCGGCCGGTATACCAGCTGCTGTACTGTGTATATCATTACTGTTGTTATTACTATTATCACCACATTTTTTATTAATATCCCATGGTGTACAAAAAATATAGATCCGTGGAACGAAGAGTACATCTGTCAAATCTAATTATCACAATCAATGAGATGTTAGAAATGTCAACACACTGTATTTCCCTGTGATATAGCAAGAAAATGAAGGACGCATATTGCTGCTCATATTCTACGATTACGCCCAAAGACCAGTTGGTTACCACATCGAGAGGACAGAAAACAATTTTATATATTAATGAAAATAACTAATTCGCTACATATAACATATACGGTAGAGTACTCGACCCGAGCAATAAAGATTGTACTATACGTACTCCAGTAAAATCTGTAGCTGTATGCTGTTTTCCACCGATTATAATCGAATTACGAAAAGACAGTGACATCTTTTAAACATAACACATTTGATTAAAGGTTGAGTGTTCTGTCTTTACAACAGTAGTGGTAACAACTATCACATACTAATCAGTAGCGATGCAATTCATGTCATATGTAGCAACAGACAAATGTGTGTGTAAGAGTGGAACAGTACTTAGTGTTACCAAATTGAGAGACGATAACTCAGATAACTAATGTGGTCGAATACTCCCAGTTATAATTTGCTCTACGACCTGAGATGTTCGAAGGGCAGTCATAAAATTTTGGTTATCACTCAGAAAATCAAACTGCAACCATGAATTTTGGACATGTGGTTAATACTTCTACACATTCATGCATTACACTGAGATAACAATAGTCATGGGACAGCGATATGCACATATACAGATGGTGGTAGTGTCGCATACACAAGGTATAATAGGCTGCTCATTGGCGGAAATGTCATTTGTACTCAGGCGATCCATATTAAAAGGTTTCCGAAGTGATTATGGCCGCGCGTCGGGAATTAGGAGACTTTGAACGCAGATCGGTAGTTGGAGCTGGATGTACGGGACATTTAATTTCGTAAATCGTTAGGGAATTCAATATTCCGAGATCCACAGTGTCAAGAATGTGGCGACAATACCGAATTTCAGACATTATCTCTCACCACGGACAATGCAGTGGCCGACGGCCTTCACTTAACGACCGTGAGCAGCAGAGTTTGTGTGGCTTTGTCAGTCCTAACAGACAAGCAACACTGCGTGAAATAAACTCAGAAATCAGTGTGGGCTCCTGGTCATGTCGGTCTGCCAGGAAACGAGGCTGCTGACGCTGCTACCAAAGCTGCAGTCTTCGTACCTCAGCCCGCGAGTACCTATATTCCCCCCGATGATCTCTGCATTGCCCTCTGTCAGAAGGTGGTGTCCCTGTGGCATCGCCAATGGTCCCTTCATGGGAATAAGCTTCGGCTTATTAAGCCTCTCCCAGCTCCTTGAACGACCTCCTCTCGGCACTCCCGCAGGGAAGAGATTATTTGAACTCGGCTGCGTATTGGGCACTGCCTTTTTAGCCACCGTCATTTGCTAAGTGGCGCTACCTCACCACTTTGTACACATAGTGCGCAAGCTTTGACTGTCCGCCACTTCCTGATGGAATGTCCATTTTTTGACCTCTTACGTTCTCGTTTGGGTTTGCCGTCTGAGCTATCGGCCGTTACAGCAACTGACGCTCGGGCTGTTGACCGTGTTTTATTTTTATCCGCCAAAGCAAATGGCGAAGGCCATTTAATTTTTAGTTTTGGACCTTCGTTTCTGTATGGAGTCTTTTTTAGTCCTTTCTCCACGTGCCTGTTTTTAGCTTTCTTCTATTATGTCAGTTGAGACTGACGTATAGTCGTTTTTTAACTCCTCTCTGTCTTCGAGTTCTATAGTTTTGACTTCGGCGCGTATCACTCCAGTTGTTTTTGGGCCCTAAAACAAAATAAAACAATGTGAAACTATCACGAATGAAGGCGAAACAAGGCATTAATGGGCCATGGCAACAGATGACCGGCGCTAGTGCCTTTGCTGACAGCGTGACATCGCCTGCAACGTCTCTCCTGGGACCGTGACCTCATGAGTTGGACCATAGACGACTGGAAAACCGTGGTCTGGTCAGCCGAGTCCCGATTATTGTTGGTAAGAGCTGATGGCAGGCTTAGAGTGTGGGGCAGACTCCTCGAAGCCAGTATCCAAGTTGTCAATACGACACTTTGTAAGCTGTTAGTGGCTCCATGACAGCGTGGGCTGTGTTTGCGTGGAACGGATTGGATCCGCTTGTGCAACTGAACCAATCATTGACTGAAAATGGTTATGTTCGCCTACTTGGGGGCCATCTGTAGTCATTCATGATCTTCATGTTCCCAAACATGACGCCACGTCACAGTTGTTCGCAATTTGTTTGAACTACGTTTTATACAATTAGCGCGAATGAGTGGCCACCAGATCGTCCGATATGAATCTCATCGAACATTTATGGGACGTAATCGAGTGGTCAGTTGGTGCACAAAATCCCGCACCGGCAACACTTTGTCAAAATTATGGATGGCTATAGAGGCAGCATGAGCCAGTATTTGTACAAAAAAGCTCCAACGGCTTTTTGAGTCCACGTCACGTCGAGTTGCTGCACTAGGGGCAAAAGGATGTACGACACGGTATTAGAAGGTGTCCCATGACTTTTGTCACTCCTGTGTAATGTGATACATTTTTCTTAATGACGCGACTTTCCAGAGATCGTGGTTGCAGAATTCTGGGTTCTGGATGTTCAGGAAATGTTCCACCCCCAAAATAATCTTGTAGTCATGTTGGAAATCCCTGCCACCCAATGGTTTCTTCATACGAGAAGAGAAGAAGAAGGCGCTGCCTGGAAAGCCGGGAGAATACGAATGGTGAAATAAACTTTGAGAGCCTAAAGAAGCAGCATATGTGGCTGCGACATGTGCAAAATGAGCTGGAGGTTTTCGCGTAGCAAAAACACCCCCTTGGAAAGTTTGCAGCGGCACTTCGTCTAAACAGCTTCCTCTGCCCTCGTCAGAATGTTTCGGCAGTATCCTCCTGTGACGGTTTGCTCCTTACAGGCAAAATCGTTTAGAAAAACACAATGGCACTCCCATAAAGGACACTCTGCACGACCTTGCCCGACGACTGTGTGGTCTTAGCCATTTTCAGACGTAGTGAGCTCCCATGTTTCCATTGACTGCTTTGCTCCTTTGTCTAGGGATCACAGTGATGCACCCAGCTCTCGTCCATGGTGTTCAACCGGCTGAAGTCATCTGGATTCGCCTGACACAGGTGTATCATTTTCGCTACTATTTTGGTTTCTCAGGATTTCTCACTGAGTGTGAGCAGTTACAACACCCAGTTGGTGGCGATCTTTGTCATGTTGCAAATGTTGCACAAGATTTTGAAAATTGGTGCAGGGTGATTTTTAGCTTTTTCCGTTATTGTACAGATTGTGATGCCAATGCCTCTCCACGTGTATTGTGATTCTTACAAAGAGATGGCTTGCCACCACGTTCACCGTCATGAAGATTTGTTTAACGTCACTGTACTTTTCCACCACTTCAGTATGGATTTTTGGTACATTGTTCTTCAAATGGAGGAAACATGACCGCGCATTACTCCACTCAGTCAATGGGCTGAGCCATTTTGTTGTTGCTAATCTTAAGTGGTGCTTCGGTTCTATGGCGCGGACTGCAGGCTTATACTTCCAAATAAAATTAGTTACATTACTTTTTTGAGGTGTTACTTAAAACCTTGTGACTACTCCTGGTGGGACGTAGATTGCCAGGACACAAAACGTTCGTCGCTTTTGTCGTTCAGACAGTGTTGAAACCCATTTCTAAGACATTCCGAATGTTCAACGGCGTCCAGGGATGACTGATATTTGTAGTCAGGCTCAGGAGGAAATTGGGCCACCGCCTCATGCAACTTCTGTTCCGCATTCTGTACACCTGTATAAAGGATGATGACATCGTGTATTATTAGCAGGCAGCTTCATCAAAGGGATATGTGTGGAAGGGGACTGATCCACTGTTCATCACAAAAGAGGTTTATGCAGTCTGCACGACAACATAAACACTAGAACACAGAGCAGTGGAAGACAATTCTCTTACGTAGACAGTCAGGCTTGTCTTTCAGGACAATGGATTGTTGTTTAGTCAGGAAGCAACCTTTAATTCCTGCCCCCCAGTCCATATTTGGATTTTCCGTGGAAACCGTAAACTACTTAAGTCGAATGCCGGAATGAATCCTTGAAGTAAGCTATGGCCGAATTTCTACCCCAATCTTGTCCCATTCGAGCTTGTAGACCCTCTCGAATGAAATCACTATTGTTAAAACGTTAAAATCACGCCTTCTAGTTAAACTTTCGAAATATATAATGGTAAACGCAAGAAAACGTCGAACAGTTACTAGACTGGGTTATAGATATTGAAACTCATATAAGTTACATGTTACTATCTGTGCTGACCTACTCTGAGCTACTACTCTAGTGTCTAGCGTCTAGTGCCTAAAGCATTTAAGCTTGTCCCAACTATCTGCAGAACTTCATAGACTTTTCAACGAGTCGCAGCTGTTTTAAGGACAGGTAATTACAACGGTGCACAGGTACCTCCAGATGAGGCAGAAGATTTTATCCGCACACTTATCTACTCCCATGGACTACAGTAAGGTGGTGATTTAGGGGGCAGGAGCAGTAGTCAGCCTTTGTCTACGCCTTTAGTCTGGTGGAAAAGTCGTACGATACCGCCACTAGCACACTGCGCGATGTTTACGGAACCAGCAAAATGGTTCAAATGGCGCTGAGCACAATGGGACTTAACTTCTGAGGTCATGAGACCCCTATAACTCAGAACTACTTAAACCTAACTAACCTAAGGACATCACACACATCCATGCCCGAGACAGGATTCGAACCTGCGACCGTAGCGGTCGCGTGGCTCCAGACTGTAGCGCCTAGAACCATTCGGCCACCCCGGCCGGCCGGAACCAGCAAGCAGAATGCCACACCGCCCACGTGTACCGCTGAGCTCACGCTAGAGACATGGGGCACAGATTCTTTCGCCACGGAGTCGTTCCATTGCTTCAAAGATCTTAGTACGTCAGCGATTAATATGAGAAGTAATCAAACTAAAATGTACGTATTTGATGAAAGGACATGAGAACTGATTAAAGGAGCTGAAAAGACTCCTTTAAATATGACGTCCATGATACTTACGTACGTTACAAGTGTACCAAATCTACTAGGACGAAGCTCTTTCATAGCCAGACAGACATTCATTGGGTATTGTATTTCTGAATTTGTTTTAATTATTTTTATTTTTTTAGCAGTTGGTCAGAGTTATTATTTAGTACTCATCGTGAGCTGTCGATGAGAATGGAGTAGAACAGCCATCATTGGTCAGTAATAGATATGAAATATGAGAATAATACAGATGATGAGTAAACATGATGAGAGTAAATTAACAATTTCTCTCGGTATTGTCAGTGTGCATCTTATATCCTCTTCGTTTCAGCTACCGTAAATTACTCTTTTGTTACCGAAATTACTAAATTAGCCTATTACTTTCAGTGTTCCATGTATAACCAACAACATCGCACGTCATATTACCGTTATGTCAGCTTAACGATGTAACTGACTCATCCGTTTCGTATATCTCAAACATTTTTAAGTCCAAACAAAAAGCTTTATCTACATATACACTGAAGAGCCAAAGAAACTGGTACACCTGCCTATTATCGTGTAGGGCCTCCGCGAGCAAACGGAAGTGCCGCAACACGACGCGGCACGTTTGGACTAGAGCTGGAAGAAATTGACGCCATGAATCCTGCAGTCCATAAATCCGTAAGAGTACGAGGGGGTGGAGATCTCTGATGACATCACGTTGTAAGGCATCCCAGTTACGCTCAATAATGTTCATGTCTGGGGAGTTTTGTGGCCACAGAAAGTGTTTACACTCAGAAGAGTGTTCCTAGAGCCACTCTGTAGCAACTATGGACGTTTTGGGTGTAGCATTGTCCTGCTGGAATTGCCCAAGTCCGTCAGAATGCTCAATAGACATGAATGGATGCAGGTGATCAGACAGAATGCTTAGGTCCGTGTCATATGTCACAGCTGTATCTAGACTTACTAGGGATCCCATATCTCTCCAACTGCACACTCCTCACACCATTACAGAACCTCCACCAGCTTGAACAGTTCCCTGCTGACATGCAGCGTCCATGAATTCATGAGATTGTCATCATACCCAAACACGTCCATCCACTCCATACAATGTGAAACGACACTCGTCCGACCAGGCAACGTGTTTCCAGTCATCAACAGTCCAATGTCGGTGTTGACGGACCCGGGCGAGGCGTTAAGCTTTGCGTGGTGCAGTTATCAAGGGTACACGAGTGGACCTTCGGCTCCGAAAGCCCATATCGATCGTCTGCACGCTGGCATTTGTTGATGGCCCAGCATTAAAATTTGCAGTAATTTGCGGATGGGTTGTACTTCTGTCGCGTTGAACGATTCTTCTCAGTCATCGTTGGTCCCGTTCTTCTAGGATCTTTCTACGGCCGCAGCGATGTCGAAGATTTGATGTTTTTCTGGATCCCTGAATATTGGCGGTACACTCGTGAAATGGTCATACCGGAAAATCACCACTTTATCGCTACTTCGGAGATGGTGTGTCCCAACGCTCGTGCACCGAATATAACACCACATTCAAACTCACTTAAATCTTGATAACCTGCCATTGTAGCAACAGTAACCGATCTAACAACTTCGCCAGACACTTGTTGTCTTATATAGGCGTTGCCGAACACAGCGCCGTGTTCTGCCTTTTTACATATCTGTATATGAATACGCATGTCTATACGAGTTTCTTCGGCGCTTTAGTGTATATTCCACAGACAGTGTTTAATGTGTGGTGCAGGGTAGTTCGTACGAAAACATGGTTATTGACATATACCTCCAAATGTTTAATTCACGTTTCAAGTGCTAAATTTGTGTGGCGTTTGTGAAGTGCAAATGTCAGTACATGCGTCGAATGCATTGAAGTCATTAACAAGAGCCGGTGGCTGTGGCCGAGAGGTTCTAGGCCCTTCAGTCTGGAACAACGCGGCTGCTACGGTCGCAGGTTCGAATCCTGCCTCGGTCATGGTTGTGTGTGATGTCCTTAGGTTTGTTAGGTTTAAGTAGTTCTAAGTCTAGGGGACTGATAACCTCAGATGTTAAGTCCCATAGTACTTAGAGCCATTGCAACCACTAACACGAATTTCTCGAGAAGATGCAAGAGCAGTCCGCTTCGGAAAGCTGTTAACTGAGTTACCCATATGCAGGCGCGAACCGATTCAATGCGAGAATATGGAGCGGGTGATTTGTGTACACTTTCTGACACGCTTGACCCCTGGTGCATCTACACCCCTACACTTATTAAGAATCGAAACTTTGGGTATGCAATATCCACTTACGTGTGCAATTTTTCTGTATGCCCTGTAATGTCGCACAGTCGTATTCTGAAAGCCTGCACTTACTAGTAACTCGGTAGTGATGATAATCTGTCCTATCCCATTGTATTTCTGTATTACCATAAAAAGAGTTACGTAGCACCACGTCTTTGAGTTCGTTCGATATCTTCTGTTTCGAATGCTATTTCCTTTAACACTTCACTTCACATTCGCGGGACCATTCCAACAAGTTTATGTAATCATTCCCCTTCTCTTTAAGTATCATTTCGTTTCGCTTCTCAGTGCTGCCCCTAAATAGTTAAACGATATGACGTGCTCAGGATGTTCACTACTCGTTTCTTAATCAGATGCTATCGGAGTTCTTCGTCCTGATTTTACGCATTACGTTGTATTTATCCACATTTAAAAAGAGCCGCCATTCGCTAAACCAAATGACGTTCAATCATTTTCAAGTAGACAACAACAAGGCAAGCATGTAATTTGACAGTCATACTCATCCTACTTAATAAACTGTTAATATGTGACGACAACATCAGAGATCCCATTATATTTCCATGGAGCATTCACAACGTTATTTTCGCTTTTGATGATTATTCCCTGATCAGTGCAACATACTGTGTTCTAATAGTCAAATATTCATCGATAGAACCACAGATACTTACGAAGATGCTCTGTACGATCCTATCTTGGCCATATGGTACTACATCGAATGCCTTTCAGAAATCTAGGATGATGGGATCTACCAGTTCACCTACATCTAATGTGTTGTATCATTGTGCTGCTATGTTTTGTTTGTATTACGTCGTGTCCAACAGTTCAGGCAAATTTTATCGCATGCAACGCATAAAGCACTGTGTTGCACTGTGTTGCACTGTGTTGCTGTGGTTTCAGTAATATAATTTTTTCATCTGTAGCTCCTGACTGATTTATCGCAGTCATCTGATTTCCATACGGGGTCAGTGTACACCCCTTAATGGCGAAGCGCTACAGGTACTAATGAGATGTCGCTTACGTACGGCTTCACGCTTATCATTTCAGGACAGTCAAAAAAATGGTAGTCGTTAGGACGGTCGGACGAGCATCTAAACTGTGCAATAAAACGGCTGTTATTTGTCGACGTTGTGGTTTCCGGTCCAGAGCACCGCAGCAGACCTGTCCGAAAGCTGTTAACGCACGAAATAGCCTGCGTCTGGTCGGAAGAGCCGAGGTCAGCGGTCCGCAGACGTGACCAGACAGGCACCGGGCTCAGAGCAACTGACAGCGAGGCCATTGCCCACCCACTTATAGTCACTGTAGAGGCAAGTTCGCACGAAAGTAATATACAACGTCTGAAGCACACATGTATCGAATTTCTATGAAAGTAATAGGTACATATTCCTTCTTTCTTTCTTTTGCTAGCCGCCCGGAGTGGCCGAGCGGTTCTAGGCGCTACAGTCTGGAACCACGCGACTGCTGCGGTCGCAGGTTCGAATCCAGGCTCAGGCGTGGGTGTTTGTGATGTCCTTAGGTTAGTTAGGTTTAAGTATATCGAAGTTCTAGGGGACTGATGACCACAGCAGTTAAGTCCCATAGTGCTCAGAGCCATTTGAACCATTTTCTTTTGCTACTGCCTTTATCCCGCATTGTGCGCAGGGTCGGCAGGGTTAATTTGGCATGGTGAATTTTAAGGGGTGGCCGGATGCCCTTCCTGCCGCCACCCCATACCCCCCCCCCCCCCTGGGACAGTATTAGTGTATCCCAGCTGTCTGTGTCTAGTGTAAACAGTGAAATAGTGTGAATGTGTTTCAAATGTCTGCGACTCGTGTAACTGTGGCGGGGCGTGGGGACCAGCCCAGTATTCACCTAGCAGGATGTGGAAAACCGCCTAAAAACCACATCCAGGCTGGCCGGCACACCAGCCATCGTCGTTAATCCGCTGGGCGGATTCGATCCGGGGCCGGCGCGCCTACCTGTGTCCAGGAAGCAGCGCGTTAGCGCTCTCGGGTATCCTGGAGGGTCAAAGTAATAGGTACATATAAGACATAAATAATCGTGTCGGAAATACATTGTTTCTTTCATAACAACACGATTAACAAAATAAAGGCACTCATGGCCCTGTTGTGTTATTGCATTGTTAGTACTTTGTTCAACCTCTGTTATTCCTACTTACCTCAAAGTTCTCTTCGGAATTGAATTTGTTAGGATTTGTAGTTCTTGCAGTGAAATCGTTTCGCATTCTTCTCGTATCGCTCTTTTTAGCTCACATACGGCCTCTGATTGCCTTCCATTGCGGTAAACACGCCTTGCAGGTATTCTCCAAAGGTTTTCCACGGGTTTCAAATGTAGGCTACGCAGAAGCCAGGGCAAGACATCGATATATTGATCTTCAAAATACTTTTTCGTTGTGTATAAAACTGCACAGAAGCATTTCTTGTCCCTACGTCCTCACGCATGCTAATCCATTCTGCCTCTAGCGTCTTAGTATACACATTAGAGTTCATTCTAGCGTTCACCAAAACAATAAGTGATTTACCTTTGGTGCAGAAGGCTGCCTAAATCATAACACTTCCAGCAGCGAAAGTCCTGCTCATTCTTATCCGCTGTTCTGTTTTCATATCACGCCAATCATACTGAAATCCATTAATGAAGATCACTTTACCACATTCTCAAGTTCATGACATACGTTTTTCAGCAAATTTCAATCTTGCCTATTTTATGTTTGGGTGTTAGAGCAGGTTTCTGCAGTCGTTTCTTGAATGCAAGATGTTTTCATTGGACAAAAATTCTCGTACACGTCTAGCAGCTACTGAAAACTGTACATCTGCAACAAATAACAGTTTGTAGCCCTTTCTTTACGTAGAAGTAACTTTTCAATGCCTCGGGTAATTTTTTTTATTTTGTCCACATTTTCCGCGTAGTCCATAGCTTACGCTCAATCTAACTAAATTATAAATCACAGTGCTTGATCGGTTCAACTTCTTCTTGATTTGACGGTCAGGGAGTCCTACATCCTTTTTCGCAAGGAGTTTTGCTTTTTCATCACATGATAACTGTTTTTCGCCGCGTGGCACTGTCACAATCTTGGCTCACGAATACAAGACGCATTGTCACTAATAGTGTCTATTTCCCATTTGCAGGAAAAGTACCACAGAGCCACACAGAGCCGACTGCCATTATAGAGTTCCCCCCGCTACCATCTGTATCGTTGAAGTTATATAGTGTACTACTGATGTCAAATATGATACCATTTCACTGCGTCTGTCAGTATACTGGATCTCATACTATTTTATATAATCCATGCACAACAATTGCAGCCGACAGTGTTAAATTTTCCTACATGCCTTTACATTAATTTCTACAACTGTAGTACGCATACTGAGCTCGCTGACGTAACTGCCAACTCTATCACATCTCCACGTTCTGCTAGTAACGTTTAGCGCAATTAATTGCTACTTAAATGGTGCAAATTTTTTTAGCATATTTATTATGTTGCAGCAGTTCATAGTGACATAGAAATATCTGCAGAAACAAGTGTAACTTAGAATCTGCCCCAAATAAGCGTGCGAACACAATCACTCTTGCACATATTAATGCTAGCGAGTTGGTGACTAATTATTTACAAGTAGAGAAATTTCACAGACGATACAGCAACGCATGTAAGGCAGCGAATGGAAATGACTGGACCGGTACGCAGTTGGATACTTGTAAGGCGTGTGCTGTATGAGTAGTCAAGTAAAGCATTGATCTACATCGACGGAAAAAAATCACAACACCAAAAAATAATTTATGTAGAGTAATGAAATTTCGAAATAAATTTGTCTACGTAACATATTTAACTGATTAACGTTGCAAGGTCACAGGTTAATGGTAGCGCGAGATAAGCCATTGCAAAAGTGAAATCCTGGTAAATTAGTAACTGGTGCAACTACCAATAAGTTCAATACAATCATGGAAACGTACGTGCATTGTGCAGTGCAGAAGTTGGTGGGATGGAGTTCAATGCCCATTGCACTTGATCTGTCAGTACAGTGGTGGTTAACGCTGGTTATGAACGACGCTGGAGTTGTCGTCCGATAACGTTGGGAACGTAATCGATTGGAGACAGATTTGTTGATCGAGTAGACCAAGGCAACGCAGCGGTATTGAGTCTGAGCGTTATCCTGTTTCGAGACAGCCCTGGAGTGCCGTTCGTGAATGGTAGCACAACAGGTCGAATCACAGGACTGACGTAGAAATTTGCGGTCTGGCTGCGTGGGAGAACCGCGAGACTGTTCCTGCTGTCACACGAAATCGCACCCCAGACCATGACCTTAGGTGTAGGTTCAGTGTGCCCAGGCCACACAGGTTTGTAGTAGGCCATCAGCTGGTCTCCTCCTAATCAACACAAAGCTATCAGAGGCAAGGAGGTAGAACCAGCTTTCATCATAAGACACAAGAGATCTCCGTTCCACCCGCCAATGAGCTCTCGCTTAACACCACTGAAGTCGCGAACTGTGTTGGTTTGGGGCGAGTGGAATGTGCGCTTCAGGGCGTACGGCTCGGAACTGTCCTTGAAATAATCTATTGTGTCTCTGTGGTGCCAACTGCTGCTAGAATTGCTGCTAAAGATGCAGTACGATGCGCCACAGCCATACGCCGAACACGATGGTGGTCCCTCTCTGTAGTGCCACGTGGCAGTCCGGAGTCCGGACATTCCCGTGACCGCACCTTCCCGTGACCACCGCTGCTGGCAGTCATGTACAGTGGCTACATTCCTGCCAAGACTTTCTGCAATATAGAGGAAGGAACAACCAGTTTCTCGTAGGCCTGTTGCATGACCTCGTTCAAAAGCAGTGAGCTGTTGATAATGACGTTGTCATTGTCTGAAAGACATTCTTCACCAACATCAACTAACTCTTTCTAGTCTCAAAGACACAAACGCTCATGACCGTTACAACGTTTATTTGAAGCTAACCTGATTTACGTCTTCATAATGGCTTCACTAGCGCCGTTCCTACCCGACTGTCGTCAAATTTCAATAGACGACATCTTTCGTGTGTAGAATCATGCCTACCAATTTCCATTTATTTCGCACAATTTCTTCTGCTTCTGCGAATTGTTTTTCGTCATTGTATCGACCTGTGCTCTATTATAGGCGTGTAATATAAGCACGACAATAATGACTATTCATAGCTTGCATTCTAACACCCAATAACAGGTACTCACTCATGAAAAATCTATGCAAAAAATTATATGTGTATACTTTTAACTTATAGTCATAAGCAGTGAAATTAGGCTGTTTCCTTGTATATGTAATCATTGAATACAGACTCTAAAGAATAATTAGTCAAATGCGTCATTAAACCGCTGAAATCCTGAAGAACAAAACCTCCATGTCGCTACTGAGAATATCGAAATCCTCATTGTATCGTGTTCCACGTACTATCTCACAGTCATACTAAAACACGATGTATGGTTTTCGGAGTCATCAGCAATGCAGCACATCCTCTCCACCTGCAATTTGATACAAGCAAAGACGTGGTATTTGTTACTAATGTGTTGCAATAGTACTGCTGGACTGAATCATTTAACTAGACGTACCATGAGTGCTCATTGATACTGAAAATCCTGCAGCCACATGTTATAACAATATGGTAGTGTGTCAGTGTGGAACTATCACACGTGCGATGATGAAAAAATTACTTGCGTTGAGCGCATTAGTTCAGAGCAATATTATTAATATTTTATGGTCTTATCAAGGCAAAGCAGACAAATCACAAAGGCCACCTGGTTGCTGAAAGTACATACATGAAGATTAAACTCTAGAAAAACTCATGAAATTACATACTCTACTGGCCATTAAAATTGCTACACCACGAAGATGACGTGCTACAGACGTGAAATTTAACCGACAGGAAGAAGACGCTGTGATATGCAAATGATTAGCTTTTCAGGGCATTCACACAGGTTGGCGCCGGTGGCGACTCCTACAACGTGCTGACATGATGAAAGTTTCCAACCGATTTCTCATACACAAACAGCAGTTGTCCGGCGTTGCTTGGTGAAACGATGTTGTGATGCCTTGTGTAAGAAGGAGATATGCGTACCATCACGTTTCCGACTTTGATAAAGGTCGGATTGTAGTCTATCACCATTGCGGTTCATCGTATCGTGACATTTTTTATTTATTTTATTTATTTATTTATTGTTCCGTGGGACCACATTAAGGAGAAGTCTCCATGGTCATGGAACGAGTCAATACATGAAATTATAACACGATTGTAGAGACAGATAAAATGAAATATAAGAAACATATTCAGGCGACACGTCGTTAGTTTAAATAAAGAAAATCAAGAATGTAACACTGGAATTTGCTTAATTTTTTAGCTCTTCCAGGAGATCCTCGACAGAATACAAGGAGTGAGCCATGAGGAAACTCTTCAGTTTAGACTTAAAAGCGTTTGGGCTACTGCTAAGATTTTTGAGTTCTTGTGGTAGCTTATTGAAAATGGATGCAGCAGAATACTGCACTCCTTTCTGCACAAGAGTCAAGGAAGTGCATTCCACATGCAAATTTGATTTCTGCCTAGTATTAACTGAGTGAAAGCTGCTAACTCTTGGGAATAAGCTAATATTACTAACAGCAAACGACATTAAAGAAAATATATACTGTGAGGGCAATGTCACAATTCCCAGACTATTGAATAGGGAGCGACAAGAGGTTCTCGAACTTACACCACACATAGCTGGAACAGCCCGTTTTTGAGCCAAAAATACCCTTTTTGAATCAGAAGAATTACCCCAAAAAATAATACCATATGACATAAGCGTATGAAAATATGCGAAGTAGCCTACTTTTCGTGTTGAAATGTCACTTATTTCAGATACTGTTCTAATGGTAAATAAAGCGGCATTTAGTTTCTGAACAAGATCCTGATCATGGGCTTTCCACAACAGCTTACTATCTATCCGTACGCCTAGGAACTTGAACTGCTCCGTCTCGCTTATAACATGCCCATTCTGTCTGATTAAAATATCAGTTCTTGTTGAATTGTGAGTTAGAAACTGTAAAAACTGAGTCTTACTGTGATTTAGCATCAAATTATTTTCCACAAGCCACGAACTTATTTCATGAACTACATTATTTGATAATGTTTCAATATTACACACAGGATCCTTCACTACCAAGCTGGTGTCATCAGCAAACAGAAATATTTTTGAATCACCTGTAATACTAGAAGGCATATCATTTATATAAATAAGAAACAGAAGTGGCCCCAGCACCGACCCTTGGGGAACGCCCCATTTAACAGTGCCCCATTGGGACTGAACATCATTACCACTCTCAATATTGCGGAGGATTACCTTCTGCTTTCTGTTCTTAAAGTAAGAGGCGAACCAATTGTAAGCTACTCCCCTTACTCCATAATGTTCCAACTTCTGCAGTAATATTTTGTGGTCAACACAGTCAAAAGCCTTCATTAAATCAAAGAAAACACCTAACGTTCGCAACCCTTTATTTAATCCGTCCAAAACCTCACAGAGAAAAGAGACTATAGCATATTCAGTTGTTAAGCCATTTCTAAAACCAAACTGTACATTTGACAGCAAATTATGTGAATTTAAATGCTGCAGTAACCTTGTATATACAACCCTCTCGATAACTTTAGCAAACACCGATGGCATAGAAATAGGTCTATAATTATCAACATTATCCCTGTCTCCCTTTTTATAAAGTAGCTTCACTACCGAGTACTTTATTCGGTCAGGAAACCGACCACTCCTAAAAGAAAAGTTACAGATATGGCTAAGTACTGGGCTAACATACGTGGAACAATACTTCAGTATTCTTCTAGATACCCCGTCATATCCATGAGAGTTCTTGGTCTTTAGTGATTTAATTATTAACTCAATCTCCCTCTTGTCAGTATCATGGAGGAGCATTTCAGGTAACATTCTCGGAACACTTTTTTTCTACGAGCGCTATATGATTCCCTGTTGGGACTAGGTTTCTATTTAGTTCACCTGCTATATTCAGAAAGTGATTATTAAATACTGTACATATATGCGACTTATCAGTAACACGGACATTCCCACTACGCACTGATTCTATATCCTCGACCTGTCTCTGCAGACCAGCCACTTCCTTTACGACTGACCATATGGTTTTAATTTTATCCTGAGACTTAGCTATTCTATCTGCATAACACATACTTTTTGCCTTCCTAATAACTTTTTTAAGCACCTTACAAAACTGTTTGTAATGGGCTACTGCATTTAGATTGTGACTGTTTCTAACGTTTTGATATAATTGCCACTTTGTTCTACAAGATATTCTTATACCTTTAGTCAGCCACCCAGGCTGCCTGTTTGTGCTAGTAACCAGTTTTGAACGTTCTAACGGAAAGCAATTTTCAAAAAGCACGAGAAAAGTCTTGAGGAAAGCATTATATTTATTGTCTACTGTATCAGCACTATAAACATCTTGCCACTCTTGTTCCTTGATAAGGTTTACAAAAGTCTCTACAGCAACTGGATCAGCTTTCCTAAAAAGTTGGTAACTATATTTAACCTGTGTTGCAGCACAAAAATCTTTTAGACTTAAAATTTGTGCATCATGATCTGAAAGACCATTCACCATTTTGCTAACAGAATGCCCTTCTAATTGTCTATGGTTGTTCTACTGTTCCCTTGCACTCTCGTTGGAAAGAATACGGTTTGCATAAGATTATATGAATTAAGGAGGTCTACCAGCATCCTTTTCCTTGCACAATCACTTATACAATTTATATTGAAGTCACCACATATAACTAACTTTTTGTATTTCCTATAAAAAGAACCAAGAACCTCCTATAGCTTTAGCAAAAATGTTGTGAAATCGGAGTCTGGGGATCTATAAATAACAACAGTAAGAAGTTTAGCTCCACTAAATTTAACCACACCTGCACAGCATTCAAACACCTTTTCAGTGCAGTACTTTGAAACATCAATTGACTCAAATGGGATACCGTTTTTCACATACACGGCTACTCCCCCACACCGCAAAGAGTTCCTAGAAAAGCTGCCAGCCAACCTGTATCCTGGTAAAGGAAGCCTCTGCATTATCTCCTTACTTAAGAAGTGGCCTGCCGCGGTGGTCTAGCGGTTCTGGCGCTGCAGTCCGGAACCGCGGGACTGCTACGGTCGCAGGTTCGAATCCTGCCTCGGGCATGGGTGTGTGTGATGTCCTTAGGTTAGTTAGGTTTAAGTAGTTCTAAGTTCTAGGGGCCTTATGACCTAAGATGTTGAGTCCCATAGTGATCAGAGCCATTTGAACCATTTAAGAAGTGTTCAGATATACCAATAATTTCAGAGTCAACATCTATAAGTAGTTCACTAACTTTATCTCTAATGTCTTGTATGTTTTGATGAAATATACTAATTCCCTCATTAATCGGATACCTAAGCTTTGTCGAAAGTGGTTTCTTTGTTAGAGAGACTTCCCTTAAGCAGGAATACCTGTCAGCTGACTTCAATCTAAAAAAGGTACAGCTCTAACACCCACAACTACCGGAATTTTCCCATGAGTGATCCCACCAACCCCACCTATGCTGTCACCTATAAGCTGCACGCGTTGGTCGAGATGCAATTACTGTTAGCGGAATATGGAATCGGTTGGTCCAGGAGGGTAATACGGAACGCCGTGCTGTACGACAACGGCCTCGTATCACTAGCAGTCGAGATGACAGGCATCTTATCCGCATGGCTGTAACGGATCGTGCAGCCACATCTCGATCCCTGAGTCAACAGATGGGGACGTTTGCAAGACAACAACCATCTACACGAACAGTTCGACGACGTTTGCGGCAACATGGACTATCAGCTCGGAGACCATGGCTGCGGTTACCTTTGACGCTGCATCACAGACAGGAACGCCTGCGATGGTATAATCAACGACGAACCTGGGTGCACGAATGGCGAAACGTCATTTTTTTCTGATGAATCCAGGTTCTGTTTACAGCATCATGATGGTCGCATCCGTGTTTGGCGACATCGCGGTCACCGCACATTGGAAGTGTGTATTCGTCATCGCCATATTGGCGTATCACCTGGAGTGATGGTACAGGGTGCCATTGGTTACACGTCTCGGTCACCTCTTGTTCGCATTGACGGCATTTTGAACACTGGACGTTACATTTCAGATGTGTTACGATCCATGGCTCTACCCTTCATTCGATCCCTGCGAAACCCAACATTTCAGCAGGATAATGCACGACCGCATGTTTCAGGTCCTGTACGGGCCTTTCTGGACACAGAAAATGTTCGACTGCTGCCCTGGCCAGCACATTCTCCAGATCTCTCACCAACTGAAATCGTCTGGTCAATGATGGCCGAGCAACTGGCTCGTCACAATACGTCAGTCACTACTCTTGATGAACTGTGCTATCGTGTTGAAGCTGCATGGGCAGCTGTACCTGTACACATGCCATCCAAGCTCTTTTTGACTCAATGCCCAAGCGTATCAAGGCCGTTATTACGGCCAGAGGTGGTTGTTCTGGGTACTGATTTCTCAGGATCCATGCACCCAAACTGAGTGAAAATGTATGAGTACCCGTTTATCATCTGCAGTTCTTCCTGGTGTAGCAATTTTAATGGCCAGTAGTGTTACCTTCAGCAGAAACAAAACAGCAAATTGATGCTCATAAACTGATATAACACCTCTTAACACACACCATTAGCATAAAATTCAACATATGTTTCGAAACTAGCTGGCATTTTCTTTTATATATTAACTCTATGTATTTTGAGCAACTTTCAATAGTGAAGGCCTTTAATCTTTACCACAGTTATAAAG
Source organism: Schistocerca serialis cubense (assembly GCF_023864345.2). Lineage (NCBI taxonomy): Eukaryota > Metazoa > Arthropoda > Insecta > Orthoptera > Acrididae > Schistocerca > Schistocerca serialis. The sequence goes on along the minus strand of NC_064642.1, from coordinate 399,325,776 downwards.
CAAGCTGACACACTTTCTCAAACACTGACTCACTTGGCGTGCCATTTCAATAGGCTGCACAACAATTATTTACCAAGAAGAACACTTCAAGCCAATCTTTAATAACATTTACTTTTGAAACTAACGTCAAAGTGGTTCATTGCCTATTCGTTATTACTACAGTCCTTTACTTTAATGTCAATAATTAAATAAATAATTTTGAAAGTCCACAAAACTTTAAATTGAACTGTTTCAATTACTGGGAGGCTTACACAAAGCTACACTTACTACTTCCCTTAATTTTGCCAAATCCACAGTATTTTTAACTATTCTTTTTCACTTAACATCAAACAACATTAATTAAATAGTTAAATAGATGTTATGCTTTAAGACTTTCCTGTTTCTACAACAAGGACGCTCGGTAATCATAATTCAAGTGGAGTGGACCCTGACAGGTTTTTTTTTATTGGAAACAAATCAAGGTAGGTTTATAAATTATGTTCTGAGTTACCTTGTATTTTAAAACATTAAAAGTGCTGATCCTTCACTTTACACTTCTATAAATCCTCCACTTCATCACAGTGATTGCCCAATGTGGTGGCGAGTACAGCATGGTAGATGGGTTTACTGTTGGAAGTGGTAGGCTTTGTCATATTCTTGGTTGCGACGTTCCTCCGATTTTTAAGACAATCGCCACTAACAGAGCATGATAATTAATACATCCATCCACCCGAGGCTTTGGCGTGGTGGAAACTGACACAAAAAGCCTTTCTCGGCACTTGCACCATGCACTATTTGATCTTTAGCTGCCAGCAGTTCGGTAGCTAGTCTCTGACTGCCTCCTTTGTCCACCTTTTTAATCGCATCAACCACATTTTGCGCGCGCTTCTTAGTTTCCGTTTCAGAGGGGAACCACAACACCTTATCATAGGTAAAGATCTGAAAACTCTATGTGAAGGATCAGCTATTACAGAGTAGCAAACAAACATTTTAAAGAAAACATACCATTTGCTTATACTGACAGTTCAACATAAAACTATTTAAACAAAATTATTCAATTTTAAAAGTAACCAAAGAGATTATGTGAGAAAGACAAAACATATCATAGAGCACATATTACAGCGATTACACTTCATACAAAATATAATTAATCAGAACAGAAATATTGGCCATCTTACTGTAGTGTTACAAACTGTATGATGAACATACAGCTGATGTTAGCGATGACGTGAAAATACGTGAGAGCAAACTGAGAAGGAATATGGGATAGCACGATCACGTAGGGTCATCTTGAGTAAAGTGAGTGTTAGGATACTCGGCTATCGATTATAAAACCTTTTAATGATACACCACTCGAATAGTGAGATCGATACATAGTTGGAACAACAGTGGGTGACGACTTTATCCGCGAAAGAATGGCGCAACTGGTACTCCAGTACGTAAATAATGAAAGATGTGAACAGGTACATGTTCTAAAGATGACGCACATTATTTCGCAAAAACCCACAGGACAATGTGCAAAACTGATACTCAGGGATAAGTCTATAAATTCCTTAGCCCATAACGTAGAATTACCGGAAGGGTAAGGAAAGAGGGGGGGGGGGGCATGCTGAACCTATGATCAGAGCAACTACTGCTCGTCCACAAAATATCTACGTGTGTTTCCCAGCGAAACTTCTTCAGCGTAATCGAAACAGCCTTGGCAACATATGGTCCGTTACAATGCTCCATACAGTTCCGATCTCTCCCCATGTGATTTCCATATTTTTGGAGCCCTAAAGAAAGACATTCGTGGGCGTCAATTTGCTTCGGAAGAAGAGGTGCACGGCTGGGTACAATCGTGGTTCCGTAGACAACCGCAAACGTTATCGATCAAGGCACTGACCGTCTGGTCTCGCAGTGGGATAAATATATTAACAGTTATGGCAATTACTTTTGACATAATAAACGGTTTACATACTTTTTTATTTCATCTCGTTTTCATTTTATTCATTTTGGTTTGAGAATACAGCAGCTCTTTTCGTAAATTACACTGCGAGAAATACAGCAACGAGCCATAAGATTTTTAAATGATTTTATTGTATCATTCCCAGTTGTACCATCGTCAGATGGTAGCGTGGACTCCTTTTCATGTGTAAATCTATGTAATCATAAAAACTTTGCTATACTTAAGACGCAAATTTGAAACCCTTTGTAAAACATGCATCACAAAAACTTTGTTATATTTTAGGACATAAATGTAAAACTTGCAAAGAAGTCAGCGCTACCACCGGACGATGGGTTCAGGCTGGAAACTGGTAATGGGTCAATAAAATCATTAAAAGAATTGTGGCCTGTTGCAGTATTTGCTACAGTGTAAACTCGGTTTCATTTAACTGCCCCTTATAAGAGGGTGTACTGAAAAGTAATGCCTCCAAATCTTTTATATGAAAATTCTTACAGCTTCTTTAAGTAAAGCAAACTTTATTAACATGTTAAATCTTTGTTCTTCATGTCTACATATTTGTTTCTAAACGTAGTCACCCTCGCACGAATACCTTTCTCGCAAAGAGAGCTGTTTGTTGATACCGTCACTGCAGAATGTTTGATTTTCTTGACGGAGTCACAACCTCACACTTACACGTACGGCTTCCTCGCTATCAAACTGCCGTTCTCAAAGGCGTTATTTGATTTTTGATAACACATGAAAATCGTATGGGATCAAGTCAGGACTATATAGAGGATGATCGATTACAGTAACCCCAAGGCGTCAGATTGTTGCAGATGCCACGACGCTCGTGTGTGGTCTGACACTGTCACGCTCCATGCTTGAGCGAACTCTTCGAATTCATGCTTTCAGTTTTCCTCACTCGCCGACATAGTTACGTCACATACCGCCATGTTACACGCTACAATGCGGTGCCCTCTAGCGGCAGAGGGTTGCAACTTCCGTCACCGGTGGGGGAGAGTCGACTTAGTAATATGCATGACATGTAATACCTCATCCGATACCGAGGACGGAATAAAAAATTGGAAACCATTATTTTTTAGCACACGCTCATATATTGTATCCTCCAGGCTTCTGTATTAAAAAACTAAACCTCCTTCCAGGGTCACTGCCGGGACATTCAGTACCGACCAGCCACCGTGTTCTCCCCTGTCAATGACGTCATTAGGATGCGGTTTGGAGGGGCACAGGGTCAGCACACCGGTCTTCCGGCCGTTGTCTGCTTTTTTGGTCTTACAGCCGCTACTTCTCATTGATGTAGCTCCTCAAATGGCTTCTGAGATGTAGTGCACCTCGTTCCTGTCCTCCAACAAAATAAAAATCCCTGGCAGTACCGATAATCGAAGCCGTGTCCTCTGTAAGGCACTCAGCCTGACTACTTAGCTGCTCAGGATTACTAGATTGCTTTATTTCCGTTTCTAATTAGATTTTTTATTGCAAAATAATTAGAGTTCCGTGGAATAAATGTAGTCTGCATTAAAAATTTATGTGGGACGCTACATAGTTACTGAAAATGAAATAAAGTAAAACATATAACGAAAAGGAAGGTTACATGAAATTTGGCTCAGATGTGAGAACACTTACAGAATACATTACCGCTAAGAGCTGCGATCCCGTACTGTCGATTGCGAGAACTCTTACGGGAATCAGTAATGCGGCTAATACTACACCAGTAGTGGGTGGTGTAAGTTGAGGAATTTGGGTCTGACGGGAGGCGAGCTAGGGAGCCAGTGCGGTTCTGGTGACCACTGCCTCTGGATGATGTAGTGGTCAGCACATCTGCCTGGGAAGCAGAAAAACCTAGGTTCGAATCCCGCTCCTGCATGGATTTTCAGGTTGCCTTATTGATATAAATCAGTGCCCATTGGCAGCTAATGTCTTTAATTCCTTTGTGCCTGGACACGCTAGGTATTTCTACTAAATAGCTACACTGCGCGTATCGGCACGTTTGTTAAAGAGACCAGTGTCGTATCATTTCTTCTTTATATGTTCGTAGAATGGGTAGCGTGCCATGCCGTATCTGGTCTTGAGCGGTACTCTTGACACACTTTCTGCCACCGACAGTAAAACAATACTCATTAACGGAGCTAAAAACACTTTCCACCAATGGAACAAGAGTGACGCAGCTTACATTGCGATTATAATATTGTCCAGAGACATCACCAGCATCACCAGTGCTACAATGAAACTTGTTTACATCGCATACTTTCAGTCGACATTACCATGCTGTTTATCACTGTGGAGCAAATCAGAGCCAACAGCAAGAATATTTTTAGCCTGAAAGTGAGCCATCTGAACCGTACGTGGTGTTCATTCACGATGTACACGTCGCGCTCTACTTATAAACATGATGGAATTCAAATAGTGAAGCCAGCCGCTGTGACCGAGCGGTTCTAGGCGCATCAGCCCTGAACCACGCTGCTGCTACGGTCGCAGGTTCGAATCCTGCCTCGGGCATGGATGTGTGAGATGTCCTTAGGTTAATTAGATTTAATTAGTTCCAAGTCTAGAGGACTGATGACCTCAGAGGTTAAACGGCTCAAATGGCTCTGAACACTATGGGACTTAACATCTGATGTCATCAGTCCCCTAGAACTTAGAACTACTTAAACCTAACTAACCTAAGGACATCACACTCATCCATGCCCGAGGCAGCATTCGAACCTGCGACCGTAGCAGTCGCGCGGTTCCAGACTGAAGCATCTAGAACCGCTTGGCCACAGAGGTTAAGTCCCATAGTGCTCAGAGCCATCAAATAGTTACACTGCAGTACATCTCCCGCCCCCCCCCCCCCCCCTCACGAAATATGTGGTTGAGAGCATGACTTCTTTCAGTGAATACAGCATTCTTTCAGTTATTACAAGACAGATACAGGGTGTTTCAAAAATGACCGGTATATTTGAAATGGCAATAAAAACTAAACGAGCAGCGATAGAAATACACCGTTTGTTGCAATATGCTTGGGACAACAGTACATTTTCAGGCGGACAAGCTTTCGAAATTACAGTAGTTACAATTTTCAACAACAGATGGCGCTGCAAGTGATGTGAAAGATATAGAAGACAACGCAGTCTGTGGGTGCGCCATTCTGTACGTCGTCTTTCTGCTGTAAGCGTGTGCTGTTCACAACGTGCAAGTGTGCTGTGGACAACATGGTTTATTCCTTAGAACAGAGGATTTTTCTGGTGTTGGAATTCCACCGCCTAGAACACAGTGTTGTTGCAACAAGACGAAGTTTTCAACGGAGGTTTAATGTAACCAAAGGACCGAAAAGCGATACAATAAACGATCTGTTTGAAAAATTTCAACGGATGGGAACGTGACGGATGAACGTGCTGGAAAGGTAGGGCGACTGCGTACGGCAACCACAGAGGGCAACGCGCAGCTAGTGCAGCAGGTGATCCAACAGCGGCCTCGGGTTTCCGTTCGCCGTGTTGCAGCTGCGGTCCAAATGACGCCAACGTCCACGTATCGTCTCATGCGCCAGAGTTTACACCTCTATCCATACAAAATTCAAACGCGGCAACCCCTCAGCGCCGCTACCATTGCTGCACGAGACACATTCGCTAACGATATAGTGCACATTATTGATGACGGCGATATGCATGTGGGCAGCATTTGGTTTACTGACGAAGCTTATTTTTACCTGGACGGCTTCGTCAATAAACAGAACTGGCGCATATGGGGAACCGAAAAGCCCCATGTTGCAGTCCCATCGTCCCTGCATCCTCAAAAAGTACTGGTCAGGGCCGCCATTTCTTCCAAAGGAATCATTGGCCCATTTTTCAGATCCGAAACGATTACTGCATCACGCTATCTGGACATTCTTCGTGAATTTGTGGCAGTACAAACTGCCTTAGATGACACTGCGAACACCTCGTGGTTTGTGCAAGATGGTGTCCGGCCACATCGCACGGCCGACGTCTTTAATTTCCTGAATGAATATTTCGATGATCGTGTGATTGCTTTGGGCTATCCGAAACATACAGGAGGCGGCGTGGATTGGCCTCCCTATTCGCCAGACATGAACCCCTGTGACTTCTTTCTGTGGGGACACGTGAAAGACCAGGTGTACCGCCAGAATCCAGAAACAATTGAACAGCTGAAGCAGTACATCTCATCTGCATGTGAAGCCGTTCCGCCAGACACGTTGTCAAAGGTTTCGGGTAATTTCATTAGGAGACTACGCCATATTATTGCTACGCATGGTGGATATGTGGAAAATATCGTACTATAGTTTCCCAGACCGCAGCGCCATCTGTTGTTGACAATTGTAACTATTGTAATTTCGAACATTTGTCTGCCTGAAAATGTACTGTTGTCCCAAGCATATTGCAACAAACGGTGTATTTCTATCGCTGCTCGTTTAGTTTGTATTGCCGTTTCAAGTATACCGGTCATTTTTGAAACACCCTGTAAATTATTTTTATGTCGGGAGCATATCCTTAAACATTGTGGATAAAATGTGCAGCATACTGTCCAATTCGTTTTAAATAACCTTCCAAAAGATTTCCAAGCTCTTAATGACAAACCGCTAGTTTTCAAAGACTAGTTGATGACTTTTCTCCAGGTATCCTGGTTTTATTACCAGTAAAAATACTTAGTCCACTTAATTGTGTTATGGGAACGAAAAATAAAATGAAAAGAGTATTAGGCAATGTTGTTAGTGTATAAGGTGTACAATAAAAGAAGCACACCTACAACGCTTAGTATATTGTACCAATAATCAAACTGGACACTTTTCATGGGAAAACCACTGTCCAGAAATCCAAAATTTAGGCACTGTGGGGCCTCGTAGTTTGAGAACAGCGGTGACGAAGATTATTCACGTGGTGTGTGGTATCCTAATTAGTTATACAACACAGTAGCGATCAATGCGTAGCAATCTCGAACTCTTATGGGAATTGGCGAAATGCTGCAGGTAATGAGGCTAATGAGAAAGGGCGCTACATCAGTAGTGTGTGGTGTAACCCGAGAATTTGGGCCTGACGGGAGGCACACTAGGGAGCCCGTGCGGTTCTGGTGACCACTGAGTCCATATATATAAAGATGGTATCTGTTCCTTCTGACATGTCCGAAAGAACAGATACCATCTTCATGTATACACTACAGGCCATTAAAATTGCTACACCAAGAATAAATGCAGCTGATAAACGGGTATTCATTGGACAAATATATTATACTAGAACTGAAATGTAATTACATTTTCACGCAATTTGGGTGCATAGATCTTGAGAAATCAGTACCCAGAACGACCACCTCTGGCTGTAATAACGGATTTGATACGCCTGGCCATTGATTCAAACAGAGCTTGGATGGCGTGTACAGTTTCAGCTGCCCATGCAGCTTCAACACGATACCACAGTTCATCAAGAGTAGTGACTGACGTATTGTGACGAGCCAGTTGCTCGGCCACCATTGACCAGATGTTTTCAGTTGGTGAGAGGTCTGGAGAATGTGCTGGCCAGGGCAGCAGTAGAACATTTCTGTATCGAGAAAGGCCCGTACAGGACCTGAAACATGCGGTCGTGCATTATCCTGCTGAAATGTAGGGTTTCGCAGGGATCGAATGAAGGTAGAGCCACGGGTCGTAACGCATCTGAAATGTAACGTCCAGTGTTCAAAATGCCGTCAATGCGAACAAGAGGTGACCGAGACGTGTAACCAATGACACCCCATACCATCACGCCGGATGATACGCCAGCATGGCGATGACGAATACACACTTCCAATGTGCGTTCACCGCAATGTCGCCAAACACGGATGCGACCATCATGATGCTGTAAACAGAACCTGTATTCATCCGAAAAAATGATGTTTTGCCATTCGTGCACCCAGGTTCGTCGCTGAGTACGCCATCGCAGGCGCTCCTGTCTGTGCTGCAGCGTCAAGGGTAACCGCAGCCATGTCTCCAAACAGATAGTCCGTGCTGCTGCAAACGTCGTCTAACTGTCTGTGTAGATGGTTGTTGTCTTGCAAACGTCCCCATCTGTTGACTCAGGAATCGAGACGTGGCGGCACGATCCGTTACATCCACGCGGATAAGATGCCTGTCATCTCGACTGCTAGTGATACGAGGCCGTTGTGATACAGCACGGCACTCCGTATTACGCTCCTGAACCCACCGATTCCATATTCTGCTAATAGTCATTGGATCTCGATCAACACGAGCAGCAATGCCGCGATACGATAAACCGCAATCGCGATTGGCTACAATCCGACTTTTATCAAAGTCGGTAAGGTGATGGTAGGCATTTCTCCTCCTTACAAGAGGCATCACAACAACGTTTCACCAGGCAACGCCGGTCAACTTCTGTTTGTGTATGAGAAATCGGTTGGAAACTTTCCTCATGTTAGCAGGTTGTAGGTGTCGCCACCGGCACCAACCTTGTGTGAATGCTTTGAGAAGCTAATCATTTGCATATCACAGCATCTTCTTCCTGTCGGTTAAATTTCGCGTGTGTAGCATGTCATCTTCGTGGTGTAGCAATTTTAATGTCTAGTAGTGTAGTTAAGCCTAACCGGCTATTGACCATCTTCTTCTGTGCTGGATGCACACGCATTGCCCGAATTCTTACGGGGAGCGTGCAAGGGATAGGCCCCTTCAGTCGCACTATCCTCTATGCCCTCGGTGGCTCAGATGGATAGAGTGTCTGCCATCTAAGCAGGAGATCCCGGGTTCGAGTACCGGTCAGGGCACACATTTTCAACTGTCCACCTTGATGTATATCAACGCTTGTCGACAGCTTAGGGTCTTGATTTAATTATCATTTCATTTTGAGTCCAGGTGGTGTAGTAGTCAGCGCATCTGCCTAGTAAGCACGAAACCCGGGTTTGGATCCCGGTCCAGCACCGATTTTCAACTCATTGATACAAATCAATGCCCACTGGCAGCTAATGTGTTTAATTCCTTTGTGCCTGAACACACTAGATATCACTACTAACTACACTCCTGGAAATTGAAATAAGAACACCGTGAATTCATTGTCCCAGGAAGGGGAAACTTTATTGACACATTCCTGGGGTCAGATACATCACATGATCACACTGACAGAACCACAGGCACATAGACACAGGCAACAGAGCATGCACAATGTCGGCACTAGTACAGTGTATATCCACCTTTCGCAGCAATGCAGGCTGCTATTCTCCCATGGAGACGATCGTAGAGATGCTGGATGTAGTCCTGTGGAACGGCTTGCCATGCCATTTCCACCTGGCGCCTCAGTTGGACCAGCGTTCGTGCTGGACGTGCAGACCGCGTGAGACGACGCTTCATCCAGTCCCAAACATGCTCAATGGGGGACAGATCCGGAGATCTTGCTGGCCAGGGTAGTTGACTTAAACCTTCTAGAGCACGTTGGGTGGCACGGGATACATGCGGACGTGCATTGTCCTGTTGGAACAGCAAGTTCCCTTGCCGGTCTAGGAATGGTAGAACGATGGGTTCGATGACGGTTTGGATGTACCGTGCACTATTCAGTGTCCCCTTGACGATCACCAGTGGTGTACGGGCAGTGTAGGAGATCGCTCCCCACACCATGATGCCGGGTGTTGGCCCTGTGTGCCTCGGTCGTATGCAGTCCTGATTGTGGCGCTCACCTGCACGGCGCCAAACACACATACGACCATCACTGGCACCAAGGCAGAAGCGACTCTCATCGCTGAAGACGACACGTCTCCATTCGTCCCTCCATTCACGCCTGTCGCGACACCACTGGAGACGGGCTGCACGATGTTGGGGCGTGAGCGGAAGACGGCCTAACGGTGTGCGGGTCCATAGCCCAGCTTCATGGAGACGGTTGCGAATGGTCCTCGCCGATACCCCAGGAGCAACGGTGTCCCTAATTTACTGGGAAGTGGCGGTGCGGTCCCCTACGGCACTGCGTAGGATCCTACGGTCTTGGCGTGCATCCGTGCGTCGCTGCGGTCAGGTCCCAGGTCGACGGGCACGTGCACCTTCCGCCGACCACTGGCGACAACATCGATGTACTGTGGAGACCTCACGCCCCACGTGTTGAGCAATTCGGCGGTACGTCCACCCGGCCTCCCGCATGCCCACTATACGCCCTCGCTCAAAGTCCGTCAACTGCACATACGGTTCAGGTCCACGCTGTCGCGGCATGCTACCAGTGTTAAAGACTGCGATGGAGCTCCATATGCCACGGCAAACTGGCTGACACTGACGGCGGCGGTGCACAAATGCTGCGCAGCTAGCGCCATTCGACGGCCAACACCGCGGTTCCTGGTGTGTCCGCTGTGCCGTGCGTGTGATCATTGCTTGTACAGCCCTCTCGCACTGTCCGGAGCAAGTATGGTGGGTCTGACACACCGGTGTCAATGTGTTCTTTTTTCCATTTCCAGGAGTGTAGTTATGCCATACACATCCGCACATGTATATTGCCCTGAAAAGTGATGAATTTACTGTCCATTTTAACATACTAAGCACTCTATAAACACGCCCCTGCTTCACAAGTAACACTGGTAGCCAGTGGATTACATAACTAATTGCCGGCCAGTGTGTCCGAACGGTTCTAGGCGCTTCAGTCTGGATCCGCGCGACCGCTACGGTCGCAGGTTCGAATCCTGCTTCGGGCGTGGATGTGTATGGTGTCCTTAGGTTAGTTAGGTTCAAATAGTTGTAAGTTCTAGGGGACTGATGACCTCAGATGTTAAGTCTCATAGTGCTCAGAGCCATTTGAACCATTTGAACATAACTAATTATGGAAGTGTCGTGTGACTAGGGCCTCCCGTCGGGTAGACCGTTTGCCGGGTGCAAGTCTTTCGATCTGACTTCACTTCGGCGACTTGCGCGTCGATGGGGAATGAAATGATAATGATTAGGACCACATAACACACAGTCCCTGAGCGGAGAAAATCTCCAAGCCAGCCGTGAATCGAATCCGGGCCGTTAGGATCGACATTCTGTCGCGCTGACCACTCAGCTACCGGGGGCGGACATAACTAGTTATGAACCCAAAACACTGATTATCCAAAAGCGGATACACTTGTGGTCCCCCTACAAATGGTTAGGAAAGTCAGTTCAGTACCGAGAAACTGAAATTTCGCGCCACGCTTCTCTTCCCGCCGGTCGTGTTTGCGTGGTTGAGGTGCTCTACTGCGGCCAGAATGCGCGCACAGCAGCGTGAGGGCAAGCTTAATGTCACTCCGAGCTTTCTTGGGACGGAACGGGACGTGGAACAGTGTCTACAATTGGGACCACCAGTGGCACCGGCGAAATGAGGCACAGCCGATGCCCGCAGGAGGCGCTAGCGGACAAGTCGTGGGGTGCCGCCGGTGCCTCATATGTCGCGCCGGCCATACGTCTTCGTTTCTGCATGGCTGGCGCAAGAAGTTCTGCGGCCGTAGTCTGCTGAAGTCACTGAAGGCGCGGGGCGGCCATATCTACCTGTGCCAGCGCCCGAGTCCCCTAAGCGCAGAGCTGAACAAGCAGTCCATTCAGCAGGTGTACATTAGATAGTGTTAATACGGGAAGCGGAACTAGAAAAAAATTCAGGTACACGCATTTAACATTAAGTTGTGAAGTATATACATTTCGATTTTAGAATGTGTGTAATATATCTCGTCCTATGGTTCTTCGTACAGTCAAATACATGGAGTTATGCAGATTAAAATCTGTTAAACTCAGATATAGGTGGGACTTAATCAATTTCATTACAGAAGGAAAAAAAGGTCCTGCAAGTGCCTGGACTGGACAAGCAGATCTCTGGACTGGGTATGTCGATCAGCTCGAGTTGGAAGTAATGACGTACATTAGCAGCCAAAAACGAGAACGGTCTCAGAGATAAATCGAAATATGTCTACCTCGTGCAATGTTTTGGAGTCTCTGTGAGAACACATGATGAAATTTTTCAATTAATAAAATATAGGCAGCCATGTCTGATCCACAAATGTCTGCCTTGCGTTGTGGGAAATATTCCACTTCAGGAACTGGAAGATGATTTTTCTATAGGATTACTTTTTGTCTGATAGTATGAATCTTGTCCGTCACATCTGTAACCTAATGATGATCCCCTTGGTTTAAGACACTTAATGAATTCGAATAATTGGTGATGACGGCCAAAATAGATTTTGTCGCAACTCTGGATACCATTAATTCAGTTTTATTCTCTAATGGACTCAGTTCAGCCAGCATTTACTGTTCGTTACAAGACAAGTGCATCGTATCGTCTTTCTGGCTCGTGTTGTAATGACATTCCACTGAGTGTTTTTCCAGGTTATAATAGTGCGGCTGTTTATCAAGGACTTTGCTTGGCCTTTAAACGATGCGAAAAATAAGATAATTCCCATTTGGAACTGAACGATGTGCCTCCTCCACTTTTTCTTTTCTTGGCAAGGGCATAGACGCCATAGTATTCCTAATGCACAACGTAAATCTAAACGCAAGCAGTATTGTCAGCGCACTGCTCGACATCTAACAAGGCGAGTACTTTGCTCTAGTGGCGTCCAGGCTGCATTTTCCTCTTACTCCTCACCCCTCAACCCCACTCGCTGCTGCACGATGAGGCCCAGGCAGGAACGCGGCTGCAAAGCTTTCACTCGCGGAAAGCTCTTTACCCAGGGCTGACATGGTGTGTAGTGGCGTGTACCTAGCTGTCAAATGAAAACCTAGAACCTGCCACAGCGGAACCATGGAACAGTTTCATTCAAAAGTAATCACCACAAGTGTTAAGACATTTGTCCTACCATGAGATGAGACGATCAATTTCCGGAGAACGCGGTCGGTCGCTGTTGGATCCACAATCGCATCCACACTTGCACTCCCTCGACCGACTGAAACAGACGTCCGCGCATGTCTTTCTTCAGACAGCCGACAACATGAAAATCACTGAAGCGTAGCTTTCATCTGAATGGCAGTGTGGGGGTGCGCGTTATCGTGCAACAGGATGGTTCTGTCTGGCAGCAGTCCGACAGGCCGAGGGAAAACGGCAATGCCAACAGTCGAACAGTCTCTCCGGCGAAAAAAATCGAAAGCTGTTCACACAAGACGGCGTGTACCAGATTCCGTGTCAATGTGGCAAGTCGTATATTGGTCAGACGATTCGTACCGTCGAGGATCGATGCCGTGAACACCAGAGGCACACTCGACTGATGTATCCGAGCAAGTCGGCGGTTGCTGAACATTGTTTGTCGGAAAATCACGCCATGGAGTATGACCGCACGAGGATTCTGGTACAGACGTCGAGATACTGGGACAGCGTTGTTAGAGAGGCCATCGAAATTCGCACCAATGACGACCTCATAAACCGTGACTGTGGCTATAATCTTAGCAAGGCTTGGGAACCAGCGATCGGGTTAATCAAGAGTAAATCGAGCAAACGTATAGTTGTGACGACCACGGCGGACAGAGCCATCACACCGACGTCATCTCAGACGCCGTCGCAATCTGTTCCACCGCGCGACCGTGGCGCGGGGCGCGGACGGCGGAGGGAGCGCGCCACGGGCGGAGGGTATTTAAATCGGCCGCCGCCGCGACCGAATCCAGTTCCCTCTGAGCAGCCATAGCGTACGGATCTCCGTGCCGGCACGTTCACACGAGCTCAGTCCGTCAGTTCACCTGATGATGGCGACATGTATGATCGCTGAAATATTGTGCCCGTGGGACACTATAGACCGGCAGCATACCCGTGGATATTTTGATTATCAAATACGCCGGGAGAAACTCAAGAATCACAAGGAGCTTAAAGTTTACCTTCTCTGATTGCCACGCTTAATATTTTACTTGGGTCTTTATCAATATCATCTAATTATTAGAGTGAGTGACGACAGTTTCCGAAATTTGCAGTACACACCGTATGTTCCTTTGGGTCGGTTGTTAACTGTTGGTTATTTTCTCAACGTTTTTAATTTATTATCTTAGCTGGAAGCTTTTATAAATATTGCTTTTTCCTTAAGTTATCCTGATCATTCAGGGAGTGCCAAAGCAGAATATAGTTTTAACAAAACTTAGCCACAACTATCTTTCATTTATATTCTGCTGTCACCTTTTTAAATGTCTTCAGAGCATATATGGCGTATTAAGCCTTGGGAAATTTAATTAAGCATAATTTGCATCTTCCGTGTTTTTCCTGCAGCCATATCTTACTAGTTGTCTAAATTCCTAGTTTTGAAAATGCTGAAGCTATATTCTCATTACTAACTGCTCGCTCTAGGTGCAGAAACAATACCTAGGTCCACTATGAGTTTTCATAGCTGCATTAATATAATTTTTGAAAGGAACGTATATGCCGACATCAAGTGGCTGAAGCCTATGAGAAGTGAGTAACGGAAGAGATTGGAGGACGACGCCAATTGCCCCGCAAAATTTAAAGGTGGGTGAATAACGATGACTCTCGCGGTCATGAAACTTCTTTCTGGGAAATCTGAACATGGGCGGAACATCATTACCAAGAGCATTGATCACCAAACACATCGTTACAAGTGTTCCTCGTTCTGTTGACGTTATGCCTTCAGATTGCCTTTTTTCCCATCTTTTTCTGCCAATATTTTAGAACCGGGTTGTAGAGTTCTTACACCAGTTTCTTCAGCATTGTAAATTTCACGGGCCTAAAATTTGTGTTCACCTAACTGTTTTGAAAGATTGTGGTAAAGTATTTCGACACTTTGTTTGTTAAAGCCGGTAGCAGCAGCGAGACTGGTAGTGTCTGCCATATGGATGAGTTCCGTTTCGAAAACCCGTTTAACCACTCTTCGCAAGCCATTTCTTTCTCATTCAATTCAATGTAGGTGTAATTTTAATGTCATAACAAATAGCACACTGGTACGCAAGACGATGTAAATCAAAGTATCGTAATCCGCAATGTAAGTCTGCAGCTCGCTTCACATATGCACATTGTTGGTTGGTTGGTTTTTTGGGGGAAGAGACCAAACAGTGAGGTCATCGGTCTCATCGGATTAGGGAAGGACAGGGAAGGAAGTCGGCCGTGCCCTTTCAGAGGAACCATCCCGGCATTTGCCTGGAGCGATTTAGGGAAATCACGGAAAACCTAAATCAGGATGGCCGGACGCGGGATTGAACCGTCGTCCTCCCGAATGCGAGTCCAGTGTGCTAACCACTGCGCCACCTCGCTCGGTATATGCACATTGTTGTTCTCCGTCTTAGACGCTATACACGCGGTTACGAGGTTTGTAACAAACTTTTGGATCTTCGCTCTTTGCTTTTTTTTGGTAAATCTATATAGGGATACGTGGCACATATGTCAAACCTTTTTGTAACACTTCGAATGCTTTTCTCTGACAATTTCTTTCTAAGCAGAAAGGGATTGGGCTATTTGTCTTCCATGTAGTTTTAATTCGATTTCTTGGCATCCTGAAAATATTGAATAACATAATTCATTTCACACGTATTATTTTATTCATAAAATTTACAATAAAGTCATAAGAGTATTCACGAGTCTCTTACTTTCGGCAACAGCGACGACTGTAACATGTTACAATCATCCCCGGTGCCAGTGCTAAAACCAACACCATTAACATGTCGCCGCGCTGGCTTATCTCGAAAATACTATAAATATTCTGATAGAACTATATGTAACCTAGGTCTACATAAATCTTTTTTTCTGTAATTGCTGCCCTGCAATAATGTGAGAGGAAAAAAACAAGAGGCGAAAATATAGTTTTTGACGTGCACAAAAATCTCCTATCACTACAACACGCGACCGGCGACTGCGGTCACTCTACTTACAGGGTGTTTCAAAAATGACCGGTATATTTGAAACGGCAATGAAAACTAAACGAGCAGCGATAGAAATACACCGTTTGTTGCAATATGCTTGGGACAACAGTACATTTTCAGGCGGACAAACTTTCGAAATTACAGTAGTTACAATTTTCAACAACAGATGGCGCTGCAAGTGATGTGAAAGATATAGAAGACAATGCAGTCTGTGGGTGCGCCATTCTGTACGTCGTCTTTCTGCTGTAAGCGTGTGCTGTTCACAACGTGCAAGTGTGCTGTGGACAACATGGTTTATTCCTTAGAACAGAGGATTTTTCTGGTGTTGGAATTCCACCGCCTAGAACACAGTGTTGTTGCAACAAGACGAAGTTTTCAACGGAGGTTTAATGTAACCAAAGGACCGAAAAGCGATACAATAAAGGATCTGTTTGAAAAATTTCAACGGACTGGGAACGTGACGGATGAACGTGCTGGAAAGGTAGGGCGACCGCGTACGGCAACCACAGAGGGCAACGCGCAGCTAGTGCAGTAGGTGATCCGACAGTGGCCTCGGGTTTCCGTTCGCCGTGTTGCAGCTGTGGTCCAAATGACGCCAACGTCCACGTATCGTCTCGTTTACACCTCTATCCATACAAAATTCAAACGCGGCAACCCCTCAGCGCCGCTACCATTGCTGCACGAGAGACATTCGCTAACGATATAGTGCACAGGATTGATGACGGCGATATGCATGTGGGCAGCATTTGGTTTCCTGACGAAGCTTATTTTTACCTGGACGGCTTCGTCAATAAACAGAACTGGCGCATATGGGGAACCAAAAAGCCCCATGTTGCAGTCCCATCGTCCCTACATCTTCAAAAAGTACTGGTCTGGGCCGCCATTTCTTCCAAAGGAATCATTGGCCCATTTTTCAGATCCGAATCGATTACTGCATCACGCTATCTGGATATTCTTCGTGAATTTGTGGCGATACAAACTGCCTTAGACGACACTGCGAACACCTCGTGGTTTATGCAAGATGGTGCCCGGCCACATCGCACGGCCGACGTCTTTAATTTCCTGAATGAATATTTCGATGATCGTGTGATTGCTTTGGGCTATCCGAAACATACAGGAGGCGGCGTGGATTGGCCTCCCTATTCGCCAGACATGAACCCCTGTGACTTCTTTCTGTGGGGACACTTGGAAGACCAGGTGTACCGCCAGAATCCAGAAACAATTGAACAGCTGAAGCAGTACATCTCATCTGCATGTGAAGCCATTCCGCCAGACACGTTGTCAAAGGTTTCGGGTAATTTCATTCAGAGACTACGCCATATTATTGCTACGCATGGTGGATATGTGGAAAATATCGTACTATAGAGTTTCCCAGACCGCAGAGCCATCTGTTGTTGAAAATTGTAACTACTGTAATTTCGAATGTTTGTCTGTCTGAAAATGTACTGTTGTCCCAAGCATACTGCAACAAACGGTGTATTTCTATCGCTGCTCGTTTAGTTTTTATTGCCATTTCAAATAAACCGGTCATTTTTTAAACACCCTGTAGGTACAAAGATCTAGCATGTGGGAGGGGGGAGGGAGGGGGGGGGGACGGAGCTGTGAGTGGCGATAAACTCAGTTATCCACACAACCCGCGAAATTTGAACTGCTACAGTTGACCTCCATTTCTTTTGCGACCGGTCTCACCTACTACGTATTTCGCTGTGTGTTATGATAAATTCAAGCTGTTTTCTCTGCTGAACGATAAAGATTAATTTTCTCGGAAGTTTGTAATTCCGTATTTCATGAATGATACAGTGAAAATATTGTTTTTGTCTGCTTTCAACAATATAGTGTTGGTTATACTCTGTTCTCATGATTTTTTTTTTACCGAGAAACCCATCATTCTTTGAATAAAATTCGTTTGGGCTACCAATCTGACTGGCAATCATTTTGTTGTTTTGTCTCGCGTAAAGTAACTGTTGAAGGGAAAGTCATTCTCATGATTAAATTTATGGCTGCTTAGCCATGGTTGGGGGACAACAGTATCAAGTAGAAATTCTGTGCATGCTAGTTAAGTTACAGGGAATGAGAACGACAAGGCTATCTATGCCGTGACGCTGGATGCTGTCAGAAGACTTGTGTTACACTGCCTCACTGCACTGTGTTAATATGTTCGACTGAAAATTAGTGTTTCATCAAATTAGGTATTTATGTACACAGAGTAGGTAGTGTTTCCCGTAGCACAGCTGGACACTACAGGCGAAAGGGTAACACGCGTTCAAAGTACTGAATGCTATTTGCGAAGTAATATATTCATGTACTTCATACACTATCTTAATACTCAAGTCCTGAGTTCTTTTCATTGCAATGAATTTATGAAAGTGTGTGCTAGGTGATTATTTTGTGTACGACGTCGAGTCAGGTCACGTTACTAGCTTTATTCTCAAGGGCATTAAATATTTCCTTACGACTATCTTGAAACTGCATGGATTATTTCTCCTAATATATGAATGTTGTGGGAGACATAAAACACACACATCTCTCAAGGGTTTAAAACAAATGAGCTAAAGCTAGATCGCACCATAAATTCAGAATTTGAAAAATACCCTACGGAAAACAGTATCCACCACAGCAATCCACACCTATCGCGCTGTCACAAAGAGCTGTTCCTTTTGTAACTTCGCCCCTTCTTCGTTCGTCGTTTCGAAGAAGTCAAACCGAGAGAGGAGCAGAAGTAATAACTAAGGAACCCACCTTGCAAACGTATTTTTGTAATTTTTTTATATTTGTGGTATGAGGAATTCAGAACTCAAATATCACTCTGCCAAAACTGTTCGATGCAAATCTAAAAAAATCAAGCGAAAACAGACTTTGACGATCTCTGAGGAAGTTTATTTACCAAAGTTAAGGCCATTTTTCACGACTGTTTGGTGCAATTGGTACCGTCGGTGAACGAACATTCAAATATAAAATACATCAAATATATGCTAATTAAAACATTTCTGATCACAGTTTTATGAAAAATGCAGGTCTTCTTGAAAATATTTGCAAATATAAAGCCTTAATTGTCGATATTTAATAAAAGATAATTGCAAATTGCAAGTATAAAGTCTTAATCATCGACGTCTTATAGAAGATTGTTAATATAGACTGTTTAAATTAAAAACAAAGAAAATTTATTAACAGCCCTTTCTAAAATATCGGTAATTAAGAATTTATGTTTTTAATGAAAACTGCAATTTTGGATTGTAATTAGAAACAATAAAACGTGCATTTCTTGAAAAGTGATGGTTAGATATGCGTTAATTAGCATATAGTTGATGAATTTTGTTGTTAAATGACGTAGGTTTTATAGCTGAACGAAAGAAATAAAACAAAAAAAGACCGCAGGTAGTTTCGAACCAGTGATCCATTTATCACCTAATAACCATTTTCCAACACCAGCTAGTAAGACTATGACCCAGTACGAAATTCGCCTTAAATATAATGAATTGCACTTCCCCAGAAAAGATCAGAGTCGACTTTCTCGAGAAT
The DNA here is from genome assembly GCF_023864345.2 of Schistocerca serialis cubense. Taxonomy (NCBI): domain Eukaryota; kingdom Metazoa; phylum Arthropoda; class Insecta; order Orthoptera; family Acrididae; genus Schistocerca; species Schistocerca serialis. The sequence goes on along the minus strand of NC_064642.1, from coordinate 399,306,595 downwards.
GTTTTAAATTTGCATCTAACTGCTTAGAGAGAAAGTTATTTGAGTTCTGAACTTCACATACCGTAAGTATAGAAAATTGCAAGCTCCGACTTCTCGGTGGTCTCCTTGTAAAACACTGGTGTCACGAACAGGTGTACGGTGACTCAGATTAGACAGGGCTTGGCTTTCGTAAATCACTTGTGGCAGTTGTCAACACGATTCCTTTAAAAAACCCACAGTAGATTTCCTTCCCTTCCCCAATTACAGCTTTTGGTCCATCTTGTAATGTTTCCGTTCTCACAGCACGTCCGACTATCGATGCGTACATGCGAGCCAAGTGGCAAAACCGTAGGCGACCTGTTACAACCACTTAAAACAGCATATCTGTCCTAAATAACAGTTTTGCCTGCCCCGTATTTAGCTCCGCAGGCAGTGATTATCGGTCGGTACAGTCGCTGTCGGACTGCCGTAGCAAAATAATGAATGATTCGGTTGCGAGATTTTGAAGTTATTCACGTACAGATGATAGATAATTTTCTGAAATAGTAGTTGGGCCTGTGAAATTTTCATTGCTCTAATTATAGTGCGGTGTAGCACTTCTGGCTCTGACGGCCATAGCATTCACTCCCAGACTTCACTTGGTAACTGAGAAGGACAATGTTAGCTCACGTACGACATAAGTGTGGGTAGTAGCGTACAGACATTTTCAAAAAGTATTAACATTATTTACTGTGTGAACTGTATTACGAGTGGCAATGAACTCTATCTTTCATTATACAGGGGCATTCAGCTATTCCTACATATGGATACCCGCAATGCCTTCGAAAATCACACACTGGATTTTCATATTCTCTCGATCGCAAATTATTAGTTCTAAAGAAAAAATGAAATTATTCAAGAAAAACGGCTTTGAATGTCACTTTTAAAGGTTTTCTTTAATAATTCTAAATCTATGGCCTCTAGCAGAAACGTATCTCACCACAAAATTTAACTACACTAAATTTACTACAAAAATGCTGTTCATTTTCTCTGTACGACTAATAGTTCGCACATTCTGCACGAGAGAATACGAAAATCTTGCATGTGTTATTTGAAGATGTTGCAGGTTGCATAAAACCAATAGGAAGGTAAACCGTGCATTTACTTTCAAAATTTTTTCTTAAGAATCTACTTTATTTACTAACAATTCATCAAGAACATTAACACATTTAATCACACTATGTAAGCGTTGAAGTAGTTGCCAGTGGATAACTGATGAAAACAAATCAAATTTCTTTCAACAAATGAAAATTTTATTCCTAAAAAACGCTTTTTTTAGAAACAGATTTAAAATTATAATCAGAAAGCACCCTCTAAATATCAAGTTACAATTTATTCAGAGGCAGAAAGAACAAATTTATAACAGTATGACAATATCGGCTTTCGGGCTGAGAACCTTGCCGCTCCCTTTTGACACGGCCATAGTCACGACCGCTCACAACAACCTCTGAGAGACTGCACTGGTGCAAATCTGCAACACACCAGATTGCTTTAAACGAAAAATTTTAACAACTCACATAAGCACATAAACTATGCACCCCATAGGAGGGATGGAAATGCTACAAAACACTAACATTAAAAGATTAACTTCCCACTGAAGGTGCAACTTGATTAAAAAAACTCTTATGGTGGAAGGGTGGCAACTTTATATACTAAAATAACCATTTAAATAAAAACCCATGAAATTCAGTCTTACATAAAAAATACAAGGTTAGCCAAACATGCTCTACATTACACATATACCGCCTCTCATGATGATAGGCAAAATAAAATCATATTTCAGGAATTCGGCCGTTACACTTCAAGCAATAAATTCGTTAACACCGAATCCGACAAGCATGACAGACGCAGCTATTAACGTATGGCAGATTGACAGGGAGATTACTGAACAACCCGAACCGCAGGTCGCTCTAACCCGCCCCTACTCCACAAGGGAAAAACGGACCACCCCTTTCATAAATAACCACCTTCCCGCGGGTGAGCAAAAGGAGAAGAATGGTGGGACGACCCCAAAACAAAGCGGCTGGTGACCTCACCAAGAAAATAAGTAGAATTTAACAAATAAATGAAACAGCAAGTCTCCAATCACTTAACTTCTAATAAACTGCGATTTCTGGCGAAGACCTGGCGCAGCAGCCCCAACGCTCTCCCGAACCGTCCGCTGCCAGCCGCTTCAACGGACGCAGGAAGGCGCGCCGATCTCCCGTCTCACGGCGTCGCAGCTCGCACTGGTCAGGCCGATGTCGTGGGTTGACTCCTGTTGCTCTCGTGTCGGCCACAAAGCCACTATCCCTCGCTATACGGCGCGGCCCAGTGGACTCACGTGGCGACCTCACATGCGCCGACGCTCAAGGCGAACGTCATCTTGTGTCTCAGTGCGCGACCGACCAACCGATCGATCCAACCGTCAATGACCGATGAAACAGCAAGTCTCCAATCACTTAACTTCTAATAAACTGCGATTTCTGGCGAAGACCTGGCGCAGCAGCCCCAACGCTCTCCCGAACCGTCCGCTGCCAGCCGCTTCAACGGACGCAGGAAGGCGCGCCTTACGCGCAGACCTAAAGTTTGATCCAAACGACAGACATACTAGCACTCCGAACGACAGACAGACTAACTACCGCACAAATGCGAACGAGAGAGACCAGCAACTGGTGACGAGTGACTGACCCAGACTCATTCCGACTGACCAACTGCCACTGGCAAGCTTATGGCGCCCTTTTTTCACCAGAGGGAGACACCAAAGCTGCGATTGCCACAGCGGCGCCACCGCCAGAAACGGAGGCCGACTGCTTCACACTAGGCGCTGCGGCGCGCTCTTCAAAACAGCAATTTTTTCCACGGCTAGAAGGCATCCCTCAACCATTCTTATAGGTTGTGATTGGTTTACAGCCCTGCCCACTACTTTGTTCCGTTTAATTAAAGACGTTGCCGTCCCTGGACTAAATGTGACTTATCAGTTAGTAAAGTAGTTACTCACTAGTAACTTTCTTTCAGTCTCACATAGAGCCCAACACCACAACCTATGTGCTGCTTCCATGCAGGGACATCAGTAGAAATACCTGGTCGATGGCCGATGAGGTGTTTTGCGCTGACGTTGCAGGCCACAGCTATAGCTTTCCGCAGTGCAGATGTAAACAGGAGCATATGAACTGTAGCACTACAGAAGAGCTACTACTCATGACGCTAGGACGCCAGTTGCACTGAACCTTAACACTTGTTTCCATCCAGTTGCAAAGATTAATTAGTTCCCAGCTAGTTAATACCCACACTAATAACAGCACACACTATCGTACCGTTCCACCCTAATATATTAGACAGTTCTGTTAAAGACATTGTCAAGTTTTACTGCAGAAGAGAAGGTTGTCAGTAACAACACATGGTTATCAATCGAACCCTTGTGTAAGATACTGGGTGTTCAAAAAGTCTCTCCGCAGTGCCGTATAATTGTTAGCCACGGGTGCCGTATGATTGTTCGCCTGCCTCGGTTACTTTCCCTGAAGTGGACTCTCCCAACATTCCACTGTTTCGTTTATCTCAGCCAGCGTCAGTAGTATCGTTGGTGTGTGTTGACGTGAACGTTAAGTTTAGTTCCTTTGTTCGTTTGTTTCATTTTTGTCACTGTTAAAATGCTAACCATTAAAGAACAAGTGTTCAAAGTTGGCGGTAAACACACAGTTTCAGTTCGTCCAACATTTAATTCAGTTTTCGCGGAGACAACACTCCCACATCCCGATACTGTGCGAGATTTGATTAACAAATTTCGAAGTACTGGGTTCAGTGACAGATGCACCGAGAAGTGGTCGTCCTAACGTTTTGTCTGAGGATAAACTACTCGATATTTCCGATAAAACGATCACGAGTCCGAACAAGTCAGTAAGAAAACTCGCCAAGGAAATCGATGTTAGTGTCGGAACGGCCAAACACATTTGTAAGGAAAAAATTAGAACTTTTCCCATACACAGTTGTAGCCTCCCCCTCACTTATCGAGCTTAATGGCAGTGAAAAATTAAACCGCTTGTACCTAATGGAAATTTGGGAAAAGCAATCGTCACCGAAGTTAATCTGTCGGTAAAGAGAGAGGAAGGGTTACATCTAAATGCAAGGAAAAATGCAAATAAAATTGGTGGAAATTAATTTTGAAAAAGGGTAAAGTTAATAAAGAAAGTAAATGTGCGGTCGTTACGTTAACAATTAACTGGCGTTAATTAGATAGTTGAGATTTGGGGAAAATTACGGTCGCCAGTCATATGGAAAACTACTATCATAACTGAAAAAGAAAGTTTAATGCACATATAATTAGCACTAAAAGCGTGGCCATTGAAGGTTGACACGTGTTGTGTGAAAACTGAATGTTTGTCAGAAGTAATAAATTTCGCTACACTCTGACTTAATTTAGTAAAAGAATTAATAAAACCGGAAAATTGAAAGTTAATTTAGTGACTGAAATTAATAGTGAACTTTGTTTCTGAAGCACTACGAAATTAACTAAAATAAGGTTAGTCTTGGGCTACCTCAACAATCATCTCAAAAGCAACTTGAATCTACGTAATTTAGAAATAAGAGATTTAACTCTGAACTTGAATTAAATGATTTTGAACAACTAACAATACTAAAATTTAGTACGTACCAAGCTGAGCTGCAGTCACAGGTAAGCTAAAATATGGTAACAAAACAAGCACTCTTAATTTGTGCTTGTGTAATCTAAATATAGTTCTATTTGGTTATCGTAGCCAGCTATGAATACTTTAATTGAACTTTGCAGTTAAAGCAGTGAAATGGAATGATATTACTTTAACGCTGGCGTTTGAATTTCAACGACACTCGGGTTCATTTCGGAAAAGGAACGGACCCTGCTTGGTAATGCAATTGGGACAATGAGCAATAAAGGTTCATGCTAAGTTGCTGTATTTTAGTGATGAAAATGGAACAGTTTGAAAAGCTGAGGTCTCCAATACAGTTCTAAAACTTTACGTGCTTTCAGTCTTCCTTTTTGGTTGATTGAAGGTTTGAAGTCGTAGATCGAGGAGGTGGCGACAATCACTTATTGTCGGCCGTCGCTGCTGCAGAAGCTGGATGTCGGCGCACCTTCTTCTCGACACGGTCACCAGGAGAAACGGGCTCTTGATGTGTGCCAGCTAATGTGTCCCGTCCGCGTGCCAGAAACTATCATAGCAAGTCGAGCGCAATTACATGCTGCCAAACCCCGAAAGCGCGGCAACTCGCGGGAGCGTCACTCAACACACCTGCTCCTTCGCCCTACTCCAGCCAGACTCTGCTCTGCCCGCGCTCCACGCAGCAGAGTTAACACTACCGAAGATCCTAAACACTTTGGTTCTCCACGCGACGTATCGATGTAATCGTTCGATAGCATAGTTTTCCCTAGGCAAGACCCAGCGTAAAAATACAAATAATATTTACAAAACAAACCAACTATACATCGACATATATATATATATATATATATACAAATTGTAAAACAATCACAACATATAAAGACACAGAAATGTCATATCTTCAAATAACAAAATAAGGAAAAAAATTCTAGTAGAATACACTCCTGGAAATGGAAAAAAGAACACATTGACACCGGTGTGTCAGACCCACCATACTTGCTCCGGACACTGCGAGAGGGCTGTACAAGCAATGATCACACGCACGGCACAGCTGACACACCAGGAACCGCGGTGTTGGCCGTCGAATGGCGCTAGCTGCGCAGCATTTGTGCACCGCCGCCGTCAGTGTCAGCCAGTTTGCCGTGGCATACGGAGCTCCATCGCAGTCTTTAACACTGGTAGCATGCCGCGACAGCGTGGACGTGAACCGTATGTGCAGTTGACGGACTTTGAGCGAGGGCGTATAGTGGGCATGCGGGAGGCCGGGTAGACGTACCGCCGAATTGCTCAACACGTGGGGCGTGAGGTCTCCACAGTACATCGATGTTGTCGCCAGTGGTCGGCGGAAGGTGCACGTGCCCGTCGACCTGGGACCGGACCGCAGCGACGCACGGATGCACGCCAAGACCGTAGGATCCTACGCAGTGCCGTAGGGGACCGCACCGCCACTTCCCACCAAATTAGGGACACTGTTGCTCCTGGGGTATCGGCGAGGACCATTCGCAACCGTCTCCATGAAGCTGGGCTACGGTCCCGCACACCGTTAGGCCGTCTTCCGCTCACGCCCCAACATCGTGCAGCCCGCCTCCAGTGGTGTCGCGACAGGCGTGAATGGAGGGACGAATGGAGACGTGTCGTCTTCAGCGATGAGAGTCGCTTCTGCCTTGGTGCCAATGATGGTCGTATGCGTGTTTGGCGCCGTGCAGGTGAGCGCCACAATCAGGACTGCATACGACTGAGGCACACAGGGCCAACACCCGGCATCATGGTGTGGGGAGCGATCTCCTACACTGGCCGTACACCACTGGTGATCGTCGAGGGGACACTGAATAGTGCACGGTACATCCAAACCGTCATCGAACCCATCGTTCTACCATTCCTAGACCGGCAAGGGAACTTGCTGTTCCAACAGGACAATGCACGTCCGCATGTATCCCGTGCCACCCAACGTGCTCTAGAAGGTGTAAGTCAACTACCCTGGCCAGCAAGATCTCCGGATCTGTCCCCCATTGAGCATGTTTGGGACTGGATGAAGCGTCGTCTCACGCGGTCTGCACGTCCAGCACGAACGCTGGTCCAACTGAGGCGCCAGGTGGAAATGGCATGGCAAGCCGTTCCACAGGACTACATCCAGCATCTCTACGATCGTCTCCATGGGAGAATAGCAGCCTGCATTGCTGCGAAAGGTGGATATACACTGTACTAGTGCCGACATTGTGCATGCTCTGTTGCCTGTGTCTATGTGCCTGTGGGTCTGTCAGTGTGATCATGTGATGTATCTGACCCCAGCAATGTGTCAATAAAGTTTCCCCTTCCTGGGACAATGAATTCACGGTGTTCTTATTTCAATTTCCAGGAGTGTAGATGGAAATAGGAGGATATGCATTTCCGGCCTTACAAAGTGACAGTCGAGCAAGAACTGAAAAATACTGACAAGGCAAGAGACTGCATTATTGTCAATGGTTCAAAACTTTCGTTCAGCAAAATGGAAGGTATATTCTTAAGAAACGTTTTTCACTGATGAGGTGTGGTTTCATTTATCCGGGTACATGAACTCGCAAAAGCCTCGTACGTGGAGTACTGCAAATACGTTGTGCATTCTTGAGGAACCACTTCATTCTTCATTCTGTGAAAATAGGAGTTTGGATTGCAATTTGTAGACGTCGGATTGTGGGTCCCATATTTTTCAACGAAGCAATAAACGCACAACGATACTGCAGTGATATTCTGTACCCATTCATAGAACTTGTGTTAAATGAAGTACTGAACGGTAATTTTCAACAAGATGGTGCAACCGCGCATACAGCTTGCGTTTCAATGTCACTGCTTGCTAATGTTGCTGGTGATCGCGTAATTTCACAGGGACTTGGGCCTCCACGATTGCCTGAACTAACACCGCCTGACTTTTTATTCTGGGGTGCAGCGAAAGAAACTACGTACAAAAATCGTCCAAAATCCATCCATAAATTGAAAACTGCAATATCCACTGTCACTGCTTCTGTTACAGAAGAAATGTTGCCACTTGTGTTTGGAAACATAATTAGACGAATTGAATTGTGTATTCAGCAACAGGGGGGGGGGGGGGACACTTTCAACATTTAATGTGAAAATCTGTAAGTGAAAATGAATATTCAATAAATTAATAACTTGTATTTCACCGAGTTTCGTTTCGGTATATTCACTGCGGCATACGGCAAGTGCGGCTAACAATCACACGGCACTGTGGAGAGACTTTTTGAACGCCCCGTAGTTACACTGAATTTCTTGATCCGTATCGCATCCCGCTTTAGGACAACAGAGGAAGGAGTCATCTACGAGACGGCGAATACCGAGAGTATAACGACGGTGAGGTGATGGTCACTAATGATATCGACATGGATGGGTCTCTAATCCTAATCTCCCTTCCTCCTCTAAAGTGGTTAATGAATAAGGAGTAAACGAGACGCTGATCACGGAAGATGAAAGCGAAATGTAACACCAGAATTTTATAAAGACTACAGGCAGTTGCAGAGCAGAGTGCGCAGCACCAAAACGCCGCACACGCATTCCGTTGTGTGCACCGAGCCTAGCTCTGCAGACCCGTGGAAAAACACAGCACAACCTCGCCATGCGAATTTTAACGACTTTTTCCCGACAGCAGCCACCTCTCTCGCGCCGTAATAAATTATCTGTCATCACAACGACAAGATAGCACTTACGTGACAAACGTATTTCTTACAAGGTGTTCCCACAAGCACAATACGGAATGCCGTCATGAGAATCTATTCTGAGGCGGCAGGGAACGACGGCGTGAGAAACTGAGCGATTAAAAGCATTTCCGATTTTTCTGTGATACCTAGAGACATTCTCAATTTATATCTTGTTACTGGTTAATATCCTTCTCAGCAGAAACAAAGCTTAATTTGAACTATACCCAAGATGGATATTCAAAATCACCCAGCGATTACAGGCTGACAGTGTTACTGCCTCCAGTATCAACAGCTTTAGAGTACGTTGTTTGCGGTCAGTAAAACAAAAACGTTTACAACGTCCAACTTTAGGACTCCCAAAAGCACTACAATTCAAAAACCCCATTAATTAGAAAGATTTTGTGAAACTTACAGAAATACATGAAGCGACAGACTACAACAAAGCATTTGATTTCTTCGTATTCGACATCTTACATTTGACAATATAATACTTGAATTGCTGAAACACTTCACTCAAATTATTAGATAGTTACCTGAGAAACAGATCTCGTCTGTTGAAAGGGAAGTCTGCACGAAAAATTTCATTATCAGTTGGTTCTCAAGATTTCCTCCCTGTATATTTCAATGATATCTTCTTGTCTGCACTGCTTTCTTTTATCCCATAATAAGCGGCAATAAGAATGTCATTTCAGACATTTGGCATCAATGATGATGAGCTTTGTTGAGTATCATGATGTGCACAAATCTGGGTCCGAAATCAAACCCAAATAAACACAAATGTTTTCAAACTGTAATGAAATTTGATAACTTTCCTTAAGCCATTACTCTCATAATTGGCGGTAGTAGCCCTAAAATTCACGGAAATAGATGGTAGGCATCTAGACGCCTTTATCGAGCAGAATTCAGAAAATCTCTCATGTCTACATACAATTCAGAACTTTAGTAACCTACTCCTACCTAAGACATATCAAAGACTAGTTGAGACATAAGTTGTATCAAATCTTTACGAGAGCGATTTGATCTGACATGGGACAAACAAGGGAAATTCTAGACCATTTGAGTTAATCCAGAACATGTTTGAGTATCATTCGGTTGCTTGATCAGGTTTATCGTCGTCCTTCTGCTCAGTTAGGAATACTGTGACAATATGTACGTCCTTTATCGGTTACTTAGTTACTGAGCTCCTTAATACTTCTCCTCACATTTGAAGTCTCTATTATCTTTTGACAAGATCTGTACAAGATCTGCTCCGTACAGAGGCTTTGAGTTAGGCTAAATGTTATTGCAGCTCCTTCAACGTTTGAACTATGCGTCTGCTATCTAATAACCAGAGTATGATCTTTAACCACGGTGTATTCAATAACACGCTACAGCTTTTCAATCAGTATTGAAGTTGCAAATCTGTCATAACATCCCATGTCTTCCAATTGTCCAACAATGATTCAGTATTTCTCTCCAATTACCAAGAGTCATCTAGCTGTTGTCATCTCTATGTTTTACTCTTTCATTCTATATTCTTTTCCTGCCCATTTTTCCTCCATTTCTCTTGCGACGACTTTTTCCTATTGTTTCTCTTCTTTGCACAGACCAATATTCTCCTCCAGATTTGACTTTATCCGTTTTGCTGCGCTGCCTCTTTCTTCTATACGAATATTTCAATTTGCCGGTACGCTACATTATGGTAAACGTATTAGTAATCACAAAATTAAACCAATTAATGTTATTGTAATAATTATTTTATTTAGTTACTGAATCTGGGCAGTAGCATTTCAGTAGTTACAGGTCAACAGTCGGGATGATTGACTGATCTGACTTTGTAAGTTTAGCCAACGTTGCCTTGTGATGTTGGTACTACGAACGGCTGAAAGGAAGGGGAGACCAAAAAGATAAATGTATTGATTCAAGTTAGATGTAGTTGGTATGCAGTGGTGGGTAACAGGACTTCTGGTCGCTTGATTCGAGAACTATTAGCACAAAATTAAATAGAGATAATACAGAAGTAGATCTAATAATGAAGAAGGAAACAGGAACACAGGTCAGCTACTATGAACAGATTGTGAACGCATTGTCATAGTCAAGACAGATACAATTCAACACCTATCACGTTAGCATTAGTTTATATGTTTGCTAGGTGTGGAGGTGAGATTGAAATACTGCGTGATGAGATAAATGGTATCACTCAGAGAGGGATGGGGGACTGAAATTCTATAGCTGCAAAAGGATGAAAAAAAATAGTAGGAAAAAATGAACTGGTGGAATTTGATGAATTGGAAGAACTAGATGTTGTTGATAGTTTCAGTGGGCGTGTTAGGTGACGATTGACTGAAACAGGGGAAAGAAATATGTTGGAAGACAAATGGTTACCTTTGAGAGATGAAATACTGAATGCACTAGAGGGGCAAATAAGCAGAAAGATCAGGCCCAGTAGAAATATTTGGATAAAACATGAGATATTACATTGAATCTGACTGATGAAAGAAGGAAACATAAAAGGCAACAAATTAAAAACGTAAAAGATAATATAAATATTTAAAAAATGAGAGAGACAGAAAGCGCAAAATAGCAAATCAGATGAGAAATACAGAGCGTAAAAGGACCTGTGACAATGAGAGAGAGGAAGGTAATCGAAGAGGCATCTGGAGAAAAGAGACGCGTCTCGATAATTAACAAGAGATCAGTGGTAGGCCAGTAGTAAGAAAAGAAGGTAAAGCTGAAACAAATTTGAAGACCGTGTAACAGAAAGAGAAGAGGAAGCAAATGAATGGGAGATGGAATTTGGCACTGAAGGAAGAATTTGACGAAGCACTGAAAGACCTAGATTGAAACAAAGTTCGTTGAGTGGAAGACATTTCCCTTGGAATTAGTGTGATACGTGGGAGAACCAGCTGTGTTTGCAAGATGTATGAAACATTCGAAGTGCTCGCAGACTCCAAGAGTGATGTAATAATTACAGTTACAAAAAGGGCATGTGCGAATATTATCGAACTGTCAGTTTAATACGTCATGCTTGCTACATGCTTACGTCAATTATTTACTGAAGAATGGAAAAACTTCAGGAGGCGACGTCGATGAAGTTTACTTTTCGTTCTGGAACATTCGAGACGATACTGACCGCACGACCTATCTGTAATGATAGACTGAAGATAGGTAATACTGCATATATCGTATCATTTGATTCAGAGAAAACTTTGAACAACGTTGACTGAAATACACTCTTCATTAATTTGAAGGTAACACGAATAAAATACAGGGAGTAAGAGGTTAACTTTAACTTGCACAGACACCAGTGTGCAGTTCTAAAAATCTAAGGGTATGAGAAGGAAGTAGTAGTTGAGAACGAAACGAGACAGTGTTATAGTTTCCAATGTAATTCAGTCTGTACATTGAGCAGCCTGAGAAGGAAATCAAGGAAAAGTTTGCAAAGAGAAAGAAGCAGAAAAGAAGTTTTGCTGCCAACGATGTAATTGAGTCAGAGAGGCAAGGGACTTGAAAGAGTAGCTGAACGGAACAAACAGTGTCATGATAAAGGTTATCAGATGAACATCAACAAAAGCAAAAAAAGATAACGATATCTAGTTTAATAATGCATGGGATTCTGAAGGAATTACATTAGGAAACGGGACTTAAAAGTAGTAAGTGAGTTTTGCTGTTTGGGTAGCAAACTAACTGATGATTGCTGAAGCAGAGGGGATATAAAATTCAGATTGGCAACAGCAAGGAGAGTATTTCTATAAAAAGAAAAATTTGTTAACATCGGTATAAATTTAAATGTTAGCAAGTCTTTTCTAGAGGCTTTTTCCTGTCCCTTAACCTTGTGCGAAAGGGAAACGTCGAAAATAAATAGCACAGACTAGACAGTGACAGAAGCTTTTGAAATGTGTTAAGGAAGAGTGCTGAAGGGTAATTGGGTAAATGATATTTCTAATGAAGAGATACTGAATAGAACTGGGAAGAAAAGAAATTTGTGGCTCAGCTTAACATAAAGAAAATGAATTGGTTGGCAGTACACATCCTGAGACATCAAGGAATCATCATTCTGATAATGAAGGGAAGTATGAAGGGTGTGTGGCGGTTAAAAGTTGTAGAGGGAGACCGAGGTGTGACTATAGCAAGCAGGTTCAGATAGATGTCCACTGCAGGAATTACGCACGAATTAAGACTTGCATAGCACAGACTAGTAGAGAGAGCTGAATCGGACCAGTCTTCAGAGTGAAGACCACAGTAACAACATGTCGTTAGCATTATTGCTACCATCGTTATTATTATTGTAAATGTTATTACTGTATAAAACTAATTTTAACATATATACGTTTTTGGGTGGGGTCCGCCTTTAGCAAAACACAATTTTGTTTTTTGTCCCAGACATTTTTACTGCAGTTGCAGCATATTCAGTGGGTTTTTTATTATCATGGTTGTTAAACATAAGGACTATTCTTTACTGTTTACATGCATCTGAATATTAGCATCTAAATCATAATTAAATGTTTATGAAGAACGCATAAAATTGTGTATCCATACGTTCTTACCAATTGGTGTGGTTTTCCTGCTATATTACATTGTTACAGTGACTGTTTTTCCTTACAGTTTGTCACTTGCAACTACATACAACTTATTGTAGGCTGAACATTTACGCAAAAATTACGATTTCTAAACTGTTATGGCTATGCCTGAGATTAACAATTCATGTGGAAGATTGTGTGTGTATCTATTTACATTATGTTTCACGTACGCTTTCTGTTTTCGTCATCTACTTCATTGTCAAGTTCTGTGTATCGAGTTGTCTTTGTCACTGTCACTGTCACTGTTTACCAACTGAAATAACAAGATGTCGGACAGTGGAACAGTAGAAGGTGTGAAAACAAGACAGCAGACAGTGGAACAGTTGAAGATGTCATTGGCGGTTGTTTTGAATTTCTCAGAGAGGTGTATGTGTGTGTGTGTGTGTGTGTGTGTGTGTGTGTGTGTGTGTGTGAAAAGGATTTATCGATATTATTATATTTATTTATTTTTAGTTTTATGTGTGTGTGTGGGGGGGGGGGGGGGGGGGGGGTCCGTACGTGTGTATGTATGTATGTGTCTGTGTGTATGTGTGTGTGGGTGGGGAAGGGGGAGTTCTATAGGTTGGTATTATCTAATAATTCTTTGAGGGCAGAGAACAGAGTTCCATTGCGGAGAGCTGTGTATTCATTTATTACTTTCTTTCCTTCAACTATGGCTTTTTGTATTTGATAATTTTTTTCAATTATTAGTTTTTGTGGGGGCCTATTGCAACATTTGAGAATTTTCAAATCAGTGTTGATGTCTGTTGGGGTATGTGTATTGTCATTAAGGTGTTAAGCAAATGTGGAATGACAGCTGTTACTTTGTAATGCTCTTCTGTGTTCTGTGTATCTGGTATTAAAGTTTCTCATGTCTGTCCTATATAAACTGATTTGCAGTCCTGACAAGTTAGTTGGTAAATACCAGATGTGTTGTGTTTGTTTGTGCTTGTGTTTTTTGTCTTTAGTTTCCTCCGTATTGAGTTGTCTGTCCTGTAGGCTGTTTTCAGACCTTGTTTTTTGAGTATGTTGCCTATTCTGTGGGCTGCTTTGTTGTTGCAGGTGAGAGTGAACCGATTGTTTGTTTGTTGTGGGTGTTTCTTGTTCATGTGTGTTCGTTTCCGTGTGCTGTGTGTTTGTAAGTCGGTGAGTTGGCTTTTGTGTGTTGGGTGCCTTTTTTAATTTTTTTTAATTTTGTGGTTCAGTTTATCTATAGTGTTTGTGTCATTTCCATTCTCTCAGCTATTTGTCTGATTGTCTGTAATTCATTGTTATAGTTGCTTTCAGTGAGTGGAGGTTTGTTCAGCCTGTGTAACATATATTGGAAAGCGACTAGTTTGTGTGTAGTCAGATGATTGGAATGTTTGTGAATGGCTGTGCTGGTGGTGGTTACTTTTCTGAATATGGAGAGTTGGTGTTGGTTGTTGTGTCTGTGTATTGTGAATCGAAGGAAATCTAACATTTTTTCCAAAATGAGATTTTCACTCTGCAGCAGAGTGTGCGCTGATACGAAACTTGCTGGCACATTAAAACCGTGTGCCAGGCCGAGAGGAACTCGGGACCTTTGCCTTTCGTGGGCAAGTGCTCTACCAACTTTTTTTATGTTTGTTCGAAGCGGACGGCGTAAGACATCCGTTTAAGTTCGTTGTTGATCGATTAACTCAGTTTTTTTATTACAGAGGGCAGCTAACCCTCAGACCGAACACGCTGAGCTACCGTGCCGGCAACTGAGCTACCCAATCACGACCCACAAGCCGTCCTCACAGCTTCAATTCTGCCAGTACCTCATCTCCTACTTTCCAAACTTCACAGAAGCTCTTCTGCGAACCTTGTAGAACTAGCACTCCTGGAAAAAGGATATTGAGCAGACATGGCTTAGCCACAGCCTGGGGGTGTTTCCAGAATGAGATTTTCACTCTGCAGTGGAGTGTGCGCTGATGTGAAACTTTCTGGCAGATTAAAACTGTGTGCCGGACCGAGTCTCGAACTCGGGACCTTTGCCTTTTGTGGGCAAGTGCTCTACCAGCTGAGCTGAGGTCCCGAGTTTGAGTCTCGATTCGGCACACAGTTTTAATCTGCCAGAAAGTTTCATAACATTTTGTTGTTTTCTGTTTCTAAGGTGAATTTTATTTTTGAGTGGACTTTATTCATATCCCTGTGGAGTTGTTGGGTGTAACTGGGTGTTTCATCTAGAAGGCATATGATGTTATCTACATAACGATAGCAATATATTATCCAGTATTGTTTGGGTCCTACTATTGTTTCAAATATTTTATTTTTAATGTGATTACGAAAATTGTTGGCTAAAAGTCCACTGATTGGTGACCCCATTGGAAGTCCGTCTTCTTGTGAGTAGAACTGATCCTCAAATGAGAAATAGTTCTGCTCTGTGATTAGTTTTAGAATGCGAGCTATTTCTTTTATGTGGGGTCTGGTAATTTCTACCTGTTCTTCTAATTGTTGTGTGATGATGTTGATGGTTCCTGTGGTGGGGACATTAGTGTACATGGATGTGATGTCAAATGATGTGAGTATGGCTATTGTGGGTACATTGATGTCTTTGATTTTTTGAATAAGCTCTTCGGTGTTGTGTATTCTTCTGTTATTTGTATATATGTAATGTTTCTGTAAGTAGGTGAGCATTTCTCTGGCTAAGTGATATGTGGGTGCACTTCTGAAATTGACAACGGGGTGTTTCAGAATGCCCTCGTTGTGGAACTTTAGTAGGCTGTTCAGTGTGGGTGCTTGGAGGTTCTTTTGTTTCAGCCATTTCGCCTTCTGTTTTGTGAATATGTGTGAGATATGTGTTGGGTCACTGGTTAGCTTTGTTATGTGTTGTCTTCCAGAAATTCAGAAATTTTAAGGTTTTGTCTTTGTATTCATACCTTTCACACACACATACACACACACACACACACACACCTCTCTGAGAAATTAAAAACAACTGCCAATGACATCTTCAATTGTTCCACTGTCTGTCTTCTTGTTTTCACACCTTCTACTGTTCCACTGTCCGAATTCTTGTTATTTCAGTTGGTAAACAGTGACAGCGACAGCAACAGTGACAGTCACAGCTCAGTACATAGAACTTGACAATGGAGTAGAAGACGAAAAAAGAAAGCGTACGTGAAACAAAATGTAAATAGATACACACACAATCTTCCACATGAATTATTAATCTCAGGCATAGCCATAAGAGTTTAGAAACCGTAATTTTTGCGTAAATGTTTAGCCTACAATAAGTTGTATGTAGTTGCAAGTGACAAACTGTATGGAAAAACGTAATACAGCAGGAAAGCAACACCATGTGGTAAGAAGGTAAATACACAATTTTATGCGCTCTTCAAAAATCGGTAATTACGATTTAGAGACTAATATTCATACGTATCTAAACACTAAAGAACATTCCTTACGTTTAACAGCCATAACAATTTAAAATCCACTGATGATGCTGTAATTTCAGTGAAAAATGTCTGGGACAAAAAACAAAATTGTGTTTTGCTAAAGGCGGACCCCACTCAAAAAAGTATGTTATTGTTAAAGCAAACATAGACAAAAGACCTTCAGCATCAAGATGAGAACTAATTTTGTATGTGCAGTGTAGCGTAACATGTAAAGTGAATCTCTAAAACAATACTTGGTTTAGTTGTTAGAAGGGCCTGACTATACCCTTGTTTGTCACAATACGTAAGTTCATGAATAAATCAAGCCTCCTGTATAGGTACGTTAGGATCATATAGTATCACCGTCTTCCAAAAACAGTGAAAAGTCAAAACTGAACACCATGAGGCATTAATCCCACATATGCATCCTACAGGGTGTTTCAAAATTGACCGGTATATTTGAAACGGCAATAAAGACTAAACGAGCAGCGATAGAAATACACCGTTTGTTGCAATATGCTTGGGACAACAGTACATTTTCAGGCGGACAAACTTTCGAAATTACAGTAGTTACAATTTTCAACAACAGATGGCGCTGCAAGTGATGTGAAAGATATAGAAGACAACGCAGTCTGTGGGTGCGCCATTCTGTACGTCGTCTTTCTGCTGTAAGCGTGTGCTGTTCACAACGTGCAAGTGTGCTGTAGACAACATGGTTTATTCCTTAGAACAGAGGATTTTTCTGGTGTTGGAAATCCACCGCCTAGAACACAGTGTTGTTGCAACAAGACGAAGTTTTCAACGGAGGTTTAATGTAACCAAAGGACCGAAAAGCAATACAATAAAGGATCTGTTTGAAAAATTTCAACCGACTGGGAACGTGACTGATGAACGTGCTGGAAAGGTAGGGTGACCGCGTATGGCAATCACAGAGGGCAACGCGCAGCTAGTGCAGCAGGTGATCCAACAGCGGCCTCAGGTTTCCGTTCGCCGTGTTGCAGCTGCGGTCCAAATGACGCCAACGTCCACGTATCGTCTCATGCGCCAGAGTTTACACCTCTATCCATACAAAATTCAAACGCGGCAACCCCTCAGCGCCGCTACCATTGCTGCACGAGAGACATTCGCTAACGATATAGTGCACAGGATTGATGACGGCGATATGCATGTGGGCAGCATTTGGTTTACTGACGAAGCTTATTTTTACCTGGACGGCTTCGTCAATAAACAGAACTGGCGCATATGGGGAACCGAAAAGCCCCATGTTGCAGTCCCATCGTCCCTGCATCCTCAAAAAGTACTGGTCTGGGCCGCCATTTCTTCCAAAGGAATCATTGGCCCATTTTTCAGATCCGAAATGATTACTGCATCACGCTATCTGGACATTCTTCGTGAATTTGTGGCGGTACAAACTGCCTTAGACGACACTGCGAACACCTCGTGGTTTATGCAAGATGGTGCCCGGCCACATCGCACGGCCGACGTCTTTAATTTCCTGAATGAATATTTCGATGATCGTGTGATTGCTTTGGGCTATCCGAAACATACAGGAGGCGGCGTGGATTGGCCTCCCTATTCGCCAGACATGAACCCCTGTGACTTCTTTCTGTGGGGACACTTGAAAGACCAGGTGTACCGCCAGAATCCAGAAACAATTGAACAGCTGAAGCAGTACATCTCATCTGCATGTGAAGCCATTCCGCCAGACACGTTGTCAAAGGTTTCGGGTAATTTCATTCAGAGACTACGCCATATTATTGCTACGCATGGTGGATATGTGGAAAATATCGCACTATAGAGTTTCCCAGACTGCAGTGCCATCTGTTGTTGAAAATTGTAACTACTGTAATTTCGAAAGTTTGTCTGCCTGAAAATGTACTGTTGTCCCAAGCATATTGCAACAACCGGTGTA
Organism: Schistocerca serialis cubense; assembly: GCF_023864345.2. Lineage (NCBI taxonomy): Eukaryota > Metazoa > Arthropoda > Insecta > Orthoptera > Acrididae > Schistocerca > Schistocerca serialis. Next base: position 399,288,439 of record NC_064642.1, on the reverse strand, counting down.
TTTCTATTGCTGCTCGTTTAGTTTTTATTGCCGTTTCAAATATACCGGTCATTTTTGAAACACCCTGTAGTATCCTTGTCGAATTGAGGAAGATACTGGTTACACATGACAATCCGCCAGGGTAGCCGAGAGCACTAACGCGCTGCTTCCTGTACTCGGATAGGCGCGCCGGCCCCAAATCGAATCCTCCTGGCGGATTAACGACGAGGGCCGATGTGCCAGCCAGCCTGGATGTGGTTTTTAGGCGGTTTTCCACACCCCGCTAGGTAAATACTGGGCTGGTCCCCATGTTCCGCCTCAGTTACACGGCTTGTAGACATCTGAACACATTCGCACTATTCCATGGATGACACTCGACGTAGATAGTTGGGGCAGTTGGGCTACACTAATGCCATCCCGGGAGGGTATGGGATGGTGTCAGGAAGGGCATCCAGCCACCCCTTAACCATCAACATGCCAAATCCGATTAACGATGGCTGTTCCTGCGTAACTGCGGGACAAGGCTCAAGCGATAGAATAGAACTGGTTACACATGACAGCAGAGATTATTTACTGTCACACATTGTCATTGTAATTAGATGGGCCAGTTATGACGACACTTGGAACGCATTCACAGAAAGGTAGAGTGAGATCACCAATTAATCCACCACCAAGTGGTTGTTCTTCAAGTTACAGTAGGCAGAAAATATGCCAAATGCAGCCAAATATGGACGACCGAAAAGCAGTGACGCAGTCAGTCCACCTGTACATAAGTTATATGATTTCGCGATTGGGGATATGGACAACCATCAACTGTGGAATGGAATGACGACAGTAAAAATTTGTGCCGGGCCAGGATTCGAACAAAGATTTCCAGCATATCACGAGCGGTGGCCTTACTATTCAGCTACCCGAGCACGACCCACGGTCAGATCCAAACTTCCGTACGTCATCAACAGTATGAGCGCATATGGAAGTTGTGGCCGTGAGTTGTGCTCGGGTAGCAGAATGGTTAGGCGACCGCTCCCGATAAGCGGGAAATCTTTGTTCGAGACCTGGTCCGGCACAAATTTTCATTGTCGATATTTCATTTTATAGTCAACGGTTGTCCATATTCGCAATCGCGAAATCAGTTAATGCATTTCCTAACGGCTTTAGTCACTACAATGTTCCTTCGGACATGCATACATGGGAACTTTGCATCGTAATTCGGAATAACACAGGTACTGCTATGTCGCCTTCCGTGCCACTCATAGTTCAGAAGATATGACTTCATAAACACTGAGATGCTTGAAAAACTCCTTCATTCTGCATGAAGTTTCAAATATTACTCCTTTGTACTAACTCGATCTTCAAATCGTTTTTGAGAAAGTACCTATCAAATTACATTATTTTGTGTCACAAAGATCACGATGCTTGACGTTTAAATTTTTCATTCCTTGGCTATTAACTCTATTCGCTTTATATTTCGAAAATAGTATCCACGTACGTCACTGCATCGTACAGTCGAGTCAAATTAAGGAAATCCCTGACATCTGGCAGCGGTTTTGACAGGTTTCAACCGCAAAGTGCAAACGGCTGCAGCGGAAACACTAGCCGTCTATAAATCTATGAAGAGGCGTTACCATAGAGATGTTAACAAAATCGCGCTGTATACACGCGAAGTTGCTGCACCCAGAAACTAACGATATCATGTTTCTTAATAAGGATACAGTACTTACACAGTTGTACATTACGCATATATCCTTGCACGACTGGTTTATGATCAAAAATGATCATGGAAATCATATTTTTTCGGTACTTCACTACCATTGCAGTTTTTGCTTTCGTATCTAATAGAAAACTGGCAAAAGGATAGTCAGCTAGTGGGTCTGTAATAATGTTCATCTCTCCTACGAGCCTTCTTAAAACGGGAATGACCTGTGCTTTTTTCCAGTCGCTATGTGACCTTCATTGCTCCAGCGATGTGCTATAAAGTGATGCTAGAAGCAGAGCAAGTTCTTTCACATAATCTTTCTGGAATCTTATAGGTATCTCATCTGATCCTGATGCCTTCCCACTACTAAGTGACTGTAATTTCTTTCTAATCCGCGATCGGTTATCTTAATATCTGCCATTTCGAAGTCCGTACGAGGATTTTATGAAAGGACCGTATTACGATTTTCCACGATGAAACAATTTGGCAGAACGAATTCAGTATTTCGGCTTTCTCTCTTTTATCTCCAGTTCCGGTGCCAGTATGGTCACTGAGCTAACTAAATAGAGGATTTCGAACAGGTTACTGATTTTAAGTTCGACCAATACCTCTTATGGTTTTTAATCAGCTCGATTGATAAAATTTTACTTTCTAAGTCACTGTCTCATTGCCGTCCTTACGCTTATATCCGCATCATTCACGGCGAAATTGGAACATATGGAGTTCGAAAAGATCCAGTATATAAATAGACAAACTGTGTGAAATAAAACGAAATCTTAGCCATATTCAGAGCGATTAATCATTGATTGTAGGTAATGGCCCACTTAAAATTGGTCCTGGTGATATAATCTCATGTGCCATTTAACTCCTTCCACTGGTAAACTAAGTAAATTTTTCTGTGATCCCTTAACTGAATTACCAATTAATTTAAAAATTCAGTGTCAAAACCACACGTCACAGGAGCCTTCTTTTCGCTATTGACATGTATACACTAACAAGGGAAACTACCCATCGTATTTCCCTCAGGTTTAGAGGTAAAATGGCCCAGGGGTAGCTCGTCAAAAACCGAACGCAGACTGAGCATGAAAACAGGAAAAAGCTGTACCGAACCGTGAAAAAAGAAGCAAAATAGAAACAGTGAACGGTCTAAGCTCAAGATGTGCAAGAACGAGGAAGTATAAGATCCACGGTGTCGTGGTTGTGTGGTCACGGTGTTGGCTGCAAGGTAGGAGACCCGTGCACAAATCTCCTTCGTGCCCCACATTTTTTTTTTTTTTTTTTTTTTTGTAACAGAATTATGAACTTTCTGTCCCATCACTGAAGTGTATGTTTTTTTCTGTGTCCTTGGCGACTGTCATAGTTTACACTGGTTACAGATATTCTGTCGGGTGGTAAGAATATATCACCTTCGCAAGTAACAGTGAGAGCAGACGAGGTGCCGCCTCTCACAGAAACGAAAACAACAAATAAACGCGTGTGAACTATGTTAAAACAAAGGAATTCAAGATCATAACGTGTAGGCTTTCATGGCCGACGTCTTCATTAGTTAAAACTTCCGGGCTGAGAGGCCGTGGTCGATCTGTAAAATTTCTTCTTCCTGAAGTTTCTTTGCCAACTGCGGGCAACATCCTCCGAGGCGAGTCAACGACTGGCTGCCAGTCCGTTGGGGTCCCGTTCATATAGAGCGCATAAAGGGCACCACCCAACGTCATGCTGTGTGACTGTAATTCCATCTCTGACTAGCGCCATTCTTCTCGATTGTAGGTAATCGACTGTCATATCATTCGTGCAAGGTCGACCGCCATATCTCATCTAACTTTGGAAGTTTCCTCTTTTCTATTAAAATCATAAAATCAATGTGGTGTTTCTGAATCTCTGTAGCTTCCCTATACATACGTGCTAATAGGGCGATGTTCTGGCTTGTGCGCTGCTCTCACTAAATTTTATTTCATGATCACCGTCTTTAAAAACATGTTCCACTACAGCTGATTTGTCGGTATGCCTTAATCGACAGTTCCTTTTGTATTCCGTTAAGGGGAGTTGGAACGTCCTATCCCGGCAATGTTAAATTTAGTGACTTGGCTTCCCTGTATTTCAGGAACCACTGTAGGCAATGACATGAAACTTTTACAGGACATTTAACTGTACGTTCTTTCTTCTTTCCTCTTTCTGGACACCTTAGTGGCCAACTGTGCTGCAGACTCTGCTTTATCAATGCGAACCTTGTCCATCCCTGATGCAGTTTGGTCCAGGATTAATTCCCATATGCTGTATCACTTTCACCCTACCAATATCGCCGTCATTGAAAGCAATAACAGCATCACTGAACCCCCCCCCCCCCCCCACTTTAGTGTCTTCATTCCAACAAAAACATTTTTTGGTTAGCGAGTTCATATAAGATTATTGAACGACACATTGGGATTTTGAGTCTGACCATCCAGACACTTCTTCAGTAATTCAGGATTTGTCAGGTCTCTGTAAATAGATTTTATGATATCCACGACTGCTGCTAGGATGGAATGTTTATGGCGGTAAGAACTTTTTGCGTACTGGGCATTGCGGTAATTGCACCATGAATCAGGTCCAGGAGGGCAAAGATGGTGTACTGGTTTTCATCAGTTGACAGTCTGTGAAAGAAGGTAGCCCATATTGCCTGCTTCATTTTCAACAAATCCTCAGTATTATTTCTAATGGCCATCGCAAAATACTTCTGCAGTTCATCAATCATTTTGTCTGTCAGCCTAACTCTTATGCTTTTCCATAAAGTTTCTTGTCTCTCAAACTTTGTTTCAACTTACTCAACCTGGTGCCCATTCTCTTTTCGACATGACCAATGCAAACACATAATTTAACCCTTATAATACAGCAGCCACAGCCTTCTATATAAAAAATTACCGATTTTATAACATCTTGAAGTAACATTTACAGCCAGTATAGTTATATTTTAAAAAAATAAAGTAAAATACTTCCCATGTGACTTTGTAAGTGACATATATAAATATCATTATATTCCGGAATTACAAATTTTATAATGAGATAAAAATCCGAAATCGTGAAAACAATTTCTCCGCTCTAACTCCCGTTACGCGCGTACTGACACTTCTTTTCGTTGTTCCAACACAAATCTTTCACAGCTACATGGAATTTTAGACACACCAGAAGTTGCTAAGGCGTGTCGTGCGTCTTTCGCCGATCTTAAACTCTCACTAATCTCCATGATATGAAGATGGCATCTGTTCTTTCGGATATGTCCGAAAGAACAGTCGCCATTGGTGACCGTGCAGATCTCTAGAATGAAATTACAATGAAATCAATACCATTAGCTGCTGATGGGCGTTGATATAAATCAACGGGGACAGTTGAAAAGGTGTGCCCCGATGGGGACTCGAACCCCGGATCTCCTGCTTATATGGCACACCCTCTATCCATGTGAGCCACAGAGGGCACAGAGGATAGTGCGACTGCAGGGATTTATCGCCGGCGCGCTCCCTGTGAGACTCACATTCTCAACTCACAATCCACACACTACATTCGTAGTGCCCCTACCGTTATACCCATTACTCGCGGCAGACAATCCACCGAGTTCGGTAAGAGTTCAGGCAAATCGTGTGCATCCGCACTGAAGAAGGTTATCAGCTGGATAGCCTTAAACGATATGAAGATGGATAGAGCGTCTGTCATGCAAGCAGGAGATCCCAGGTTCGAGTCCCGGTCGGGGCACACATTTTCAATTGTCCGTGTTGATGTATATCAACGTCCATTAGCAGCTAATGCTATTGATTTCATTGTAAGTTCATTCTAGAGAGCTGTTCTTTCAGACATGTCAAAAGAACAGATGCCATCTTCATATCGTTTAAGGTTAACCGGCTGATGACCTTCTTCAGTGCGGATGCACACGATTTGCCTGAACTCTTACCGAACTCGGTGGATTGTCTGCCGCGAGTAATGGGTATAACGGTAGGGGCACTACGAATGTAGCGTGTGGATTGTAAGTTGAGAATGTGGGTCTCACGGGGAGTGTGCTAGCGATAAATCCCTGCGGTGGCACTATCCTCTGTGCCGCCGGTGGCTCAGATGGATAGAGCGTCTGCCATATAAGAAGGAGATTCCGGGTTCGAGTCCCGGTCGGGGCACACGTTTGAATTGCCCCAGTTGATGTATATCAACGTCCATCAGCAGCTAATGTTATTGATTTCATTGTAATTTCAATCTTCTTGGTGGTCTAAAGATTGTTTCAACTTGAAACTTGGCCAGAACATTCCCAGTACGGTCCGTGACATTGCGAATAAATGGAAGACAAGCTTTTGCAGCTGACAGTTGTTGTTGCTGAACGTTGTCAGACACTTTTCACCATGTCGGCGTATCTATTTTTCTGAAAAGCCCTTCGCAAGTGATTTAGTTCATCTTGCAAATAAACTGGCTCACAGATCTTATTAGCTCTGTTTACCAATGTTTTAATGGCACCTCTCTTCTACCTGGGATGATGGTTCGAATCGTGATGGTGGTAACGGTCATTGCGGGTGTCTCTTCTATATAGATACAGACGTATCCCCTTTCGCGGATATTTTTGAGAAATTCTAGCTCGTCATACACACTGGATGATGCATTTTATTACTCCGAACTGGGGCTTTCGTGGTATGCAGTGCTAAAACAGACGCGCATCAGCATCGAACTATTGACCATTGTTGGCACACTGTTCTCTTTCGAACATGGGATTTGAGGGGGACTGTATGAGCGTTGGTACACCAAGCCAAATAATGTGCGAATGAGTGAGAAGGAGTACAAAGCATCTGACAATTTGAGTTAATCCTATACTTGGATGCAAACAATGTATATGGGCAGCAATCTTTACCGACTGAATGCCAGTTACAATGGCTATCTAATAAGGATATCGTCAATTTGGATAAATTCGAAAATGTGCTTGCGGAATCTGCTGTAGGATATGTCGCTGAGACAGAAACAGCCTATTCTACTCATTTGCATGATACGCACAGCGACTTGCTGCGATGTCCAGAGCGCCTAGTCCCACGCGGTGGTTCCATCTCCACGCTAATGACGCGGGAGGACAGGAAAGAGATATTTTGTAGACTACAGAAACCTCCATCAATGCCTCAGTTTTGGAATAGAAGTTACCAGTCACCTGAGCCGTCTCTTTCAACCAGTTACGCTGGTTGAAGTAGCATGTAGATGTAAAAACCGAAGAGAAGGTTCTCCCGACGTTAGATGTTGAAAAGAATTTCCTTACATTAATGAGCAATTCGATTTTCGGAAAACTGTCGAAAATTTAAGAAACCCTGGCAAGTTCACTTAGTTTACCACTGGGAGGGGGCACTATGGGGCAAGAGATTATATCGCCAGAAAAGCCTTTACCGTAGTCACTAACTTCAATCAAAGGTTAGTCGGTCTAGAGATGACTAAAGTTCGGTACAGATCACGAAGCCTAATTACTTTTATGTCTATATGTAAACTTGTTGTTGTTGTTGTGGTCTTCAGTCCTGAGACTGGTTTGATGCAGCTCTCCATGCTACTCTATCCTGTGCAAGCTTTTTCATCTCCCAGTACCTACTGCAGCCTACATCCTTCTGAATCTGCTTAGTGTATTCAACTCTTGGTCTCCCTCTACGATTTTTACCCTCCACGCTGCCCTCCAATACTAAATTGGTGATCCCTTGATGCCTCAGAACATGTCCTACCAACCGATCCCTTCTTCTGGTCAAGTTGTGCCACGAACTTCTTTTCTCCCCAATCCTATTCAATACTTCCTCATTAGTTATGTGATCTACCCATCTAATCTTCAGCATTCTTCTGTAGCACCACATTTCGAAAGCTTCTATTCTCTTCTTGTCCAAACTATTTATCGTCCATGTTTCACTTCCATACATGGCTACACTCCATACGAATACTTTCAGAAATGACTTCCTGACATTTAAATCTATACTCGATGTTAACAAATTTCTCTTCTTCAGAAACGCTTTCCTTGCCATTGCCAGCCTACATTTTATATCCTCTCTACTTCGACCATCATCAGTTATTTTGCTCCCCAAATAGCAAAACTCCTTTACTACTTTAATTGCCTCATTTCCTAATCTAATTCCCTCAGCATCACCCGACTTAATGAGACTACATTCCATTATCCTTGTTTTGCTTTTGTTGATGTTCATCTTATTTCCTCCTTTCAAGACACTGTCCATTCCATTCAACTGCTCTTCCAAGTCCTTTGCTGTCTCTGACAGAATTACAATGTCATCGGCGAACCTCAAAGTTTTTATTTCTTCTCCATGAATTTTAATACCTACTCCGAATTTTTCTTTTGTTTCCTTTACTGCTTGCTCAATATACAGATTGAACAACATCGGGGAGAGGCTACAACCCTGTCTTACTCCCTTCCCAACCACTCCTTCCCTTTCATGTCCCTCGACTCTTATAACTGCCATCTGGTTTCTGTACAAATTGTAAATAGCCTTTCGCTCCCTGTATTTTACCCCTGCCACCTTTAGAATTTGAAAGAGAGTATTCCAGTCAACATTGTCAAAAGCTTTCTCTAAGTCTACAAATGCTAGAAACGTAGGTTTGCCCTTCCTTAATCTTTCTTCTAAGATAAGTATATGTAAACTGAACTTTCCAAACTCCACCTTTCCAAACTGTACTGATTTCACTGTGACACTGTGAAACCTACAAACAGTTTCATTTACTGAGTGAAAGTAATAAGATGCCATCTCGAAGCATTGGACATATCTGCATATGTGGCTGCTAAACCCACGGGCATATCATCTCAAAACAAGAAGGTTGTCGGCTTCATGAAAGGCGAATGAATGGGTCGCAGATTGTGGAGTTCGTGGAGCTGTAATCGGAACTGTATGAATACGACATAGATGCAGGTACCACCCAAATGTGAACTACGGGTGTGTGTCATGCGGTCTCAGTGCCTCTAACGATCGATGAGTACAAGTGGTGCCTGTTCTAGAGGGTCCGCCGCTTTCGATCACCAGATCATGTCGCACACACTGTATCGCAGCTGAAAGTGTCTGTCGCGACTTGACGACAAAAGATTCACCTGTTAGGACGTGATCGGAACCTTCTCGTACTCATACTTTTCACTTGAGTGACTGAATATGGATGGTAAGGAAGAGGGGTGTTCGATAAGTGATGCACATATTTTGTTTCTGAAAGAAAGTTGACATTATTCTATTATATCGAATTATTATCCACTTTTTTGTGCAAAAACCCCTGTTTTTCAACATAATCTACGTTTAATGCGACGGCCTTACGCCTCTACACTTGGAGGGCCTGTATGCCCACAAGGTACCAACCTACTGGTCGATGTCGGAGCCAACGTCTTGCTGTATCAATAACTTCCCCACCACCCACTTACTGCTCCCTACGCAGTAGATCCTTCGTTGGGCCACACAGATGGAAGTCGGAAGGTGTGAGATGCGGGCTGTAGGGTGGATGAGGAAGAACAGTCAATGAAGTTGTGTGAGCTCCTCCCGGGTGCGCAGACTTGTGTAAGGCCTTTTGTTGTCATGGAGAAGGAGAAGTTGGCTTGCATTTCTGTGGCGACGAACACACTGAAATCGTTTCTTCCGTTCGCTGAGGTTATCACAATACACTTCACAGTTGATTGTTGCACCATGAGGGAGGACATCAAACAGAATAACACCTTTAATGTCCCAGAAGACCAACGCCATGACTTTCCTAGCTAAGGGTGCGGCTTTGAACCTCGTCTTCGAACGAGAATTGGTGTGGCGTCACTCCATGAATTGCCGTTTTGTTTCTGGTTTTAAGTGATGAATACACGTTTCATTGCCTCTGAAGCCCTTCGACAAAAATTGTTACTACCTGCCTCAGACCGCAAGTATTTCCTCACAGATGGTCCTTCGTTGCGGATAGGCGGCGAGAAACCAGCGGGCTCACACCTTTGAATAACCCAACAATGAGCGTCAAGACTACCAACAGTCGAGCAGCGAGGTGTTTGATTGTGATCCGTCGATCACCTCCAATAAGTGTGTCCGCACGTTCCAATATTAAAGGAGTCACAGTTGTGTGCGACTGGCCCATACGCGCGAGATCGGACAGCTTTGCCCGACCTTGTTGCGATGATGACAGACGCCTCGCACAACGACTCACTGTGCTTTTGTTCACTGCCATTTCTCCGTAGACGTGTTGGTTCAAATGGCTCTGAGCACTATGGGACTTAGCATCTTAGGTCACCAGTGCCCTAGAACTTAGAACTACTTAAACCTAACTAACCTAAGGACATCAAACACATCCACGCCCGAGGCAGGATTCGAACCTGCGACCGTAGCGATCGCGCGGTACCAGACTGAAGCGCCTAGAACCGCTCGGACACTGCAGCCGGCCAGACGTGTTGCAAAAGCCTATGAATATCTATGATGCTCTCGTTTTGCGACAGAAGAAACTCAGTGACAGCTGTCTGCTTGGAACGCACCTCATTTACAAAAGTCACTTTGAAGCCTATGTAGAGCACCACCACCTATCGGAACTTCATGAAATTAGAGGGGCTGAAGCGGGAATATTCCACAATGTCCCACAACAAATTCTGTATTTGTTTCACTGAAACTGTCCAAGAAAAAAATGTGTTACATACTTAATGAACGCCTCTCTAGTTTGGAAATGGTGTATGTATGTGCAAGTGTATGATGAATAGTAGAAGGGACCGTTTGTTATAGGTGTGCTCGCATATGAATGCCCAAGTTAATTCGCTGCATATACTGTGTGTCTTTGTCGGGAGGGGGCAGGATTCTTTCTTCGCCCACTGCTATTTGTATGAGTCACTGTTATTAATGCCTCGTTTTCCACGTAAAAGCATCTATATATTATATAAAGAATGACAGTTGTACAGAAAATGTCACTGTTGCAACAAGAAACTTGAACAGTATAGAAACTGTATTTGTTATAACGTAAATAGGCAATCAGATATTAATGATTAAATTTTTTGGTCAAGGATAACTAGGTATACGGATTCTTTTTTTCCTAATGGTAGTGTAAATAGCATCCCTCTCTGTATATAGCATGGAGAGCCAAGCACTCTTTTCGGGGCTTAAATAGAAAAATCGTTCAGGGAACGACGGTACCTAAAGGTTACTGCTAAGTAGTGGCTCTTCCAAACAGCATCCCATACGAGAAAACCAGTTGCGTCTTTACCAGCGGATAGTCGAACTGTAGGTAGTTGGGCTGTGTTTAAAAAAAGAATAGCTCGCTATAGTTACAGGGTCGAGCCGCACGCGTCTGCTTTCATGCCCCGCCGCTAATTCGCTGCAAACAATAACCTGTAGCTGTGATCTTGCGGTCAAATAGTCCTTGCACTGGTTAGAATTTCGAATTAATAAAATACGGAGGAATATGATGTAAAAGTTAAATGAATAAATCAGTAACAAGGGTTCTATTCCAGCGTCTGTAAGTGACGCAGAAAACGTAATTATGCTGAGTAATGTTTATTCAAGTAACGACATCTCAAATAAACGGGAAGTGGTCCTAATATATTCGATTGAAACTCCAACAGAAAGTACCCTTATCAAATGCAGTAAAGTTACATTGAGAGTGTTAAGAGAATGGTAGCAAACTCCTCAAACTAAATAGTCATCGAAGATACGCGAAAATTAAGTCCGATTCATAATCACAATACACGCAATATTCAACAGCTCAAAAACAGAGTTCAACATGATGGTTTACAAAATAACACATGCGCTACGAAGAATAATAACTCATACTCCATCTATTTTCAGTTTCGTAAATCAAGCGAGGAGTCCTACTATGGAGCACGTTCAAACCTCTAGAAAAATAAAGTCCCTTCAGAAGTTAAAATATGGTCGAGTCAGTTCACCGCCCTGAATCAGTCACCTATACGACCGAATGACGCACGTTGCCCTAGACAGGTCTGCCTTCTTTCAAAACTTGTCACACAGTGTAGAATGGCTCCCTTCAGCTCCTCCCTCGGAAAGTCGCAGTTCAAATGTTCAAATGTGTGTGAAATCGCAGTTCAAATGTTCAAATGTGTGTGAAATCTTATGGGACTTAACTGCTAAGGTCATCAGTTCCTAAGCTTACACACTACTTAACCTAAATTATCCTAAGGACAAACACACACACGCACCCATGCCCGAGGGGTGACTCGAACCTCCGCCGGGACCAGCCGCACAGTCCATGACTGCAGCGCCTAAGACCGCTCGGCTAATTCCGCGCGGCAAAGTCGCAGTCTCCAGTTGACTCCCTTAGTGTTCCGCCACTGCTCGGCTCTCATCCTCTCCAAAAATATATCGTTCTCGAGCTCTACAGACATGATTTCATTTAAGTTCACCACATTCCGGGATAAACTAATATATTCCAATAAACATTCAAATCATTTACAGTAAATATAAGTAACAATTGGTTCATAAATAAATAATCCAGCATTCTTGCGCTAGTGCCCTCAAGACAAATGGCGAAGAATTGTCGTTAAGTGTCGTTTACACAATTATTTATGCCTTCTTGTCAGAAGGGTCTTTTAGTTCTGTTTCCAACTGTGGTATCCACTAACATATGCGAATGATCACTTTTAAATTAGTAGTTTCTAATAGCACTTGGAATCATCATTTAAATAAAGTTACTGGTAAAAAGTAAAACGTTCATTAAAGAAAAACACAAGTATGGCAAACAGTGAAGTACTGATTCTGTGTTCATTTACTGTGAAATGTGGAGAATACGATTTTCTGACAAACATTCGCTTAATGAAAAAGATATAAAAGACGTCTAAGACCAATAAATAAAATACATACAGGTTATAGCTTTGAGTGATGATAGCTATAGTGTAATTCCCTCGTCTGAGATACTGTTTGTTGAAATCGCACGAAGCAGTTAAAAGGTTGTTAATTCAGAGGTTCATTCATAAAATGTTTATTCGCTCTGAAATATTAACTTCTGTAGTTATGGAGATATTGAGATATTATTATGTCACTGGATGTGACTCATTGTTCTGAGATCGAAAATGTATTCAGATTTGCATTAATATTTTATCTGAGTTACTGGCGAAACTCAAAGAGCTGTAAATTGGCCCTGCTTTAGAGTGTCTGACACTCCGCCATTTCCTGGAGCATGTTCTGCACAAGGGCAAAGCGAGCATCGCCTGTCCAAATTCCCAGCTCTGGGGTTTCCCCGTTTCCGGCGACGTACTCACTGTCCCTGCACGTTGCTGGCCGGAAATCGTCAACTAACGAGGCTGGGCGCCCTGTGCCCTTGTCCCGCTAGCGTTCGGCCGCGCCACAGATTCATCTCTCCACAATACCAGGCCTAGGTCAACGAATACACTACTGGCCATTAAAACTGCTACACCACGAAGATGACGTGCTACAGACGTGAAATTTAACCGACAGGAAGAAGATAATGTGATATGCAAATGATTAGCTTTTCAGAGCATTCACACAAGGTTGGCGCCGGTGGCGACACCTGCAACATGCTGACATGAGGAAAATTTCCAACCGATTTCTCATACACAAACAGCAGTTGACCGGCGTTGCCTGGTGAAACGTTGTTGTGATGCCTCGTGTAAGGAGGAGAAATGCGTACTATCCGTTTCCGACTTTAATAAAGGTCGGATTGTAGCCTATCGCGATTGCAGTTTATCGTATGTCGACACTGCTGCTCGCGTTGGTGGAGATCCAATGGCTGTCAGCAGAATATGGAATAGGTGGGTTCAGGAGGTTAATACGGAACGCCGTGCTGGATCCCAACGGCCTCGTATCACTAGCAGTCGAGATGACAGGCAAGACAACAACCATCTACACGAACAGTTCGACGACGTTTGCAGCAGCATGGACTATCTGCTCGGAGACCATGGCTGCAGTTACCCTTGACGCTGCATCACAGACAGGATCGCCTGCGATGGTGTACTCAACGACGAACCTGGGTGCACGAATGGCAAAACGTCATTTTTTCGGATGAATCCAGGTTCTGTTTACAGCATCATGATGGTCGCATCCGTGTTTAGCGACATCGCGGTGAACGCACATTGGAAGTGTGTATTCGTCATCGCCATACTGGCGTATCACCCGCCGTGATGGTATGGGGTGCCATTGGTTACACGTCTCGGTCACCTCTTGTTCGCATTAACGGCACTTTGAAAAGTGTACGTTAAATTTCAGATGTGTTACGACCCGTGGCTCTACCCTTCATTCGATCCCTGCGAAACCCTACATTTCAGCAGGATAATGCACGACCGCATGTTGCAAGTCCTTTACGGGCTTTTCTGCTGCCCCGGCCTGCACATTCTCCAGATCTCTCACCAATTGAAAACGTCTGGTCAATGGTGGCCGAGCAACTGGCTCGTGACAATACGCCAGTCACTACTCTTGATGAACTGTGGTATCGTGTTGAAGCTGCATGGGCAGCTGTACCTGTACACGCCAACCAAGCTCTGTTTGGCTCAATGCGTAACAAGGCCGTTATTACGGCCAGAGGTGGTTGTTCTGGGTAGTAATTTCTCAGGATCTATGCACCCAAACTGCGTGAAAATGTAATCATATGTCAGTTCTAGTATAATATATTTGTCCAATGAATACCCGTTTATCAGCTGCATTTATTCTTGGTGTAGCAATTTTAATGGCCTGTAGTGTGTACATGGAGATGGTATCTGTTCTTTCGGACATGTCAGAAAGAACAGATACCATCTTTATATATATGGACTCCGTGGTCACCAGAACCGCACGGGCTCCCTAGTGTGCCTCCCGTCAGGCCCAAATTCTCGGGTTACACCACACACTACTGATGTAGCACCCTTGCTCATTAGCCTCATTACCTGCAGCATTTCGCCAATTCCCATAAGAGGTCGAGATTGCTTCACATTGATCGCTACTGTGTTGTATAACTAGCAATTCTGGACGTGTGGGGTGTCCTACTGGAATTGCTCAAGTCCGTTGGAATGTACAATGGACATTAATGAATGCAGGTGATCAGGCAGGACGCTTACGTATGCGCACCTGTCACAGTCGTATCTAGACGTATCAGGGGTCCCGTATCACTGGAACTGCAAACGCCCCACACCATTACAGAGCTTCCACCAGCGTGAACAGTCCCCTGCTGGCGTGCAGGGTCCACGTATTCGTGGGGTTGTCTCCATACCCGTACACGACCATCCTCTCCATACAATTTGAAACGTGACTCGTCCGACCAGGCAATATGTTTCCAGTCATCAACAGTCCATTGTCGGTGTTTATGAGCAAGGCGAGGCGTAAAGCTTCGTGTCGTGCAGTCATCCAGGGTAGACGAATGGGCCTTCGGCTCCGAAAGCCCATATAGATCATGATTCTTTGAATGGTTCGCACGCTGACACTTGTTGATGGCCCAGCATCTAAATCCGTAGCAGTTTGCGGAATGGTTGCACTTCTGTCACGATTCTCTTCAGTCGTCGTTGGTCCCGTTCTTGCAGGATCTTTTTTCCGGCCGCAGCGATGTCGGAGGTTTGATGTTTTACCGGATAGCTGGTATTCACGGCACACTCGTGCCATGGTCGTATGGGAAAATCCCCACTCCATAGTTACCTCGGAGATGCTGCGTCCCATCGCTCGTGCGCAGATTATAACACCACGTTCAGGCTCACTTAAATCTTGATAACCTGCCATTGTAGCAGCAGTAACCGATCTAACGACTGCCCCAGGCACTTGTAGTCTTCTATATGTGTTGCCGACCGCAGCGCCGTATTCTGCCTGTTCATATATCTCTGTATTTGAATATGCATGCCTATACCCATTTCTTTGCCGCCTCAGTGTAGTAATTTTTGCGACTGCAGAAAATGTACTACTTGCATCACCAATTACGATGGCGTGCCGAAAAGCGTACCTCCGAGTTTTTTATTTTGTTCTTAATACCGTTTGAGGTATCACATATCATGTGTATTACTTGGACGACTTTCCCTCTTCGCTGACGCAAGTTGCAATCCTTTGCCGCTAGAGAGCTCCGAACTGTAGTGTGCAACATGGCGAGGTGTAGCTTTTCTACGTCGGTGCGTGAGAAACAGCATGCTGTAATCGAGTTTCTAACTAAAGAAGGGTTCTTCCACACATGGAACGCCCTTTTCTTCAGCATCACAATGCTAGACCACACACAAGAAACCAGTAGCTCCTTTACTTGGCAAAGGCCGTTTGGATGTGACAGCGTAAGCCGCTGTCCTGAATATGGAACTAAAGAGACGTTTCTGTTTAACTCTAAGATCAGCTGTGGAAAATGAAATGTTGTATTGTGTTTTGCTCCTAGATAGAATTATTTTACAGCTTTCCGTGAGAATTATGAAATACTTGTGTATTACAATGAGAAAGAGGACCAGAACGCTACTTTGTTTTCATGGAGCTCTATGGGTAGAACATGTTTGTCAAATTGCCAATGTTGCTTCCAAGTAGCATGTCGTATTTTCGAAAATTAAAAATAGAAATAAAAAACATACAGCATCGTTCATATTACTATGTACAATGTTAAGGAGGTAGCTAAATTATTTTTGCTGCAGTTGCGTTTGCTTTGCCAAATTAAGGGTTGAAACAAACTGCTTCTTTACGTGCAGAACAAATTTTCCGTCGATCATTCACATTTTTAACTATTTCTTCATCAAATAAATTTACAACTTCTTTCTGCATGGTATTGTTAAGCCGTTTCATAGCAAATCTACAATACCCACCAGTTAAGCAAATACGTAATAGATATTGATTATAGTTGTAATCCTTCTCCTCTATAACTCCCATTCATTTTTACAGGATTGCGACGATACATCACTATACACGTATTTTCAAGCAAACAGCCACAGAACCTCTAGACTTCCTCTAAACCACGAACAAATAGCGAAGCATAGGCAGCCCTTACACCACCACTGTGCCGAAGTAAAGAAAGTCCTGCCCACCAAAACCATCTAGTTCAGCATATGGCTCTGACACATCGTACTGCATCTGGAGCAGCAGTTTCAGCAGTAGTTCGCAGCACAGTGATACAACAAACTGCCCTAAATCCGTTAACTAAAAGACAGCACGAGCCAGACGCCCTGTAACATGCACTCCACTGGCGCCAAAACCACCCCATTTGCAGCTTCAGTAGCGTGAACCGAGAGCACATTGGAGGGCATGGTGGAGGTCTGTTGTGTTTTCTGATGAAAGCCGTTTCTGTCTCGGTGTCAGTGGTGTCCCTGTGTTTTTTAGATGGACGCCAGTTAAGGTCCTGCAACCAACGTGTCTGCGTGCTAGACACACTGGATCTACGCCAGGAGCTAAGGTCTGGAGTGTGATACAGTATGAGAGCAGCAGCACTCTTGTGGTTATCCCACGCACCTTGACTGCAAATTTGTACGCCAGTCTGGTGATTCGATATGTTGTACTTCCATTCATAAGCATCATTCCAGGGATGTTTACCATCAGGATAACGCTCGCTGTTGTAACCCAGCACGCTCTATAGAGTGTCGACATATTGCTTTGAACATCTCTATAACCAGATATGTGTCCAGTCGAGCACGTATGGAACACCACCGGACGTCAACTGCAGGGTCATCCACTAACACCATAACCGCCCCTGTATTGACCGAGCGGGTGCAACAGGCGTGGAAGTCCATCCCACAAACTGACATCCAGCACCTGTAGAACACAGTGTATGCACGTTTCTACGCTTCCATTCAGCGTTTTAACTGTTACACCGGTTATTAATGTACCAGCATTTCACATTTGCAATGGTTCATCTCACGCTTACATTCACAAATGGTTCAAATGGCTCTGAGCACTATGGGACTCAACTTCTGAGGTCATTAGTCCCCTAGAACTTAGAACTAGTTAAACCTAACTATCCTAAGGACATCACACACATCCATGCCCGAGGCAGGATTCGAACCTGCGACCGTAGCGGTCTCGCGGTTCCAGACTGCAGCGCCTACATTCACTTGTGATCTTGCTATGTTAATCACTTAAATATGTCACCTAGAAAAATTTACTCCAGGAATTTTCTTATTCTACATTAATTATTTTTTGGTGTTGCGATTTTTTCCGTCAGTGTATTTAAAGTATGTCGCAGGCTAATAAATATCGTTTTTTTTTTTTTTCTTTTCTGCTCTCTCGAAGGAACAGAACTTACAAAGAACGATCACTGATACCAGATCGACATCAGTTCGCACATCGTTATAGTGATGGACAAAAAATTATGACTATTGCCGACCGCGATATTGAATGCCGCCTGATGGCGTTGCGGGCTGGCGACCCGTAAGGGTAGTACATGAGCGGAGCAGAGACGTAGCGGGAGTCATAGTGACGACACGGGCACAAATGGGGAAATCCACTGACATAAGCCTCTCAGGGAATAGATTTTTACTGCCCGACGCCTGGGCGAGGCTGATCTGCTGTTCGAGTGTTATTGTCGTCAGGATCTATAGAAAGTGGTTGAAGGTCAGTAAACTCGTAAGCTGGTGAAAAAGTGTTGGGCGCCCACTCCCCATAACTGAACGCGGAAGTGGGAAACCTCTCCGATCACGAGGGTGACTCAAATGAAGGTCTTAAATTTGCAATAACAAATCGAAATTTCGTGCCGTTATCCTGTAAGTTGGTAAGCGTGCTACAAACAGAGTGTGGAATGTCCTGTAGGTGGCAGCACAGTGCAGATGCACACATACCGTAGCAGTATCAGTATAAATATGGCCGCCCCACTTGCGACTTGCACCAGGAAAGAACAGCATTCTGTTATTCGGTTTTTGCGTAATGAAGGTGTGAAATCTACTGAAATTCATCGACGAATGAAGGTTCACTGCGGTGATGATGTTTGTCACAGTAGCAAGTCTACGAATGGAGTAGGAAGTTCGCAAGTCGTGTGACTTCAGTGCAAGATGCTTGTCGTCCAGGTCAGGCACAACGAGTTGTGACTCCACAGAACATTGCAGTAGTTGAATCCATAGGGAAGGAAAACCGCCGAGTGACACTGAATGACATTGCAGCATGATTACATATTAGTCATGGATCAGCACACCATAATGTGCATGATGTGCTCCAGTTTCACAAAGTGTCAGCACAATGGGTGCCACGGCAACTGACTCGTGAAATGAGAGAACGACGTGTTGATGCTTATGAAGAACTTCTTTGGAGATTTGAACGAGAAGGCGATGGCTTCCTCGCACGAATCGTTACCGGGGACGAAACCTGGGTTCACTTCCACCAATCGGAAACGCAGAGAGCGAGCAAGGAATGGCGGCATTCCTCATCACCAAAACCAAAGAAGTTTCGAACAGAACCATCAGCAGGGAAGGTTACGGTGACTCTCTTTTGGGACGAAAAAGTCGTCATTTTGGAGCATTACATGCCTAGAGGGACCACTGTCACGAGTGCATCATACACAGATCTCCTAAAAAAATCATCTGCAGCGTGCAGTCAAATCAAAGCGACGTGGATTGCTGCCAGCAGGTGTCCTTTTGCAACATGACAATGCAAGGCCCCACGCTGCCTGTACAACAGTTGCAACAATCACAGACCTGCATTTTGAGTGTCTTCCTCATCCACCATACTCACCATACCTTGCACAAAGTGATTTCCATATGCTTGAATCACTCAAAGACGCAATGGAAGGAAAGAAGTTCCGTTCCGATGAAGAGGTACGCGACGCGGTGCTTGAGTGGTTGCGCGGACTACCAAAAGAATTTTTTTCTAAAGGAATTTATGCACTTTGTAAGCGCCGGAGGACTTGCATTGAGCGTGGGCGAGATTATGTTGAAAAGCGATACAGCTTTGTACCACTTCTACACACTAAATAATATTTAAAAAAATATTTAAGGTTTTCATTTGACTCACCCTCGTATAAAATGCAGGATAAGCAGCGTTCTGTGGCAGGTCCGACGACAGAGAACAATGATCGTACGGGCAGAAGACTCAGTGTACGCTACTGAAGATGGGGTTCCACAGCATAAGACCTGTCCCTATGATCAGTAGAAACGTTCGGCCTGGTCGCATGGATTGTGCTTCTTGCTTCCGCAGGTCGAGCAGTGAGTCGGATACGCCGTTATCCAGGCAAACGCCTGGTCGAAACATGCACCGCTATGGACTCATGTCGTTGCGGGCACTATTATACTATGTTGTACATTCATCAGGGCTTCCGTGGGACCGGTGGCAGTACGTGAGGGCGCCGGCAACGCGTACACAAACCACTGGCCAGTAATTTACGGGGATTGTCTGACTTGTGCGTGGACTGCTGCCACATATTTCCGGAAACCAACCAGGCACTTGTAAGATACGAGCCACGCAGAATCACTGCTGCTCTGCATCCCAAAGGTGGACGAAAACGTTCTTAAGCAAGTGCTCATAATGTTTTGTCTCATCGCCGTAGACAAAACTTACGCATACCTTCAGTTTCGTCCGCATCTATATCACCAGAGTGGAACAGCACGGCGATGAGTCGCTAGAGAAAGCTTGGTGAGGAAGTAGTCTAACTTCTGCTGCACTATTACTGATGGTTGTTGCCCTTGTCCTTGCCCTTTATTGTGCGATATGATTGCTCGTGTGCTTTAGTGGTAGAGACCTGTTCTTGTTTCTTAGCACATACGTTCATGTAATTATCTCGCTATGTTACAGTTTTACTTACCATATAAATTTCAATATTGTGCTGTTGAGAACCTTTAGATCTAAAAGTGTCAGATAATTAGATAATTATGTAAATGCTGTCGGTGAACATCTTTGCCCTGTGCTAAGAAAGCAGAATCGAGTATGTGGAAGTTAACTTATGTGAAAAAAACAGCAGTTACACTACTCTAGGGATAAATGTACACTCATGCTAATGAATTAAGGATAATTACAGAATGTGGTGCCACACAAAGTGGCACTACACAAAACTGGCGCTAATAGCATAGGCATATAGGGAACACACACTACACAGATCTGTAAGTCCACGGTATTGGTGATAAGTTTAGAAAACCGTCCCGAAACATACGTGATACAAAACGCCACTGTTTCCTGCTCATGTACCCCGACATGAATATGGGATGTGATCGCCATGCACACGTACACAGGTCGCACAACGGGTTGGCATACTCTGGATCTGGTGGTCGAGCAGCTGCTGGGGTATGGCCTCCCATTCTTGCACCAGTGCCTGTCGGAGCTCTTGAAGCGTCGTAGGGGTTTGAAGACGTGCAGCAATACGTCGACTGAGAGCATCCCAGACGTGCTCGGTGGGATTTAGGTCTGCAGAACAGACAGGCCACTCCATTCACCTGATATTTTCTGTTTCAAGGTACTCCTCCGCGATGGCAGCTCGGTGGGGCCGTGCGTTATCATCCATCAGGGGGAAGGTGAGACCCACTGTACCCCTGAAAAGGCGGACATACTGGTGTAAAATGACGTCCCGATACACCTGACATGTTACAGTTCGTCTGTCAAAGACATGCAGAGGTGTACGTGCACCAATCATAATCCCACCCCACACCATCAAACCACGACCTCCATACAGGTCCCTTTCAAGGACATTAAGGAGTTGGTATCTGGTTCCTGGTTCACGCCAGGTGAAAACCCGGCGAGAATCACTGTTCAGACATTACCTGGACTCGTCCGTGATCATAACCTGGTACCACTGATCCAGTGACCATGCATTGTGTTCTTGACAGCAGGGTTTACGGGCTCTCCTGTGACCAGGGGTCAGTCGAATGCACCTTGCAGTCTCTGGGAGAAGAAACCATGTTTGTTCAGTCGTCTGTAGACCGCGTGTCTGGAGACAACTGTTCCAGTGGCTGCGGTAAGGTCCCGAGCAGGGCTACGTGCAGCACTCCGTGGCCGTCTGCGGGCACTGATGGTGAGTTATTGGTCTTCTTGTGGTGTTGTACACTGCGAACGTCCCGTACTGTAGCGCTTGGACACGTTTCCTGTCTAATGGAATCGTTGCCATAATCCTGAGATCACACTTTGTGGCTCACGGAGCGCCCGTGCTATGACCTGCTGTGTTTGACTGGTCTCCAGTCGCCCTAGTATTCTACCTCTTATAACGTCATCAATATGTGTTCTTTGAGCCATTTTCAACACACAGTCACGATTAGCACGTCTGAAAACGTCTTCACACTTACTCGCTGCACCGTACTCTGACATGCACCCAACACACCTTTGCATATGTGGACTGCTGCCAGCGCCACCGTGCGACGACAGCAGGCCAGATGCACCGCATGGTGATACCCCGAGGTGATTTAAACCCGAAAACCGCCCACCAGAGCGTTGTTTCACCATGTATCCGCATTATCCTTAATTTATGAGCATGAGTGTATATTGAAAAATGTAAATGTACAGACAAATAAAAGATTATAATTTCAGAGAATTGGATGAATTGTTAAAGAGAAGGAACTTCACAGGCTGAGGACGTCAGCAACGCGTTGGTGCCCCTTTGGCCTTTATGCACGCGTTATTGGGTTGGCATTAATTGACAGACTTGCTGGTTGTCCTCCTGAGGGATATCGTGCCAAAGTCTGTCCAATTGGCACGTTTATTATGGTCAGTGATGAGTCCCGCATCGAACTGAGCCTCAATGACAAGCGAAGACGTGTCTGGAGACAGCCGTGGGATACCAGCCTGACTGTTACCCGCCATTCGGCCCGACGGTCAGCATCGAAAGTCTAGGACGTCATTTCTTTTCATAGCAGGGACCCTTTGGTTGTCATCCGCGGCATCCTTATAGCACAGCGGTATGTCGACGATATTCTACGCCTCTTTCTGTTGCCCTTCATGGCAAGCCATCCTGGTCTTACAAGTCAACAAGACAATACCCACTCGCACACTGCGAGAATTTCTACTGCTTGTCTTCGTGCTTGACAAACCGTTCCTTGACCACTAAGGTCACTGGATCTCTCTAGAATTGCAAACGTTTGGAGCATTACGGACAAAACTCCTCGAACCAACTCCAACCCGCCAATGGGACAGAATTTGACATCTAGCAAGTCTATCAACCTATGTCAGCCGAGTAACTGGTTGCGTAAGGGCCAGAAGTGGACCAACGCGTTACTGACTAGCTCAATTTGTGAAACTGTTCCAGTTATATATATATATATATATATATATATATATATATAAAATCAAATTTTTTCTGAAGTTGTAATCATTTGTTTATCTGTGCATGTACTTCACAGTTACCAGTACCTGTCCCATTCGGATAATTCCTTCGTGGAGCATCATGTCTTTTTTTCTCCCTGACGTAGAGTATATTTGCTGGCTAGTGAGCACCACATTTACAAGACACTCCGTCTTCAGGCCACGAGTGGCCTACCGGGACCATCCGACCGCCGTGTCATCCTCGGTGGAGGATGCGGATAGGAGGGGCGTGGGGTCAGCACACCCCTCTCCCGGTCGTAAGATGGTATTGGTGACCGAAGCCGCTACTATTCGGTCGAGTAGCTCCTCAATTGGCATCACGAGGCTGAGTGCACCCCGAAAAATGGCAAAAACGCATGGCGGCCCGGATGGTCACCCTTCCAAGTGCCGACCACGCCAGACAGCGCTTAACTTTGGTGATCTCACGGGAACCGGTGTATCCACTGCGGCAAGGCCTTTGCCCACATTTGCAAGACAAATAATATTTAATTGTTGTAAGATCATTCCTCTCATTTACCACGTAAGACAGCTCAGGTTCATTTGTTTTTAAATGCTTTGTGCCCCTTTTCATTTACCATATAGCACCAGAAATGCATTGACGAGGGTCTTCAAATTAATAATGGAACACATTTTTTATCAGAACAAATTTTTTTTAAGAGTTAGAATTTGGTAATAATATCAGACATTTCTTTTCAACGTACTATTTTCCTACACAGTTGTCGTAAATTCTATGGACTTCCGCCAACGTTGTGTAATAGCATGTTCTCCACGTTGGTAAATGCTATTGTCCTGTGCGTGTAGCCAAGTGATGCAACCAGGTTTTGTCACCTGTAACGATCCGTAACAGCAAGGCATCTCTATTTGCCTCAAACTCCTCCAGCAATTCAGACGAAATAGATTTTCTTAGAATCTTGTGGTCTGTTGTGAGCATTCTTGGAATCCATAACGAGTACAGCTCTGAATATGCGAGAGTCAGCATTGCACACGCACTTTCACCTATTACCTATAACTAGAGAGCCAACTGTTGGGTCTTGTTGCGCCGGTCTGCCGATTTTGGAGCTGAGTTTCTGCACCTGACACTTCGACTCTTTTTACACATTGCCCAATAGTATTCCTGTCTGCTCCATCATTGCTATTGACTGAACACAAACTTTATGGGTGTTGTGAGGTTACTAACTTATTTTCTGATATTTAATGAAAGTGATGTGAGCTCTCTTTCAATTTCGTGTGTCATGCTTCGTACTTGTGCACTGTCTTAAATAGTCGATATATGACGCCACATACGTTCTGAATACAAGCAATGTGATCTTTGGTTGTCAGTCGCATTGTCATTGCCAGAAGTATCATTCAGTGAGAAGTGAGGGGTTGGCTGTTGGTTACGCTGCTCAGAGGTTTGAAAATAACTAGCACAGCTCAGCGATGCAAATGCAGAGGACGTTGCTTTTTGAAATATAATTTGATAAAGACTGATTTGAGCAGTGTGAAGTTTTTCAGGCAATATTGTCGATGATTTGTTTGCTCGAACGTAATTTATTATAAGACTAAGAAAGACAAATACTTCTCAGTTTTCTCTTTATTGGTTCGTGTCAGTTAGTTTTATTGAGGAGACGAAATTTAGCAAAATCATCTGTTAACGTGACTTACACTCAGGCTTATAGATTAACCACTCCTTTACCAATCCATTAATTAATTTCATGGCAGAGTCATACTTTTTATAAGAAGTGATTTTTGTAAATATGACTGTAATTGTTGAGGAATGAGGTTCGTAACACAGTTTTTAATGCTAATCTTCCTTTCAATCATTTAAATAAGTCGAGTTTCTGCCACCATCGCCTCACGAAAGTTTTGTTTCTAACCGTGCCCCGCCGCATTGTGATTAGCGGAACACAGTTGCTCGAAGTAACGAATGATGTATTTAGCATAGCCATTTTCTCTAGCACTTGCGAAAACCCTTTTATTTTCTTTATCTGGTTTGCTCCCGCGCTGCCTTTTTATTGCCACCACTTTCGAGGAGCGCCGAGTTTACGTTGCCTCAAGGTAAGCCATGAAAATTTGTTAGAGCCAGGTGAACACTACAGTCAGGACACGGTTAAGCATTGCATTTCACAATTATTATCGGATCCAGTTTAGGTAAAGTTCAGTCTAGATACCACTTCTTATGCAGAGAGTCTTATTCTCGCAGTGCAGTGTTATATTCTGTGAGCATCATTTAATGTTGGGAATTTTGTTTAGTAAGCTTCCGCGCATTCATTTTAGAAATTTGTTCTTTCAAAATTCGATTTGTAATTTTATGTAGGAGTTTTATTCTGTTAGCTTTATGCGTTGGAACTGCAAGTCACATACTGTGACGTCACCCATTGGAGCACTGTTCACTGCATTGCACAGTACAGAACTTCACGGGATAGCTTATTTAGTATACAGTTTCATATGTTCTAATTGTTTTTGGTAAACGTTACTTACAATACAGTTATACAGTTTCAGATGGATTTGGTGACTCTTTCATCAGATAGTGTTTATGTAAGCTCACCACCCTCATTGTTTAGTTCAACATTACAACAAAGATTTACAAGAAAGCTCAAGAATATGAAAACAGTTTACTTTAAATCAACAACATACAAGAACATCATAAAACATAAGTCACATTATTCATCACAGTTTCTTTTTCCTCAAACAAGAATCCATCCAGCAGAAAAACGCTCCTATTGGAGCACAAAAAAGGAAAATATGGTTCTGTTCAACAAACTCTAACTGTGAACTGGAGAACCAGTTACCTCATTCTAATTTCCTCAGGTTTGGTTCGCGTACTTATTCGCTCTCTTTTTAACATACAACTAACCTCTCATTCCCACGAGTTCCCCTACTGTGACTCGCTCACATCGCTGTAAGTCGCTCGTAACCATCCACTTCTGCTTGCCCATTCTATCCCACTCACTAAGCCCAACTCACTGTCATTATCTCTTTGTGTCTCTCTAACGATCTCTGTCCCCTGTCTCATACCCACAGGTATTCCATTCTATCCTTCACTTTATCCGTCTCCCACTGACGACACTCTCTCCTTCTCACTCAACATAAAGAAGCACGTATATGTTCGCATGCCAAAGTTTTTGGGCAAAATTTGAAAGGTGCTGAAAAAGGTACAATGAGGCATCTAGGACCCCAATTTCCAGTCCGACCCTTTTAAAAGCATATTCGCTATTTTTGTGCTCCGATAGGAGCGTTTTCTCGCTGTTTCCCTTCCTTTACCTGTTACACCAGGACATATCACTCATATGAAAAGACTTTATGAGTCAGTATAATTTTGATAGTTTACTTATGTGAATCTGAAATAACACAAAACTAATTTTACACCTCGGACCGAATTTTAAGAGCACAAAAACTTCATGTGAGCTTCAGTACTGCAACATGGGGTTCCCAGAAACCTTCTGATGATAACGGAGACATTTTACAGCATATTTATCAGTGCTACATCACTTTATAAACTATTGTTACGCCACACAACAGTTTTTGCTTGCGTATTTTACATGTATAAGCAGAATAACTTTCAGCCTCTGTATCTCGGATATGAGTTAAGATTTAAGATAATTTTCATCATTTTTCAAAGATCAGTATCTTATGAATACACTGCACAAATTTCAGCCATTTGCTGTGCATAGCTGTCTCGGACTCAGAGGCCTGGGTTTGGTACCAAAAAACCATGTTTGAGGGTGATTAGGGAAGGAGGGGGGGGGGGGGGGAGGGTCTCGGTAACAGACACAGATTTTTCAAAACGGGAAGATAACACTTCTACATAAATGCCTAGACCATATACCTTTAAAATTTGAGCAATTTGTTGCCGTCAGTTATTTAGGTATCCGCTGCTGAAGGAGAAAAAATACTGGAAAACGCTTTTTTCTGGTTTTCTCAGGAACCGCCCATGAACTGAATGATGTCTCCACAAGCCCCTTCAGATGCACCGTTGACAGCATATAATGCAAAGAGAACCAACGTATTTGTTCCATTTACCCAATCTGGAGGAATTGGATAATATTCAAACTTTGAACCTGTACTTTAGGCTTAGTTACTGTAAGACGATCCTTCTGTTGAATATGGAAATGGTCCCTGGCCGAAGGGCTATTCAAAACACTTGACCCTACCTTCCTTTCACCAATAAAACCCGAGGTACGAACCAGGGAAAAATTCCATCTTTATGCATGGCGTTTTAGAACATACTAGTAGCACACGATGTAGCATGCGTACTGACTCAAGCATGTTGTTTGTAACGAGTGTCTTGCGTAGATGCCATTGTAATGGGTCACTACCCCTCTGCCAATTGTCGGAACTGTTATAAACTTGGCACCCGTGCAGAAGGAACATCAAATTTGAAGCACGTAAAAGGACGCTTCTCTATGTACATTAAGAGCTGTAAAAGTGAAGTATTATTTATTGAACGACTTTCGTATTTGGATGGCAATTGATACCTTGCAGTACTTAGCTAACTGTTTGCATGTTGAACCTTCCGCTGTGAACCGGAGTGTGCACTGTTTCGCAATTTCCTAGAAGGTGTGCCCTGGACTGGCACTCGAATACGGAACTTTTCCTTTCGTGTGCTGCTCTGTCCAGACACGCCTCACCACTCGCAGCTGGAAGATTGATCGACCAACATGTTCATCCTGTACCCACGTCGCTTACGAACGATTTCAGAGATTTTAAAACTATGTCTCCCACACTATTTGTACATTTCAAGAACAGTAATGGTCCTGTCATACTTTTTGAGTGTGTTCCGGAATCTTCGTTTGCGTCTGACGATGCCCCGCCATTAAGAACAACTTACTGGGATGTGTTTGTAGTAAAGCACTTATCAGAATCAAAACACATTAATATGGGAGTTCCTCAGGGTAGCATATTAGAACCAGTACTCTTCCCAATAAACATCAATGACTTTTCCAGTAGTGTTAGTCACGGAAAAAAATTGTCCTTGCTGATCACAGTAATATTATAGTCACTGAGAAAATAACAGAACTCCTTGAAAAGAAAGAAAATGAAACCCTCAAAGAAGTTTACAATTGGCCAATAAGTAATAAAGTAACAATGAACATAAAAATAACGCTAATGCCATTAATTTTAGTTTGAAATTAAATGTATATGGCACCTCTATAGACTGTGGAACAATGAATGCATACCGATTCTCAGTTGAAATGATGTGAACACAAAGATACTTGCAAACAGATACTCATCAGCACGTTATACCCTGTCTTCATTGTGTAACAGCCAGTGTCTTTTAGTTACTTACTATTCGTGTGTACACTCAGTTCTTAGCTATGGCATTTTTTCCGGGGACAAAATACACAAGATATAAACACAGTTTTCAAACTGTTGAAATGTGCCGTAAGAACAATAACCAAAAATATTAATGGAGCTCATCTGTTGAAAACACTTGGGATTTTAATTGCACCGTGTGAGTATATTTTCCAATCAAGTGTACACATAAAAATAACACTGATAAATACTGCCCAAACAGCTCTGTCCTCGAACATGGAACAAGATCTAGACTGAACGTAAATTTATCGAAGAAGAATAAATATAAAACTCAAAACAGTATTTTCTAACAAGTAATAATACTGCGCAACAAACTACGAAAAGAGGTTAAAGAAATTGTTAAAACAAACTTATTTGAAAAGGTAATTAAAAAGTACCTGTTAAGCAATCACTCTATACATAGAAGGATTACTTAGATAACACAGAGTAGCTGTTCGGTAAAAAAGTAATATAAACAAATAATAATAATGTTAATAAAACATCTATCATCTAACGTAACACTTTTACAATACATTTGTTCCTTCTTTTTTTTCTTTTCTGGAAAAACTTACTCCCAATGCTATGCTGTGTATAATACTAACACCTTATCCTCTTTCTGAGTTCAGTATCGCACTCTTTATAGAGGAATGCTCTGTTTTTCAGGCTAGCCATCGAGAAGTTTCGGTACACAAAATGGTTCTGACGTCAGCTGGTAGTGTGTGTAGTGTATGTAGTGTTATGAAACTGTGTGTTTGTGCGTCAACAGGTGCCTTGCATCTAGCAATCCGATTTAGTTTTTCCGTCCTTTCCCTAAATTACTCCTGGCAGATGCCGCAGTAGTTCCTAACATCAGGTCACAGCAGACTACCGATCCCATCCTTGTCATGCTAGACCTGTAAGTACGTAAATGACTGGGTATGAAAATTACTATTTTTTTTATTCATAAATTATAACACCAAGACATGCCCAACATCCTCATAAAAGAGATGTACGGATGAATACAGCTACTGCTGCTGCTGCTGCTGCTGCTACTACTACTACTACTACTACTACCACACAACTTCGCTGGGAAGTATTCAGTCTTGTTGCACTTGTGTTAGGATATTCCACACATCTGACGAATGTCACTCCTTTATGATAACCGAAATCATTTCTTGAAAATAATGTAATCTTTTGTGCAAATTTCACATGTTTAAAACTCCTCAGAAACGCAGTGGTACACCCAAACTGACTGGGGCAGCTGGTTACATCCATATCTGGACGACTCTGGCGTTCTTTGCTCTCCTCCTAAAATCCGACCTAATGAGATTAGCAAACGATGAACACTAAGAGCCGTCGGCATGGCCTCTTTTCCAGGTTCACTGTACTTTCTCAGTACTTTTCTTTGATAAATCTCAAGTTTTACTATTTCTTTTAAAAATGATATCACGTGTTTGACATATTACTTATCTTCCACAATGTAACATCTAGATATTTGACTACTGTGAATGAATCCATATGCACAATGTTATTGCTAAACACATCGACCACATATTTTGTTATACTCATGCATGCATTATTGTGTCCTTGTCTGCAAGAGAACTGAACTGCCAGACATTGCAGCAAATGAATATTTTGCCTATATCTGTCCCAGTTTTTCTTCTGTTACTGAGGAAAACTACTTCCTGTTCGCAGCTGTGACGACAAAAAGCTATCTGCGTACGCGGGTCAAACTGTCTGACAGCTCTTATCCTTAGGGTACGCTCGATGTCACCTTTATTTATGATCAACATTCGCAGTCCAAGATGAAGTACTGAGTTCTGTCAGTTCAATATTTTACGAGCCAGTCATACAGTTGTGAAACTCACGTCTTTGTTATCGGTACATAGTGTGAAACGCTGAGGAACATCTTTCGAAATGGGAGGCTTTTTCTTCTGTAGGACTCTCTCGACGTTATAGTCAGAACATGCTGATTCTTTACAATATGACACCTCTGACATAATAACTGCGGTTCCTCATTCGATGCCATCAACTCAACAGAGTGCATTGAATAAGCAGTAACGACTGCAGCAGTCCGAAAACAAGGTCGAACTGTGCGCTATAAATATTCAGAAATAAACTCCAGTATTTATCATTATCCTGCGGTTGAATGTCTGCATAAAATGGGTCCGTCACGTTTTTAGGTGACTCCTATTTCACTGCTTCCATAAACCTGTCATAGTCATGAAATCAAGTCTCATCTGCACAGTAAATGTGATATCACGAACTGCTATCCACCTTGAGCAGATTCGTTGACCAGAAATTTGAATAGTCTTATAGACTATATTTTTCCTGTCTTCCTAGGATGCGTCACGAATTTACCCATTATGATTGGTTGATTGAGATACGGGATATCTTGACACAAGTGGACTCATTGTTTCTACGGAAAACCAGAGTCAAGGCAGTGCCTCCTGTAACAGGTGTAGTGGTTACAAAGATTTGTGTAATATAACAACAAAATAAGTTCATTGCTAAAGCCAAACCTATAGCCACGAAGTCTTCACATGTACGAATGTTCGTGGCCCATATGTCATGTTAATTCTGTATAAAAAGTCAGCGTTCGACTACATCCACGATTTTTTTCGTCAGTAAATCAACTGTTTCTGGAAGAAACTGCAGAATCACATAGATGTAATTTTTTTTATATTTTCCATTTGATTAGTTGATTACGACTTAGCACAATTTAGCAATTTCAGTATGATAATGGATACATTTAAATATATTATCAGCATTTTATATGCATGTAACACTTAAAGTTCTTTGTAGGATAGCATAGACAGTTAAATCTTCGTGTTTCCAGAACACAAAATATCGATTATAATTTTACATGTTATTGAATTAAACATGATAAAAATAGGTTCTCCAGGAATAATCCATGAAGATAGCGCTTAGATGTAAACTATGTCGTAGCTCTCACTGATGCCAGAGATACATTGGTTTCAACGATAAAACTCTATCCGCAGTGTCTTTGTTTCCATCATGATGTATAATACGGGACATACTCATATGCTTGCTCAGTGTACAATGTGCTCGCTTTGACGCATTGCTCAGTCCGTAATCTGTAACTCTAATAAAGTTCAGTAATTAAAACTTCCGGGCTAAGAGGCCGTGGTCCAACAGTAGAAATACTTCTCCCTGACGTTTCGTTGCCAGCTGCGGGCAACATCATCTGAGGTGAGTTTACGACTGGCTGCTAGGCCGTGGAGGTCCTGTTTATACAGAGCGCGTAGTTGTAGTACACTTACTGAATACTGTGTTGGTACATTTGTGACTCGCGAAACAGGAACACATGGCCTGAATTGTTTGAGTCCTTGGTTTGTGAACGGAAATAGCTGGAAGCAGATGTCCATGCACGTGCCGGCAACATCGTGAAAGTTTTGATGAGCCAGTATGTAGGTTCCGAAGTGACATTCTTGGAAATTTTGGAAATTAGAATTGTGTCTGACAGGATATAATAGCAGACAGATTTGCTGGGGGGCGACGATGGGGGAAATTTAAACAGAAGTCACTATCAGACTACTCAAACCACTGTAGCAGGAGTGCAGGGGTATAGCCTTGTTAAATGCGAAACAGACATTGAAGAAGACATCCGTTGATGCAGGTAGATGCTATGTGCGTTTGCAAGCGATCAACAGTAATACTGATGTTTTCCTCTGTCAACATAAGCACTCTGGTCTTAGAATGAATTGAACCGATGGGTCTAAGCAGGGGTCATACTCGGCTATTTTGCCGTTTCCCCCTAACCGTTTCCTCGTAATCTAGCTTCCACAATGAGTTCTGTGTATTAGATGCTGAACTCGATGCGATTGTGAAGGCCATGGCGCAGAAAAGACGTGGTCAGAGGTTTAAATTTCTCAGCGTTTCGATTACTTTGGTATTTTGCAGATCATTCAGAATTTGTAAGTGGCGGGTAAAATAATCCAGTGCATCCAGGATGTCTACCTTTAGTTGCAAATACAGTGAAGAAGGTCTCAATCTGTTGGACACTAAGCCATACGTGTACAGATAAAGTAAACTGTAAGACAGAGGTGTATCTTCTTCAGGAGAGCCGTACATCAAGCCATCTCGAGACGTCTTCGAATACTTTTATTTTATTTTATTTTTGTTTTATTGCTGCTTACTTACTTAGCTCGCTCACCGATAGAACTATATCAGGCAGTTTCAGCTTACAGTGGCTGAATTTCACAGTAACTTCTGTACTTGCAACTCAGCTTGTCTTCTCCGTTAGTTTTGTGACTGGTTTGCAACGGTTCGTCAGAGTTTCTTCTGTTGTACCGACCTCTTCATGTCAGAGGAAGTCTTACACCAGATGTCCACAGTTATCTGCTGCACGTATTCAGGTCTCTGTCTGCATCTACAGTTTTCACGCTTTACAGCTCCCTCTATTACTGTGGTAGTTATTGCTTGATGTCTTAATGTAAGTCCTGTTACTTCTCCTAAGAAATATTTTCCATATAACCATTTCCTCCTCGATTCTGCAGAGAAATTCCCCATTACTAATCTTATCGATTCACCTACTTTTCAGCATCATCCTGTAACACTACATCTCAAACGCTTCGATTCTCTTTTCTTTTCTCGTTTTCCTGCTGTTCATGATTCACTTCCTTACAAAGCTTCACTCCCGATATATATTCTCAGAAATTTCTTTCTCGAGTGACATCCTATGCTTGAAGCTAACAGACTTCCTTTGGCGAAGAATGCTACCTTCGCCTCTGCTAGTATGTTTCTTACTCCGTAACTGCTTCGTCCATAATGGAGTATTTTGAGTTCATGATAGAATAATTCATTCACTTTGTCTACTTCAATATTTTTTATACAACTTACCTGTCCTTGTTTACTAGAAAAAAGCGATAATAACACTAAACAAATATAGATTAGAAAGCACAATGTAATGAAATGATGCGAGTATAGAAGGCGATTAGCAATGGACTGCCGGCCTCTGTGGCCAAGCGGTTCTAGGCGCTTCAGTCCGGAACGGCTGTGTTGCTACGATCGCAGGTTCGAATCCTGTCTTGGGCTTGGATGTGTGTGATGTCCGTAGGTTAGTTAGGTTTAAGTAATTTTAAGTTCTAGGTGACTGATGACCTCAGATGTTAAGTCCCATAGTGCTTAGAGCCATTTTTGAGCAATGTACTGAGCCGTGGGTCTGAATTTGTATGTGGGAGGGAGGCTTATTAGGGTAGTCCACGCAGCAGTGGTAACGTCAATGCCTGCGTGATGCAACAGACAGAGCATCTGCCTAGTAAGCAGGAAACCAAGTTCCGAATCCCGGTGCTGGTACAGATTCTGACTCATCACTTGAAGCCTCTTCACTATCGCACAAGAAACATTTGTTGATCCTTCAGGTATACACTAGTGAAGAGAAATTAGACACAACAACAAAGGATAAAAAGCGCATTTGATCGCACATTAAACAAGACACAGCATACATACGCACACACACACACACACACACACACACACACACACACACACACTTACATACATACATACATAAACACGCACACACACACAAACAGGCACATGCACTTTTAATTCATATGCCACCAGACATATTGTCGGAGCAACGCATCGCAGCATCAACATGTGGCGTCATGCTGTGAATAGATTTTACCCGTGTGGGAACTAGGTCGTGTACAAAACAGAGACAGCTCTTGCTTCCTGCGTGAAGCATCGTGTGTCCTGCAGTCCATATCTCTGCTGTTCCAGTCGCGTTTGCACTTTTCCACTTCCTAATTGCAGAAAGGTCATGTGTCAGCGTTTTTTACGAAATTGGTTATATATTGGAACTGTGTGATGAGGGATAGTCGCATTAATACGTGGAAGAAGGATAGTAGTCAACAATCACATGGCGTCACTATCTGAGCTCTAAAAATATCTTGAGCCACGGGCCTTTTTATCAACGACTATACGGAACTGTGTTTCACTGAAAACGGAAGATATTGGCAGCCTGTTGCTGCATTCACACATATATTTTCTTCTGATAGCAAAACCTGTTCTCCGACAGGTGAACAGTGAGACTAAGAATAACAGAATGAGTCCATTGTGCTGAATTCTTGTATCAACTGCAAGCTTTAAGAAGACAAACACTACTTCCCAATCGATGATCATAGTTGTCTCCCAAATGTTCTAGATATTGAAATGTCATGACTTGATCTATACACCTAAAGAATATGGCGTAATGAAAAAAAAGGCATGAGGTAGATTCTCAGTGAAAATTTTTGACTATGCTGTTATAGCAGCATTTAAAAATTGATGGCCTGTTTATTTGAAAAAGTCTTGCCTCTGTGAATGAAACAGAGGAAAAATTCCTAAGAAAGATAAAAGTTTTTCCCCTTCTAAATGACTGAGTTTTGAGTATGATGCACATTTTCTGGACGTATAGAACCAGAACGCTTCATTGATGGTGCTGTCACAAATATTTCAGCTTCTTCACAGCTTCACTAAGAATCCTGTACTTCCCAATGAATTCACAGACATTGCCGTCGGTAGAGTGGACTGCGTACCTCAGCGATACAAATAGCCGTATCACATGTACAACCACGACGGAGGGATACTTGTTGAGAGGCCAGACGAACGTGTGGTTCCTGAAGAGGAGAAGCAGCCTTTTCAGTAGCTGCAGGGCCAACAATCCGGATGAACGGCTGATCTGGCCTTTTAATATCAGCAAAAACGGCCTTGCTGTGTTTGTACAGCGAACGACTGAAAGCAAGGAGAAACTACGGTCGTAGTTTTTCCCGAGGACATGCAGCTCTACTGTATTTTTAAATGATGATGGCATCCTCTAGGGTAAAATATTTCCGAGGTAAAATAGTCCCCTATTCGACTCTCCGGGCGGGGACTGCTCAGGAGGATGTCGTCATCAGGAGAAACAAAACTGGCATTCTACGAATCGGAGCGTGATATGTTAGATCCAGGAATCGGGCAGGTAGGTTAGAAAATTGAAAAAGGGAAATGGATAGGTTGAAGTTAGGAACAGTGGGAATTAGTGAAGTTCGGTGGCAGGAGGTACAGGACTTCTGGTCAAGTGAATACATGGCTATAAATGGTTCAAATGGCTCTGAGCACTATGGGACTTAACTTCTGAGGTCATCAGTCCTCTAGAACTTAGAACTACTTGAACCTAATTAACCTAAGGACATCACACCCATCCATGCCCGAGGCAGAATTCGAACCTGCGACCGTAGCGGTCACGTGGTTCCAGACTGTAGCGCCTAGAACCGCTCGGCCACTCCGAGCGGCCATACAGGGTTATAAATAGGTCTGGT
Source organism: Schistocerca serialis cubense (assembly GCF_023864345.2). NCBI lineage: Eukaryota > Metazoa > Arthropoda > Insecta > Orthoptera > Acrididae > Schistocerca > Schistocerca serialis. The sequence goes on along the minus strand of NC_064642.1, from coordinate 399,253,151 downwards.
AGGAGTAATGCAAGAGCGGCTTTAATAATGAATCAGAAAACTGGAATGCGAGTCAGCTACTACGAACAGCATAGTGAGCGGATTATCGTTGCCAACACAGGTCCGAAGCCCTTGCCTATCACAGTAGTACAAGTGTACATGCCAACTAGCTCCGCAGATGATGAAGAGATTGAAGAAATATATGATGAGATAAAAGAAATTATTCAGATAGTAAAAGGAGACGGAGATTTAATTGTGATAGGAGAAAAGGAAGAGATAGAAAAATAAAATGTGAATATGGACCAGGGGAAAGGAGGAAAGGGATGAAAGATTAAGGCGCCTGGTAGAATTTTGCACAGACCACAATTTAATCACCGCTAACATTTGGTTTAAGAATCGTAAAAGAGGTTTGTATACATAGAAGAGACTGGAAACACCGGAAGGTTCCAGATTGATTACATAGTGGTTAAACAGAGGTTTAGGAACCAAATATTAAATTGTAAGACATTTCCAGGGATAGATGTGATTCTGACCACAATTTATTAGTTACGGACTGTAGATTGAAACTGAAGAAATTGGAAAAAAGTAGGAAATTAAGGAGAGGAACCAGGATAAGTCGAAAGAACCAGAGGTTGTTGAGAGTTTGAGGGGTAAAAGAACACAGTAGATGGCGAATGGGTAGCTTTAAAATTTCTGAAATTAGCCACGAAGAAATTGTTCAAAATTATTCCCATTTGCTTCAATGCATAAAGTCAATCGTCTGCGAAAGTTGTCCACAGTTTTGAGCAGCACATCCCGTGATATGGCTGCACACGCGCTTCGAATGAATTGCTCCATATCGTTTCGGGTTGTGGGCTGTCTGTCACAAACAATATTTTTTAAATAACCCCACAAGAAAAAATCACGAGATGTTAGGTCTGGTGAACGAGGAGGCCACTGAGTTGGTCCGCCCCGTCCTATACACGACCATGGTACCGCAAATATAAAACTTTTCGTACTTTTCAAACATAATGGGGAGCTGCTCCATCCTGTTGGAACCACATTCGTTGCCTAGTTTCTAAATCAACATCTTCCATTAACTCCAACAAATCATCGCGGAGAAGTTGTAAATAAGATTCTCCAGCAACATTTTGGTCAAAAAATACGGTCCTATCAAGTAATCGTTTAAAATTCCACACCAGGCCATTAACGACCATTTTGGTGTCAACGGGTCTGTGCCAGTATGGATTGACAGGGGACCAATAATGATAATCATGCCGATTTAATTCCCCATTGTTTTTTAATATGGCTTCATCGGTGAACATAAAGAATCTAAAAAAATCATTGTCACCTCTTATCATTTCCAAGGCCCATTGGCAGAAATGCACGCGTATTTGCATATCTTTCGGCGTTAATGCCTGCGTCAGTGTGATATGATACGCATGATATTTATGTGCCTTCAAAATCCTTAAAACAGTTGATTTCGGTAATCCAGTTTGTGTCTGAATAGCACGACTACTCATTTCGGGATCCAATTGAAGCCAGGCGAGAACGGTCAGAGCGTCATTTTCATTGTATTCGCGACGACGAGATGGACGGTGCATGTATCCATTTCGAGCTCGTTGAGTACAATTTCGAATAATGTTTTCGCTTGGATTTCGCCTGTTTGGGAAACGATCGGCATACAACTCCGCAGCTGCAGCGTATTTGTTTTGGCACTCACCTAAAATTAACATCATAGCAACAATCCTGTAGGAGTAAAGTGAGCCATGTTTCGCTAAGAAATAATTTACTTTCGTCAGTTGATGTTTACGGTTCACAATCTGAAAGTGAGATGACGTCTGATCGCATTGCACCGACCTTTATACTGAGCCATAGTTCGCAGTATGGCCACGGTAGCGCCACAGTCGGGTGAGTAATGCAACTGTGAAGAGTTCACTAACAACGTTTTAATACCATTCCGCCTCCCTCCATCAAAATCTGTGGCGGGTAGGATACATTTTGTAAAAAAATTTGGCCTAATGAGAGAACTGGTGCATATTTTGCATCGATTTGATGCACCCTTCTCGGATCATTCTAAATAAATTGGAGTTCCTCCCCAATTTTAATTTTTCTCGATTTCAGCGCCATCTGTCATTGGTTTAAAATAACATTACAGACAAAACTTGATTACTTTTTTATGGAGAATCAGAATCTGCAATAAAAAAATGGGGGTTTCCATTTAAAATTTAAAAGTTGTCCCCCGCCCCCTTGGGTGGCGGGGGCTGGGGGTCACGTGTAGTATCATTTGATGTCCCCCTTTGAGCTTAAGAACTTGTGTTACCTACTATTTTTATCCGATGTATAGTTTTCGACATAATGTCATCCGAAACTCTAGATAGACCACCCTGTAGAAAGGGAAGTGGACGTAGATGAAGATGAGAAGGGAGATATGATACTGCGACAAGAATTTAACAGAGCTCTGAAAGATCTAAGTCGAAACAAGACCCAGGAGTATTCCGTCAGAAATACCGATAGCCTCGGGAGAGGCAGTCATGACGAAACTCCTCCATGTGGTGAGCAAGCTATGTTGTTGTTGTTGTTGTGGTCTTCAGTCCTGAGACTGGTTTGATGCAGCTCTCCATGCTACTCTATCCTGTGCAAGCTTCTTCATCCCCCAGTACCTACCGCAACCTACATTCTTCTGAATCTGCTTAGTGTATTCATCTCTCGGTACCCCTCTACGATTTTTACCCTCAACGCTGCCCTCCAATACTAAATTGGTGATCCCTTGATGCCTCAGAACATGTTCTACCAACCGATCCCTTCTTCTAGTCAAGTTGTGCCACAAACTTCTTTTCTCCCCAATCCTATTCAATACTTCCTCATTAGTTATGTGATCTACCCATCTAATCTTCAGCATTCTTCTGTAACACCACGTTTCAAAAGCTTCTATTCTCTTCTTGTCCAAACTATTTATCGTCCATGTTTCACTTCCATACATGGCTACACTCCATACAAATACTTTCAAAAATGACTTCCTGACACTTAAATCTATTCTCGATGTTAACAAATTTCTCTTCTTCAGAAACGCTTTCCTTGCCATTGCCAGTCTACATTTTATATCCTCTCTACTTCGACCATCATCAGTTATTTTGCTCCCCAAATAGCAAAACTCCTTTACTACTTTGAGTGTCTCATTTCCTAATCTAATTCCCTCAGCATCACCCGACTTAATTCGACTACATTCCATTATCCTCGTTTTGCTTTTGTTGATGTTCGTCTTGTATCCTCCTTTCAAGACAGTCTCCATTCCGTTCAACTGCTCTTCCAAGTCCTTTGCTGTCTCTGACAGAATTACAATGTCATCGGTGAACCTCAAAGTTTTTATTTCTTCACCATGGATTTTAATACCTACTCCGAATTTTTCTTTTGATTCCTTCACTACTTGCTCAATATACAGATTGAATAACATCGGGGAGAGACTACAACCCTGTCTCACTCCTTTCCCAACCGCTGCTTCGCTTTCATGTCCCTCGACTCTTATAACTGCCATCTGATTTCTGTACAGATTGTAAATAGCCTTTCGCTCCCTGTATTTTACTCTTGCCACCCTCAGAATTTGAAAGAGAGTATTCCAGTCAACATTGTCAAAAGCTTTCTCTAAGTCTACAAATGCTAGAAACGTAGGTTTGCCCTTCCTTAATCTAAAGATAAGTCGTAGGGTCAGTATTGCCTCACGTGTTCCAAGATTTCTACGGAATCCAAACTGATCTTCCCCGAGGCCGGCTTCTACCAGTTTTTCCATTCGTCTGTAAAGAATTCGCGTTAGTATTTTGCAACTGTGACTTATATGACAGCGAAATATCCTTATACCTCAAGATGAATGTAGTAATTCAATTCCAAAGAAAGCAGTTGCTGACAGGTGTGAAAATTACCAAAGTATCAGTTTAATTAGTCGGGGTTGCAAAATACTAACACGAAATCCTTACAGAAGAACGGAAAAACTGGTTGAAGATCAGTTTGGATTCCGGAGAAATAAAGGAAACGGTGAGGCAATACTGGCCCTAAGACTTATCTTAGAACATAGGTTAATGAAAGGTAAACCTACATTTATAGCATTTGTAGACTCAGAGAAAGCTTTTGATAATGCTGGCTGGAGTATTCTCTTTGAAATTCTGCACGTAGCAGGGGTATATGCGACTTGTACACGAATCAGACAGCAGTTACAATAATCAAGAGACAAGAAAGGAAAGCAGTGGTTGAGAAAGGAGTCCGAAACGGCTATAGCCTATGCCCGATGCTATTCAATATTAACACTGTACCAGAGGTAAAGAGAACCAAAGAAAAATTTGGAGAATGAATTGAAGTTCAGGGGGAAGAAATAAAAACTTTGGGGTTTGTCGATGACATCGTAATTTTGTCAGAGACAGCAAAGGACTTGGAAGAGCAATTGAACGGAATGCACAGTGTCTTGAAAGGAGGATATAAGATTAACATCAACAAAAGCAAAACAACGATAATGGGATGTAGTCGAATTAAATCAGGTGAAGCTAAGGAATCAGATTAGGGAATGAAACACTTAAAGTATTAGATGAATTTCGCCATCAAGGCAGCAAAATAACTGATGATGGCCGATGTAGAGAGAATATAGAATGTAAAATGACAATAGCAAGAAAAGCACTTCTGAAGAAGAATAATTTATTAACGTCGATCATATATGAACGGAATGACATGCTGTTACAATTCTTGAGCGGGAGGAAGTCTATTTTATGTGTTCAATGTGACCCCTATTAGCAGCCAAACAAAATCGAAGCTGTCGAACTGTTGACCAAACTCCGGCTGTCAGTGCTCCCGGTGTGATAGCCATACAGGACACCTCGATGGTTTCTCGTAGCCAGTTTACTGTAGCTGGCTTCTGTTGATAAACTACATTTCTCAAGGTCCTCCATAGGTATAAGTCAAGAGGTGTAAGGTCTGGAGACCGTGGTGGGTACTCAACAGATTCTCTTCGACCTATCCATCGCCCAAGCAGATTTTCATTCAAGTAGGCTCCGACATGTCTGCATGATTGTGGTAGTGTGGCGGAGCTCCATCCTGTTGTAGGTAAATCTTTCATTTTCAAACACTTCTCGGATGACAGGTAAGATCGATATTTGCAACGTATGAAGATCCACTTCACCACTTACGATAGTTTCAAAGAAGAATGGGCCAATTATAGCGCTCAATGACAGACCACACCACACATTAACACCCACTAGGTTAACATGTTTGTTCACGTGAACTTAAGGAGTTTCAGGAGCCCAGTGTACGCAGATGTGGCGGTTTACAGTACCGTTCAGCATGAATTGCCCCTCGTCAGACGACATAACCATCCCTCAAACCGCTCATCCCTCCGAAGCATTCCTTCAAACCACTCACACTACTCTATCCTTCGATCCGGATCGTCCTCGTCCACAGTGTGCAGCAACCTTTGAATGTACACTTTCCACTTTGCAACCATCAGAATTCGTTGTACTCTTCATCGGCTTACCCCGCTTTTACGGAACCCTGCTTCACTGATTTTTGAGGTGACCTAGTAAAATGTTGCAACACAGCAGCGCTGGAAGTTGGACTTCTTGCTCTTTTAGGTCGGTCAGACCTTTCCTTATGCAGATCCTGAACAGTACCGTCGGCTTGAAATTTACCCATAATACGTTAAAGAAAGTTACTTCCTCCTACACTGGGCACCACAATTAGAGGCTCACTTTTTGGACACACGCCAACGGCCTTGCAGCAGTGGTAACCAGTTCCCGTCAGATCACCGAAGGTAAGCGCTGTCGGTCCTGGCTAGCACCTGGATGAGTGACCGTCCAGATCTACCGAGCGCTGATGGCAAAAGGTGTGCACTCAGCCCTTGTGAGGCCAATTGACGAGCTACTTGACTGAGAAGCAGCGGCTCCGGCCACGAAAGCTGATGACGACCGGGAGAGCGGTGTGCTGATCACTTGCTCTTACACATCCACACCAAATGACGCCTATCGGCAGAGGATGACACTGCGGTCGGTCGACAGAGTTGGGCCTTCTGAGGTTGTTCGGACGGAGAAGTTTTCAACATCCCGTAACTGTCTCCCATTGCGACCTAGAAGTTTGAAATTTGGCTCGAAGGTGCCTACAAACTACCTCAGTAATGGTGAAAAAGCGTAGCGCGCTGCGACGTGACCCTCGGTCTCGGTGATGCTTCAAACAGCAATGTTTCGACACATGTAAAAAAAAAGGCCACAGCTTAGAAGTTCATATGTGAGGTGTAATGTGAGTTAATGATGTTACAATGACTTCAAACTTCACCACAATTCTGCTCAACGTCACCATGTACGTGTCACGCGATAGGAAGGTCGTCGCGTCCTCCTTTTTTTTTTTTTTTTTTGTCAGGGAAAACGTTTCGGACACACCTCCGCCCAGTATAGACACGGAAAGGCCTAAGGGCTACCATACGGGGCGACAATGAAATCATTCCTTCCTTTGGAGCGTTGATTCCCACACATTGGAGGTCGAAAATCACTGTTCGCTTTGTGATGAGCATCAGGACGACGTCCTTGACTTGCTTTGACACTTCTGGTACCCCCCGGACGGTTCAACCCTTCTCTAAGGACATCGTGGGCCTGCAGCCCCAATGAAAGTGATCATACCCCTATGGTTTGTAGCTTAAGGCAGTTTTTGCTCTGGCAGACAGGATGGAACCACAGGGGACCGATCAAAACCATTCGACTAAAATTGAACGTGATTCGAAGCAGCAAAGGTTGTTTATGCTTTTCGAGCTCTTCTATGACGTAATCACCGGGGAGATAATACGACATTGCCACGTGTGTCACGTGCATGAATTAAACGGAAAAGAGTCCCTCTAACCCCCCCTCCCCAATTCAGAAAAACCCTCACTGCCATTACGCCCCTTTGTTGTGCACTATTAAAATGTACCTGTACAGAGACATTAAAATTTTGTGATTGTGGGAGTCACAGCCTCTACGTTCATAGTAAACGTAAACAAGGTCCGCAGTAGGCTGTAATGCGATGGTTATTTTATCGTGCGATGCAGATGCAGCCAGTCCCTGATTACTAGGTGACAGGGGTCCCTTTCGACACCCCTTGATTTCGCATATGACTAGCAGACTCTAGTTCAGTAACGTAGCACTACTCAGGGTTGTCGAAATAGTCGAGCATAGTAATCAGCGACTGGCAGTTTTCGTATAGGTGCGCTGTTGAAGCGCCTAACAAAGGTACGTGGGTGTCACCGACAATGTTGCCGAGCCGGGGGAGGGGGTCTCACAGGAACCTTTCCGCGTTTTATTCACATCTGTATCACTGTCGCACTCTCCCTTGTAATCGGGCCACAGGAGGGCGCGAAACATGAGGGCTAGAAAAGGAAAAAATCCTTTCTTGCTCCAGATCGACACACAGTACACCAGAGCAAAAAGTACAGTCGTGCTACAATCCAAATGGATGAGGTTACAATCAATGGGGTTGCAGATCCATTAATCCATAGAGAAGGGTTGATCCCTCCAGCGGGCGTCAGCATTGACAAAGTTCAAAATGGTTCAAATGGCTCTGAGCACTATGGGACTTAACATCTGAGGTTATCAGTCCCCTAGAACTTAGAACTACTTCAACCTAACTAACCTAAGGACATTACACACATCCATGCCCGAGGCAGGATTCGAGCCTGCGACCGTAGCGGTCGCGTGGTTCCAGACTGAAGCGCCTAGAACCGCTCGGCCACACCGGCCGGCCACCAAAGTTCGTCAAGAGGTCGTCCTGTTGCTAATCCCACTGCGAACTGTCTTTTTCGATAGGAAAATGTGTGGGAATCAACGCCCCAATGAAGTTTTGGTCTCATTGATGCCCTTTATGCCGCTTTCTGAGGACTTTTCATGTTGATAATGATTGGAGTGTGTCCGAGATCTTGTCCTCAGAGGCACACAAGAAAACAGCACGATTTCAACGCTGGACGTCGTGGTTCTGACCTCCATCTCAGAGGTGTCAAAATAAAGGGTGAAATGTGGGAAAGACGAGGTGTGACGAAATTTCTGCCACGTGACGCGTCCACGGTGGCGTCGGGCGGAATGATGGTGAAATTTAAAGCAATGTGACATCGCTAGCCCACCTTACACCTCACATGAACTTCTGAGCTGTGGCCTTTTCTCCCATGTGTCGACACCTTACTGTTCGAAGCAAGGTGACGTCGCAGAGCGCCAAGCTTTCACAACGTTATAGGCACATTTGAGCCAAATTTAAAACTTCCGCATTACAATGGAAGAGAGTTACGGAGTTTCGAAAAAGTGTCCTTTTAACTGATTGCGCAGTGTATTACTCACTTTATTGTGCAGTTGGTGTTGTGGATTGGCAAGACAGCCAACCCACTATGAGAGGAAGCCGAAAGGCACGCGTTTTAGCTCACGCAGGCTGGCGTGAGGTCTGGAACAGGTCAAGGAAATGAGACTAACAAAAAACGTACGTAGCTGCTGGAATACTTAACTTTAATCCATAATTTGTGAACATCGCTCTTGACGGTACATGTTTTACAGCATCAATAGTAACTGGTAATGGCGCCTTGCTAGATCGTAGCAAATGACGTAGCTGACGGCTATGCTAACTATCGTCTCGGCAAATGAGAGCGTATTTTGTCAGTGAACCATCGCTAGCAAAATCGGCTGTACAACTGGGGCGAGTGCTAGGAAGACTCTCCAGACCTGCCGTGTGGCGGCGCTCGGTCTGCAATCACTGATAGTGGCGACACGCGGGTCCGACGTATACTATCGGACCGCGGCCGATTTAAAGGCTACCACATAGCAAGTTTGGTGTCTGGCGGTGACACCACAGTTGGAATAGCTATTGATTCCTGCAACCAACTCAAGCCAACTTTTTAATGAGAAAATTGCTTTCTCTTTTACCTCTTCTGACATCAATTTAATTTCTCTGATTTCACTGCACATATTCACACGTGCGTGATCATGAAGACCTTTCCCATAATTACTGTGCGCGAATACTGCCATGCTTCGTAGTAACGAGTACCACCTAAGTTCGCAGGTTGGCAGGCGACAGTTAACTGAAGCGGCCACCCTTCGGAAAAAAAGAAATGGAATTCCCCAGCGGTCAGGACGAGGACACATTTCTGTTATGGGCCAAGTTATATTGCACGACCTCTACTACAGGGTGCGGCTCTTCTGGTAATAGCCCACCCATCCAAAAAGTGTAAGGGTCAGTCTCAAGTCGGACCTACGACTGTTTCCTCTCACTTATTGGTTCCTTCAAATCTGCCAATGACTTATTGATGTGAAGATTCCCAAGTTGTATCAAGATTCGGAATCCATGATAAACTGAAGGTCACACTGCAACTTGCTGAATAAGTCATTTCAAATGCCAGGTGAAGGCAAGGGCGGACTAAGAGCAACACACTCAGTAGACCACTATGTTGCTCCAACCAACCATCATATTCATAACACTATAACTTTGCTGTACTATTAGTTACATCTTGAGCTTTAGTGACATCGTTTACTCTTAGACAGTTGGTTGGTATCATGTTATAAGTGCATTGGGAATGGACCCAATATTACCAGCAGAGCTTCCTTCTACTGGTGTGATGCTGAAGGCTACAGTGAGCTGCATGAACACTCCTCATATACTCTTAAAGGTCACTCTACTGAAGGCTATAATGAAAATATATATGTAGTGTCTGTTCTTTGGGACATCAGGTTCAAACTCTTATGGGAACCGGCGAGAAGCCGCAAGTATTGAGGCTAATGAGCAGAGGCACTACACCAATAGTGTGTGGTATAAGTTGAGAGTCTAGATCTGACGAAAATCTGTGTCCAGATGACGTAGTGGTCAGCTCATCTGCGAAGTAAACACGAGATCCATGTTCGAATTCCGGTCTGGCACAAATTTTCAACTTGTCCCTTCGATATAAATCAGGCCCATTGACAGCTAAAGTCTTTAATTCATTTATGTCTTTACAATTAAAATGTTGCGTCACAGTAGGTCCTCACAACATGGACTGGGAATTTATAATTTGCTGAAGCGGTTCATGCAAATTGCAGCATTTTGGGAAACTGTGTTTAAGAATATTTCAATAGGACACAGGCCAGTTAAATATGACGTCATTTTTCTGCACGGCCGTCTTTTCTTCGGCGTCTCGACTCTGTCCACCAGCGTGGACCGCGTTGAGCGTCTGGAGCTTTTTGCACCAGCCCCGTGAAGAACCTTTACGCTGAGACTGCTGAACCTCCGCTGTCCAGTCGGCGAGCTGTCCTACTGACTCGTTACGCTAGTAATCTGTCTTCCATGTCTGCCCATCCGACCCATGCCCTTTATTCCGGCTCCTCCTTTGAATTAAGGTAAGCAGGCCGCCCTTCCTCTCTACTGTTACCGGGAGTCCGCTTCCGTTAACTGCTACGTTCTCTTCCCTTCCACTTCCCTGAAACTTTCTTGACAAATGAGGATACAGCGCCACCTTGGCTTCGTCCTCGGTCCTGCCTTCTCCGAGACCTTTGTCGAATTCCCAAGGATAGTACCCCCCCCCCCCCCCTCCCCCACTATAGTTTATCGTCGAGAATTTGCTGCTCTGTGCGCACAAATGGAGGATGCCACATTAATTTACACTGACGGCTATATTGTTGGCTGTACCCCTAATAGATTTCGGCTTCCCAACCAGTGTTCGGTTTTTACTGCGAGGCTTTACGCTGTTCTCCAGGCTGTCGAATACATCCGTCGCCATAAGCGGCTACAGTATATTATATGCACGGATTCGTTCAGCTCTCTTCTCAGTCTCCACGCTTTTTATCCCGTCTGCCCTCTGGTCCACTGGATTCAGGACAGCTTCCACAGCCGGCCGGAGTGGCCGAGCGGCTCTAGGCGCTACAGTCCGGAACCGCGCGACCGCTGTGGTCGCAGGTTCGAATCCTGCCTCGGGCATGGATGTGTGTGATGTCCTTAGTTAGGTTTAAGTAGTTCTAAGTTCTAGGGGATTGATGACCTCAGATGTTAAGTCCCTTAGTGCTCAGAGCCATTTGAACCATTTGAACAGCTTCCACTTGCACCACTTGGGGGCGTCTCTGTGGCATTCCTCTGGGTCCCAGCGCACGTTGCTATCCGCGGAAACGGGGCAGCCGATATAGCGGCCAAGGCTGCTGTCTCTCTTCCTTGGCCCGCTGTTCGCATGGTTCCCTGAGCTGATCTACAGAGAGTTTTATGTCGTAGTGTTGCTCTTTTATGGCACATACATTGGTCTATACTTCCCGATAATAAATTACGAGACGTTAAACTTCTTCCCTGTGCTTGGACCTCTTCCTACCGGCCTCGTCGTCGAGAGGAGGATAGGACACTGTCTTTTTAGCCATCGACATCTTTTAAGTGACGATCCTCCCCCGCTTTGTCCCCACTGCTCTCAACCGTGGACGTGAGACACCTTTTACTGCAATGCCCTTATTTTAATCCGCTACGCACCCATTTACAGTTGTCGTCTGATATATCTTCCCTTTTTGCAGATGACACGCGCTCAGCCGACCGCGTCCTTGAGTTTATCAGTGGCAGTGAGATGACATCGGTCATTTGAAGCTCTTTTTTGGGAAATACAAGCCCCCCTTCAATAGTAGTTTCGGTTCAAATGGCTCTGAGCACTATGGGGCTTAACTTCTAAGGTCATCAGTCCCCTAGAACTTAGAACTACTTACACCTAATTAACCAAAGGACAGCACACACATCCATGACCGAGGCAGGATTCGAACCTGCGACCGTAGCATCCGCGCGGAATAGTAGTTTTCTAAGATTTCCTTCCGTTATTAGTTTTCCTCCTCCTTGAGTTTCGCTGCCATTGCTGTTTATTTAACATTCGGTTTTTTAGCCTTCCCTAAGCCACAGAATGGGATTTTATGACCGTAGCAGCTTTGCGACCTAAAACCATAAGAAAAAAAAAATTCGACGTGAGGACCCACCAGTTTGAGGTTTCGTGGTGTAGACATTTCTGTGTGACACATTTTAACTGTATGTCTCTTACGCCATAACACATGGCAGTATCTGTTTTAGAAGCTGACGTGCTCTCTATTTTAGGTGATAATGACATGAATGTTATACCTGTTTTACAGTTTTATATTGCATCTGATACAGTTTTGCATCTAATCTTCTACATAAACTTTAAGATAACAGATTCGACTTTGTATATCACTTTTTTGGGTACTTCGTCCATTAATTACATAAGAGATCAGCCAGTCACATATGCCTGTTCTTTGTCTAGATTCGATTTTTTTCATATTATTTTCAGGTGAAGATTATGTATATGAGTTTAAATTCTGTGCGTGTGGATATTTTTGTGAGTGCGGACTTGACGAAGTCCCGAGAAAGAAAATATGGGTTTATTTAATATCATCGGTTATTATTTTCATTTTAAATATTTTAGCTACGTATGTCTCGCGAAGTATTTGTAAGGGCATTACTAGTTATGCTTAACGCTCCAGACAAACAAACGAATCAACCACTCTCTGTATGGCCGGCGCCGCTGACGAATTTCTAGTTATCTGGTGACCACACTCACGGTTCTGACGTCAGCAGCTTTCCGCAGTCTCTGCGCATCATGATTTCTCGCTACTACCAGTTATGAACCTGTTAGTACTGCATCTCGTGTCCTCTGTGTGACCTACGCGTGCTCAGTCCACCACTACATGGGGTCTCATAGTGTTCTAGGTGATTACGAAGAAGACGGTTTACAGAGAACGTAGAGTGTTTTTCTTTATTTTTTTCCTTATGTTAAGAAGAAATTTCGACACTCTACTGCAGACGTTTTATTTTTTCTGACGTTAATGTTTATGCTTAGAAGCTAAAATAAACATATCAGTTGTGTCAGATATTTGTTTCCCGTATAAATCGCTGGAGCTCCCTGTGGTGAGTTATGGTGACAGCGGCAATTGTCGCGAACCCAATCGAGACTGACAGTACACAACAGACATATTATATCAAAGGAACGTCAAAAGTGGTCTCATTTTCATAGTTACCTAATTGCTTGTTCTCGTTAGTGGAGAACCTCTAACACCATTGTGAGCATCTTGTTGTAGGCAGCTAAAAACAGATAATTGGAATTATGAAATTTATTAAACGCCTACTTTTGACAGTTCTTTAATCACCTTCTGAAGTATTTATAGCCATACAATCATTACTGTTACCTCTTCCTCTGTAGAGAGAAGTTAGCCGTACACTTTTAGAAAGTGGATGTAACTTAATCCCAAGTTGTAAAAACTGTGATTACTCAGAAATTAATAATCGCATTCCTAAGAGTTACACGCCTTTGACTTTGTCTCCTTTATAACTACGATACCAGCAGCAGAAATTACTGTAGTTCCATCTGTTAAAGCGAAATTGGTACCGATATTCTCTAATTAATATAGCTATGAAAACAGACTACATGTCGTTTGGTGGGAACATTTTCATAATTTTTCTAGATGAAAACGGAGTTGCGACGAGTTAAACGATTTCCAGAAATACGTGAAGTGAACTGCTCAGCTGAAACAGCCTGCATTTTGTAATCAGATTCGTACTGAAACAACATGTACAAACTGTGGCTTCTCTAGAACAAACAGATTTTGATTTGTGAATTCTATCGATTTGAATAAGAAGGACATAATTATACGTGATCTGTTGTTTCAAGAGTAATAAATGAAGTCAATGGATATCGTCTTCTGTTACAGGGGATCTTTGTTAACACTAGTTATTACTTTTGTGTGCCTATGGCTCTGAGCACGATGGGACTGAACATCTGAGGTCACCACCCCCCAAAACTTAGAACTACTTAAACCTAACTAAAGTAAGGACATCACACACATCCATGGCGAGTCAGGATTCGAACCTGCGGCCGTAGCAGTCGCGCAGTTCCGGACTGAAGCGCCTAGAACACTGAAGAGCCAAATAAACTGGCACACCTGCCTAATATCGTGTACCCCCCCCCCCCTCCCCGAGTACGTAGAAGAGAAGAGCCGCAACACCTCGTGGCATACACTAGACTATCGTCTGAAGTAGTGCTGGAGGCAATTGACATCATGAAGCCTGCAGGGCTGTCCACACATCTGTAAGAGTACGAAGGGGTGGAGATCTCTTCTGAACAGCACGTTGCGAAGCATTCCAGATATTCTCAATAATCTTCACGTCTGCGCAGTTTGGTGGCCAGCGGAAGTGTTTAAACCCAGAAGAGTGTTCCTGTAGCCACTCTGTAGCAATTCTGGACCTGTGGGGTGTAGCATTGTCCTTCTGGAATTACCCAAGTCCGTAGCAATTCTCAATGGACATGAATGGATGCAGGTGATCAGACAGGACGCTTATGTACGTGTCACCTGTCAGAGTCGTACATAGAGCTATCATGAGTCCCATATCATTCCAACTGCACACGCACCACACCATTACAGAGCCTCCACCAGCTCGAACAGTCCCCTGCTGACATACAGCGTCCACGGATTCATGAGGTTGTCTCCATATCCGTACACGTTCATCCGCTCAATACAATTGGAAACGAGACTCGTCCGTCCAGGCAACATGTTTCCAGTCATCAATAGCCCAAGGTCGGTGTTGACGGGCCCAAGCGAGGTGTAAAGCTTTGTGTCGTGCAGTCATCAAGGGTACACAAGTGGGCTTCGGCTCCGAAAGCTCATATCGATGATGCTTCGCTGAATGCCTATGTTGATGACCTAGCATTAAAATCTGCAGCAATTTGCGAAAGAGTTGCACTTCTGTCACGTCGAACGATTCTCTTCAGACGTCATTGGTTCCGCTTTTGCAGGATCTTTTTCCGGCCGCAGAGATGTCGGAGATTTGAAGTTTTACGGGATTCCTAATATTGATGCTACACTCGTGAAATGGTCGTACGGGAAAATCCCAACTTCATCGCTACCTCGGAAACGGTGTTTTCCATCGCTCGTGCGCCGACTAGAACACCACGTTAAGAGTCACTTAAATGTTGATAACCTACCATTGCAGCAGCAGTAACCGATCTAACAACTGCGCCAAACACTTGTCTTATATAGTCATTGCTGACCGCAGCACTGTATTCTGCCTGTTTACATATCTCTGTCTTTGAATGCGCGCACCTGTACCAGTTTCTTTGGCCCTTCAGTGTAATTACAGGCACTTCGGGAGCAGCACGCATTTCATCAGTTGTCTGGCGCGGTCTCCTTGTAAGTTGTCTTCCTTCAAACGATCCGATTGTCTTCACACTAAATCATCGATATTACTACAAGAAAAGGAGGGAGAGAGTACAGTGGATAACAGTTAACTAATCGCTACAAACGTGAACCATTTTCTAATTACTTTTTTTACGTAACTCATTTCTTTTAACACGGTCCGCTTCTTTTTTACAAACCCTGAGTTCTACAATAGAAGACAGTACATCGTATACATCGTTGTGACAAAAGTCATGGAATAGTGATAAGCAGATACACACATAACCGTAGTATCGCATGCACAAGGTATAGAACGGCAGTGCACTGACGGAGCCGCCATCTGTACTGATGTGATTGATGAGGAAAGGTGTCCGACCTGATTACGGCCGCACTATGACGGGAATTAAGTGAATTTGAACGCGGAGTGATAGTAGGGACTAGAAGCATAGGACATTCCATTTCGGAATTCCTTAGGGAATTCAGTATTCCGAGATCCATGGTGGCAAGAGTGCGCTGAGAATACCAAATTTCAGGTATTACCACTCACCACGGACAATGCAGTGGCTGATTCCATACTCTTAATAACCGAGAACAGCGGTGTTTGCGTCAGTGCTAAAAGACGAGCAGCACTGCTTGAAATTACCCCAGAAATTAATGTGGGACGTACGACGAACGTATCCGTACGGACGGTGCGGGGAAATCTGCTGTTAATGGGTTATGGCAGGAGACGACCGACGCGACACGTCGTCTGTAGAGGTCATTAGGAGGTATCCCATGACTATTGTCGCCTCACTGTATCTAAACATACACGGAAGGGAAATAAGAAACAGAAAGGAAGATTAGGTTACATGCCAAATCGACTAAAAATCATTAGACACGGAGCACATGCTCAGATTGAGCAACGACGCAAAAGAAATTATCATCTCCTTTTCTAAGGAACCAATCTGACACTCACCGTGGTAAATGTAGGGTAAGCGCAGAAAAGTCTTAACAGCCGCGCTACTTCGTACGTCAAGAGAAAATGAAGCAAGACGTCTCCTAGTAGCGCGTGGCACCAGATTTCATCATGAGGACGGCGGTGACGCTTCGTGATATAGTTTCAATGAGACGCAAAAGTGTTGGAAAGCCATTCTGATCCATAAGTACACAACCACCTACACCAATTCACTGACGTCGATAGCACTGTTTAACCCTGCAATGTTAGCGCTCTAAACAGAAACGTAAGTGTTCGCATGAATTACATATGTATGCCATTTTCTCAACTAAAAAAAGAGGCCACTGAATTTCCAAATACTTTAATGAGTGTTTTATGTGTTGCTCATAGTAATGTTTATTAAAACTATCAACAAAACGCATACGTTTCACCTCATATTTGAAAAACAACAAACGTTTCACAGCAAGTCACAATTTTAAGGAAGATAGGCTTTGATTTACTTTCAAAAAACACATATTTGTGAAAAACAAATTTAATCATGATTTTCTGAACAAAAAATACAGACGTTCTTGGAATGATTGGGGCAAAAAAAAATTTTACACGTGTTACACACTTTTCTTGTACTTCTATTTCTTGATCTTCTGCAGTCATAGCAGCGACCCACAGAAATACTCTGTGTCATTCCCGAAGTTGGTGGCTGACTTTCCATGAGAGGAATGCCAAGAAAGTCCTTTATTTTGAAGGGCAGACTTCTTGGCAACATTTTTTGGTCTAATCTTCGCCGATCCAGAGGTTTCAATCAAGACAAACACAGGTCAATAAGAAATTCTCGACGTCGAATAACAGTGTAGTTTTGGTTCGCTGTATAAATGCAAAGTGCATTGAGAGCACTAAGGTTCAGCAAATCATAAAATACAATAAGAGGCCATCTTCTTGAATTTCTGGATGCATCATAAAGCATACGCATCTTATCATCTAGATCCACACCGTTCTTTGTACGGTTGCAGTGCGTTATTATTTCTAGTTTCTGTTTAGATCCTGTATCGGCGTCAATTTTTGCGTCATTGTGCATTGTTGACATCAAAAGCACTACTTTATTAGGTTTTGGCACGAAAGAAACCAATGTGCAAGAGGGATGGAAACCAAATTTTGATGAATTTATTAGATTTCCTTCCGCCACACGAAATTTCCTGGGTACTTTTCTTTTGTAATTCCGTACCGTGGCAACCGTGGTTGTTCTACTTTTAAACAGCTGCTTGGCAACATGGAGCGAAGAGAACCAATTGTCCATTGTTATGTTCATATTCATGTTTCTGCCGAACACAGCACGTACGACTCTCATTACATCACTTCTATCATTACTCAAGCAATATGGCCCTTCCGGTTGTTTGCCTGCATATATTTCTAAGTTGAAAATATAGAGGTAGTGAGCATCCACAAGCGGAAATAGCTTCACACCATATATTACGGGCTTACTGGGAATGTACTGCCTAAATGGACAGTGTCCCCTGAATGCCAAAAGTTGTTCATCCAAATTCATTTCAGCACTCGGAACAAAGTACTGTTGAAAGTTTGTAAGGAACAGATCACATATTTCACGTATTGGGGCCAGTTTGTCAATTTTTGCACGCACTTCACGATCATTAATATCATCAAATCGCAAAGTCCTGATAAGAAATTTAAATCTTTGCTCAGACATAGTCAAATAAATTGCATCAATTCCAGTATGTTTTATGTGGTCAAACACTTGGCTTGTGCTCGATCGGCTTATTTTCAGAACTCCATTCATCAACAGAATCCAAATAAGTCCCTTTATTTCAGTTGGACCTCTATGTTCAACATCTCTCTCGCTACAAAAATTGTTCTTGATATGGCCTATTTTTATGTTAGTGTATTTGGTTATGAGATAAATGATATTTTCGTCCAAAAAAAAAAAAAAAAAGAACATACAATCTTCGATAGTAGTTTCCTGTTGTGCTGTTCCTTTAATACCAGTAGGAACATATACAGTGTTATGAGCTCTTTTTCTTCCTATATTGAGAGGAGGAGTCTTTGACCAGATTGTGTCATCTACACCAGTATAAAAATCAATCTGTCTGCTTCTCCAGGATGGTTTATCACATGAAAATTCAGGACTGCTCTCAGTTGCCTCACCTGGTACTTCTCCCTCTTTCCGAGACTCAGACTGATAGTCCTGCTCTTCCAGAACGTGATCTCCATCGTTATAACTTATCGGGAATATCTTCCTCATCCTCAGTCTTCTTCAGCCACGCCAGAATCCGAGTTTCTTCCTCTGATCCATAATTTACCTAAAATTCAATGAAATTCTTCTATTGTTTCAAATATTTATGCATTGTAAAACAATAATGAATAGATGTAATACGTATTCCAACAAATAAATGGAAAAAGTGGACTAAGAAAAAAAACTGTTTTTCGAAAATACTTACACAACAGGCTGCGCGGACTACAGTGGTAGACCACCTGCTTTGACGAGGTCCTGTGAGGCAACCACACGTGACCGACGCTCGCACAACACTGAGAGTGTCCGCTAACAATCCGTCTTAAAGTACGCAGAAGCTTGCAGCATTGTCGCTTCTGGACTTCCAAATTTATTGGAATTTCCACAGGTGGATTACATATGTAATTCACGCGAGCACTGCAGGGCCAGCACAAGTGTGTACATCATCTAGATGGCGTCTCAGAACTGACTGTCAAGTGACCAGGCAACAAGGCTCCCTTATCCGTTGAGTGTTCCTTAGACCATTCTGAAACAAAACTGAGAGCAGTGGGATGCCACACGGATATCATGTGTTATGCTCTGAGGCGACAGTAGTCGAGGGATACCCCGTAATGTCCTCTCGGATCTCTTTTTGCACGCATGAGTGCAGCTACTCGACCTGAGATGGACGCAACAAGTCGTTGGAACTTCCCTCCACAAATGTTGCGGCGTGCTGCCTCTGCAGACGTCCATAGTTGCCAAAGTGTTGCCGGTGCAGGATTTTGTACACAAAGTGACCTCTCGATTATGTCCCATAAACGTTCCATTGGATCACGTCGGGCGATCTGGGTGGTCAAATCATTCGCTCGAACTGCCTAGAATCTTCTTCAAGCCAATCACGAACAGTTGTGGGCCGGTGACATGACATCGTTGTTTGGGAACATGAAACCCATGAATGGCTGCAAAAGGTCTCCAGGCAGCCGAAAATAACCATTCCCAATCAATGATCAGAACAACTGAACCAGAGGACCCAGTCCATTCCATGTTCACAGCACACACCATTATGCAGCCACCACAAGCTTGCACAGTGTCCTGTTGATAACCTGGTCCATGGCTTCATGGGGTCTGTGCCACACTGGAATCCTACCATCAGCTCTCATCAACTGCAATCGAGACTCATCTAACCGAGCCACTGTTTTCCAGTTGTCTAGGGTCCAACCGACATGTCACGAGTCCAGGAAAGCCTCCACAGGCGATGTTCTGCTGTTAGCGAAGTCACTCGCATCGGTCGCCTACTGCCATAGCCCATTAACGCCAAATCTCGCCACACTGTCCAAACGGATACGTTCGTCGTACGTCCCACATTGATTTCTGCGGTTTTATAAGGCAGTGTCGTTCGTCTGTTAGCACTGACGCGGACGCCGTTGCTCTTGGTCGTTACGTGAAGGCTGTCGGCCATTTTTTATTCTTGGTGAGAGGTAATACCTGAAACCTGGTATTCCCGGCACACTCTTGCCACTGTGGATTTCGAAATATTCAATTCCCTAACGTTTTATGAAATGGAATATCCCACGCGTCTAGCTCCAACTAACATTCCGCGTGCAAATTCTGTTAATTTCTGTCATCGTGCGACCTTGTGACGTCGGAAAGCTTTTCAGATGAATCACCTCAGCACAAATGACGTCTCCGCCAACGCACTGCCCTTTAATACCTTGTGTACGCTATGCTACCGCCATCTGTATATGTGCATATCGCTATTCCATGACTTTGCCACCTAACTATAAATGAAGAGCAGATTCTCTTGATCAGCCAGAAAGTCCCAGTAGTCTTCATCAATGAGAGACGATGGTAGAGGTATCAAGGTCCCCATTTCACCCCACGCCATCTACTACTGCATGACTACAGTACATGCGTGAAAGGTGCTCTGCTGGTAAGAGGGCTTCCATCGCCTTATACGGTTCTCGACGTAGACGTACATACAAATCCTGTCATCCCCTTGGACTAACCTGAAAATGGTCCAGTTACATACATCTTTCATTCTTCCCTGAAGTAACCTATTCATTTAATAAGCACACGAGAGTATAGTGAATATTTAACGGCTGCTGTGGGGTAGGAGAAGGGCGACAAATTGGCAGAAACGTCTTTTATTTACCCACATTAAACGGAACTGTTTGTGGTCAGCGACAACAGGGACGCTCTCGGCCCGTGTACGTACAGCATGCCTGCCGCCGTGATACTTGCCACCACCGCTTATCCTCTACATCACACTTTTTGGGCTGCTTCACTCGATGCAACCATTAGATTTTCGGTAGGCTTCTCTAATCCAGCTGGAGAAGGCCATTACTGAATTCTATATACGCATTAGAATTGATCGTATGCGTTGCTTTGCGAATTCAAGTGAGCACTCCCCCACTACTAGAATTTCCACAGCTTATGGGTTTTGTTTCGATCTATCAGTGCTTACCCAAGCTTTTAGTCTGATGGCTTATTTCCGTTTATAGCTATACTTTGGACAATAGTAGTTCCATCAGGCGTGAGGTGATTACTTAAAAGCACCTGAGGATGCACGTTTAAAGTTCGAAACCGGCCATGAATCTTTAAAAGGACTACAAGAAACATCTGATGCTCTCATATGGACTTTCATTCATTTTAATTCTAATTTGGTGATAACACCTTTCGTAATTTTACGGCATGAAAGTTCCAGTCCCGTCAATAATGTATTATTTTACTGTGGTTGCCCCACATCTAGAGAACTTCCTGAGACCAACACCTCTTTGTGCAGTCAGTTAGTACCTCGATCTCGCACCCTCTCCCCACCAATATCGTCATTAATCCCTAACTAGACTTTAGAAAGAATAGGAAACTCGACATTTCCTGGCAGATTAAAACTGTGTGCTGAACCGAGACTCGAAATCGGGATCTTTGCCTTTCGTGAGCAGGTGCTTTACCAACTGAGCCAACCAAAGGTCCCGAGTTCGAGTCTCGGTCCGGCACACAGTTTTAATCTGCCAGGAAGTTTCAAATCAGCACACATTCAGGGTGAAAATTTCGTTCTGGAAACATCCCCCAGGCTGTGGCAAAGTCATGTCTCCGCAATAATGTTTCTTCCAGGAGAGACAGTTCCGCAAGATTCGCATAAGAGCTTCTATGAAGTTTGGAAGGTAGTAGACGAGGTACTGGCGGAATTGAAGCTGTGAAGAGGGGTCGTGAGTCGTTCTTGGCTAACTCAGTTGGTAGAGCACTTGCCAGCGAAAGGCGAAGGTCCCGAGTTCGAGTCTCGGTCTGGAACGCAGTTTTAATCTGCCAGGAAGTTTCAAATAAGCGCCTACTCCGGTGCAGAGTGACTATTTCATTCTGAATAGGAAACTTGTCTGAACACCTTGATTTTTAAAGTGATGAAAGATAAATTATATTTAATTTTTGCAGCTGTTTCATTTAACCACGAATTAATGAGTCATTAGCAAATTTGATACTGCGTATTTCTAACAACCTTTTTCTGTAGAATGATGAAGCAATTTTCAGTGCATCGTAGGTGCTACCTAAAACTCCTCCTCGGCAAAGAAAGCTGACTATCCTCATTGAGAATTGATGCTTGTTGCAAAACATGCTTCCTCTGCACCACTCCACTTGATTCATCCAAACTTTGCTCGCGAGTTGAAGTGAAACTAGTTAAAATGTTTTCACTGCATTAACTGTTTGTAAATCACTTGGTTGCTGGATTCCTTACTTCTGAACTGCCAGAAACTGGAAGATTTCAGGCTGCCACTGCTTTGTGTCTGACCACCCCCACTAACAACAACAACAATAATAATAATAATAATAATAATGGTAATAGTACTTTCTAGGCCCTACATCAGTTGTAACCTCCCCACTAAATTTGTTTCTGTATGAAATTTTAGCTCAACTTTACCTCCCACTCTATAAAAATCTTCATATTACCAAAACTATGTATTCAGAAACTGTTATCCAGCTTACACTTTTATGCTAACCTTTGACTAAAGAGAACCAAATTTGAACTGTAACTGATCGGTATACAACTTGTATCTACATTAAATGCGCGACTGAAGTAAAACAATTGTTTGTCCTCAATCAAAATTTCCACTTGGCAACAGTGTTGCAAATTTCTTGAAAGCACAACAGCAAGCAGGCAGCTGATAGCAGTGATCCCCATACAATTTACGTGGAATGTTTCACAGATGCAGGATCTGAGTGATGTTTTTTCGAAGGAATAGACGCCATGCATTCAAACAAACACAATGCTTAAAGATAAAAGAAAAATCATCATTATTATTCTTTATACTTCCTGAATATTGTCTTTCCGTGCCACACCTCATGAGTGATGAATTTTATCTTCACTTTCAGAATTTCAAATTTCCTAAACACCTACACTGATGGACAATATTGTTACGATATCACTTCATAAATATGTAAAGTTTTCTAGTAGACAAGAAAAAGACAGACCAGTTCTACAAAAGTCAGTACGAGTTTAATTTTTTTTCGCGCGCATGTAGCTAGATACAAACCAGAAAAAAGATCATTCAGCAGTATAAACAAAAAAATAGACACTACCCCAAAAACAAGTCATAAAAAGTTCAACGATGTACGAAATGCTAAAAGACTATGTCTCACTACGGAGTAGCAATCATTGTTTAGCTGAATCTTCGCAAAACGTATTCCGTGCACAAATGGACCCAAAGACTTACACTTCTCGAATTACTGTAAAGTTCCAAAAACCGGTGCACATTATTGTGTTCCGATAAAAAATGTCAGTATATGTTTAG
Organism: Schistocerca serialis cubense; assembly: GCF_023864345.2. Taxonomy (NCBI): domain Eukaryota; kingdom Metazoa; phylum Arthropoda; class Insecta; order Orthoptera; family Acrididae; genus Schistocerca; species Schistocerca serialis. The sequence goes on along the minus strand of NC_064642.1, from coordinate 399,230,114 downwards.
TAAAATGGTTCAATAATTTACATCAGATAATTATAAATTCAGCATCAAAGAAATAACTATGCTGTCTCAAATCACATTTTATTATTCACATGTGTCATCTAGCTACATCTTTTCAAAAACTTACGTTTTACGCATATAAACTCGAAATGCATCCACATGGCATAACACTGACTATAACAAGAAACAGGGTCCCTATGTCCTAATCATTACTCACTTATTCTTTCTCTACATTAAGCATCATAATCGTTGCCTCATTCTATTACAGTCTGCATCATAAATCTCATAATTATAATCTCTTGTACCTAACCAACATAAATCTCATTATCCTATTACAACATTAATCACATATTCTGTCTTCATCTCAATACACATTTCAAATAATAATTCCCTGCTCTGTTTTCACCCATTTATTTCCACATAGACAACGCCTTGTAGCTATAATCGTAAATATTACAGTTCAGTAAACACAACCTCACTACTCATAATAGACCCTGAAAAGTTTCTTATCAAACCATCCTAACACCCTGTGTACCTCATCAAAAGTGTTAGAAAATGTTATATGTGTCTTCTTATCATCACTTTGTACAGCCAAAAATATTTATCGAGTAAATATCGCATTGCTGATAACCTGTGTCGTCTCTCACAAATGGTTTAAAAAATACTGTCAATTTTCATTTTATTAGGGATTCTACATCTACACGGATACTCTACAAATCACACTTAAGAGCCTGGCACGCACTTATTGGGTTTCTAAACGAAATTTCGAAGCTCGTAGCAGCTTGTTTAGCGTACATGTCGTGGCAGCAAATCGGTCGATTTGTTGCATGATAAATGAAGTCTGTTGCGCGACGATAGTCGCCCGATTCTTGTCAAAAGCTGCCTGTCCTGCGACGGGAGTTGCTCTGGCATGCGGGTACTAGCATTGTTTATCGCTAACTGTCGCTGTACGCTGTAATGCAAGAAATATTTTCGAAGTAGGCGACATGTAGTGCTACGATCCGGGTACAAATTTAGTAAATAGAATTATTCTGCACATGGCTTGATATGCGAAATATGACGAAGTCCCTTGCTCTCGTGTGTCCAGATACTTTCAGTTTCGTCCTGTATTGCTTCCTCATCACGTGGAGTTGGTGATCTGACTTCAATTACTTCCATCTGTCGCGCTGGGCTTGCCCTTCCAGAATTTTAGCACTGTTAATTATGATGTTGATTACTGGTGACTGTGTTGGTTGCTGTTTCCATAACTGTTGTAGTGCCATGTATTTTGCGGATTTGATCTACCTGAATAGTGCCCATGAATATTTGCTTGGTTATCTTCTGAGATAGGGAATAGTCTTTAATTATTTTAATTGTTGTGATGCTTATGATAACGCCTGTTCTCATTATCGCAACTCCTGTGACATCTGTTAATGAGTTCGTAGTCAGAGCTCAGAACATTACTTTTACCACAATAATCATTGCTTAACTGTGAGAATTGTGCGTCATACGAACAATTTTGGTTATTCCGTCTATAATTGTTTCTGTGGTTGTGTTTGTTATGTGAGTTCCAATAATTTTTGTTTTCACGTTATACAAAAGCGTCATGCGTATCATACTTCTGTTGTGACTCTTATGTTTTTTTGTTAAACCGTTGACACTGTCCAATTTCAGTTCCTCAAGTAGTGCTCGAAATGCTTCTAAATCATTTTCACATCTGCAGGCCAAAATTACGTATCTCAAATGTGTAGTTAACTTTGTTAAACAAATGCAAATTAGTTCTGACGGACTGTAAGGATCTGACAGTATGATATCTGCGTACCATGTCTTCACAGTGTTTTGCATGGCTAAAAAACCAGACTGTTCAATGTTTCGTAACATTATAATGCTATGTTTTCCCCTATCTTGTATGGCCTGCGACCAGTAGGCTGACAAAAATGCTCGGTAGAAATAATTTACGCTTTGGCAATCTCTCACTACTGATCGCATTCTTGCGGTGGGTTCATTTTTCAAATAACCGCAGAAAAATTCTAATTTGCGTTCAAGTGCCCAGCTTGGTGGTAAAGATTATAGGAAATGATCAGTCCAAGCTTGAGGGTGAATTTTGTGCTGTAATTCCCGAAAACTTTGAGTTTACGTATTGTCAAAAGTATTTGCAATCTGTGCGAAACAGATTGTTCTCTATTGCACCACATCGGAGATTCACTGTCGTATCTGGATGTATTTTCTGCCGTTTTGCCGTTAAGTTTTCCTCCATGCCTCGACTTCCTCATTTATAGTGTTCCTTTAGCGCCTGTCTTCCTGATTAATTTTGTCTTGGCTGTCTTTAAAATTTATTAATAACTGATATTCTGCTGTGTCTGAAAACTGTACTAGCATGGTATCATTTGAATCTCTATGTGCTCTGACTGACAAGTTTGTCGTTTTCGTTGTCAGGTCATCAACTTTGTCTTTAATTGTGCCTAGCTGTTCTTTTTGTTCTTCAGAATGTAATGTCAAAGTTTCCACCTATTCGCTAATTTTGTGTTACCGTTGTGTTAAGATGTTCGTTCAGTTCTTTTATCTGTGTAACTATCGCACTCAGAACTACTGTGTTGATTTTAGCTAACAATTCATCCTTGTCATTACGTTGAGTCGTTCTCATGTCTTCGTGTTCTGTTTCAAGTTCACGTTATTTAGTTTCAAAACTGATAATTATTGGTTTAAAGTCAATTTTAATTTAGTCCCTAATTTCAGCTATTAAATTTTGTGTTTTCAATTTCATTTCTTCCTGTGATTTTCTATTTTCATCTAGATTTCCTCTGTTACGTTCGGTTTTCTTACTCATTTCATCTTGTGTTGTCGCTTTTCTTGCTCATTTCGTCTTGTGTTCCTTGAAGCAACTGCAGAATTGATTCTAGAAAATCTGTCGGATTCGCGGAGTATGGTTCTATATAATTCTTGACTGAAGGTGATGTGTGTTGTGTTCGTCCAAAGGACATTGACGGAAAACATGGTTTTGATGTATTTGTTACCAGTTGTAAAATTTCGCACTGCTGTGGTGACTTTTGCAGGCTTTTGCTAGACTTATCGCTGACAGACTGAACTTCAGAATTTACTCGTGCATTACCCATCGTTTGTTCTGTTTCATTATTGTTCGCTAAAACGGTTAATAATTGTGGATCTACGCTATTTCCTGCAATTTCATGTAAACAATTGGTAATTGCTCAAGGTGTTTTATCTCATCCTGTACCGAATAGTTATTCTGTAACACCCTCAGTTGTCTTGGGTTACAACAGACTTTCATATTGTTTTCTGTTTGTCAAACACGATGACATACGATTTCTTGGAAAAACAGAATTGCTACAATGACCAAACAACCAAAAATTGTACTACCATGGATGCTAATACTCAACAGAGAAAGATACCCACATAGATCCCGTACTACTACGCCAACAGTTTATATAATAAAGTAATGTATAATCGTAACAAGACACAAAATTTCACAAATTTACAATTTCAATAACTTGCTGTAAGATTTGCTAATCTGTGTTGCCATCATTTGCAGTAGGTACTGTGTAGGCTTATTTAGCACTGTGATGAGGCTGTATAGTTGTTGTGTGCAAGTAAGCCACCTAAAGCTAGTAACTGCTTTCGGGGGTAAAGGGTTCTCTTCGTGACACCATTTTTTTGACACTTAGTCTATTTGATGAATACAACCAAAACATTTACTTCCGGGTACCTATAATCTGTATGAAATGCTACCCTGTATATTTCGAAGTCTGTTACTGAACTACAACACACAAAGGACTGTTCATTGCAGTACTCACTGAGCTATATGGCATGGAACTTCTGTTTATAAAGCCACATTACGACTACAGTAACGTGATACTAATTTGTATCCATCTAGTTGCACATCATAAAGTTTTGTAAATTCCAAATGACGTTATGCTATACACGCCAAGAGAAAAATAAAACGAGAAACGACGCACCACCAATGAATGATCTGAATCGAACAAGGATTGGTAAATATGATGTACATGTACAGATAAACAAGAGATAGTAATTTCAAAAAAATTTGATGATTTATTCAAGAGAAAGAGCTTCAGAAAGTGAGCAATTCAATAACGTGTCGGTTCACCTATGGCCCTTATGTAAGCATTTATGCGGCTTGGCATTGATTGAGAGCGCTATCGGATATCTTCGTGAAGGGTATCGTGCCAAATTATGTCTAATTATCGCCTTAGATCGTCAAAATCTCGAGCTGGAGGGCCCTGTCCATAATGCTCAGTTGTTCTCAACTGAGAAGAAATCCCCGACCTTCCTGGCCAACATAGTGTTTGGCAAGCACTAAGACAAGCAGTAGAAACTCTCGTCGGGTGCGGGCAGGCATTGTTTTGCTGTAATGTAAGCCCAGGATGTCTTGTCATGAAGCGTAGCAAATCGGGGCTTAGAACAAATAACAACTAAAGGGGTCTTGACATAAAATGTAGTGGCACCCAGGACCATCACCCCTGGTTGTCGGCAGTGTATGGTGGGGGACAGTCAGGTTTGGCCGGCCGTTGTGGCCGAGCGGTTCTAGGCGCTACAGTCTGGAACTGCGCGACCGCTACGGTCGCAGGTTCGAATCCTGCCTCGGGTATGGATGTGTGTGTGATGTCCTTAGGTTAGTTAGGTTTAAGTAGTCCTAAGTTCTAGGGAACTGATGACCTCAGATGTTAAGTCCCATAGTGCTCAGAGCCATTTGAACCATTTTTAGTCAGGTTGGTATCCCACTGCTGTCCAGGACGCTTTCAAACACTTCTTCGCTGGTCATCAGGGCACAAGTTCCAAAGAGGACTAGTCAATGAAGACAATTCTGTTCCAGTCTATGAGATTCAAAGCCGAAGACGTGTCTGGAGACGCTCTGGATAGTCGTGGGATTCCATGAAAGGTGTCAGGCTGTGGCCAACATCGTGTTTCATACTTTTTCACTCAGCATACTTAATTCTTCGATATGATGGATCTAACTGATCGATAATTTCTGATAGCATAGGAGTGGTATTACGCGTCGGAGTGCTTGACGATACTAGAGGATTTACTTTAATTTCTTTTAATTAAAAAATTATATGGTGAATTCATTCCTCTATTAACTAGAGGGAAGTGAAAGCAAGGCCCTTGCAGTCTGCTGTCGCCTCGGCTTGCCCTTAGCGGGTGGTCGGATGCACACAATAGGTGGACAAACCACGGTCATCTAAAACACTGGGAGCAGCCACCTCTGCGGCAGAGGCCGGCATGCGTCTTTGATAGTATTAGCAACGCTCGTGGAATAAAGCAGTCGCTTGCTGTGTTCTGTAAACTCCCCCAGCCGTCGCCGCCACTGCAGTGGCATTTATGGATGTGGAGATTTCTCTGTAGGAAGCAGACCACCCCGCAGAAAAGGCATGTCTTCTAAGACATCTCACTGTTCTGAAGCAACCACGGGTCACCTCCACAGGTGAACCGCCGCCGGGACACCGGCGTCTCGAGCGTAAACGTTGAGAAAGCAATGTTACAGAAAGCTTTTTCTGAATTGCTTTTTCTGAATCGCTTTTGATAGATCGACACTCGCAATCTATGGGAGTGGCGATTTGCCAGATTGGTGCTCTCACAAGCTTTTTTAGCGAACAGCTGACATACACGTAGGTCGGCCCTTGTAGTCTTCCGAAAAGCGACGCCGAACCCTCCAGCATAAAACTGTTAGGAGTTTTCGGATTAGAGAACTAAAATACACGATCTCAGAATGGAATGGCCAAAAATGGCAATGTTTTCGGGCTCACACTGCGAAGGAGGAGAAGAGCTAACTATCAGCTACTTATTCTCTGCTAATGGTAGAGAGCGGAAAACTTCTGTGTCAGAAGCTGGAGAGAAGTAGTTGATGCCTGGGTGTGACGAAGATTCGAACTCTTGACTTGAAGAGGAACAATCGATTTGACTATAGATGGGCCACACCATGTGAGCGTCTGTCTATATGTGCCACCTCACCACACCTCACCTATTGCAATTGATGCAAGTTTCGCAGCACAGTGGCGTTCGAAATTCGTAGATGGTAATAGGCACATTGTTTCATATTCATTAATTGGTCACTGTATGATGATCTCTCGGCCATGATTTTACTCTTTGAGGTCCTCTTTCTCTTTACTCTCTAATCTTCCTGTACAATCACCATCATCAATTTAATTTCGCGATTAGTTTTCAGTTACACAATTTCTTATCCATTTGGTCTGTTCTGTGAGAACTTTTCTGGTCATTTCCTTCTTGAAGATCCACAATTACCACACGTTCTTATGTGCTCTCATTCTCCCGTGACGAATATTTGATACTTATTTGTTCTGAGCAATCATTTGAATTTGCAGTCAATAAGGTACGTCATTTTTAGCTCTCGTTTCATTACGGTAACTGATTGTCTCCATCACTACCCAGTAATTATTAATATTTATCAGGGCACAAAGCTCCAGTCCAAGTGTTAGGGCCAACACTCTCCATCCGTTTCCTTGCACACAATTTATTTACATACATCTGGACCATAATGGGGGACTTGCACCTTGAGCAGGATACCCAACGAATATCAATGCCAAATCAGATTGACTACGGCCTTACCCCAGTAGCGTGTTGCAACCAACCCGACTGTTGTCCACCAGATGACCCAACAACCAGGAGTCTGTAGTTCTATTTCCTTTCATACCAGGACTCCTTTAGTCGTCAGTCGCGTCAATGGTTCGTCGACGATATTCTACAATCTTTTTTTGCCCTGCATGACACTATCCTGGGCTTACATTTCAACAAGATAATGCCCGCCCACACACTGTGAGAGCTTTTACTGTTTCCCTTCGGGCTTGCAAAACCCATCGTGGGTAGGACTCTCCAACCATCTCGGGATTTTGACGATTTAAAGAGCCATTTGGGCAGAATTTGGCACGATATCCCTCAGTAGGACATCCAACAACTCGAACAATCAATGCCAAGCCAAAAACCAGCGTGCATAAATGCCAGGGATGGACCAACGCGTAACTGGCTTGCTCAATTAGTGAAGCTCTTTCTCTTGAATAAAACACCCAATTTTTACGAAAATGTAACTATTTGTTTGTCTGTACGTGTCCATCACCTGTTTTTCGATTTTGCATTTTCCTAAGTTCATATTTCTTACTGCACAAGCTTCTTATAAGGTGATCGAAAAGATAAATGCATTACACTTGTTAACCTTTGAACTGTCAAAGCTGCTGTTTTCGTTACTACATTTATTATTGGGACTGTATTTGTAGATATTTGGTAGTTCTGTCTTTTGGAAACATTTACCCTAAAAAAGACACCGTTAAAATGCAGCTAATGACAGGTGTTGAAAAGACAGTGGTTGCACTGAATACTTGAACAAAATACTCTTGCAAGTAATCTGATGCAAAAACCAGTGAGATACAAACGCATTGATTGCGTCGATGTGTGTTCGCCCCACTTTGTTAAGCTATTTCTGTAGCTCTGAATATTCTACAAAATCTTTCAGCCAGGTTTTGTCATACCTTTTACAGAGTTATACAAAAGTCACATTTGTATAAGGACCATTCGCAGTGATGTGCTAACGCCATCCTTGGTTGCTTAGTTGAGGGTGCGGTCCGAAAAAAGTCACAACAGTAAAAAGGGGTTGTGCGACATAAACGAAAGTTGGTAGCCATCTTTCTACATCTGAAAGATGGTGTCTGTCAAAATTTCCCACCAGTCGCATAAGAGTGATGATAGCAGCACCACTATTAGGATGCAAGTCAGGTTATAGATACACGCCCTAAAGATCGTGAGCGTTAGTTACCTTTGACATTGGACGTGGTGAGTAGATGTTAGTCAAGAATGCCTTTAAGGCAACTTAGACGTCATTATCACCACCTCACTGAGTTTGAACGAGGTTGTGAAACAGGGCTACGGGAAGGTGGACGTTCGTTCAGCGATACTGCAGAAAGACTTTATAGGAACGTAGCCATTACAGTGAGGCTCAGCGAGAGTTAAATGCTTTTGAGTGAATGAATGTCATAGATCTCATCTTCACTGTGTGCAACAAATTTGGTGATTTTATACACATTCGTTTGTTGTAATGAGTGGAGGGCGCTGATAACCTCACCGTCGAGCTTCCATATTGCTGGCAGCGGTGGTCACGAGGATGCATGGTCGCAAGAAGATCGGTCTCGTGACAGTCACGTGCCACTATCGAGAGGGAAGATCATAGTGTTTGGCCTATGGCTCTTGTGCACCGTAACGCATCCGCAACAGCAATTTGAGCAGCAGTTGGCACCACAGTGCCTCAACGCACTGTTACAAAGCAGTTACTTCAAAGACAACAGCGACCTAGACGCCCTGCAGCGTGCATTCCACTGACACCAAACCAGCGCCGTTTGCGACTTCAGTAGCGTCAAGCGAGAGAGATCATTGGAAGGCGGGTTGGAGGTCTTTTGTGTTTTGTGATAAAAGGTGGTACTACCTCGTGCCAGTGATGGCCATATGTTGGTTAGGAGGTTGACAGGTGAGCGCTTGCAACTAACCTGTCAGTGGCTTCGACACATTGGACCTGCACCTGAAGTTATGGTCTGGAGTCCGATTTCGTATGACAGCAGGAGCACTCTCGTGGTTATCCCACGCATGCTGACTGAAAATTTGTACATCACTCTGGTGATTTGACCAGCTGTGCTGCCATTCATGAACAGCACAACAGGTTAACGCCGTTGTAACCAAGAGACCCTACAGAGTGTCGACATGTTGCGTTAGCCTGCTCGATCTCATGATCTGCCCTAGTTGAACACATGCGGGCCATCATCGGACGACAATTCCAGCGTCATCCACAAACTGCATTAACCGTCCCTGTATTGACCGACCAAGTGTAATAGGCGTGGACCTCTGTGGACGTTTGCATGCTTCCGTTCAACATTCTGACGGTCGTATTGGTTATTAACGTACTAGCATTTCACGTTGGCAATGTCTTAGCTCGTGCTTACTTTAACCCGTGATCTTGCAAAGTTAATACAAGATCCACCAGGTAGTGGTTCCTGCTGGTAGCCTGGTCGCGAAAGTGAAAGCAAGTGCGTTACTTCAAGGGAAACTATGGCAGCCAAGGCCAAGCCAGTGGGTAATATGTTAATGATAGCGAATGCCGTCAACCATCACTAACGGCAGAAGTGGCTAAACAGTCCGCTGTGGAGCAGATCACTTGCCATTTCAGTGCTGGACAACAACTGCTGAACAGCCACAATGTGTCACAGATGCCACCGCACTACACAGCCACCTATGAAGAGCTCACGCCACAGGACATAGTGACAGATACAGGCACAGAAACATCGAAATTCGGCACGAAAAGAATGGAAGAAAGACAATTGGTTGCAGGTTGTGCGATTCCAATCTTAAAAAAAAGAAACGACGCTTCTGCCTGAAGGTGCACTGGCTGACAAAAAAAGTTAAGCACTCAGATACGAAGGGGGAATGAAATTAAGTTTCACTGGTTGAGAGGGTAAGTAATGTTATTGTAGTCGTTACAAAACCGTGAGAAATCGAAAAATAACATGACAGTGAAAGACCACTGATCAATATGACATTGCACCCGCTCTGACCTCTACGCATTCACTGATTGAGTTGTGAAAGATATAAAGCTGTTGAGACCTCTCCTGAGGTAAGCTGGTCCACGACTGTGGCAATTGGTCCTGGCCCTGGGACAGAGTTGACGTCCGATGTGGTCCCACACATCGGCCCTGGGACAGAGTTGACGTCCGATGTGGTCCCACACATGTTCTGTCGTGGACAGATCACGGGACCTTGCTGGCCACGGGACATACAGACACATCCCATGTGTAGACGAGCATCGTCCTGTTGAAAACTGACACCACGATACTCTCGCTTGAGAGATAACAAATGAGAAAGCAGGACGTCCGTAATGCACAGTGGTGCCTTCAGAGATGTCTCCATCACTACCAGGTGTGACATGAAGCCATACCAGATGGGCCGGCCGGAGTGACCGAGCGGTTAAAGGCGTTACAGTCTGGAACCGCACGACCGCTACGGTCGCAGGTTCGAATCCTGCCTCGGGCATGGATGTGTGTGATGTCCTTAGGTTAGTTAGGTTTAAGTAGTTCTAAGTTCTCGGGGACTTACGACCACAGCAGTTGAGTCCCATAGTGCTCAGAGCCATTTGAACACACCATTGTCCCTCTTAAGAACAATGTAAGCATGTGGCCTCTTCCCAGGACGCCGACATACTCGCCGACGATGATTGTCCAGGGTAGTCCACAACAGTGATTCATCGAATGTGCTCCTACCTTCTGAAAATAAGGTTGTGGGGCCAATATTTGTTTTATGACATTCCATTGCTTCTATTTCTCCCAGAAACAATTGCATTTTGCGTGTCTGAGCCGCAGTCAGAACCTCTCTGGTTAGACAAATGGTGATATTTTCCTTCAAACACTCTCGTGGGTCCCTTAGTGACGTAAGAGCGTGAGCTTCTCCGCTCTCGAAAATTATCAACACCTACTGCGTCTTTACGTTAATTTACCATAGTTCCACATCCTACTTGATAAGGGCGAACCGTACAACACCGATACTGCATCTTCATTCTACCACTTGTAGTCAGATCAATAAGTATAATTAAGGTTCCACAATCACTATGTGGTCAAACATCGCTAAGTTGTTTTCCGACACCTCTGTACGTGTTGTAGCTCCACAGGAAACTCTCGTTCTGCTTGGTGGAATCCTGTCAAAAATTATTGTGGTAGCAGTAATACCGAACTTAACTGTCAGTTTTCTGCATGGTAGATTGATTCCTGCAACGATACCACTTCAATCCTTGTGTCATCGGATCGGTTTTCTAATGCTCGGAACATCTGCTAGTTTGCTGTCCAGTAAGCTCAGTCGTCTTTTATTTCTCGGAAATCACAGTTCACTGTTTCGATTCTATGCCGGGCGTAATCGGCTAACTCCAGGGTTAAGTCACGTACCATCTTGGTGTTATTCTGATCACCCTGCTTTAAATCCTACAGTCGCGTCGTATGCAATCCTGCTATAGCTTTGCAGTGTCTGCCATCGTTGCACTCGGCTAATCATGTTATTCAGCTCCTGGACATCTTAGTTACCCGCTGTCCGTGGTAGAAAGCCAATGTTACGCCTGCCTCCAATGCTTGAATACGAATAGTATGTATTGTTCTTCCAGTAATGCAGTGCATCGACGTCAGGATTGCCACAACCCATCCATTTGTTGCTGGGGATCCGCCACGTAAGATCAGTAACATCCATTATCCCTTCCCTCCTCAGAAAGTACTGAATACAAAAAAAAAAACAACTAAGAAATGACGATTCACAATTACAGCGTTCCATCTTGGATCGGTGGCACAGCAACCTTCATCGCTCCTGCTTAAAAAACAGTAGTAGGTTGCACTTGCCTAATCGTGTCATTCAGCGTCTGGCAATTTGAGTTATCCGCTGTTCCAAATACCGTTTTTAAAAATTTTCCTCCTGTTTTCAACCACCTTCTTTTCCTACTGACTAATGTCTGTCATAGTACGTCAGTGATTTGCGTCAGTTGAGCTCTCAGTATCCCATAAGATAGTCTCAATTCCTCCAATAAAGGATATTGTTCAATTTACGACTGTATTTTAAATAGTAAGAATAACACATAACCAATATATAACTGTAGCGACCTATAGTACAAATTCAGAATACACCTATTAAGAAGAGAACTCGTAGGCATAACATAACTAAACTTAACTAAACATAAATGCTATTACTTGTTACGTGACCTTCCTACGTAGGGTACGCTACGCACATCCTACTTGTCCATTGGTAAACGCTTCCGAACGTTTTTATTCTTCCCTCGCGCCCTGGCTCCATCATCAGGACTTGTGACAATGCATCCACCATTCCTCTAAACGATTTAACTCTATTTATAACGACAGTGGACGTTTTACACGGAAACTGTACCTTAACTTTTAGCGGAGAAGTCATCTCGATTATCTGATAACGACTCTGATATTTAGTCGAGAATTTTTCCGTCTTTCCCTTAGGAGTGTAGGGGTTGGTGACTAACGCCAACTGACCCACTCGATTTTTGTGGCAATTTTTCCACATGTTGTGTGGACTGTTCTTGTCATTCCAAAGCTTTAGTAATGGCTCGCATTACGATCTGTAAATTTTTTATTCAGTTCACAGTTTGGTCCTAATTTAGAATCACGACATCGAAGAATGATGGCATTTTTCTACCGTACACCATCTCGAAAGGTGAGAGTCCTGTACCAGGATGTACTTTAGGGTTCTACATTCAAAGTATGTGTTGTAAATATGTAGCTCAGTCCGCTTGACTACTGTTGACATAACTCAACGTTTTAGAGTGGTCCTATGCACTAGTTCCGTTCTGCCAGTAGTTTGTGGATGGAACGGGCTTGTTCATAATTTCAAAATATGAAGTTATGATATAACTTCTTCATCAAGTCTTACACAACATTTATGCGGATGATGACATGCCGACATCATTTCAGTGATGACTGAATGTGCAAACTTTAGGACTCTCGCGAAGTAACGTGGAAAATAAGTTCTGTAATAAAATTATCATTTGTACTGAAGCTTTTTTCGTTTCTCTTTGTTACTCTTTTCAGGTAACTCAAGTTCCTAATTACTTTGAATAACATTCCAGTAACTTCCAAAACTAAAAATATAATTAATTTGTTCATTAAGTAACTATTTACTGTAGATATTTCATTCTTTTGCAAATACTTTATCTTTTAGCACTGCCCTCACTGTTGCAATATTCACGCCTACTATTACTGGCAGTTATACAATATTTTTCAGTCTCTTTTCTTTCGCTTTTACTGTATATACGAGTATATTTACTGTGTTAGTGAATTTTGTTCCTACATTTGCATGTTGCCCGATTTTCGTGTTAAATTTTGTGTTGTTCATTGCAGTACGCTATAGAAACACACGCGTTGTATAGTGTTCGCCATTAAGCTATCTGCCTGCAGCCAGTCACAAAATGGTAAGTGTGTCCCCTTTGGTAAACATTTACATTGTGGAAAAGCTTAGATCCTGACAGATGTGCGTTCCAGTGCATTTGGTCACGTAGCAATATCCACATCTGTATCTAAATAATACTGCACGAGCCACACCGTGGTGCGCTGCGGTAGGTACTGTGTACCAATACTAGTCATTTCCTTGCCTGTTCCATTCGCAAATGGCCAACTGTCTATACGACCAACTGTCTATACGTCTCAGTACAAGTGCTAATTCCTCTTGTCTTATCTTCATGCTCCTTATGCGAAATGTACGTTGGTGGTAGTGAAGTCGTTGTGCAGTCCACTTAAAAAAAAAAAAAAAATTAAATTAACGTATGGCATCGTCGACCGGGAGACCCCTATGCGAGGAAGTTCGGCTACCAAGTGCAAGTCTTCTTTCATTCGATGCCACATTGGGCGACTTTCGCGCCGGTGATGAGGATGAAATGATAATGAGGACAACACAAGACCCAGTCCCCGAGCGGAGAGAATCGCCAACCCGGCCGGGAATCGAATTCGGGTCCGGTCGGATGGGAGGCGAGCACGTTACCACCCAGCTAAGCAAGCGGACAGCCCATTCTGATGTGAGTTTTTTAGATTTTCTCAGTAGTGTTCAGCGAAAAGAACATCGTTTTCCCTCCAGCAACTCCCATTTGAGTCCACAAAGCGTCTCTGTAAACTCACTTGTTGATCGAATCTACCGGTAACGGATCTAACAGACCGCCTCTGCATTGCTTCGATGTCTTCCTTTAATCCGACCTGGTTGGGATCCCAAACCCTGGAGCAGTACTCAAGAACAGAACGCATCATTGTTCTACGATATACGCGGCCTTCTTACAGATGAACCACACTTCGCTAAATTTTTTTCAGAAAACCAAAGAAGATCAATTGCCTTCCCAGCTACAGTCTTTACATGCTCGTTCCATTTCATACCGCTACATATTTAATTGACTTAATGTGGCAAGCAGTACACTATTAATGCCGTATTGAAACATTAAGCGATTGTTCTTCTACGTATCTGTGGTAACTTACATTTTTCTGCATTTAGAGGTAGCTGCATTCATCAAACCAACTGGAAATTTTGATGAAGTTACTTGATTCCTCCTATTATATCCGAAGTAGGAATATGTAAAGTAATTCAGTAGAAAACATCTACATCTACATTTATACTCCGCAAGCCACCCAACGGTGTGGCGGAGGGCACTTTACGTGCCACTGTCATTACCTCCCTTTTCTGTTCCAGTCGCGTATGGTTCGCGGGAAGAACGACCGTCTGAAAGCCTCAGTGCGCGCTCGAATCTCTCTAATTTTACATTCGTGATCTCCTCGGGAGGTATAAGTAGGGGGAAGCAATATATTCGATACCTCATCCAGAAACGCGCCCTCTCGAAACCTGGCGAGCAAGCTACACCGCCATGCAGAGCGCCTCTTTTGCAGAGTCTGCCACTTGAGTTTGCTAAACATCTCCGTAACGCTATCACGGTTACCAAATAACCCTGTGACAAAACGCGCCGCTCTTCTTTGGATCTTCCCTATCTCTTCCGTCAACCCGACCTGGTACGGATCCCACACTGATGAGCAATACTCAAGTATAGGTCGAACGAGTGTTTTGTAAGCCACCTCCTTTGTTGATGGACTACATTTTCTAAGGACTCTCCCAATGAATCTCAACCTGGTACCCGCCTTACCAACAATTAATTTTATATGATCATTCCACTTCAAATCGTTCCGCACGCATACTCCCAGATATTTTACAGAAGTAACTGCTACCAGTGTTTGTTCCGCTATCATATAATCATACAATAAAGGCTCCTTCTTTCTATGTATTCGCAATACATTACATTTGTCTATGTTAAGGGTCAGTTGCCACTCCCTGCACCAAGTGCCTATCCGCTGCAGATCTTCGTGCATTTCGCTACAATTTTCTAATGCTGCAACTTCTCTGTATACTACAGCATCATCCGCGAAAAGCCGCATGGAACTTCCGACACTATCTACTAGGTCATTTATATATATTGTGAAAAGTAATGGTCCCATAACACTCCGCTGTGGCACGCCAGAGGTTACTTTAATGTCTGTAGACGTCTCTCCATTGATAACATGCTGTGTTCTGTTTGCTAAAAATTCTTCAATCCAGCCACACAGCTGGTCTGATATTCCGTAGGCTCTTACTTTGTTTATCAGGCGACAGTGCGGAACTGTATCGAACGCCTTCCGGAAGTCAAGGAAAATAGCATCTACCTGGGAGCCTGTATCTAATTCTGGGTCTCATGAACAAATAAAGCGAGTTGGGTCTCACACGATCGCTGTTTCCGGAATCCATGTTGATTCCTACAGAGTAGATTCTGGGTTTCCAAAAACGACATGATACTCGAGCAAAAAACATGTTCTAAAATTCTACAACAGATCGATGTCAGAGATATAGTTCTATAGTTTTGCGCATCTGCTCGACGACCCTTCTTGAAGACTGGGACTACCTGTGCTCTTTTCCAATCATTTGGAACCCTCCGTTCCTCTAGAGACTTGCGGCACACGGCTGTTAGAAGCGGGGCAAGTTCTTTCACGTACTCTGTGTAGAATCGAATTGGTATCCCGTCAGGTCCAGTGGACTTTCCTCGATTGAGTGATTCCAGTTGCTTTTCTATTCCTTGGACACTTATTTCGATGTCAGCCATTTTTTTCGTTTGTGCGAGGATTTAGAGAAGGAACTGCAGTGCGGTCTTCCTCTGTGAAACAGCTTTGGAAAAAGGTGTTTAGTATTTCAGCTTTACGCGTGTCATCCTCTGTTTCAATGCCATCATCATCCCGGAGTGTCTGGATATGCTGTTTCGAGCCACTTACTGATTTAACGTAAGACCAGAACTTCCTAGGATTTTCTGTCAAGTCGGTACATAGATGTTGTGGGCCCGTACTTTTACCCTTCTTATATACGGGAGTCGCCTGCGCTTCTTTCCAGTAGCTTGGGAATTTGCTTCTCCATAAATGTAAGTAAGGGGCCAATACCATAGAGTAGTCTGTAAAACCGAATTGGGATTCCATCCGGACCAGGCGACTTATTTATTTCAACTCTTCCAGTTGCTTCTCTACGTCAGTGATGCCTATTTCTGTGTCCTCCACAATGGAGTCCGCGCGATGGTCAAACGACAGTGTGTTTATACGATCTTCCTGCATGAATGATTTCTTTAAGGAGACATTTAAAACTTGAGCATTTCTTTTCTGTTTTTTATTGCCACATCAGACATCTTAACGAATGACAACACAGAAACCTTAGACCTGATTAGCAATTTTACGTCGGACTAGAATTTCCTCAGGTTCGGCCAGATCTTTTCCTAGGTATGACAGTGGTAATTGTTGTATGCCTCCCACATCTATCTCTTTACAGACGCACTAGTCTCTATTAATTCTGCCTACGTCACTTGCGCGTTCGTTTTTGAACAGAGTGTGCAACAGTCTCTGCTTGCTTAGCATTCTTTTAGGATTTTTTAAATTAAATCACGGTAGGTCTAGATCATACTTAACCCTCTTACTCGGCACATACGTTTCCAGAAAGCGATTTAAAATCCGTTTCAACTCTACCCATAATTTCTTTACGTCCATCATACAGACACTAAATGATTCCATTCACTACTAACAACTGCAGAAATACTCTCCTAGCCTTCTTGGTGGATTTATTAACTTCAGTAACTATCGTTGCTAATACCTGTCTATACTGACACGGTCGATAAGGTCCGGCCTGTTTGTAGCCACAAGGTCTAAAATACTTCCTTCACGTGTGGTCTGTCGAACTAGCTGCTCAAGTTTCCGCCGTGCTGTGGTATTCCGAACCAGTGTAAGACCTTGCTTCCTTGTTTGGTAAATGGCTCTGAGCACTATGGGACTTAACAGCTATGGTCATCAGTCCCCTAGAACTTAGAACTACTTAAACCTAACTAACCAAAGGACATCACACAACACCTAGTCATCACGAGGCAGAGAAAATCCCTGACCCCGCCGGGAATCGAACCCGGGAACCCGGGCGTGGGAAGCGAGAACGCTACCACACGACCACGAGCTGCGGACTTGTTTGGTAAAGATTAGTTATCAGTTCAACCCATATGGGCATAATAACCAACACTGTCCTTGTTTCAGCCGGCCGAAGTGGGCGTGAGGTTAAAGGCGCTGCAGTCTGGAACCGCAGGACCGCTACAGGCGCAGGTTCGAATCCTGCCTCGGGCATGGATGTTTGTGATGTCCTTAGGTTTAACTAGTTCTAAGTTCTAGGGGACTAATGACCTCAGAAGTTGAGTCCCATAGTGCTCAGAGCCATTTGAACCATTTTTTTGTCCTTGTTTCAGCTATCTCAAAATTTATGTACATGAGACCTTGGGTACATTTAATCAGAGACGTATCAGAGTTCCGCCACTTGTATTCAAGGATCACGGCCATTTATAAAAGGATTAATATTATACGCAGAAAAATGTGTTCTCATTTGTTCCATGTGCCACTTCGTTCAGCAAAACTGTAAAAACAAATCATGTTACGCAGCTTGAGTCTATAGTCATGCCGAAACGCACTACACTCAGTATGTTCAAGCTGGTGAACACTAGTATTCTGATATTCTACAATGTATCATGTTTATAATGCACTACAGAGGAATGAATATAGGGCTATAAAAATGTTGAGGATTTCGTTACTTTTTTTGACGTATTCCCTGTTGTCTTTCATCCCAAGATCTTCGGCCGACGTTTCTATAATCATAATTAAACAATTGTTGACGGTCATCCCGCGACAAAGGCGAACACGCAGTAAGTCGAATCTACGAGGTTAAAGTCCACAGAAATGGATCAACAATCCAACATTTTAGCAGATTGGCAAGTATTAGAAATGTGCGTAGTGAAGTTTGGCTTCGTGCAGCTTCTTCTGTCTAGCATTTAGTTTTCTGCCTACACATCTCTCGGCTAATGCACTTCCCTTGTTACCTGCAGTATGGCCGTTGAAATGGCTGGTACATTAAATCAGAATGAAACGCCTGTCATCAGGGCTTAACAACGAAATCCAACAGCTAGGCGGATACAGCATTGCTGCCGGTGTAACGCATGTAATGAGTGAGGCTGAGGTAAACGCCGAATTCGCGGCTGACGTCGTTCGCACTAATGGTGGGGCTCAAACGAAATCGTGACTCACTTGAATTTACGACCCATGAGATGTTTTCTTGCCTGTGCCACGTATCGTGATAGGACGTAACATCACGACTGCGTTTTTTGCTATGAAAGACCTCTAAATGGCTACGGCTGGTGGAAAACCGCAGCTGACACGAGCTACGGGTCGTGTTGCCTCTTACGCATCGCACAAACTTTTATCCAGCTGCCTGTCAACCAAGGAGCGTTCCCTACGTCCCCATCGTTGATTTAACGTAAAACTATTAAATTCGAAGTAAAGAAATCAAGCTTTAAATTGTAAAAAGAAGTAATTCTTGTAAAAAGAAGCCAAATCTGTAATTTTACACCAACAAACACAATATCTTATTCATGGATATGTAATATGGAACTCAGTCCATTTGTATCTGTTTCTTTCATTCTCCCCAAAATATTAATTGAAAACAAAAGAAGATATTCAAGAGGTGGATCCGTTGCTTAGTGATGGAAGAACTGCTACCGTTTTCCATCCTCCTGCGATCGAATAGTGTAAGAACTTGATAATTTCGCCGGACTAACATCCATGTTGATTGTGCTAACTTTCGGTTGGCGACGCTTCGCTACTCCATTCCACCTCCGTGCAGACAGGTCAGTCAACGTCGTAAGTGGTTAGTGCACTGTATATGACCGATGGAGGTTGATACAAAGACAAATGAAAAGAGCAAGAAACTATCGGTCGTACGGTTTTAAATTCTGTTTGCATAAGTATCTCGTCGATGGCGTTGATGGTTGCAAGTGTCCGAGGAGAACACGTAAGTGTCTAGTGAAATCAAATTCTATAAATTGTACTGTGGGTTCGCAGTTGGACAATAACCATGAAAAGAATGATTATGGTATATTCAACCGTCAGAGAGTCAGTAACATTGTGAAGAGAAAAGCGGAAGAAAATTTTTGTCAGCACCCTTCGAAACTTATACGCGTCGATTTAGCCAATGGTGATATCGACAATCTCACAACACCGGATTCGGTTCGAATACGGAAAAGTATTAATGCCACTCGATCATGGAGTTGCCCAATAACTTACCATAATCACATGAAGCACTGGCGAGAAATGTTTTCCACACAAACAGGGGAGGAAATCTTTTATTTGTGAACGATTCTGAAAAGAATATTGTGGATTTCTTATGCCAAAGCAATTTCATTTCCCTGAAAGAGTCGAGCACTTTACTTATAGATGGGACTTTCAAAAGTTGCCCTAAGCTGTTCCACCAAATGTTTACAATTCATGGGGTAAATGAAAAAAACTATTTCGCATTGCTTTTTGTCTAGCAATGAAAGTAAATGAAACATATGAAGAAGCTTTTTCCTTAATGGCAAATAACATCAATTCTGACATTATGTACATTGAATCTGAGGTGGTACCTCACCTTGGAATTCCTTACGTTTGGCCCCAAACGAATATAAAGGGCTGCACATTTCATCTCCGGCAGACATGGTGGAGACAGATTCAGTAATTGGGATTATCAAGTTATTTTAAATCAAAGGAGTCTGAAATCGGAAGACTTCTGAAAGCTTAGTTTGGACTGCCTCTTCTGCCCTTTGAGCAAATTGAAGATTGCTTCGTCGAAGACCTAACGTCCTGCAAACCTAATAACGAACATCTGGACGACTGTTTTGGTTATTTACTTCATACCTATATTCTTGCAAACAGAGATTCTCCACCCATTAAGTTGGCTAACTTTAATATCAATTGTGAACGAACTATTAATTGCTGTGAGGCATTCCACTCTAAACTGAACTTTCATTTTTCTCTTCCCATCCCGACACTTTCAATCTCTTAGAGGCAATAAAGGGTGTTCAAACTTAAACTTACGTTAAAATTCGAAGTGAGAAGAAAACAGCTCAAAAGAGAAAAAAAGAGGGACAAACACAACTACATAAAAGAACAAATACAAAATTTTCTAATGCAACCATTATACCAGTACACATATCTTCGAAACATCTGCTACAAGTTTCTCCCAATTACATAATTTTATTACTTATGCTTAACAACTGGAATTTTGCTTGTACTGTTCTTATATTATGAGAATACCAAAAGGTCAAACATTTTTACCATACCTTCTGCTTGTAGACACTCCTAAGTCTATGTAAAATGGAAACGGAAATGTTCTGGCACTGTGGCCGTGCGGTTCTAGGCGCTACAGTCTGGAGCCGAGAGACCGCTACGGTCGCAGGTTCGAATCCTGCCTCGGGCATGGATGTGTGTGATGTCCTTAGGTTAGTTAGGTTTAAGTAGTTCTTAGTTCAAGGCGACTGATGACCTCAGAAGTTAAGTCGCATAGTGCTAAGAGCCGTTTGTTATGGCACTGTTGATAGCTTATGGGAATCAACATGCACGCTACGCTATGGAAAAATTAGATGGAAACTAATGGGAATCAATACGTCCGCTGTCGGATAAACACGGTGGCATCTAATGGGAATCAAGACGTTCGTTTCGGAATCAATTCGGGATCAGCCGATAGAAGGAGAAGAAGAGGAGAAATTCCTTTTATTAGTCATTGTGTTAAAATATGAGACAAATTACTGGCTGGCAAAGAAAATCTAAGACGTCACGCAGCATTGCATGCATGAGACTACCTACCTGATGTGAATGCGTCGGAGGCCATGGAGAATGGGCAAGGAATACGTGACGCAACTTCAACAGCCAGCAGATTTTTTCTGAAGAAACAAACCTAAGATTGTATGGTAAAACAGTCAGTTGTTCCCTTGTATTCGAACTGGACTAACGAATTTTGGTTGCATGAGAAGAGAACTATTTGCTTTTATTGCTTTATATCGTGAAAGTTACGTCATATAAGGAGAAACAGCTTTTGCAAATATAAATCATGGAATGTAGTCGAATTAAGTCAGGTGATGCTGAGGGAATTAGATTAGGAAATGAGACGCTTAAAGTAGGAAATGAGTTTTGCTATTTGGGGAGCAAAATAACTGATGATGGTCGAAGTAGAGAGGATATAAAATGTAGACTGGCAATGGCAAGGAAAGCGTTTCTGAAGAAGAGGAATTTGTTAGCATCGAGTATAGATTTAAGTGTCAGGAAGTCGTTTCCGAAAGTATTTGTATGGAGTGTAGCCATGTATGGAAGTGAAACATGGACGATAAATAGTTTGGACAGGAAGAGAATAGAAGCTTTCGAAATGTGGTGCTACAGAAGAATGCTGAAGATTAGGTGGGTAGATCACGTAACAAATGAGGAGGTATTGAATAGAATTGGGGAGAAGAGGAGTTAGTGGCACAACTTGACAAGAAGAAGAGACCGGTTGGTAGGGCATGTTCTGAGGCATCAAGGGATCACAAATTTAGCATTGGAGGGCAGCGTGGAGGGTAAAAATCGTATAGGGAGACCAAGAGATGAATACATTAAGCAGATTCAGAAGGATGTAGGTTGCAGTAAGTACTGGGTGATGAAGAAGCTTGCACAGGATAGAGTAGCATGGACAGCTGCATCAAACCAGTCTCAGGACTGAAGACCACAACAACAACAAAAAGAAAGTTCATAGGAACTATTTTTCATACCACCTTTGTAATTTCGGGAGTATGAGTGAACGGATGAGGAATGTGGTTTTAAGACATACATTTGCTTTTAAATGACGTAAAGTTATAAAATGAAAACCTATTGCAAGGTATTCTTTTAACACAGTCGCTTCTCTAAATTTAGAAAATTTACAGAGCTGTCATTTGAAGCTGACTGTCAAACGATACTACTGTCACCAACACACATTGCAGGTAAGGATCACGAAACTAAATACGGGAAATTAGAGCTCATTCAGAGGCGTATAGACAGTCGTTTTTCCGTCCTCTATTTGCGAATGAAACAAGAGTAGTAGTGGTACAGGGTGCCCTCCTCCATCACCGTACGGTGGCTCGCGGAGTATCTATGTACGAGGGTGAGTCAAATGAAAACTTTAAATCTGTAATAACAAATCGAAATTTCGCGCGGTTATCCTGTAAGTTGGTAAGCGTGCTACAAAAAGCGTGCAGAATGGCCTGTAGGTGGCAGCATAGTGCAGATGCACACATACCGTCGCAGTATCAGTATAAAGATGGCCGCCCCCACGTGCGACTTGCACCAGGGAAGAACAGCTTTCTGTTATTCGCTTTTTGCGTAGTGAAAGTGTGAAACCTATTGAAATTCATCGACGAATGAAGATTCACTACGGTGATGCATGTTTGTCACAGCAGCAAGCCTACGAATGGAGTCGGAAGTTCGCAAATGGTGTGACTTCAGTGGACAATGCTCTTCGTCCACGTCAGGCACAACGAGTTGTGACTCCACAGAACAATGCAGCAGTTGAAGCCATAGTGAAGAAAAGCCGCCGAGTGACAGTGAATGACATTGCAGCATGTTTACAGATTAGTCATGGGTCAGTACACCACATTGTGCATGATGTTCTCCAGTTTCACAAAGTGTCTGCAAGATGGGTGCCACGGCAACTGACTCCTGAAATGAGAGAACAACGTGTTGATGCTTGTGAAGAACTTCTTCGGCGCTTTGAACGACAAGATGATGGCTTCCTTGCAAGAATCGTTACTGGGGACGAAACCTGGGTTCACTTCCACCAACTGAAACGACGAGAGCGACCAAGGAATGGCGCCATTCCTCATCACCAAAACCAAAGAAGTTTCGAACAGAACCATCAGCAGGGAAGGTTATGCTGACTCTCTTTTGGGACGGAAAATGCGTCATTTTGGAGCATTACATGCCTAGAGGGACCACTGTCACGAGTGCATCATACGCAGATCTCCTAAAAAATCATCTGCGGCCTGCAATCAAACCAAAGCGACGTGGATTGCTGTCAGCAGGTGTCCTTTTGCAACATGACAATGCGAGGCCCACACTGCCCGTACAACAGTTTCAACAATCACAGACCCGCATTTTGAGTGTCTTCTTCATCCACCATACTCACCAGACCTTGTCCCAAGTGATTTCCGTATGTTTGTACCACTGAAAGACCCAATGGGAGGAAAGAAGTTCCGTTCTGATGAAGAGGTACGCCACGCGGTGCATGAGTGGTTGCGCGGACTACCAAGAGATTTTTTTTCTAAAGGTATTTATGCACCTTGCAAGCGCTGGAGGACTTGCATTGAGCTTGCGGAAGCTTATGTTGAAACGTGATACAGTTTGTACCACTTCTGCGCAATAAATAATATTTTAAGAAATATTTAAGGTTTTCATTTGACTCTCCCTCGTAGATGTAGACTTCATGTTTCGGCAGAATGTTAACATTATGCAGTCAGATGCTTTTTTAAGTCTCAATAACGCATTTCGTGATCTTAAAAATAGTTTTTTCAGAGATTCTTCCGAGCATAACCGTGTAGGCGGCAGCTTTTTATTTTCTATTTTTTTATCAGTAATTAATTTGTCCAAGAATAATTTTACAGGTATCCACCAGCTTAATGTGAGGAAAGCATAAGTCATGTATATGTAGTTTGGAGTACCAGAACACAGAAGCAACGGAACAAGGCATAGCAGAGGCGTTTTCTTTTGAACAAGTTTTGCCTTGCTCGGTTTCTTCTGTTTCTTCACATACAACTGTGTCACTTACATGAAAGAGCTACAATAATTTAAGGGACTCTTCTGTGGTTTTTGGTTTCCATTGGATCGATTATCTACAGACAGGCGTGATGGTGGGCACGTAAGGGGATATGTAACATGTTGCCAAATGTGTTCATTTGATCAGCGTCCCGCGTGTTTCCCTTTCAATACATGACAAGTATTCCGAGAACGTAGCAGCTCTCACTAATGTAAGTGGCTGTACATCTGATCATCCATTAAACTGCAATGCGTTTAGTAATTGAGTATCGCTTGCCGTCAGGCCGCATCTGTTCCCGAACGTTCGCATAGCGTGCGTTCCTCCTTTCAATGACGGATAGTCGATTGCCAAGAAAATTCCACATGACCTGCGCTGCTCCATAAACAAATTTGTGAGTCAGCGCTTCCTCATTTATGGCAGGCGGCTGTTGCACTGAGGCTGATTTTATGCATTTTGTCTAACATATAGATTTTATCATTTACAGTCAGCTACCATCGTGAGCGAATCCGTGAGGGCAGGAATGTCTGGTGAAGAAACCGCAACATTACTGTCCAGTTCACCTCCTGTTCCTTTACTTTAGAGGGGTTTCCAGGTGCGGCTTTTGTCATGGTTTTGTACACTCCTGGAAATGGAAAAAAGAACACATTGACACCGGTGTGTCAGACCCACCATACTTGCTCCGGACACTGCGAGAGGGCTGTACAAGCAATGATCACACGCACGGCACAGCGGACACACCAGGAACCGCGGTGTTGGCCGTCGAATGGCGCTAGCTGCGCAGCATTTGTGCACCCCCGCCGTCAGTGTCAGCCAGTTTGCCGTGGCATACGGAGCTCCATCGCAGTCTTTAACACTGGTAGCATGCCGCGACAGCGTGGACGTGAACCGTATGTGCAGTTGACGGACTTTGAGCGAGGGCGTATAGTGGGCATGCTGGAGGCCGGGTGGACGTACCGCCGAATTGCGCAACACGTGGGGCGTGAGGTCTCCACAGTACATCGATGTTGTCGCCAGTGGTCGGCGGAAGGTGCACGTGCCCGTCGACCTGGGACCGGACCGCAGCGACGCACGGATGCACGCCAAGACCGTAGGATCCTACGCAGTGCCGTAGGGGACCGCACCGCCACTTCCCAGCAAATTAGGGACACTGTTGCTCCTGGGGTATCGGCGAGGACCATTCGCAACCGTCTCCATGAAGCTGGGCTACGGTCCCGCACACCGTTAGGCCGTCTTCCGCTCACGCCCCAACATCGTGCAGCCCGCCTCCAGTGGTGTCGCGACAGGCGTGAATGGAGGGACGAATGGAGACGTGTCGTCTTCAGCGATGAGAGTCGCTTCTGCCTTGGTGCCAATGATGGTCGTATGCGTGTTTGGCGCCGTGCAGGTGAGCGCCACAATCAGGACTGCATACGACCGAGGCACACAGGGCCAACACCCGGCAACATGGTGTGGGGAGCGATCTCCTACACTGGCCGTACACCACTGGTGATCGTCGAGGGGACACTGAATAGTGCACGGTACATCCAAACCGTCATCGAACCCATCGTTCTACCATTCCTAGACCGGCAAGGGAACTTGCTGTTCCAACAGGACAATGCACGTCCGCATGTATCCCATGCCACCCAACGTGCTCTAGAAGGTGTAAGTCAACTACCCTGGCCAGCAAGATCTCCGGATCTGTCCCCCATTGAGCGTGTTTGGGACTGGATGAAGCGTCGTCTCACGCGGTCTGCACGTCCAGCACGAACGCTGGTCCAACTGAGGCGCCAGGTGGAAATGGCATGGCAAGCCGTTCCACAGGACTACATCCAGCATCTCTACGATCGTCTCCATGGGAGAATAGCAGCCTGCATTGCTGCGAAAGGTGGATATACACTGTACTAGTGCCGACATTGTGCATGCTCTGTTGCCTGTGTCTATGTGCCTGTGGTTCTGTCAGTGTGATCATGTGATGTATCTGACCCCAGGAATGTGTCAATAAAGTTTCCCCTTCCTGGGACAATGAATTCACGGTGTTCTTATTTCAACTTCCAGGAGTGTATATCGTCTTGTTAAGAAGTGGTACTGGCGTCCAAAGAACTAAATTCAAGACATCATTTCCAAAATGTGCTGGTATTCAGGAGGTATCTTCACTAGGGGTATTGGGGCGTTAGGCTCGTTGGTATCACGCTGGAAAAAACGCTACGAAGAAGGAATCCGCCCTCCCTGGCGCTTAATTACTTTTCTCATTGCGCTAATGAGGAGCGTCGCGAATTGGTATAGAACGCTGAGTAGCCAAAGGCCGTCTGCGAGGCAGACAGGGTGAATTCAGGAGTAAGGCAATCTATTTCTTGGACGAGCAATATTGAAGATATTCAGCTCAGTCGTAAATCGTGTGATTATTACCACAACATATATCGAGGCAACATTATCCCATTTACAAGGCTTCGTTACAACTTAAAAACAAGCTGCCCACTTGCAGTTGTGACGAGACGTAATGCCAAAAAAAAAAAAGTTTAAGTGCTTGAAAATGGGATAGCGTTGTTGTGAACATGTTGTGGCAATAATCACACGATGAACAACTAGGCTGTATATCCTCAATATTTCTTGAATAACAGTTATATGGTGGCTTCACATAAATTATCCTGTTTCTTGGAGACAGACGTTATCGTGCACACTGAGGAGAATAGTGCGAAAGGAGTCAAAAGGCTGACAGCAGTAATCAGTGTTAGTCATCACGTTTATCATATATCTGTAATTTCCATCTGTCATGCCAACCAACAGTCAGATCCATCCAATACAGATTTCATGGACATGAAGGCGCACATTTTTTCATGGGATTTCCTGTCTTTTGAATGATTTACGCTATCTTCCATTTCCGGAACCAGTGTTTTTATTTCTCTGTGCCTATTTTCTTATTGCACTACTCTTCGCACTGTAATTTAGTCTTTCCCTGGACTTTTCCTCCTCCCCAGTTTCTTCTGTTGACTCAGTATACGCTGAATTGAGAATGGTCATGAGATAGCAGTATGTGCCTACACAGATGGCGGTAGTATCGCGTACACAAGGAATAGAAGGGCTGTGCATTGGCAGAGATGTTATTTGTACTCAGGTGATCAGTGTGAAAAGGTATCCGACTTGATTATTGCTGCACGACGGGATTTAACAGACTTTAAACGAGGATTGGTACTTGGAGCTAGATGCTTAGGACGTTCCATTTCGGAAATCGTGTATGAGATGCACAGTGCCAAGAGTGTGTCCGAGAATATCAAATTTCAAGCATTACCTCCCACCACGGACAACGCAGTGGCCGACGGTCTCCACTTAACAACGAGAGCATCGGCGTTTGCTTAGAGTTGTCAGTGCTATTAGATATGGAACACTGCGTGAACTAACCGCAGAACTCAATGTGGAACGTACCAAGGACGTATCCGATATGACAGTGCGGTGAAATTTGGTGTAAATGGGCTATGGCCGTAGATGACCGGCGTGAGTCCCTTTGCTAATAGCACGACATCGCCAGTAGTGACTCTCCCGGGCTTAGGTAATATCGATTCGACCCTAGACGAATGAAAAACCTTGGTCTTTTCAGATGAGCTCCTATTTCAGTTGGTAAGAGCTGATGGTAGGGTTCGAGTGTGGCGGAGACCTGCAAAGCCGTGGAACCAAATTGTTAACAAAGCACTGTACCAGCGGGTCGTAGCTCCATAGTGGTGAGGACTGTTATTACATGGAATGGACTGGGTTGTCTGTTCCAACTGAACCGATCAGCGGCTGGAAGTGGTTACATTGGCTACTTAGAGACCGTTTGCACGAAACAACGATGAAATTTTTCTGGATGGCAATACATCATGTCAGCTGGCCACAGTTGTTCGCGGCTGGTTTGAACAGCATTCTGAACAACCCGAGCCAATGATTTGGCCACCCAGATCACCCGACATTAAGCCCATCGAACATTCATAGGACCCAAAGAAAGGTGTCAGTCCGTCCACAAAATTCTGCACTGGCAACACTTTCGCAGTTATGGACGGCTGTAGAGACAGCATGGCTCAATATTTCTGTAGGGAAATTCCAACCACTTGTTGAGTCTGCCACGTCGAGTTGCTCCATTACGCCAGGCGAGAGGAGGTCCGACACGATACTAGTAGATATCCCATGACTCTTGTCACCTCAGTGGCGATGCCATCGAACATTCTGATCTTCGCGAGAGAGAAGCTATATTGTCCCGCTTAATTTTGAACCATTCTGTATCATTTTTTGTAAAGTGCTTTCATCCTTTTTCCTTATTTTTTAAAGGAACATTTTTCGCTTCTATATATCATTGTACTCGAAACACATACTTTTAGAAATTTGTTTTTCAGCTCCATGATGGTGCAGCAGTAGTGCCTGTCATATTATAAACAAGATCGATATGCAAAGTAAATCTACTCTCTCTCCGCACAAGTAAGTATCGCACTCTCCTGCTCTTCAGTATGAGAGGAAATAATCCGTTTCATATTCCATACCGATTTTTCGAACACCATGTTTCCAATAAATAACATTCGTTTTACATTATTTTACACCTTTTTCTTTATACTGATTCTGCCGATGTGATTTCATTCTGCTGATAAACGTGCATTATGCCGGTTTTATTTATAAGACGTCCCATGAGATACTTTTGTAACATTTAGCAGAGTCCTATTTATGAAACTCGTCGACCAGTAACAAACGCGAAGGAAAAGGGCGTGGTAGATTTATTGCTGTGCATACCACATGTCCGTCGCCTTTTTTTGCCCCCAAGAATCTACAGTGTTAGACGGCACAAGAGTTTCGGCAGATTTGCAAGGGCAAGCAAACGAAAATGAAAACTTTTTCTTTGAATCTGAATGGTGTAACTCCCTGTTACTTTCTGATTAAAAGGAGCATGTAATAGCAATTAATTTTCCCTTCATTAATATAGAAATACGTGGTACAAAATTCTGTTACTGAAAAATTTTGAATTTGTATAAACTTTTTCCTCTAATTAATCATTCAGGAAACATTTTATGTATATTTTTCTCAAAAATTTGTAATTGTGAGTTGATTTCCTTGTGCAATGAACACCCCTTATTTCAACAGACTAAAAATTCGTTGTTTGCCGACCGCGGTGGCCAAGCGGTACTAGGCGCTTCAGTCCGGAACAGCGCGTCTGCTACGGTCGCAGGTTCGAATCCTGCCTCGGGCATGGATGTGTGTGACGTCCTTAGGTTAGTTAGGTTTAAGTAGTTCTAAGTTCTAGGGGACTGATGACCTCAGATGTTAAGTCCCATAGTGCTCAGAGCCATTTGATCCAACTTAGTTGTTTAATTAGATAACAAACTGCTCAAAATCTGGTGCATCACCCTCAGGTCTTGTGTAGTTAGTGATTATTTGACCGGAATATTCTTCATCAATACTCATTCGTCTACAGAATATCATTATGTACAATCATCTTCGTCTGTTTTTCTTCTTCTTGCCTTTTCCCGTTTCTTCGACGGGGTCAGCACTGGTTGCGCGTCGAGTAATCGAGACAAAGCCAGTGGAAGGATCCCCTTGCTGACGTCCCCTCCTGTATCCTGCAAGCGGCGCTTTAACGAGCTCGGCTATGGCGGCAGGTACAGAGTCATCCACATAATATAGGTACAGTAAGGAAATCTGCATTCCGATGCAGTTCAGTCGAGCTTAATGTCTCACCAATCGTCAGCGGCATGATGTGGCTTGCGTATAGTGTTCCGTCTGTCAACAAGCTCCGAGGGGTCATTGCAACTGCAGACTTAAGGTGGGACCGCACTGAGCGGAACTGTACCGCGGCATAGCGGCGCGGCGCGACCACGACGCGGCTCTGTTTAGTATAATGTATTTGACCTGCACCAGAGCGACAATATGTAGCAAATTTTATATGTAAGTCTTTTGGCAACCTCTGAGCACATGGGCGAAAGTGACATGGATTTCTGTTCTGCGTGAGGAAGAAGACTATAAATATATATGTGTAAACGTTGGTGAACTTAGAAAGAATAACGATGAGGGGATCTTTTCACGGTCGGATTTAGTAACAAAATGGAAACAAACATCTTGAATATACCAGATCCAAAAGAATTACCTGGCACGAGAGGCCTACTGTCTCAAGTGATTGTCGGAAACGAAGTTTTTCCATTTAAAACCTCTTTGATGGCCGGCCGAGACGGCCGAGCGGTTCTAGGCGCTACAGTCTGGAACTGCGCGGCCGCTACGGTAGCAGGTTCGAATCCTGCCTCGGGCATGGATGTGTGTGTTGTCCTTAGGTTGGTTAGGTTTAAGCAGTTCTAAGTTCTGGGGGACTGATGACCACAGCAGTTAAGTCCCATAGAGCTCAGAGCCATTTGAACCATTTTTTATAAGACGTTACACTTTTCTGCCATTTTCCCTCATTCTCATAGGGTAATTGACATGCAACCATGGTGATCAACACCTGACCTTGACTGTTACAATGAAAATTAT
This sequence comes from Schistocerca serialis cubense, assembly GCF_023864345.2. Lineage (NCBI taxonomy): Eukaryota > Metazoa > Arthropoda > Insecta > Orthoptera > Acrididae > Schistocerca > Schistocerca serialis. The sequence goes on along the minus strand of NC_064642.1, from coordinate 399,199,976 downwards.
TTAAGATGTTACATACGAGGATGGGCTTCATCGCAGCACAAAAGTATGAAATCTACGTACTACGTTTATGTCTAAGAATCAATTACGACTTCGTGGTTAGAAGCTGCGATGCTAAGGGCGTTGCTTGTTCGGGGTATCTCAAGTGCGAGAAGAAAATATTCACTTATCCACTATATCCTTACAACTGCATATTTGCTATAGCTACGAAACTGAAAACTGCTACGAGAAAGTCCATTGTAAATCAATGCACCACCGTAATATAGCTCTGGATGCAGAGCCTTCATTCGAATAATCCCATGTTGTTACCTGTAAAGTCCGTAATGGACCACAGAAGCAAGATTTCAGAGTTAGACTCGCTAAATGTATCAATATCAACCTTCTCACATTTCGACCAGTATACGGCAAGCCTTTCTGATACTCCCTTTCAGTGTTATAATGTGCTTTATCCTTTGCGAAAGTTGTTTAAAGTACTCAACAATTTTATTTTTTAGACAGTTCTCAACCGGCAGTAACAATGCAGGCTGCCGCATTTATTCTCCCAAATTTGCATCTGCAACTAGCGACACAAAAGATTAAGTACAAACAACGGAAGAACATTGAGACAACATTGATATCTACAAAATTTTGTCTTAGTTATATTGGTAAAACTTACACAGAAATATAATTGAAGTGTGAATTTATCAGCCAGTTTGGTTTGTTTCTTCTTCCTAAAGTAGTCGTGTCTGTGTGCACGCTAATGTGTGCTTTAAGTGGAAGGAATAGTAGACGATGCCGTCATTTCTCCTTTTTTTTGCCACTTTGCCTCAGTATAACTACACGGTGAGCACAATGTCTTGCCCTGATTATAAAAATTTATAACAGAATAGCCGTTTGACATAATAAGTCACATTTTATGGCGTTACATAGGTTAGTGTTACCGGCTGTTGTGACCAATAGATGGCGCTAGTACTCCACAACACCGAGGCGGTCTGTTAGGTCACGTTAGTTGCTGGCGAAATGGTGTCGAAGCAGGAGAAAGCACAATGTGTGCTTTGGTTTCACGAAACGAAATCGCCCTTCAGTGTTCAGCGTAAATTTCGGGCTTCTTATGGACGCAGCCCTCTTTATGTTAAATCAATAAAGCGATGGTCTGCAAAGTTCCACGAAACAGACAGCATTGAAAATCGTCCTCGAAACGGCAAGCCTCGTATGAGCGATGCAACTGTTGATCGTGTTCGGCAATCGTTTCACCGGAGTCCGTCTAAATCAACTCGTCAAGCATCACGTGAACTTCAAATACCGCAAGCAAGTGTGGTGGAGATTCTTAATGAATTGTTTAGGTTGCATGCTTACAAAGTGCAAATCGTGCAGCCCTTGCAACCGAATGATTTGCTGACACGTGCTGAATTTCAACTGAGATTCTCAACAGGATTGACAGCGCTATCGATCACTTAAATCGCATGCGCCTTACCGATGAATCCATCGTTCATGTCAGTAGAATGGTAAATAGGCATAATGTCCCTATATGGGGTTCAGAGTCTCCAAATGCTACTGTAGAGTTACAGCGAGACAGCAAAAAAGTGAATGTTTTGTGCGGCCTCATGCATAACAAGGTTTTTGGACCGTTTTTCTTCGAGGAAAAATCCATTACCGCTATATACTTAGACGTTTTGGAAGAGTTCGCCGGCCGTTGTAGTCGAGCAGTTCTAGGCGCTTCAGTCTGGAATCGCGCGACTGCTACGGTTGCAAGATCGGATCCTGCCTCGGGCATGGATGTGTGTGGTGTCCTTAGGTTAGTTAGGTTTAAGTAGTTCTAAATTCTAGGGGACTGATGACCTCAGATGTTAAGTCCCATAGTGCTCAGAGCCATTTTGCAAGAGTTCATTGCCCCACAGTTAGGAGAATATCAACTATGGATGATTTTCCAGCAAGATGGAGCATCCCCCCCCCCCCCCCACTGGGCTTTGATAGTGCGTGATTCCTGGATGAAACATTTCCGGATCGGTGGATTGGAAGGAACGGTCCAACACCCTGGCCACCCCACTCTCCAGACATTACGCCACTTGACTTTTTTTCTGGAGCTAAGTCAAGGACAGAGTCTTCGTCACACCAGTTGCTGACGTCGACGAACTGAAGGCTAGGATACAAGCTGCTGTGGGTACTGTGGCAGAACACATGTTACGAAACACCTGGCGAGAACTGGAATACCGCCTCGACATTCTCCGAGCTACAAAGGGACCACACGCTGAGATTTACTAACGTAACTGGAATTAAGAAAAACTAGTAACACTAACCTATATAACGGCATCAAATGTAAATTATTATGTCAAACGGTTATTCTGTAATAAATTTTTATAATCAGGGGAAGACTTTGTGCTCACCTTGTATATCAAAGACCTAAGAGAGATTTATAAGAAGCGCTTATGAATTAATGTATGGCTTTCAGACGCGATTGTACATGTAGCGAAGACGATAGGCATGAAAAAAAGGTAAAATAAGAACGCCCTCGACTTGTGCTCAGTAAGAAATAACTATACACTGATGAGCTACGATAATTACGACCACCTGCTTAATAGCTTGTCTGTCCGTCTTTGCAACGAAACACATCAATAATTCTGCTTATCAGGGATCCAGCAGTTTATTGGTAGGTTTATGGAGGTATACGGCATTAGATGTCTACCTACAGGTCATGTAACTCGCATAAATAACGGACTGATGATGTGCGTACGCGATTATGACGCCTGATAGCGACCCAGATGGGTTCCACAGGACTGAAATCAGGCGAATGTGGTCGCCGAGACATCAACGTGAGTTCACTATAATGTTCTTCAAACCACTGTAGCACGGTTCTGGCTCCGAGACACGAACGATTACACTGCTGAAAGATAACGTCAGCGTCGGAGAAGACATCAAGCATGAAGGGACGCAGATGGTTCGCAGCTGTCAGCGTGTCGTCGATTGGTACCACAGATCCCATGCAAGTGCAGGAGAATGTCTCCCATAGTATAATACTGCCTCCACTAGCCTGTGTTCGTGGCACGCTGTTCGTTTCGAGCAGCCGTTCACCTCGATGACATCATTTGTGGAGACGAGCATCGAACTAGTGTAGCAAAAATGTGATTCACACGAAGAGCCGACTAGTTTCCATTGATCGACGATCGAAAACCGATGGTCCAGTGACCGTTGCAATCGTAACTGACGATGTCGTTGGGTCAACATGTGAACACGTAGGGGTGGTCTGCTGAGGAGCTCCTTGTTCAACAATGTACGATGAACGGTGCGCTCCGAAACACTTGTGCGTGTACCATCGTTGTGCTCTTTTGACAGAGATGCCACAGAACACCATACATCCTACTTTACAGAGCAGACAAACCTCCGAACCCCACATCCTGTGAACAGTCGTGGGCGTCTAACCATTTAGGTTCTAGTGGTAGTTTCACTGTCCTACTTGTTACCGTAGATGCTCACGACAGCACCACTTGAACAGTCGATCAGCTTCGCCGTTTTCGAGATACTCTTCACACGCTTTGCGTAATAATAACCTGCCCATATCTTCGCTAGGGTGATCTCCACCTGTCTCTGCTGCTCTTACGTACTATTCATAGCGTGTTACGTGCCCGCAACGTCACGAGGAAGCATCCAACCACGCGGTAGGCGGTGGTCATAATGTATTGGCCGTTCAGTGTACATTACAAGTAAGGCAATTTAATATGTGCTAGTATTTATTAAGAACTATTAGAGTATGAAAGTCCCTTAGAGGGCGGCAACAAAGTATTTCAGCAAAATTTGAACACTTGTCTAGTTCGTAACAGTTAGAATGGAGGGGGGTGTTCTGCTAAAGATAGAAATTGATGTGACTGAAGATATTGCCTTAGAGTTACCATTACATGCTACCCCACTAATATGAAATATTGAGTTCAAAAGTATTAACGGGCAAGGTTTAGGAGAGAGTGTTAGTGGTAAAGTCTTATGGGACCAAACTGCTGAGGTCATCGGTCCCTAAGCTTACACAGTACTTACTCTAACTGAAACTAACTTACGCTAAGGTCAACACACACACACACACCGATGCCCGGAGGAGGGACTCGAACCTGCGACGGGGGGAAGCCGCCCGGACCGTGACATGACGCCTAAGACCGCGCGACTTGGAGAGAGTGGTAGAGTTTTTGTGGAAAGGAAATTCATGACACATTAGCATAAGAGTGGATGGGTCGGAAAGAGGTTTTCTAGGGGCGGAGAATTGAGGAGAGACACAATTTTCTATGTTCATGTAGATAGTAGATTTAGTAGTTATAGTCTGTTGCGTCATTTGTAGTCTATGGCTATTATGTGCGGTTTATATGTTAGTTTACGGTGGATGGTTAGTCCGAGGTCCAGATTGGGTCAAATAAAAGTGTCCCGGAGAATAGAGTTCCAGTGTACAAAGAAACACAGAAGAGGAAAGGAAATACGGTACTAACCTGACGACAGCAGACGTTGAAAGTGACCACCATGCATCTCCTGACACTTTTGGCCCTGATCAGCCAGCTGCTGAAAGCGATCGAAGCTGAACTGTTGGAATTGCTGCACTCGCTTCCGAAATGTTCTGCTGCAGTTCTTGAAGACTACGAGGGTTGTTGTTATAGATCTTAGAGTCCCCACACATGACAGATTAGGTGACCTGGGTGGCCAGATAGGACCACGACAAGTCTGCTAATAACTCTATCAGGCGTAATGATTAAGGATATGTGCACCAAGTTTCGGCCGGCCGTATGAGCAGCTGCTCCATCCTGTTGGAAGTAACTGTAGATCTTCTTCTCCTCCGTTAAAGCTGCCACAAATAGTATGCACTCGTACTGGCCACGGTTATTTGCCACACCTTGTATGTCAGTGGGTTAGTTAATTGGATAGAACGGTTATAATTAGTGAAGTAAAAGTGATGGGAGTGGAAGCTACGAGTAATTCGTCCTATAGCTGTGGCAAGTGCGATCTTGAAAAGTAAAAAATGTAATGGTTGTTTGGCATTGTTGGTTTGGTCCCATTTCTTGAGGATATGTGACAGTTGTGAGATATGTGCATTTGTAGAATGTAGGTGAGTGTAATGGATGCGTGTATAGTGGAGTGCTGTGTTTGTGGTGTATGACAATGACGGCCTCGGAGCCGGCCGATGTGGCCGAGCGGTTCTAGGCGCTTCAGTGTGGAACCGCGCGTCCGCTACGGTCACAGGTTCGAATCCTGCCTCGGGCATGGATGTGTGTGATGTCCTTAGGTTAGTTAGGATTAAGTAGTTCTAAGTTCTAGGGGACTGATGACCTCAGATGTTAAGTCCCATAGTGCTCAGAGCCATTTGAACCATTAGACGCCCTCGGAATAGCAGCAACGGGGCCACCGAGCTTAACTTCCTCATCCGACACAGTCAACAGTTCTCACTTCATGAGACACCCCTCCTCCCTTCCTCGGCCAAATACTGTCTATGAAAATTTTATCCACCACCAGGATTCGAACTGTCTTACCTCAGAGTCGAGTATAATTGTGCGATAGCGACCATGTCTCCGATAGTGGGTATATTGAAGAACCATCTATTGCAAGAGGATTTGAACAGGTTCATATGGTGTTTAAAGGTTCGTTTGGATACCAGAAAGCCTACCGTACAACATCACGGCTTAAACAGATGTTTTGTTACTCAACGGTTGATTTCTATAAATATTTAGGAATATTTTAGCATGTGCTAGCATGGAAAGAGAAGTGTTTACACAAATAAATCGATGGCTCCCAAGTCCAAGTTTGTTGCAACCATATATATACGGGGTGTATCTGAAATGAATGTATAAAATGAGAGAGCTGGTAGAGTGTATCATAACAAGCGTTTTTCACACAGCAACCCATGTTCGCATCCATTAGTGTACGGCACTAGACGTCGTTGAACAGCGTCCGCCCAATATTTCTTCTGACTGCCTTATCCAAAATTATTGAAAAAGTAATGTATTGTAGAGTAGCTTCACACCTTTGTAAAAATAAAGTTTTAACAAAATGTCAGTTTGGTTCCAAAAGGTTTTTTCAACTGAAAATGCTTTATATACTTTCACTAATGAAATATTAAATGCTCTGAGTAACCGGAAGTCACCCGTTGGGATTTTTTGTGATCTATCAAAGGCTTTTGATTGTGTGAATCATGGAATACTTCTAGATAAGCTCAAGTACTGTGGTATGAATGGGACAGTGCTCAAATGGTTTAAATCATACCTAACTGGAAGAGCGCAGGAAGATGAAATAAACAGCTCACATAATATGCAAAAAACGGGTGATTTCTCAAACTGGGGAACAATCAAGAATGGGGTGCCGCAAGGTTCGGTCTTGGGTCCTCTGCTGTTCTTAACATATATTAATGACTTGCCATTCTATATTCACGAAGATGCAAAGCTGGTACTTTCTGCCGATGATACAAGTATAGCTATCACACCGAACAGACAAGAATTAACTGGTGAAATTGTAAACGATGTTTTTCAGAAAATCATTAAGTGGTTCTCTGCAAATGGGTTCTCATTAAACTTTGACAAAACACAGTATATACAGTTCCACACAGTAAATGGAATGACACCATTAATAAATATAGATTTCCATCATAAATCGGTAGCTAAGGTAGAATATTCAAAATTTCTAGGTGTATGCATTGATGAGGGGCTGAACTGGAAAAAACACACTGAGGATCTGCTGAAACGTTTGAGTTCAGCTACTTATGCTATTAGGGTCATTGCAAATTTTGGCGATATATATCTGTGTAAATTTGCTTACCACGCCTATTTTCATTCTCTGCTTTCGTATGGCATCATATGCTGGGGTAACTCATCATTGAGTAAAAGAGTATTCATTGCACAAAAGCGTGAAGTCAGAATAATTGCTGGAGCTCATCCAACATCATCCTGCAGACACTTATTTAAAGAGCTATAGATCTTCACTGTAGCCTCACAATATATATATTCACTTATGAAATTTGTTATTAACAATCCGAACGAATTCAAAAGTAATAGCAGTGTACATGGCTACAACACTAGGAGAAAGGATGATCTTCACTACTCAAGGTTAAATCTAACTTTGGCTCAGAAGGGGGTAAATTATGCTGCCACAAAAGTCTTTGATCACCTACCTAATAGCATCAAAAGTCTGACAGATAGCCATATAGCATTTAAAAGTAAATTAAAAGAATTTCTTAATGGCAACTCCTTCTACTTATTAGATGAATTTTTGGATATAGTAAGTGGGTAACTTCCCCAACCCCCACAAAAAAACACAGCAACTATCATAAAGTAAACTTGTAGCTCTTTATTCATTGTATTATACTAACAATGGTGCCTTTGTCAAAATAATTACATAAATCTTAATTCAAGTGTCTTGTGACACAATACTTCATAAAATATTCAACTATTCGTCCACATCTGCAATTCTCTTACGACCGCATTTAAGAGTAATAAAAAGTCTAATTTCTTACCTGGCCAGCAATCGATTTTTGTAAATAAATATGTGTTATCAATATATGATAGTTGTCTTTTTTCATTTCTATAGAACATGTGACTTATATTACTTAACAGGCTGAGCATAGTTTTGGTTTGCATCTGTTTAAAAGTAGCAGCAGAGTTGGCATACGTCCCTAGAATGGTACCGCATTACTGCGCAATTGCAATGATGTCCACCGAAGTGGTATTGCAAGTGGTATGAGCGTCATTTGAGCGACAGGTCTACAGAGCTGATGTTCGGAATGACACATACTAGGGTTGGAACTTAAATAGTGGCAACTATTTATTCACATCCTATACAAAAGAGTTACATGTTTGCATCTGTGACTGTCCTTGAAAGTAGTCACCAGCGTTGTGTAGAACCCGTTTCCAGCGATTTGGAGGGTGTAGTATACAGTTAGCAGAGCCTGTCCTGTTGATTGTGCGAATGGAGCGGACTACTGCCTGTCGAATCTCTGGAACAGATCTGAAGCGAATGCCACGAAGTGGTTCCTTCGTCTTCGGAATCAAATCAAAGTCACAAGGACTTAAGTCTGTGGAGTATGGTGTATGTACAGTACTTCCCAGTCCCATCGACCGAACAGAGCACCCACGGCTTGCGCTGTATGAGCCGGCGCATTGTCGTGCAAAATGATGGGTGGGTTGTGCAGAAAGTGTCTCCGCTTCTTTCGCAAAGCTGCCCGCAGGCGATGCTCCGAAAACGGACAGTAATACTGTGCAGTGACGGTCTGCCGTGGAGGAACGTAATGCGTTAGGATAACACCATCACAGTCGTATACGAGAATCACCATAATTTTAGACCGCTCCATTCGCAACATCAACATAACAGGCTCTGCTAACGGTATACTACGTCTTCTACATTGCTGGCAACGGGTTCTACACAACGCTGGTGACTGAAGGTCAGTAACAGGTGCAAACATGTAACTGTTTTGTATCGGTTGTGAATAAGTAGTTGCCACTATTTAAGTTCCAACCCTCGTGTTAATTAAATTAAATATGATTCATATTCCAATCGGTAGGTTATTTTTTCCAGCTATGGACAATCCACAACTGCAGTTTCTCTAGAGTCGCTCAGAGAACAGGGAGGTAGCGAACACAGCGTTACTCACGCAGTCGGAAGCAAGGGGCGGCGCTCAGCTGGTCTTGCGCTGTGAGGGACAGTGAGTTGCGTCGGAACCCAGACGGCGGGTCGTCCGGAAGGCCGCTGAGGTGGTGTGACGTCAGCGACTGGAGGCCGCTGCACGCCCGCGTCAGTAGGCTTATACGCGGCGCTGAACACCAATGACGCGCGAATAGCTGATCCGTCTGAGGAGGTCGCTCTCCACGCTCGCTGACGCAACTATTGCGCTTCATGTATGTTCCGCATTCTCAGAACAAGGTCCAGTATCGAACGACATGTAACTAATAATTGTTGGATGCATACAATAATGGTGTACAGGTATTCCTATTGGGTTGGTCCATAAGTTCATAGCATTGTCCATAAGATTGATAAACACAGTAGATGCACATAACAGAGATTTTACTCATCAATAATCCTTCACTATTTACAACAGTCTGTCAACTCTGGGAAAATTTTTCGATTCCACGTTGTAAGGTGTCAGGCAAATCCAACCCCTTCCATGAAAACCCTGACATGATAAGCAAATCCAGTAGTATGTCACATAGCTCCGAATAAATCGTGAATTAAATTAACCAAAGTAATACGAGTAACGAGTGAGCAAATGGAATACCACAGACTAACACAAGAATGCATAAATGCATGTCATACCTTCCCACCGTGAGACAGACGCAGTCCCGAAGGGAGAAACGAGAACAGAAGCCGAGAGCAGAACCGTGTTAAGCGAGAAGGCCCTACGATAAGGGACGGACACCCACGTCGCCAGCTAACCGCTACGACTACACCACCCGCAAGTTTTTAGCGTGTGGCTCTTTCGCCTCTCTGTTACATTAGGACCCCCCCCCCCCCCCCCCCAGCCCATGTTAAAAGATAGAGCCCTCCGGAAGAACAGTATAGATCTTACGATAACGCTAAAAGGACCACACCAGCTGCAAGTTTTAGCGTGAGACTTTTTCGCGTCTCTGTTACGTTGCAAACTTTAAAAAACATTGCCCCACCACGAAAAGTATAACGTTTCTCATTGGATAGACAGAATTTTTGTAGGCGGAGCTTAAGGTTAACATTGAGACCCTGATTGGTCAGATGAAAACACAGCCAGATAGTTTTTTTTTTAAACCAACTTCGGTAAATTGTAGTAAGGAGAAGTTAGGAGGGAGTTGCTTGAGAGTTGCTTCAGAGACGGCGAGGTGAGCGGAGCTGTGCTGCCCGCGCCCCCTGGCGAACACCGACAAGGTAATGAACGCACGCGATGCCGCATAACAGCGCATAAAGCTTCACTCAGAACTGCAGAAGTCTCATCTGTTACGTCCCCTTTACGTAATACTAGTGTCGATCGTCAATTAAACCTCATGATGTTCACATTTGCCACTTGAAGTAAAAATCTGAAACTCGATGATTTTTCTGTTATATAGTTATTGAGAAGCCGCATCAGCCACTGTAATTTACGACAAATTAGATAAGTAATTAAAGACAATTGAGGGTCACTGTAGACCATTTTGATAGTTTTCTCTCTTGTGAAACTTAATTTAAACCTAGATTATAGATGTGATATGGCATAGGTCATCCTTCGATCCATTGTAGAACTTGGAAACCCATGCAGGGAATATTCGTTCACATTTTTGTTGAACGCAGTTGGTTTTTACCATCCTGTATTAAAAGATTTCCTTTTATCAATAGTGCAATTTATGAACAATGTTTTGTGAGTAGAATAAAATTTCCAATGGTAAACTTAACTGCTTTTTCGACGTTATTTTACCAGCTAACTAAAAATAGGAAACCCTTGAACCCCTTCCACTAAATTTAGTTAGTATTAAGATTCTCTTACAGGGAGTGCAGTGGAGCTGACGCTGAAATCATTAAGTATTTGGTTATATCATCGCTAGTCTCACGGAACTCTTCTGAATGTGTGGTCTGGCGTCTCCTTACCAGCAACAGGTCCCAGGTTCAAACTAGTCAATTCCCTAAAAAACACGCTCAGAGCGTCGTTGCGCAAAAGTGGTAGGGAGACACGATATAGATCAAACAGACACCACGCAGAATGTTTAGAACGTTTATGGAAATCAAGTGGTTCTGAGGTGAAGAACTCGTCAAGCCATGCTCCGAGCGCAGTTTCATCCGTAAAGCAAGTTCCTTGAAGGTTGTTAGATAGAGAGCGGAAAAGGTGAAAATCTGGGGGCGCAAGAGCACGTGAATAATGTGGGTACGGAGTGACTTCCCAACTCAACTCTGTATAGTGTTTTTCGTCAGTCTAGCAGAATTCGGGCGGTCGTTATAGTGGGGTAGCATCATTTCATATAGTCTTCCTGGTCATTGTGCTTGGATTATGTGTGCAACACGTGTCAGCTGTTGACAATAATTATCAGCAATGATGGTTACACCTCGAGTAAGCAATTCGTAGTACACAACACCGTCACTGGTCCACAAGATGCACATTATCTTTTATCGATGCACACAGATCTTTTTACAGAGAGTTGCTGCTTTGTTTTGGGTCATCAGTTCCTTTCTTTTCCTTATTTTAGCATAAAGACACCGATTATCGTCACCAGTAACAACACAGAATAGGAATGGTAGGTGTAGTTCGCGAGCTAATTGAGGATGAGCAAGCAGAGACGCACATATGGGCACCCGCTGATTTTTGTGACTTAGGCTTACAGCATACAATATCCATATACCCCGCCGCGCGGAGTGGCCGCGTGGTTTGACGCACCGTGCACGTATTGTGCGGCCCTTTCGCCGGAGGTTCGAGTGCTACTTCGGACATGTGTGTGTGTGTGTGTGTGTGTGTGTGTGTGTGTGTGTGTGTGTGTGTGTGTTTTGTTCTTAGCATAAGGTATTTTAAATGGTGTGTAAGTCTAGGGACCGAAGCCCCCAGCAGTTTGACCCTTAGGAATTCACACACATTTGAAGATTTTTATCCACATACCCACTTTTTGAACCTTTTCCATTGCATGTAAATATCGCAAGATGGGGTATATGACAGTTCATTACCTTTGCCAGTTCTCGACTACAGTGACTTGCATCGTTGTGGATTAATGCGTGTAAACAGTCTCAGTCAAATACCGAAGAACTTCATGCACGTTGGAGGATCACTAATGTCATAACGATCCTCCTTAAAACGAGAAAACCATTTTCTTACCGTGCTCTGTCCAGTGGCATTATCCCCGTATACAGCGGAAATGTTTCTGGCTCTCTCTGCTGCTGTCACCCCTCTACTGAATTCCAAAAGACGTATATGCCGGAAATATTCCGATTTACTCACTTGGCACTCCATTTTCTGACGTCCACAGCTCCACTCACTATCGCCAATTTAAAAAAAAGACTATATTTAAATTCAAATAGCAAGAGGGACTACAAATAGAAAATAACAATCGGTATATAAACCAGTAGCAACTGGAAAATGCGAAACAAAAGCGCTACGAACATATGCGGCCATCTAATAACAACAGAAATTTTAATCCAGGTTTTGTCCGATTGTTACGTCTGCAAATTCTTAGTAGAATCCATTTTAGCTTCCATTATTCCATAATTTACGAAAAAATCTGATTTTTTGGCGTTCTTGGAAATGATTTGATTGTTAAATACTTTATTTATGACATGTTTCGAGTAAAGTAGTGAGATAACTGCGGTAAAACCTACACAAAAACAGATTGCAAAATTTATATGTAAATATTACAATGTTGTAAGCTTATATATAAATATTAAAATATTATAGCATTGATATATAAGCCTTTCTAGTTTGTCTTTTTTGTAAAATTTTCCCCTCTTATCTGATAATAATTACATGAAATGAGTCATAAATAAAGCATTTAGCGGTCAACACGTTTCCAGGGAATTACTACATAACAGGTCTGGATGGTCGCATACCCTACATATGAATGGAAGAAATCTGTTTTCTGCACGTAACCTAATCATACTGTATGAGCTTCGATAGCTTGAAAACTGTTCCTTTCGTTTTACGTCCTGTTGCACATCCGAAATCTCTCTCCTTGTATTTCGATTTGTGACAAAACAGGCTTTGTCTCCAACCATTCTGTAACTCCGACCATCGTCGTAAGTTCCTTATACACTCCTGGAAATGGAAAAAAGAACACATTGACACCGGTGTGTCAGACCCACCATACTTGCTCCGGACACTGCGAGAGGGCTGTACAAGCAATGATCACACGCACGGCACAGCGGACACACCAGGAACCGCGGTGTTGGCCGTCGAATGGCGCTAGCTGCGCAGCATCTGTGCACCGCCGCCGTCAGTGTCAGCCAGTTTGCCGTGGCATACGGAGCCCCATCGCAGTCTTTAACACTGGTAGCATGCCGCGACAGCGTGGACGTGAACCGTATGTGCAGTTGACGGACTTTGAGCGAGGGCGTATAGTGGGCATGCGGGAGGCCGGGTGGACGTACCGCCGAATTGCTCAACACGTGGGGCGTGAGGTCTCCACAGTACATCGATGTTGTCGCCAGTGGTCGGCGGAAGGTGCACGTGCCCGTCGACCTGGGACCGGACCGCAGCGACGCACGGATGCACGCCAAGACCGTAGGATCCTACGCAGTGCCGTAGGGGACCGCACCGCCACTTCCCAGCAAATTAGGGACACTGTTGCTCCTGGGGTATCGGCGAGGACCATTCGCAACCGTCTCCATGAAGCTGGGCTACGGTCCTGCACACCGTTAGGCCGTCTTCCGCTCACGCCCCAACATCGTGCAGCCCGCCTCCAGTGGTGTCGCGACAGGCGTGAATGGAGGGACGAATGGAGACGTGTCGTCTTCAGCGATGAGAGTCGCTTCTGCCTTGGTGCCAATGATGGTCGTATGCGTGTTTGGCGCCGTGCAGGTGAGCGCCACAATCAGGACTGCATACGACCGAGGCACACAGGGCCAACAACCGGCATCATGGTGTGGGGAGCGATCTCCTACACTGGCCGTACACCACTGGTGATCGTCGAGGGGACACTGAATAGTGCACGGTACATCCAAACCGTCATCGAACCCATCGTTCTACCATTCCTAGACCGGCAAGGGAACTTGCTGTTCCAACAGGACAATGCACGTCCGCATGTATCCCGTGCCACCCAACGTGCTCTAGAAGGTGTAAGTCAACTACCCTGGCCAGCAAGATCTCCGGATCTGTCCCCCATTGAGCATGTTTGGGACTGGATGAAGCGTCGTCTCACGCGGTCTGCACGTCCAGCACGAACGCTGGTCCAACTGAGGAGCCAGGTGGAAATGGCATGGCAAGCCGTTCCACAGGACTACATCCAGCATCTCTACGATCGTCTCCATGGGAGAATAGCAGCCTGCATTGCTGCGAAAGGTGGATATACACTGTACTAGTGCCGACATTGTGCATGCTCTGTTGCCTGTGTCTATGTGCCTGTGGTTCTGTCAGTGTGATCATGTGATGTATCTGACCCCAGGAATGTGTCAATAAAGTTTCCCCTTCCTGGGACAATGAATTCACGGTGTTCTTATTTCAATTTCCAGGAGTGTAGTTACCAATATTCTGAGTGGCAATCGGTGTTCTACCGTACGCTACAGTCTCCTTAGTTTTCACTTAATCGTGGTTTTTTTCCGAGTTTACATGGGAGACCATCATTAATGTCTTTCCCCATTCTCCAGTAAAATAGCTTCCCAAGCTTTATTACAGGGCTGTTAAACTAGTACTTTATAACAAAGCTTGTGAAATGTTTTCTGCTGTGAATTAAGCAGTGCTTTAATAAGCACATCAGACACAAAATTAACCATCGCAGAGATACATAACGCAAATACCAGACAATACTGCCTGTATCCACGAATATTACCTCGTTTCGGTGAGGAAGAAAGACTACAGGTTTCTTTAGGTGAAGCCATGCAGAGATGACTATTTATGATAGGTGTATTAGAAGGACGGTATGTTGATTGCTAAGTTTCTTTCACTGTTTCAAAAAGTCGCAAACATTTCTATTGGTATAAAAGGGGGTGGTTCAGTAGATCAATCGAGGTCCTATTGGATGAGTGTTTGTTAGTTCAGGAACGTGTGCATACCGCCTGTAAATATGCTTGTTTTCATTTTGGGTGATGGAAAGGGGTACAGCATCCTCAACATGAAGGTATAGAAGGCGACGGGAAAACGTGATAATTCATAATATTGAAATAGCCATCCTGGTTAACATTCAGGTAACATGAATAAATGGGACTAAATCAGGGTACGAAAAGCACTCTCGAAATGTCACAGAACCTGACACCAAACGCCGCCCACACTATCTGAAGATGTCCTGTGAAAGCCCAAATCGGTTGTGATTGTATCTTAAAAAAGTGATTGCATAAAAAATAGAATATCTCACAATAAGTCAGTCACCGTTTTCGTAAGCGGAATGTCTTTTGTTTCCATGAACTACAACCTCCACACACTCTTGGTTCAAACCCTCACTGGGCTGTCTGTGCGTTCGATTCTGTCCATCATTTGAAATCGGGCAAAAATGCAACCCGTTGATACAGTCTGCACGTCTCCAGACCAATACTGCCCCGTTTTTGTGTTGTTTGCCCCGTTGAAGAAGTGTAGCTACAGTTACGGGAAAAATATCGCAACACCAAAAAATAATTCATGTAGAGTAATGAAATTTCTGGAGTACATTTGTCTACGTGGGTTAATGTAAGCGTGAGATAGGCTATTGCAAATGTGAAATGCTAGGGCATTAATAACCGGTGTGACCGGAAGAATACTCCCGGTAGCTGAGTGGTCAGCGTTACAGACTGTCAATCCTAAGAGCCCGGGTTCGATTCCCGGTTGGGTCGGAGATTTTCTCCGCTCAGTGACTGGGTGTTGTGTTGTCCTAATCATCATCATTTCATCCACATCGACGCGCAGGTCGCCGAAGTGGCGTCGAATCGAAAGACCTGCACCAGGCGAGCGGTCTACCCGCCGGGAGGCCCTAGCCACACGACATTTCCATTTCCTACCGGAAGAATACTGAATGCAAGCATGTGAAAGCGCATGCATTGTGCTGTAAAGATGGCGGATGTAAGTTTATAGGATGGAGTTCCATGCCTGTTGCACATGGTCGGTCAATACAGGGACGGTTAATGATGTTTGTGGACGATGCTTCAGTTGTCGTCAGATGATGTCCCATGTGTGCTCGACTGGAGACAGATCTGCTGATTGAGCAGGACAACGCCACATGTAGACAGTTTGTAGAGCACATTGGGTTACAACATCAGTATGTGGGAGAGAGTTATCTTGTTGGAAAACACCCCCTGGAATGCTGTTCATGAGTGGCAGCGCAACAGGCCAAATCACCAGACTGACGCACAAATTTGCAGGCACAATGCGTGGAATAACCACGGAGGTTCTCCACCTGCCATACGAAACCGCACCCAAGACCACAACTCCAGGTGTAGGTTCAGTTTGTCTATCACGCACACAGGTTTGTTGCAGGCCCTGTGCTGGCCTCCTCCAAACCAACGCACGACCATCACAGGTCGCAAGATAAAACCAGCGTTCATCACAAAACGTAACAGACCTCCACTCTCCCCTCCAGTGAGCTCTCTCGTTACACAACTGAAGTCGCAAATGGCGGTAGTTTGGGGTCGAGCGTCTGGCTCGGAGCTGTCCTAGAAGTAACCGATTTGTAAGTGACCGTCGCGTCACCGTGGTGCAAAATGCTGCTTAACTGCCGCTGCAGATGCAGTACGATGCTTCAGAGCCATATGCCGAACGCGATACTCTTCCCTCTCGGTAGTGCCACGTCACCGTCCGGAGGCCGCCATCTTGCGACCGTACATTCTCATGACCACCACTGCCTGTAACCATGTACAGTGGCCAGATTTTTGCCAAGCCTTTCTACAGTATCGCAGAAAGAACGTCCAGTTTCTCGTGCCCTGTTACACGACCGCGTTTAAAGCCAGATAAATGTTGATAATGGCGTTTTTGTAGCCTTAAAGGCATTCTTACCCAGACTAGCGTCAGCTCACCACGTCCAATCTAGAAGGTAATTCTTTCATGTGTAGAAATACGCCTAACAACTTTCGTTATGTCGCACAATTCCTTCTTGGTGTTGTTTTTTTCCGTCACTGTATGTGCGCAACTGACCTGTAGACAATGACAGTGCGATTCTTTTTCCATAGCCACCACTGTACTTGGTTACTGTAATGTTAGCGCGTGTTTTCGGCAACGGCCAAATGCAGTAACATCGTGTCTGTGTAGTACACTATTGCTTGTAAACCAGCTTGTCAGTTCGCGTTGATACAGCAACAATCCGGACAGCTTCATAATGGTCGGCTTATGGAGACAAATACATTATATCCTTTGTACTATTCTGTCACGTCTCCAAGTCGAACCGTCTTACAGCCTTCATACCATGTAACCGGCTGGCACTCACAACACACACACACACACACACACACACACACACACACACACACACACACACACCAATTCACTGCCATGGCTTACGTCATCGATGGAGTGTTACATAATCACCAGGTACCAATGTGCTTTTATTAGGGGGAGGGGGAGAAGGTGACTAATATATTGTCCGGTGACTTTATTTAAACCTGTATTAGTTAGAAATTCAGTATAGACCATCTTATTAGGTATTTCACACTTAATACGTCTGTGTCTTTTTGTATATTCGTACACCACAAGACTACATGTGGTGAGTGGCTGATGTGGCGAATTGCCAGTATCATTTTTCACAGTCAGATTCTACACGCACTTTTTGCGCTGTAAAAGGTAAGTTAGTATGGCATTGTTGGCTGGGAGACCTCCAAGATGCTAATCCTGCTAATAGGAAAATCTTTCCTTCCTTGCTCATAACTGCCCTCCTAAGTCTACAGTCCTGTATTGATGAATGTGGTGAGTTTATATTTTTGTGTTACTAACGCTCTCCTCTCTAACAGCATCGCTACTAAGCCTAACGTCCCCATCAACTTCAGGATCGCCATCAACAGTATCATATGTCCTCACTCCACAAGACATTGCTGTGTACCTTGGAATTTTACCCAGAACGTTGGCGCAAAGTCTGGTGACCATGCATTGAATGTCTTCACCTCTCCTTCTCTTGGAGGCCAAGTGCTAGTAATGCACATGCATTCAACCACAAACATTCTAACCGGCTATTACCAAGTCACTCTCCAATGCACAAGCCTGCATCGACAGTCTCGGCTACGGAATTGGGTTTTTGCACAGTAAAAAAAAGTCCGAATTTCTTAAATTCTGTTCTAGTCGTTACGCTAGGCGTGCGTGGAAGAAATTATGTATTTCTTGACTCCTCTTACAACGTTTGCTCTAAGAATTTTAATAGTAAACGTTTCCGTGAGCTATATTGCCTATACTGTAGCAAATGCCGTAAGTGTTACGACGAGAAGGCTGTCACCTTTCAATAATCTTGTCTCAGTCAATCTGCAGCAGCTTTTCCAGACCCAGAAATTAAAATAAATTATGATTACTGTGCTGTACACAGCTGTTATTGTGGATCTCCGAATTCAAACCCCAGAGTTCGTTAGGGAGCGTAGCTGGGAAGAGGTTTAAGTGACAATGAACTGTGCGCTGACTCCTTTCTTAATCTCCTAAGAGGCGAGAGTGAGTTGAAGCCTGCTCCAATTACTTAGGACTGGTAAGTGAAACAGAAAGGATTTTCTCATACAAGGAAACAGTCTGGATTTCAGACAGGTATTATTTAATTATCTCAATAATTTATCGCACCTATAGACCTTGGGAGGAACATCTCGCAGGGTCTTTACTCTTGTGGGTCGCCGACCTAATTGTTCCAAAAGCCACATGCATTGTTGCAAAGCGTTCTGATTACTCTAACAGTATGGACTCCCAGCCTTCAGAGGCGAGTGTTGTTCCATCAGTAGTTCAACTTGTA
Source organism: Schistocerca serialis cubense (assembly GCF_023864345.2). NCBI lineage: Eukaryota > Metazoa > Arthropoda > Insecta > Orthoptera > Acrididae > Schistocerca > Schistocerca serialis. Next base: position 399,181,545 of record NC_064642.1, on the reverse strand, counting down.
GAGAATACGTATATCTCACTCAGACCCCTTAAGCACTTGGCTTTGTTTGGGACGAGCACTATGGCATGACTTGTTCTTACTCTATACAGAAGCACATACACTAACGGAAAAACATCGGAACACAGTAAAATAATTAAGACTAGTGAAATTTTGGGTACAGATTTCTCCAGATAATATATTTCAGCGATTAACTTTGCAAGATCACAGGTAAGCGTGAGATAAGCAATTGCAAATGTTGGTCCAATAATAACCGGTTATGTTGGTTGTGGATGTCGCTGGAGTTGTCATCTGATGATTGCTCGATTGGAGGCAGTTCTGGTGATCGAGCAGGCCGAGGTAACATATCGACACACTGCATAGCATGTTTTGTTACAACAATGGTACGTGAGACAGGGCTATTATGTTGGAAAGTACCGTTTGGAATGCCGTCTATGAATGACAACACAACACTTCTAACCACCAGATTGACGTACGAATCTGTAATCATAGTGAGTGGGATAACAATTGGAGTGCTCCTGCTGTCATACGAAATCACACCCCAGAGCGTAACTGCAAGTGTAGGTCCAGGCGTCTAGCATGCAACACAGGATGGTTGCAGATCCTCAGTTGGCTTCCTTCTAATCAACAAATCACCAGCATCGAGGCAGATTCAGCTTGCATAAGAAAACACAAAAAACCTCCAACCTGCCCTCCCAATGAGCTCTCGCTTGACACTATTGAAGGCGCAGTGGTGTTGGTTCGGAGTCAGTGGAATGCGCGCTACAGGGCGTCTGGCTTAGAGCTGTCCTTGAAGTAACCGATTTGTAACAGTTCGGTGTCACTTTGGTGCCAAATGCTGCTGTAATTATTGCCCTGGATGTAGAACGATGCCGAACAAGATGGTCGTCCGTCGCTGTGGTACCACGTGGCCGTCCTGAGCCCGGTTTTCTTGCGACCGTACATTCTCGTGACCACTGCTGCCAGCAATCATGTACAGTGGCCATATTTCTGCCAAGTCTTTCTAGAATATCGCAGAAGTAACATCTAGCTTCTCGTGGTCCTATAACACAACCTCGTTCAAATTCAGTGACATGTTCGTAACTACGTCTTTGTCGCCAGGAGGGCGTACATGACTAACATGAACTCCAGTCTGGAAGGTAAGTAACACTCTCGACCGTTAAAACGTCTATTTAAAGCAAACCTGATTTGCTTCATCTTAGTGGCGCTACTAGCGTCTGGCGCGAAATTTGAATAGACATCATGTTTAAGATGTAGAATCACGCCTACCAACTTTCGTTTATGTCGCACTGCTCCTTCTTGGTGTTGCAATTTTTTTTTCCATCAGTGTATATGAGTTCACTAACAGACACCAAGTGCAGACGGATTGTGTTTTACTACTAACACAGAAAGACACCTAATATATCTGCTGCTCAATACTTCTCAAAGGCAGTTGCTCTCCAGATGGATTACAACCTCACTTGCAGATTGCTTACTGATGCATGGAAGTTAGCGCTGTCACTTCGAAGCTTCGCTGGGGAACTGTGAAAAAAGTAAGTTGCGCAATTCCCGCCACAGCGTGGACAGCAGAGACTCATTTCCATACACAAAAGAAGGGCACAAAGTGATGATATCAATAACCAACTAACGCTAAAATATACACTCATGCACATAAATTAAGCATAATGCTGATACATGGTGAAACAACGCTCTGGAGAGCGGTTTGCGGATTTAGATCACCTCAGGGTATGACCATGAGGTGCACTTGACCTGCGGTCGTCGCACGGTGGCGCTGGCAGCAGTCCACATACGCTGAGGTGTGTTGATGCATCTCAGAGTACTGTGCAGCGAGTAAGTGTGCAGACGTTTTCAGACGTGCTAATGGCGACTGTGTGTTGAAAATGGCTTAAAGAACACATATTGATGACGTTATGAGGGGTAGAATACTAGGGCGACTAGAGGCTGGTCAAACACAGTAGGTAGAGCACGGGCCCTCCATGTGCGACGAAGTGTGTTCTCAAGATTATGGTAACAATTCCACCAGACAGGAAACGTGTCCAGGCGCTACAGTACGGGACGTCCACAGTGTACAACACCACAAAAAGACCAGTATCTCACCGTCAGTACCCGCAGACGGCCTCGGAGTACTGCAGGTAGTCTTGCTCTGGACCTTACCACAGCCACTGGGTCTCCAGACACACAGTCTACAGACGACCGAACAGACATGGGGTATTCTCCCAGAGACATGCAAGATACATTCCACTGACCCCTGGTCACAGGAGAGCCCGTAAAGCCTGGTGTCGAGAACACAGTACATGGTCACTGGAACAGTGGCCCATGGTTAAGTTCGCGGACGAGTCTAGGTAGAGTCTGAACAGTGATTCTCGCCGGGTTTTCATCTGGCGTGAACCAGGAACCAGATACCAAGCCCTTAATGTCCTCGAAACGGACCTGCATGGAGGTCGTGGTTTGATGGTGAGGGGTTGGATTATGATTGGTACTCGTACACCCCTGCATGTGTTTGACAGAGGAACTGTAAGAGGTCATGTGTATCGAGACGTCATTTTGCATCAGTATCTCCGCCTTTTCAGGGATGCAGAGGGTCCCATCTTCCTCCTGATGGATGATAACGCATGACCCCACAGAGCTGCCATCGTGGGGGAGTACCTTGAGACAGAAGATATCAGGGGAATGGAGTGGCCTGCCTGTTCTCCAGACCTAAACCCCATCGAGCACGTCTGGCATACTCTCGGTCGATGTATAGCTGCACGTCTTCAAACTCCTGCCACACTTCAGGAGCTCCGACAGGCAGTGGTGCAAGAATGGGAGCCTATATACCCCAGCAGCTGCTCGACCACCTGTTCAGAGTATGCCAACCCGTTGTGAGGCCTTTGTATGTGTGCATGGTGATCATATCCCATATTGATGTCGGAGTACATGTGCAGGAGACATAGGCGTTTTGTAGCACATGTGTTCCGGGAAGGTTTTCTCAACTTATCACCAATAACGTGGACTTACAGATCTATGCTATTAGCGCCAGTTCTGTGTAATGCCATGTTGTGTGGTACCACATTCCCCAATTATCCTTCATTTATGAGCATGAGTGTAGTTACCAGTAGCACTGTCCTCATTCTAGATCGCGCTCCATATTATAGAACCAATCTTCGGATGTATTCCTCTATATCAGACACTTAAATGCGATCTGCGCGATAGTCTGGCTTTCAGTTCACAGTCACAGGCTGCTACCTTTTACTGCTGTTACCGTACCCGCTGGTACGAACCCTGTTGAGTATATCTCACAGTGGACAAGCTAGTTAAAATCCCAGATGTTTTTTTTTAATAGGATGCCACAGTGGAGGTGGTTTGTTAGTACACTCCTCATTCCGTCCGCTTTCCAAGCTGAAAGTGTCTGGAGTTTCAATGAGTCGTTTATATGGTAGAAACTTTCTTGATATAATTATGAGATATAGAAGTCTATCGCCGACCAAGTGTTGGTAACTGTCTGTCGAATTTTATTTTTCGATATTCTCGTACGAGAACATTTGGCTTCTGAATATGAGATGTTGTGGGAGTGGCAGTAGCCAGTGGAGGGGAGTGGATTTCATCAGTCACGATATCAAACTCATTGTGTGATTAAATTGTACGTCAGTCTTCTTTAGATGGTAGACCTAACTGTTAAGCCAAGTGGACGCACCGTGTTCTGTATCTCGTGGTGTCCCTGAGCAGCTACCTGGAAGCGGAATTGCCATTATATCGACGCTGACTATCAGCCTGTCATATTGATATGGCAGACAAACAAAGCAGATTAAGATCATTTCAGTATGAACTACAATTATCTGGTGTCAAAATTCCACGAAACAGAAACTATTCCATTACTTTTCCAGAAAAGCATTTCAAGGAATCAAGAGCAGACAAGCGTAAGCAGCTATGCTTGACCTATTACGCTTCTAGTTAATTAAATAACGTGCCACAGAATACAGAAACTTTTGTGTACGTAAATGTTGCAGATACGCAGGTGAATTCCAAGAGGCAGCAAGTATCACGTTCTAGCTTAGCGTCCATCGTTCCAGTGTGATTATCAGCCAATGTAGCTTTCTCGTTATTGATCTACGTGGAATAGTGCCAATGATCTGGCATTCTTTGTGTTCTATTTGATTGCTGTTTTATTCTTTCTCTCTTAATGTATTCACGTAAAGACATAATACGAATCCTGCACTTTCAGCGACGGTGACGATAAACAACTACGCCAAAACGAATAATTCGTTTCAAATATTTTACATTTTTTTTCATTCTTTCTTTTCTTGCAGACTCGATTCAGTAGTTAGATGCAGGAAGTAGAAGACTTGTAGGAAAGACTAATTTCCTCAGTGAAATACTTACTAATGGTTCCATCAATTAAAAACTACCAGACACTGATACAGCAAAAGACCTGTGAAATACTCTCTAAATGTTAAAATTTAGATCATTCATTTATACAAATTTAATTTTTGTGATTCGTCTCAAACTTCAATAGATAACCTATATTTCTAAACATAGACAAGTTTCTTCGAAAATAAGAACTAGTTTAAAAATTTTCTGTAAATAATTCGTTTATAATTATTTTATTTACCTTCTCATTACAAATAATGGCTGTTGTTCACTAATAAGCATCAACACAATGTATTATGAACCGCATCTTCCGTCAAACAGATGAATACTAACAGTTCCCTCATAAAACATTACGTAGTTGCTTTACAATAAATAAATATTGTTTTATCTTTCATTTTTACAGTGAAAAATTATTAGGGTCTTCACAGTGCGGTTTTCTTCTTCTAGGAATCGCTGGATATCGGGTGACAAATTGCGTTTACCGGCATGCGAAAATCCACGTAAAGGGAAAGAGACGATGGCGTGCTGGTACGATTCGCGTAAACTCTGTATGAAACAAAGAAGCATGAGTATACTGAAACGTAACTGTTGCCACTATATTAAAACATGAATTTTTATCTGTTATCGGTCAGACGGTACAGAGAGCATTGTTACCAGCAGTAACATGTAACACTACATATTGTTTCAAGAAGTAATGCAACACATTTTTTTCCTCTGCCAGTTTCGGTTCAAAAGATGCCGCATTTGTTGTTGGACATAGTGAAATATTCACACTTCAGCCCCATAGTTTCATGAAATGCCGATTGGTGGCGACGCTATACTTAATCTTCAGAATGTTGTATGTAAAGGAAGCTGAGTTTCTTTTATGGAAAACGAGAGCCTCACAGATATTGCTAGGCGCTGGCATGAAATCTGCGGAGACCTGGCAGTGAACAAAAGTACAGAGAGTCTCTGAGTGAGACGCCTGCAACGTTGGAACGTGCGGACACTCTCATTCGAGGTGATCGAAGAATCACAGTCAAACAGGTTGCTGCTCAACTGACAACGCAAAGCCTCACACACAGCCGAGAGGATCTCACGAAACTTCATAGGAACGTCTTCCTCTTCCACCCTACTATCCGGAACTCACGCCATCCGACTGCAATCTGTTTAGCTCAATGAAGGGTGCACTCCGCGGGAACCAGTATGTGGGTCATGGGGAGGTTATTGATGCAGCAAGACATTGGAGCCGATGTCGAATAGTAGAATGCTCTCGTGCAGGCCCTCCCAGTAAGGTGGCGTACCGAGCGAGATGGCGCAGTGGTTAGACACTGGACTCGCATTCGGGAGGACGACGGTTCAATCCCGCGTCCGGCGATCCTGATTTAGGTTTTCCGTGATTTCCCTAAATCGCTCCAGGCAAATTCCGGGATGGTTCCTTTCAAAGGGCACGGCCGACTTCCTTCCCCGTCCTTCCCTAATCCGATGAGACCGATGACCTCGCTGTCTGGTCTCCTTCCCCAAAACAACCCAACCCTAAGGTGGCGTAAGGCTGTCGCATTGAACAGAAATCATGTTGAAAAATAGGGTTCTGTAGCCAGAAGATTAGAGGATAAAATGGTGTATTGGAATCCTGAATAATACCAACCAGCGTTTAGGAAAAAACGTGTGTTGCATTACTTATTGAACGCCTCTCGTGTCCTCTAGTTCTCCGGTCAATTGTATAAATTCAGATCTGCGTAATTTTAACACTTTTCACTAACGGAGAAGAAACTTTCGTAATACAATATGCAAACATGAATTATTTTACAGCTATGAAAACATGATTTAACTGTCATAATTTATTCTATAAACCATACTGATCGTTGTGTAGTCATGATTAATGATAATAACGTCAGAGAGATACTCTCTACTCTATCAGATTTTTTCCGGTTGTTAGTGAGAGTGTCCTCATTATTTTAATATAATGAGTGAAATATGGTTAAAATTTGGAATGACGTATCACAGAAGCTTTTAAAGAGACGCAAATTAGAAGTATTTTTGTTTTTCTAATTCAATAGTATAGCATTAATGATGGCTGAGTTTCGGTGAGGAATGGAACATCACAAAATTTTACTGGTATGTTAGTTTCCTGAACTTCTACTCTGTTGAATATACAGAACTATGATTTGGCCGGATTATAAGGAGATACATGCGGCTAGATACAATCTTTAACTGCTAGACTACATGACACACTGGAGACTTAAATGCTCAAATGAGAAAGCATCCGTTTGAAACTGTCTCTAAGCACTATGAGACTTAACATCTGAGGTCATCAGTCTCCTAGGTTTTGAACTACTTATACCTAACCTAACGACATCACACACATTCATGCCCGTTGCTGGATTCGAACCTGCGACCGTAGCAGCACAACCCGTTTGATCTGTGCTGCGATTTCATTGTGCGACAGCAATCAAGACATCTTCCGAATTGCTGTCTTTGGCTGAATAGTGCATTTTATCGGTTTCTTATCTTAGTTTTAGTAATTTCTACTGCTTGCGTGATTGTATCTTCATATATGTTCAGTGTTAGTTCTGTAAATAAAAACGTTTCGGGTGAAAAACAGGAAAGCAGTTATTTTCGCCATTTTTGAAGAACGAAAATGTTACTAGGTAAATCTCCCTGGCCTAAAACCATTACTTGTATAATTTCCTTTCAAAGCACTAAATTTTTCAAGGAATCCTGACTACAAAACAAGTATCGTTTCTTGTTGCGTGTATCGTATTAGTAATAAAACATGTGACTATGTGTTTTGAGTCGCTGCTTATTGTCAAGTATTAAGTATAACATAAATTCCGAAATTTTAGCAGTGAGTAATTTAGTGAAATGTTGTTGAAGTTTTGCTCCTGGTATTCGTATAGTGCTTATTGTCTAATGAATGAAGGATAAAGGATTTACACGAACCTCGAAATGTCGAAATCATAACTGAAACGTCTGACATGTTGAGAGGATGTTAAACGATTGGTGCAGTACAGTAACTGATGCTACAGTATCTTCCTACATCCCAGACACTGTAACGCTGCGTAGCCCACAAGTTGCAGCATTCGGAGCCCTACATCACAACAACAACAACAACAACAACAACAACAGCTAGCATCACTGGACGTTCTATTTCGTCCTTTTCCCCATTACCCAACACGAAATGAGTCCGTCAAAACCGTCTGGACACAGTTTATAAAATTGTCGGATAGTTAATTTTAATCAAAAATGGCTCTGAGCACTATGGGACTTAACTTCTACGGTCATCAGTCTCCTAGAACTACTTAAACCTAACTAACCTAAGGACATCACACACATCCATGCCCGAGGCAGGATTCGAACCTGCGACCGTAGCAGTCGCGCGGTTCCGGACTGAGCGCCTTAACCGCGAGACCACCGCGGCCGGCTTTTTAATCAATTATTGTTGATTTATCCGTCTCAAGCTTGCAGCAAAAAAGAGTATTTTTCACCAGACACGTTTCGTTGTTATTTATGAAGCATCTTCTGTAATCATTCTGGAAACATGAAATATAACAGACTGACGGAAAAATATTGAAACACTAAAAAATTATTATTGTAGAGTAATGAAATTAATGGAACACATTTTCTAGGTAACATATTTAACGGCTTAACATTGTAAGACCACATGTTAATGTAAGCGCGGGGTAATACACTGCAATGCGAAATGCTGGTACATTAATAACCAGTGCAACCGTGAGAATGTTGAATGTGAGCCTGCAACCGTGCATGCATTGTGTTGTACAGGTGCCAGATGTCAGTTTGTGTGATGGAGCTCCGTCCCTGTTGCTGATTGTGGATGATGCTGAAGTTGTCATCCGATGATGTCCCATTCGTGCTTGATTGGAAGCAGATCTGGTTATCGAGTAGACCAAGGCAACATGTCAACACTCTGTAGAGTATGTTGGACTAAAATAGCAGTATGTGGGAGAACATTATCCCGTTGGAAAACATCCCCTGGAATGCTGTTCATGAATGGCGGCATAACAGGTCGAATGTCCAGACTGACGTACAATTTTGCAGTCAGGGTGCGTCAAATAACCACGAAAGTGCTTCTGCAGTCGTACGAAATCGCACCCCAGACCATATTTCCACGTGTAGGTCCAGTGTGTCTAGCATAGAGACAGTTTGGATGCATTCCCGCGACAGGCCTCCTCCGAATCAAAACACGGCCATCATTGTCACCGAGGCAGAAGCAGCTTTCATCAGAAAACACAACAGACCTCCACCTCGCCCTCCAATGAGCTCTCGCTTGACACCGCAGAAGTCGCAAGCGGCTGTTGTTTGGGGTCAGTGGAATGTGCGCTACAGGGCGTCTGTCCCGGAGGCGTCCTTGAAGTAACCGGTTTGTAACAGTTCATTGCGTCGCCGTGGTGCCAACTGTTGATCAAATTGCTAATGCAGATGCAGTGAAATGCGGCAGAGTCATACTTCGAACATTATGGTCTTCCCTCTTTGCTGTGCCGCGTGACCGTCCGGAATCCCGTCTTCTTGCACCCTTACATTCTCGTGACCACCGCTACCAGTAATGATGTACGTACAGTGGGTACATTCTTGGCAAGTCTTGCTGCAGTATCGTAGAAGGAACGTCCAGCTTCTCGTGTCCTCTTTGTACGACCTCGTTCAAGCTCAATGAGGTGTTGAAAATGACGTCTTTTATCGCCTTAAAGGTATTCTTGACTAACATCAACTCGCCACTTCCAGTCTCAAAGGTAACCAACGCTCACGACCATTACAGCCTCATTTTGAAGCAAACATGACTCGCATCCTCACAGTGGCAGCACTAGCGCCACTCTTATGAGACTCGCACGAAATCTAAATAGACATCACTTTTCAGATGAAGAAACAAGCCTACCAACTTTCGTTTTGTGTCGCACTACTCCTTCTTGCTAATTATATTTTTCCTGTCCGTCTGTATCTCTAAATTTTGGTATTTGTATATTAAAAACAGTATTTCCTTACAACATTTATGTATATTTTACTTACGGTGTCCTCTTCTTTATATTCCTGCAAACCAGTGCTTTTTCCTTTGTTGTAAGCGGAGAAAGGGCTCGAAAGAAACTTGATTGCATGTTCACTCTTGGTAATTTTTCGCCTTTTTGGAACCCAGTCTACACTACTCGCCATTAAAATTGCTACACCACAAAGATTAAGTGCTACAGACGCGAAATTTAACCGATAGGAAGAATATGCTATGCAAATGATTAGCTTTTCAGAGCATTTACACAAGGTTGGCGCCGCTGGCGACACCTACAACGTGCTGACACGAGGAAAGTTTCCAACTGATTTCTCATACACAAACAGCAGTTGACCGGAACTGCCTGGTGAAACGTTGTCGTGATGCCTCGTGTAAGGAGGAGAAATGCGTACCATCACGTTTGATAATGGCCGGATTGTAGCATATCGCGATTGCGGTTTATCGTATCGCGACATTACTGCTCGCTTTGGTCGACATCCAATGACTGTTAGCAGAATATGGAATCGGTGGATTCAGGAGGGTAATACGGAATGCCGTGCTGGATCCCAACGGCCTCGTATCACTAGCAGTCGAGATGACACGCATCTTATCCGTATGGCTGTAACGGATCGTGCAGCCACGTCTCAATCCTCGAGTCAACAGATGGGGACGTTTGCAAATCAACAACCATCTGCACGAACAGTTCGACGACGTTTGCTGCAGCATGAACTACCAGCTCGGAGACTATGGCTGCGGTTACCCTTGACGCTGCATCACAGACAGGAGCGCCTGCGATTGTGTACTCAACGACGAACCTGGCTGCACGAATGACAAAGCATTTTTTCTGATGCATCCAGGTTCTGTTTACAACATCATGATGGTGGCATCCGTGTTTGGCGACATCGCGGTGAACGCACATTGGAAGTGTGTATTCGTCATCGCCATACTGGCGTATCACCCGACGTGATAGTATGGGGTGCCATTGGCTACACGTCTCGGTCACCTCTTGTTCGCATTGACGGCACTTTGAACAGTGGACGTTACATTTCAGATGTGTTACGACCCGTGGCACTACCCTTCATTCGATTCCTGCGAAACCCTACATTTCAGGAGGATAATGCACGACCGCATGTTGCAGGTCCTGTGCGGGCCTTTCTGGATACAGAAAATGTTCGACTTCTGCCCTGGCCACCACATTCTCCAGATCTCTCACCAACTGAAAACGTCTGGTCAATGGTGGCCGAGCAACTGTCTCGTCACAATACGCCAGTCACTACTCTTCATGAACTGTGGTATCGTGTTGAAGCTGCATGGGCAGCTGTACCTGTACACGCCATCCAAGCTCTGTTGACTCAATGCCCGGGCGTATCAAGGCCGTTTTTACGGAGAGAGGTGGTTGATCTGGGTACTGATGTCTGAGGATCTATGCACCCAAATTGCGTGAAAATGTAATCACATTTCGGTCCTAGTATAATATATTTGTCCAATGAATATCCACTTATCATCTGCATTTCTTCTTGGTGTAGAAATTTTAATGGCCAGTTGTGTATAAATACGAAAAGTTAAAGACGTACTAGGTACGCTTTCCCCCCCAAAAAAAAATAAAAAATCTGGTGAAACAAACTCTTTAGTTGCGTTATGCTTGATAGGGAAAAACCAATAATAATTAATTATTACGACTGTGGAAGGCGTCCATGCTAACTAAATGTTAGTTAATTTTAGATTAATTTCTTAACTTTTGCAGTGATATAAACATGCGTAAAAGCGTGAGATGGTGAACGAAAAATGTTCGAAACACGTCGCAGTGTGTTAAACAGAAACAAAATAAATAATGTGAGCAGCCGCAGTACAAAAAAATAATGTCACATTCTTCTAGTCATGTTCATCAGGTAGATTTGATAGAGAAAGTAGAGAAGCTACAAAGAAGAGCGGCACGTTTCGCCACGGGTTCGCTTAATATGCGCAAGCGTTAACCATATTGGAGTGTACTCCAGTGATAGAGGCTGCAACAGAGTCGTCAGGTATCAAGGAGAGGTTGTTAAAATACCGAGAGCTTACGTTCATGGAAGAGCCAGGCAACATAATATTACTTCACGCGACATACATCTCGCAAAATGACCGTGACAAGAAAATCCGAGAAGTTCTAGCTCATACGGATTTTACCGACAGTCATTCTTCCCAAACATCATTCGGGAATGGACCAAGAAAGGGGAGACACGATAGCGATACCAAAAATAATTTTCATCGAACTCCATTTACGGAGTGCAAATGTAGCTGTAAGCGTATAATTGGATGAGCATTTCAAAATGTACACCAATTGTTTTGTTCATTTCTGTACTAGACATTAAATATATTATTGGACTGAGAATTGTGCAGTAGGCATATGTGGACCATGAGATTGGAGCACTGTCTCGTTTCCCAGTCTGTGCGCACGTGACGGGAGATCCACACGGGCCGAGCGGTGGGAGAGAGGCGGCGGCGGCGGCGGCCGTGTTCTGGTTGGCAGAACTGGTCTTCTGCCTGCCGCCACTTTGCGCTGTCAAGGTCACGATCCCCGCCCCCGCGCCAGGGCCTTCACGGGCCGGCGCCGCCGTCTCGAGCCTCTGCTACACTCTCGCCCAAGACTACTGTTCCACCGACTGCGACTGGTTTTCTGTATACATATTTTCTTGGGGCACAACTTTTTCGATATGTTCCACGTGTCCATCTATTTCCCCATACACTAAGGTGACAAAACTCATGAGATAGCTCCTAATATCGAGTCGGACATACCTTTCCGCGGCATAGTGCAACAACTCGGCGTGGGATGTCAAAAAAAAACAAAAAAAAAAAAAAAACAAAAAAAAAACCGTTGGAAGTCCACGGAAGGAATACTGAGCCATGCTGCCTCTATAGACGTCCATAATTAGGAAAGCGTTGCCAGTGCAGAATTTTGTACACGAACTGACGTCTCGATTACGTCCCATAAACTTTCGATGAATGACCATATCATTCGTTCGAGTTGTCCAGAATATTATTCAAAAAAAAAAAAAAAAAAAGAAACCACCAACATTTTTGGCCTAGTGACATGGCGCATTGTCATCCACAAAAACATAACCATTTCCAGTCAATTATCGGTACAGTTGGACCAGAGGACCCAATATATTCCATGCAAACACAGCTCACACCCTTATGGAGCCACCACCAGCCTGCACAGAAACTTTCTGACAATTTGAGTCCATGGCTTCGTCGGGTCTGCGTCACACTCGAACACTACCGACAGCTCTTACCAACTTAAATCGGGACTCGTCTGTCCTGACCACGGTTTTACAGGCGTCTGGGGTTTAACAGATAGAGTTACGAGCTTTTAGCAAAGGCGCTCGCGTCTGCTGCCATAGCCCATTAACGCCAGATTTCGCCGCACTGTCCTATAGGATACGTTCGTCGTGCGTCTCACATTGATTTCCGCGTTATTTCATGCAGTGTTGCTTGCCTGTTAGCACTGACAACTCTACGTAAATGCTGCTCCTCTCGATCGTTAAAAGAAGGCCGGTGGCCACTTCGTTGTCCGTGGTGAGAGGTGTGCCTGGAGTTTGGTATTTTCGACACACTGTGGATTCGGAGTATTGAATTCGTCAACTATTTCTGGAATGGGACGCCCTTTGCGTCTACCTCCAGCTACCATTCCGCGTTCTGGTTTGTTAATTCCCGTCGTGCCGCCATCATGACGTCGGGAGCCTGTCCACATGAATCAGCTGAACGCAAATGACAGCACTGTCAATGCACTGCCCTATTATACCTCGTGTACGTCATCTGTGTACTTTTGTCACCTCAGTGTACATTTCGTCAGAACGTGCCTGCTACCCCAGATAAGCCTAATAAGATGTACAACTGTTTATAATAATAACTGAGGAGGAGGAGGAGATTAGTGTTTAACGTCCCGTCGACAACGAGGTCATTAGAGACGGAGCGCAAGCTCGGGTTAGGGAAGGATGGGGAAGGAAATCGGCCGTGCCCTTTCAAAGGAACCATCCCAGCATTTGCCTGAAGCGATTTAGGGAAATCACGGGAAATCTAAATCAGGATGGCCGGAGACGGGATTGAACCGTCGTCCTCCCGAATGCGAGTCCAGTGTGCTAACCACTGCGCCACAATCATAACTGATTCGTCCAATACACAGAACGAGATAGAGCATGTAGTTAAAGACGACAGGTTCGTGATTAGTAGGAGCGTACAAATCTTTGGCCGATCTTCTTAATTTAGATTTTGCATAATTTCTCTGTGTTGGATAAAATGAATTACAGTTCGAACATGCTGTCCTAGCAAATGTGGATGTGACCTACCTTATACACCAATAACGTTATAGGAGGTTGTGCGACGGACGTTCAATAAGTAATGCAACCATTTGCATATTCTCGGCCAGATTCGGCTGAAAACACGCTGAATTTGTTGTGAGATCTTGTGGAACATTCCCGCTTCAGCTCCTATGCTTTCATGAAGTTCCGATAGGTGGCGACGCTGTATGTAGCTTCAAAATGGTTGTAAAGGAGGTGCGTTCGCCGGCCGGAGTGGCGGAGCGGTTCTAGGCGCTACAGTGTGGAACCGCGCGACCGCTACGGTCGCAGATTCGAATCTGTCTCGGGCATGGATGTCTGTGATGTCCTTAGGTTAGGTAGGCTTAAGTAGTTCTAAGTTCTAGGAGACTGATGACCTGAGAAGTTAAGTCCCACAGTGCTCAGAGCCATTTGAACCATTTTTGGAGGTGCGTTCGATGCAGAGTGTTCCTTTCGGCGAAACACCAGAGCACCGAAGATATTCATAGGCGCTTGCAGAATGTCTACGGAGACCTGCCAGTGAATGAAAGCAAGGTGAGCCGTTGGGCGAGGCGTTTGCCATCATCGCAACTAGGTCGCGCAAACCTCATGGTGCGACGATCAACTCTGATGTGTATTGCGCTACACTTAGGGAACAGTACTACGGTTTCAGAGTGTACATCGACAAAGAAATGCAAACGAACTTCTCCTTCTCCATGACAACGCAAGGCCTCGCGCAAGCTCAGATGTTCAAATGTGTGAATGCTTAAGGAACCACACTGCTGAGGTCATCGGTCCCTAGACTTACACACTACTTAAACTAACTTATGCTAAGACAAGCAAACACACCCATGCCGAGGGAGGACTCGAACCTCCGGCGGGAAGGGCTGCGCAATCCGTGACAGGACGCCTCAAACCGAGCGGCACCTCACACAAGTCTGCGCACCCTGGAGGAGCTCATAGAACTTCGTTGGACTGTTCCTCATCCACCCTGAAACCCAGATCTCGCAGCTTCCGGCTTTCCTCTGTTTGGACCAATGTAGGATGCACCACGGGGGAAACAGCACGTTGATAAGGGGAAGGTTATTGATGCAAGAAGACGTCGACCAGTAGAGTCGTACCATGGGGGCACACAGGCCCTCCCAGTAACATGGCGTAAGGCCGTCGCATTGAACAGAGATTATGTTGAAAAATATTGTTGTGTAGCCAAAAGAGTGGAGAATAATATGGGGTTTTGGAACCCTGAATAAAACCAACTTTCTTTCACAATAAAATGTATTGCATTACGTATCGAACGCCCCTCGTACAACCTGACTTTGGACGCCTGACGTCTATACACAAAGAACATGAAATATAACAGTCATCTCCAACATAATGTATAGCAGCGTTTTCGTTTCGACTGCCAACTGCGCTGAAATGATGTGGTCGTATGGCATTGACGGCCCCACTTGGGAAAGTTCGGCCGCCGAGTTGCATGTCTTTCCAATTGACGCCACATTGGGCGATTATGATGAAAGGAGGATGAAGACAATGCCCGAGCGGAAAAAATCTGCGACCCGGCCAGAAAGGAAAAGGGGCCCGCTGCATGGCAGTCAGACACGGCGACCACTCTACATCTAAATATACATCTATACTATGCAAACCACCGTGAGGTGCATGGCAGAGGGTATGCACTATATTAGGGTTTCTTCGTGTTCCATTCTCGTATGCCTCTGTGGGTGTAGTAATTATTCTATTCTTATCCTCACGGTCCTAAGTGAGCGATACATAGGGCGTTGTAGTTTATTCCTAGAGTAATCATTTAAAACCGATTCTTGAAAGTTTGTTAATGGACTTTCTCGGTATAGTTTACATCTTTCTTCAAGAGTCTTCCAGTTTAGTTCCTTCAGTATCTCTGATACACAATCCATGAATTAAACAAACCTGTGACTATTCGCATTGTTCTTTTTTGTATATGTTCAATATCCCCTGTTAGTTCTGTCTGGTACGGATCCGACACACTTGAGCAATATTCTAGAACTAGTCGCATGAGTAATTGGAAGCAATCTCCTTTGTAGACTGATTGCACTTCCCCAGTGTTCTGCTAACAAACGGATTTCTACCACCTGCTTTACCCACAACTGAACCTATGTGATCATTCCATTTCATATCCCTACAAAGTGGTACACCGAGGACTCAGGGTGTTGTACCGATCCCCCTAATCAACAAGTCTAGCTGCTGTCTTTCACTGCAACTTAAACTGAACTAATGGGATTCACTTCACCTGTTTTGAAGAAATCTGTTATGTCCGGTGTTAGGAGCAGGCAAACGCAAAAAGGTAGGGGTCTATTAATCGTTGGTAGTTCAAACTTATGGCGAATGATGGTATCCCCTAAGGAAATGGCAGCAAGGGACAGGAAAAGGCAGCAAGTGTATTCAGTGTGTATGCTGGGATCCTCATTCAACGTATTAACGAGGCTATTCCGGCAGTCATTGAGGGAACAGGTTGCAACCAACTGCGGATTGTGTCGCACGTTGGACGAAATGATGCTTGTCGTCTGAACTCCGAGATCATTGTTAGCTCATTCCATCGACTGGCTGAGAAGTTTGAGAAGACAAGCCTTGCGCGTGGAGTGTCAACGAAGCTCACAATTTGCAGCATTGATCCCAGAACTGATAGCAGCCGTTTGGTTCTCAGTCGATTGGAAGGACTGAACCAGAAACTTTGAAGGTTCTGTGACAAGCTTGGATCCGACTTCTTGGACTTGCGTCATAGGGTTGAGGGAAGGACTGAACCAGAAACTTTGAAGGTTCTGTGACAAGCTTGGATCCGACTTCTTGGACTTGCGTCATAGGGTTGAGGGAAGGACTGAACCAGAAACTTTGAAGGTTCTGTGACAAGCTTGGATCCGACTTCTTGGACTTGCGTCATAGGGTTGAGGGAAGGACTGAACCAGAAACTTTGAAGGTTCTGTGACAAGCTTGGATCCGACTTCTTGGACTTGCGTCATAGGGTTGAGGGAAGGACTGAACCAGAAACTTTGAAGGTTCTGTGACAAGCTTGGATCCGACTTCTTGGACTTGCGTCATAGGGTTGAGGGAAGGACTGAACCAGAAACTTTGAAGGTTCTGTGACAAGCTTGGATCCGACTTCTTGGACTTGCGTCATAGGGTTGAGGGAAGGACTGAACCAGAAACTTTGAAGGTTCTGTGACAAGCTTGGACGCGACTTCTTGGACTTGCGTCATAGGGTTGAGGGAAGGACTGAACCAGAAACTTTGAAGGTTCTGTGACAAGCTTGGATCCGACTTCTTGGACTTGCGTCATAGGGTTGAGGGAAGGACTGAACCAGAAACTTTGAAGGTTCTGTGACAAGCTTGGATGCGACTTCTTGGACTTGCGTCATAGGGTTGAGAACTGTAGGGTCCCTCTACATAGGTCACGTGTGCACCACATGTCAGAGGCTGCTACTCATGTAGGTGACCGTGTGTAGAGGGCAAACAAGGGTTTCTTAGATTAGGAGACTCTCCATCCAGTCCAGATAATGATACTTGTTGGAAGCCCAGAAGTATCAGTGTAAGATCGAATTAAATGCCTCCCACAGATGAGAGTATTAACTCCTAATGGTAAACTGCCGAAGAATTCGAACGAAGTGCTCATGAAAATCAGTGAAGCTCACATAATACTAGGTACAGAAAGCTGGTTGAAATCTGAAATTGAAAACAGTGAGATTTTTAGGGGAAATTTAAGTGCACATCGAAGTTTTGGTGTATTTGTCGCAGTAGACAAGAAACTCAAATGCACAGAGATAGAAACTGAAGCTGCATGTGAGGTTGTTTGGGCAAGACTCACTATTAGGGGTGGGCTTTAAACGATAACTGGATACTTCTATCGCCCACCAGGCTCATTTCCTGACGTAAACGAAAGCTTAAGAGATAACGTCACTTCAATTGTATGTAAGTTCTCCAAGCGTACTGTGATCGCTGGCGGAGACTAATCATTCAACAATCAATTGGTAAAATTACAGTTTTGTTAGTAATGGGCGTGATAAGTCATCCCATGAAACTTTAGTAGATGCCTTCTCTGAAAACTACCTTGAACAGACAGACAGGAACCCACCCATGATGGTAATATATTGGATGTAATGGCAACAAATAGGCCTGATGATTTTGAGGACATCCACATCGAAACTGGTATCAGTGACCATGACATGGTTATGGCAGCAATGATTACCAAAGTACAAAGGACAACTAAACCAAGCAGAAAGATACATATGCTCAGTAAACTAGACAAAAAATCAGTAGTGTCATATCTCAACGAGGAACTTGGAACTTTCAGCACAGCGCAGGAGGATGTAGAGGAACTATGGCTCAAGTTTAAAAGAATAATTGACCATGCACTGGATAGATATGTACCCAGTAGAACAAATCGTAATTGGAGGGAACATTCGTGGTATACAGTCACTGTAAAGAAACTTCTAAAGAGACAGAGATTATGGTATAAGAGGTGTAAAACAAAGCATAGGGCTATAGCTGCTGAATGAAACGCGAACTCAGCTAAGGGGGCAGACACTCCGCTGAAGGCAGAACTGATTATGAAGTTTGTGCTCAAATCAGGTGCAGTCTCAAGTATGAATGTATGAACACAACTATGAAGCTCAAAACATTGCACTGCCTTTATCAATGACTGGGAAATAAAACTAAATCAAGGGTGCTTTACTGAATTTCTTGATTATTGATAAGGAAACTAATGACCAATGACAATGAATTTACACTTGTCCAATGACGGACGAAGTAGTATAAAAGTCCACGACACACGAAAATTAAAACAAAAGAAAGCACAACACCCACGCCAGCCACTTAAGAATCATTATTCATTCTGAAAATTATTATGCTAATGTAAAGATGAAATTCTGATCACCAATCTATAGTTTTATATCCATTCCAGAATTATCAGTCATGTGTTTAGAGATGTGATAACTATTCTTCAAACTCACCATTCGATTGAACGTATTTCAAAAGAAAAGTTTTGAAAATGAAAATTTCATGTAGCGTAAATATTGACGGTTACTTAGTTTCTGTATTAATTAGCTTCATTGTTTGTGACAATAACTGAAGAAGATTGTAGTTCTCATGTAATCTAATCAAAATTTTGTGCGGTTAAAAGTCGCAATGTAATTCCTTTTTGAAACAACTTTTTTCATTTATTTGCCATCAGTTCCCTACTCTTTCCTCCCACTGTTTGAAAGTAAAATTTAGTATGATTTTGCTAACATGCCTTAACTATTGCATGATCGGTTATCTGCATTCTAAGCAACTTATAAGTCGTTATTGGCATACAGCTAAGCTAAACTTTAAGGGTATCAGACGTACAGTGATTTCTTCCAGGAATAGATAGCGCAGAGTTTTGTTTCAAATATAAAAGCAGAGCACAGCAGCGTTTTTCTTTTTGCAGGTAAGAATCAATTATATGACCAAAATGACTTTGATGTGATGCGCTTAGGGAAAAGTGATCATTTATACATTTTTCACATAACCCAAAACTTGTATTCTTTCAAAGATTTAATACGACAGTTAAACTATTGTAATTTTCGATTCTTGGCATGGAAGTCTTCGAGTGTATTATACAGATAGCCACTCTTTGCATCCAAATATTAATCATTTACAGTTTGTCAAGTGCAGTTTAGAGTAATTAAATCACACATGTTGTTGTTGTTGTTGTGGTCTTCAGTCCCGAGACTGGTTTGATGCAGCTCTCCATGCTACTCTATCCTGTGCAAGCTTTTTCATCTCCCAGTACCTACTGCAACCTACATCCTTCTGAATCTGCTTAGTGTAGTCATCTCTTGGTCTCCCCCTACGATTTTTACCCTCCACGCTGCCCTCCAATACTAAATTGGTGATCCCTTGATGCCTCAGAACATGTCCTACCAACCGATCCCTTCTTCTGGTCAAGTTGTGCCACAAACTTCTCTTCTCCCCAATCCTATTCAATACTTCCTCATTAGTTATGTGATCTACCCATCTAATCTTCAGCATTCTTCTGTAGCACCACATTTCGAAAGCTTCTATTCTCTTCTTGTCCAAACTATTTATCGTCCATGTTTCACTTCCATACATGGCTACACTCCATACAAATACTTTCAGAAACGACTTCCTGACACTTAAATCAATACTGGATGTTAACAAATTTCTCTTCTTCAGAAACGCTTTCCTTGCCATTGCCAGTCTACATTTTATATCCTCTCTACTTCGACCATCATCAGTTATTTTGCTCCCCAAATAGCAAAACTCCTTTACTACTTTAAGTGCCTCATTTCCTAATCTAATTCCCTCTGCATCACCCGACTTAATTAGACTACATTCCATTATCCTTGTTTTGCTTTTGTTGATGTTCATCTTATATCCTCCTTTCAAGACACTGTCCATTCCATTCAACTGCTCTTCCAAGTCCTTTGCTGTCTCTGACAGAATTACAATGTCATCGGCGAACCTCAAAGTTTTTATTTCTTCTCCATGAATTTTAATACCTACTCCGAATTTTTCTTTTGTTTCCTTTACTGCTTGCTCAATATACAGATTGAACAACATCGGGGAGAGGCTACAACCCTGTCTTACTCCCTTCCCAACCACTGCTTCCCTTTCATGTCCCTCGACTCTTATAACTGCCATCTGGTCTCTGTACAAATTGTAAATAGCCTTTCGCTCCCTGTATTTTACCCCTGCCACCTTTAGAATTTGAAAGAGAGTATTCCAGTCAACATTGTCAAAAGCTTTCTCTAAGTCTACAAATGCTAGAAACGTAGGTTTGCCTTTCCTTAATCTTTCTTCTAAGATAAGTCGTAAGGTCAGTATTGCCTCACGTGTTCCAGTGTTTCTACGGAATCCAAACTGATCTTCCCCGAGGTTGGCCTCTACCAGTTTTTCCATTCGTCTGTAAAGAATTCGTGTTAGTATTTTGCAGCTGTGACTTATTAAGCTGATAGTTCGGTAATTTTCACATCTGTCAACACCTGCTTTCTTTGGGATTGGAATTATTATATTCTTCTTGAAGTCTGAGGGTATTTCGCCTGTTTCATACATCTTGCTCACCAGATGGTAGAGTTTTGTCAGGACTGGCTCTCCCACGGCCGTCAGTAGTTCCAATGGAATATTGTCTACTCCGGGGGCCTTGTTTCGACTCAGGTCTTTCAGTGCTCTGTCAAACTCTTCACGCAGTATCGTATCTCCCATTTCATCTTCATCTACATCCTCTTCCATTTCCATAATATTGTCCTCAAGTACATCACCCTTGTATAGACCCTCTATATACTCCTTCCACCTTTCTGCTTTCCCTTCTTTGCTTAGAACTGGGTTTCCATCTGAGCCCTTGATATTCATACAAGTCGTTCTCTTATCTCCAAAGGTCTCTTTAATTTTCCTGTAGGCGGTATCTATCTTACCCCTAGTGAGATAGGCCTCTACATCCTTACATTTGTCCTCTAGCCATCCCTGCTTAGCCATTTTGCACTTCCTGTCGATCTCATTTTTGAGACGTTTGTATTCCTTTTTGCCTGTTTCACTTACTGCATTTTTGTATTTTCTCCTTTCATCAATTAAATTCAATATTTCTTCTGTTACCCAAGGATTTCTACTAGCCCTCGTCTTTTTACCTACTTGATCCTCTGCTGCCTTCACTACTTCATCCCTCAAAGCTACCCATTCTTCTTCTACTGTATTTATTTCCCCCATTCCTGTCAATTGCTCCCTTATGCTCTCCCTGAATCTCTGTACAACGTCTGGTTCTTTTAGTTTATCCAGGTCCCATCTCCTTAAATTCCCACCTTTTTGCAGTTTCTTCAGTTTTAATCTACAAGTCATAACCAGTAGATTGTGGTCAGAGTCCACATCTGCCCCTGGAAATGTCTTACAATTTAGAACCTGGTTCCTAAATCTCTGTCTTACCATTATATAATCTATCTGATACCTTTTAGTATCTCCAGGGTTCTTCCATGTATACAACCTTCTTTCATGATTCTTAAACCAAGTGTTAGTTATTATTATGTTGTGCTCTGTGCAAAATTCTACCAGGCGGCTTCCTCTTTCATTTCTGTCCCCCAATCCATATTCACCTACTATGTTTCCTTCTCTCCCTTTTCCTACACTCGAATTCCAGTCACCCATGACTATTAAATTTTCGTCTCCCTTCACAATCTGAATAATTTCTTTTATTTCATCATACATTTCTTCAATTTCTTCATCATCCGCAGAGCTAGTTGGCATATAAACTTGTACTACTGTAGTAGGTGTGGGCTTCGTATCTATCTTGGCCACAATAATGCGTTCACTATGCTGTTTGTAGTAGCTTACCCGCATTCCTATTTTCCTATTCATTATTAAACCTACACCTGCATTACCCCTATTTGATTTTGTGTTTATAACCCTGTAGTCACCTGACCAGAAGTCTTGTTCCTCCTGCCACCGAACTTCACTAATTCCCACTATATCTAACTTCAACCTATCCATTTCCCTTTTTAAATTTTCTAACCTACCTGCCCGATTAAGGGATCTGACATTCCACGCTCCGATCCGTAGAACGCCA
Source organism: Schistocerca serialis cubense (assembly GCF_023864345.2). Taxonomy (NCBI): domain Eukaryota; kingdom Metazoa; phylum Arthropoda; class Insecta; order Orthoptera; family Acrididae; genus Schistocerca; species Schistocerca serialis. The sequence continues at coordinate 399,159,378 of NC_064642.1, read as the reverse complement.
GTTTTCTTTCTCCTGATAACGACATCCTCTTGAGTAGTCCCCGCCCGGAGATCCGAATGGGGGACTATTTTACCTCCGGAATATTTTACCCAAGAGGACGCCATCATCAAGTAATCATACAGTAAAGCTGCATGCCCTCGGGAAAAATTACGGCTGTAGTTTCCCCTTGCTTTCAGCCGTTCGCAGTACCAGCACAGCAAGGCCGTTTTGGTTATTGTTACAAGGCCAGATCAGTCAATCATCCAGACTGTTGCCCTTGCAACTACTGAAAAGGCTGCACATCACACATATTGGATGAAATTTACACAAATTGCCTCTTGGTTTCTGTCTCCAGTTGTTCGGCCGACGTTTGTTTGATAATTTTCCTCACGTTTCGCCAGCACGAGTGGCTGGCATTGTCAAAGCTTCATCACCAGCGACGAAGTGTGGCAATTTGTCAACAAGTGGTGTTAACAATGTAGAAATTTACACTGTTAATAAATAGATTCAGAAGTAGTATAGTTATGGCACTTCTGCATTCCGTCAAGCTAGCGACACTGTTACTAACGGCTACACACGACCACCTACGAGCATAAAGTTACACCACGTAGATAATCGGACAGATAGGAATGTTCAAATACTAGAAAATTTACAACCTCACAGACGAGAAGTTGAAGTAACTATACACAGCTGCGACCACGGAACACGATCTGTCTGTTTTAACAATGGAAGTTAAGTCTGGACATGACTGAAGGTGAACTTATAGCCCTAAAAGTGTTGAAAACAAAGTATTGCAGCAATTTGCACAAAATTCCTTGTACACAGTCCAGTAACATTCATGTGATTACTACCTATGCTCGACGTCAATGTGCAGCGACCACCCACAGAAGACGGGTGGCAGCGGTAGCGGCGGTGGGTGTATAAAGCCTGTGGGGTACGCGGAAAACAATGCCGAGTTTTGTGTACCATGGTGGGTCAGTCCCGTCTCTTATTAACTTATGCGGTATGAATCTATCTATGAAGTGTCGCTTGCGTCTAGGTCCAACTACCATTCGGCGTTCAAAGTCTGTTAACCGCTGTGCGCCATAATCACGTCGGCAAACTTTTCGCATGAATAACGTGAGTACAAATGACAGGTCTGCACATGCACTGCACTTTTATGCCTTGTGTGCGCGATACTACAACCATCTGTATATGTACATATAGCTATGGCATGACTTTTGTCACCACAGTGCAATTCAGTAAGCATCCTGCGCCAAGGCAGGTGGTATGGAGTACTAATTTTGAACGGAGGCGGAGGAGTCCGCTAAGTTTGATGGATTGGTTAGGTTTCGGGACGGATTTCGTGGTTTGGGAGCCGTAGTTGGTTGAAGTTGTACTACGAGGAAGGAAAAAAAGCGTTCCTAGCTGCAAGGTCGAAGGGAAGTACGGATACAGACCGAGCAGAGTAGCAGAGGGTAAATGTGATGGGTACGAACAGCTGGGATCTGGGCCACAACAAATTCATTACACTGCAGCTTGTAAGTTCATCAGTTCTTATATTCATTCTATAGACAGAGAGCAAAGATAATTGAAGAGTGTATACACGCGTATGAGAGAGTGGACAGTTATTTCATTAATCAAATTTCATTCTCTTCGTTTCGTCGTTAGTTTTATCCAGTTGAAATAGTGACATTTCCTGTGAACTGTATAGAGCAACGACAGCTGTTGAGGCATTGTAAGAAGATTACTGTAACTAAAGGTGACTGTTTCCTGACGCTTCATAGCACATTATCAATTTTACGGAATTTTCAACGTCATTGTTTATGTGCCTAGCTTAAGGTCCGTCGAGTGAGAGCGGCTGGTACTACCTCTTCACTCGTTCACTTGCGTTTGATGGCTGAGAACACAGCTCCACTCCTTTACACCGTCTGTGACAGGCAAGGTCAACTTGGCTAGTCGCCTTTCTACTTTCAGTCTTACATGCGGTTTTAAACCTGAACTAAACACTAACATCAACACACAATCAAGCGGGGAGCGAGCGACATTTCGCCGGATAGCCTACTGCCCTTGAGCCCTGCTCACCTCATTCCCACAGCATCCTGTCTTCCGTCACGGCTAGTACTGCACGCCTCGCAATAAGACGATTTAATGGTCCTGCTAAGGCCGAAATCAGTGTAAGTGCCTTGCTGTTTGGAAGCGATTTTACTTACTGCCCTACCTGCTCTCTTTTAGATGCTGCATAAAGCCGTCGGCACACGGACCGTGCATCCGAACGTTGAACGTTGAGCGTTGAGCGTGCCTAGTTTCTGACGTCATAGTGTGGAATAGCACGTTGGGGAGTCTTTCTGAATGTGCAGAGCAATATCTGATATGTCAGATATACTGAGCGCGCGTCTGAGCGTTGACCAATGAGATGGCACAACACCACCTACGTCACACGCACGCCCTCTCCCTTCAGTACAGAGTTGTGAGGCGCCATATTGGCATTCATTTCAAGGCTGTATGTATATATGCGCCGTTTCTGAGCACCAGCAAATTGAGAATCACTGGAAAATCCGTTTTTAGTTGTGTGATTCGTTCCAATAAAATAATGAGAAACATCATATTCGTGGCAAAAGAATTATTGTGACTTGTGTATTATGAGAGTAGGCTATTTGAAGGCGAGACACACTGACAATCCACCTGAAACGCATTGTTCTTGGTACAATTTGTTATAATTAAATTTCAATTAGCAACGTAATTATCTACGATAAACGTTTATAGGAATTTTTAATGCAATATAATTTATTGCAAGAAGCGTGTTGTTAGTTTAGTGTTTGCCGGCACGGTAGCTCACCGTGCTTAGTCAGAGGATTCGCTACCTTCTGTTATAAAAAAACTGAGTGAATGGATCAACAAAGAACATGAACGGGTGTCAGCGGACGTCCGCCCCGAACAAATTCAACGAACAATGTAGACCAAAATGAGATTAAAAAAAAAAGCGTAAGGAGTAGTGCCAGTATCCAGAAATGAGTTTTTGTTGGGGCGGTGGTTCGCGTCTTAACACTTCCAAATTTTTTTCCTATCATTCGCGTTTTTATTACCTTCTGATACTTTACTATTAGTTTAATATAAGTATATGCTATAATCTTTGATATGTAAATACAAATTCACCTTTTTTTCTAGGGGTGACTGTTCGATTGGCCTAATCTACAGGACAGCATGCGCTACTTGTATAAACATATTTTGCTCCTTTTTCTTTTACGCTTCGTAATTCACATGTTGCAAAGATTCTGCTACTGGGTAGGAACAATGATCAAGTAAGCCTGACCTTGGGGTTTTACTTAAATGTGAAAATGATGAAATAAAGTTTATCTTATGCGGAAATGGATTCCAAATTTGTAACGCACTGTTTGTAATGGAACTTTTATAAATCTGCGTCCTTATTGATTGGACATGGTACTTTCCTTTTCGGGGACGATGGAGGAAATGTGCGTTTTAATAGAGCTAATGTGGGAATTTTACGCGCGCCCGTTGAGTAAACAGTATGATTTATGAACTAGAAACATCCCTCAACTGCCGCTGGAGTGTGTTGCGTTCGCGTATACCACGTACCGTATGCACAAGCCGCATTGCTCCTGAGCATTCAGCAGCACGATGAACTTGGCACGCTCAACGTTAACGTTCGACAGCACGGTCCGTGTGCCGACGCCTTAAGCACTCATTACTCCCATCTGCAGTACATTTACACCCACATCTACATTTACGTCTGCATCTGATCTCTACAAAACACTGAAGTAAATGGCTGAGCGTAGTTTCAGTTGTATTGCATATTGTATGCTGTCCAGTCAGATTAATGTGCCCACCTGCCAAAAGCCTGATTAACAACCTTTGAAAGCGTGTACCGCTGCGAGACATGCGGAAAGAGAGTCAGTCAGTTAGGTTCTGGAAGGTACCGACAACGATGTGGTGCCATGACGACTACAGTGCCGTACCCAGCTGCTCTAGGTTTCACGTTTGAGGATGCACAGATCCTCGGCTGGGCTAAAACCTGGGGAGTTTAGTGGTCGGGGAGTACGGTTAACTCATTCTGGTGCTCTTCGAAACACTTAGGTACACTGCGAGCTGTGTGACACGATGCGTTGTCCTATTGCTAAACGCAGCCATGCCGAGGAGAAACCAACTGCATGTGTGGGTGGCATGGTCGCCAGTAATAGACACATACTTGTGTTGATCTATTGCGCCTTTCAGAATAATGATATCACGCAGTGAATGCCATGAAAGGATTCCCCACGCCATAACGCTCCGGCCTGGTCGCTTCCGACGATCGTTGTAGGGTGCCAGCTTTCAGACTCCAACGGCCATCTGACCGATGGAGCATCTGAAAAGACCCCTTTCGCTAGTCAGTGGACATCTAACTGCGGTAATGGCGTGCAAATTCCAGCCTTCGTCGCAGAGAAACACCAGTCGGCAAGGGTGTATCAACCAGGCGCCCCGCGCGGAGGGACCCATGCACAGCGCCGTTCGCTGAACGGTCGTTGAGCACTCTTGGTAGCCCCTTGGTTCATCTGGGTGGTCCGCTCACCCGTAGACATCTCCGCAGCCGTCGTTCATCTCTGTCATCTACGGCCGATGGTACACCACACCAGCCTCGGCGCCGGTTTTGGACAGCGTCAATTTGCAGTGCATGGTACACTTTAACCAAGGAGACAAGAGCACAAGTTAGACTTAGCCGTTCTGGAAATGGCTCCACCTTTAGTCCGCAAGACAATGGTTGTGCCCTACTGGACGTTAGATAAACCACTCCGTATCCACATTACGACAACGGCTGCACTGGATGAGATTTTCACCATGCAGCGGAGTGTGCGCTGATATGAAACTTCCTGACAGATTAAAACTGTATGCCGGACCGACAATCGAAAACGGGACCTTTGCCTTTCACGGACAAGTGCTCTACCAACTGAGCTACCCAAAAACGACTCAAGACCCGTCCTCACAGCTTCAATTCTACCAATACCTTGTCTCCTACCTTCCAAACTTCGCAGAAGCTCTTCTGCGAACGTTCTGTAAAGTTTGGAAGGTAGGAGACGAGGTACTGGCAGAATTGAAGCTGTGAGGACGGGTCTTGAGTCGTGCTTGGGTAGCTCAGTTGGTAGAGCACTTGCCCGCGAAAGGCAAAGGTCCGGAGTTCGAGTCTCGGTCCGGCACACAGTTTTAATCTGTCAGGAAGTTTCAACGACTGCACTATTTTCCGCCTCCTTCCCGACAAGCTTTACATACAATCTACTCTAAATGCTGCCACGTGTCGTCTGCGACTAGTAATTGCATGTTGACTTCGAACATTGGCAGTGGTCACACTACTGTGACTGGATCATGTAGTTTCTTTCCATTGGATTCGCGTATAGAGGGCGGGAGAATGATTGTTTGAATGGTTCTCTCTTGCTGTAAGTAGTCTAATCTTCACAGCCCTTGCGATAGAGATAGGTAATGGGCTGGAGTATATTCCTAGACTCTTCAATACCGCCTCTTGGTACGTTGTAAGCAGGCTTGCATGGGATGGTTTCCGTCTGTCTTCAGTGGTCTGACATTTCAAATTCTCGACATCTGTGTGACTCTCTCCCGCGGTCCAGTAAACCTATTCGTGCCCTTCTTTCCTGTTGGTGTTATTTGGTACAGATCTCGCACCGCTTGACCAATATTCTATGTAAAAAAGGTAAGCTGGTGTCCCGCGTTGCGGTCTTAGAAAGGGGCCAATCAGGTCCGATCGACCGCCGTGTCATCCACTGACAGTTGCGTCATTGGATGCGGTTTGGAGGGGCGTGAGATCAGCACACCACTCTCCCGCTCGTTGTTTAGTTTTTTGTCCTTGGAACCGCTACTAATCGGACGAGTAGCTACTCAGTTGGCCTCGTGTGAGTGAGTGCATCCCGTCCCATTCCTCCCACCAAGGAAAAATCCTTGGCAGTACCGGGACTTGAGCAGATGTGCAGGATGCCTCACAGATGTTTGGGCGAGCCGTACAATCAAATGAGTGAGTTCGAAACAGGACGCATTATTTGTATGAGAGAATGTGATGCATCCAACCGGGAAACTGCTGCCCATGTGGGATAAAGTGTTCTGACAGTGCAACAGGTGTGTGCAGAATTGTTCGGGAAAGTCATAGATGGATCCGGTCATACCACCCAGACCACCCCCTCCCCCCCCCCCCCCCCCGCACCCCCGCCCCCCCCCCCCCGGAAGATTGATACCTCGTCCGAATGGCATTGCAGGTCACATCTGCGTTCTCCTCGTCACTGGCGCAACAATTGAAAAACGTAACACATAGTGCACTATCAGGAGAGACGGTCCGTCGCCGTTTATTACGGTATGTGTTACGTGCTCATCATCCACTTCTCCGCCTACCTTTGATGAACGTGTAGAAACGTGCTAGACGTCAACAGTGTATGGAACAACGTCGTTGGGGACAGGAATGGCGTCAGATAGTGTTCTCGGACGAATTCAAGTTCGATTTGTTTGAAAATGATGGCCGCATTTTGGTTCGCCGCCGACAGGGGGAGCGGCATCACAGTGACTGCATTCGCACAAGTCATACAGCGTCAACTCAAGGCCTTATTGTGTATGGTGCTATTTGGTACAATCACAAGTCACAGTCAGTGCGTGTCCAGAGCACTGTGACCAGTGCGACCTACGTTAATGACATCCTATGATCCGTAGGTATACCCTTTCTGCACAACACCCCATACGCCATTTTTCAGCAAGACAATGCACGGCCACATGTTGGTGTACGAAAGCGTGCCTTCTTGGTTTCACAGGATGGCAACCTTCCGTCCTGGCCCACCAGATCACCAGACTTGTCACCAATAGAAAATGTGTGGCCTGTGGTGAAATGACACGTGTAGCACTGTGAGACAATGCCAATCATCACAGACGAACTTTGGAACCAGGTGAACGCAGCACGGATGGCTATACCACAGGGAGCAATCCGCGTCTCACACGCGTCGATGATATCACGCATGGAACAAGTTGTCAGGACCCATGACGGGCCCTGTGCCGACTAGACAACAGGACACTTGCTGAACCGAGGTAACTGAAATACTAATCGTTTCTGCAGAACATACCAATGTAAATGTCTTGTGAATATGAATATCCTGTCTCTAGTCCTTCAAGGTGTTCTGTTTTCTCTGAAAATGATTGTACATTTCTGCTTTTCGTGAAGCGCACGACTTTACTTTTCTGAACATTTAAAGGAACACTTTGAATATTAACAAGCTCTTACTGAATGTTTGTGCACCTATTTTAAGATCCATCAGCTCCAAATTGTCTGAAGTGATATTGTCTGTCACTAAAACAAAACATGAACAGCAAGGATCCCAAAACAAATCCGTTGGACACGCTTGAAGCTACTTCTAAATCTGCCAATACCTCTCCATCTAAGATGATATGCTGCTTACTGCCTACCTAGAAATCCTCTATCCGGTCACAAATTTCATTTGATATTCCATACCACTGTACTTTCGATTATGCGTAGAAGTGATCTTGCGTCAAATACTTTCCGGTAGTCGAGAAATACCCTCACCTATGTGACGGTCTTCTTCCATTACTGTCGGGATGTCACGTGAGTAAAAAGTGAGTTTGGTTTCGCATACCCACCATGGTTTTAATGGAGGAGAGCACTGTGTTCGAAATACCTTATTGTATTTGAGATCAGAATACGTGCAGTACGTGTACGTCAAACATATTGGCCACAGTTTCTGCGGTGTATTATGGGCAAAATAGTGGACAGCTCAGTTCCAACGTCTTTATAGAGTGTGACAGAACAGAATATGGGTGAAAACCTGCTGCTTGGCATGACGGTTTGAGACACGACGAGGAAGATATTTTAATCACAGTCAGTCTGATGCCCAAAAGAGGAAATATGCCCGCTTGCTGTTCCAGGGTGACTTCATATATGAATATTCGAAAAAACTAACTTATAGTACATTGTCGAATATATCAAATGTTACTTTCATTTGTTAGAAGCACTTCTAGCGTTCCTGGAGTGAATGGCGTATATTTCGTGCGGTATGGATGTTGTCTCGGTTGATCACACATACCTCAGCGGAAGAGAAGACCTTAAACAGCTATCCGGGGCGCCACAGCGAGTGTCGACCTCTCCAAACAGCCTCTTCTGAGAAGACCAAGAAGATCGACTGGGGGAAAAAAATCCGTGTACTTACAAGTTTTTGTGCAAAACTATGGGGGAGTCTCATGAACAACACACTTAAAATCCTGACCGGTGGGGTGTGAGTCTGGGATGGGTGGGCTTTTAAAGTCCACTTTTTAATGTTTTCCTTGAATATCTCGAAAACCCCGGCTTTTGGTGAAAATATTTCGCAGTAAAAAATTGAAATACATTGAATTTCCTTGTAAAAGATTCGTATGCATTTTTTGTCTGGGACTAATAGCTTCCTCGTGGCAGGGGATGGAAGAGTGGCACATTATTAATAGTAGGGTTTTAATGGTATGAAATTGATGTTTATTGTCAAAGTGAGTGGGTTAAGAACAAATATTAAATCCATGTACCACATCTGAATGCAGGAGACTCACATTAAGGGACAATATATGTTCTTGGAGTATAACAGGATGGAAAAGAAGAGAGAGTGATGTGCGGGAAGGTAGATCGCCAGATTGAAGTCATGCACCTCCCCCCCTTCATCGGTCGCAGACTGAAGAACGGGGCAGGCAATCCACAATTCTCTCCATCCCACTAGGTCACAAGAAGCAACTACAGGGTGTTTCGGAAGTTATACCGAACCTTCCACAGCTCACTTCACGAGTCACTGGCGACACAGAGTGTAGGCATGGCGGAGAGTGTTTGTTTTCCACACAGTGCGTTAAAACTGTGTGGAATACAGAGTGTAGGCACAGCGGAGAGTGTTTGTTTTCCACACAGTGCGTTAAAACTGTGTGGAATACAGATATGAATTACTAATAATACTAATGCGAGAAACGCCCAAGAGCATAATTTACGTAAATCTCTGCAAACCGTCCTACTTTGTTAGAGATTGATTCTTAGCCGCTCTGTGCCGTAGCTATAGCGTTCTTCGGGGAAAACAGTCTCCTCCAAGACGAGTGCTACTCGCTTTTTAGTTTTCAAACTATATTATCTCGGCATTTCTTGCCAGTTCTCTTATCTAAATAGATAAAATAACTTCACCGAACTTGTTTTTATATTTTGAGCTATTTTCAGTTCATAAAGTGAGTACCTATTTGCAGTTGCTAAATGAAGTTTTATGCAAAATACGTTCCTATAACCAATGGCTGAGAAGTGCTTCATTTGTAAGTCATATGTTGTCAATGTCCTATGTAGTGTTTGGTGGAAAAGGTTTTACATTGGTAAATGTATTATCTTGCTGCCGTCTGTCGTTGACACCATATTGTAACCATGTAACCCAGTTGTAGTCATTTGGTAGTGAATTAATAAATGACCAGAAAGTTACTGCATTTTTGTCGTCATTCATTGTGTTGCTCGTAGACTGCATAAATATCATCAATTCTGGAGTTTGGTGGCATTTGTAGTGTGGGCTACATATATAACATACTTTGCATGATGGGTGTGAATATGCCTGATGGGAGGAGCTGATCATTTTCAAATCTAGAACAGTAATTCTGCTGCAATGCAGTGTTGAAATATCTGATATTGCATAACACCTAAGTGACATACTTATGTTACAGAGGAAGCCAGTTTAACCCTCTGGTCCTCTTCAGATGTTGGGAGAGATGAGACTGGGGTGCTGCATTTCATATCCCTAATGTTACAAAAAATATTCCAGCTATTGCTAGTGGAGAAAATGAAATCGACGTTATCGATTACAATTTTCAACATATTACGATTGGGGTAGGGTCTTCAGAGCGGAGCTTTTTTATATAACAAGTCATTTAACAACTGAAATTAAGTATTAATTTAATACACTGAAAATAACTCCATTACATAAACTGGAGCTCAGTGGCGCTATCTTGTCTACTCAAGTGATAGAACTGGTCAGGAAACGTTGGGGAGATATAATCCATAAACTAGAAAGCGAGCAACACTCTTGGTGGGAAAGTTGCTTTTCCTGGAGGAACGCTACAGCTGCCGTACAAGGTGACTAAGAATCGATTACCAATCTAACAGTGTAAAATATTGTGCAGAGACTTACGTATATTCTGTCCTTAAACGTTTCTTGCTTTAGTACTGTTAGTAATTCATATCTGTATCACAGTAGTGTTAACGCTCTATGTGAAAGAAACGCCTATCCAGATGTGTTTGTGCACTTCATCACCAATGATTCGTAAGTCGAGCTGTGCAAGAGTTGGTGTAAATTCGTGAAGCACTCTGTAGTTATTTTTCTTAATGTAGTGGGATAGAAAGAATGGGGAATCGCCTGCTCGCTCTTCAGTTTGCAGACGTAATGAAAGAGGGAAGTACATGACCACGATTGGTCACCTACCTTCCCTCCGCTTGTAACCTTCACATCCCCCGTCCACAATGTTATACCCCAAGAACACAATTCGTCCTTTATCATGATTCTCCTTCACTTATGTGTGGTACATACATTTAATATTTGTTTTTAACCCCATTAATTTAACAATAAACATCAACTTTATACCGTTTAAACACTATTTGTATTAATTTACGATTATTCCATCCTCAGCAACGCAGAAACTCTTGTGTATCACTTCGTACACAGTGGTAAGAAGAGGTGGGCTATAGAGTGGGGCATCAGCAGTCATCGTGGAAATGGAAATGAGCGCGCCGGCCGGTGTGGGCGAGCGGTTCTAGGCGCTTCAGCCTGGAACCGCGCGACCGCTACGGTCGCAGGTTCGAATCCTGCCTCGGGCATGGATGTGTGTAATGTCCTTAGGTTAGTTAGGTTTAAGTAGTTCTGAGTTCTAGGGGACTGATGACCTCAGATGTTAAGTCCCATAGTGCTCAGAGTCATTTAAACCTTTTTTGAAATGAGCGCTTCGCGTCATTGGCAGAGAGGTCCCTTGCGGGGCAGGTCAGGCCACCTTCGTGCAGGTATTATTACATTCGACGCCACATTGGCCGACCTGCGCGGCGGATGTGGATGAAATTATGATGAATAAAACACCCAGTCCCTGAGCGGAGAAAACCTCCGCCTCAGCCTGGAATCGAACCCGGGCCCGTAGGACGGCAATCCGTCACGCTGACCACTTTTTTTTTTTTTTTTTTTTTTTTTTTTTTTTTTACTCATTTCGTTCGATATAGTTCGTTGCGCTTGGTCGGGGCAGACGTCACAAGACATCCATTCAAATTGATCGTTGGTTCCTTGACTCAGTTTTTTTATTACAGAGAGCACGCAGGACTCTGACCGAACACGCTGAGCTACCGTGCCGGCTACCACTCAGCTATCGTGACGGACAGCAGAAATGATTAGCGTACACGTAAATACAGTAAACATAAGTTTTACTTAACGTGTAGCTCTCTCCAAGCATTGCAAAGGAACTTTTCAAAAAGAACAAACTGCAAAGAAGTCCAGCTATTACAGGAAGCAAATAGCCTCTGAAGACATGGCTCAGCAGACATGCATCATTGGATCCTCGCCATCCCCGCGCGGCCACTATCGGCTCTGTCGGAAACGTACGTTTCCATTGGCAACTGAGAGGCCCCGGAGGGTATGGCATTGATCTATGATACCACATAAACTATTATTCCTAGAGAATAAATGAATCAGGACTTTTTAGTAGGAAATTTAAAGCAGTTCAGTTTTGTATTCGGGAACATTTTCGCTATAGGCCGAGGTTTCCGAGATATTCAAGAAAAACATAAAACAGTGACCTTTAACCCCCCCCCACTCCGCCACCCTGAAACCCCACCCGTCAGAATTTTTAGTATGTTGCTTATTACATCGCCCCTACCACTGTACAAAAACTTGCGACTAAACGAATTTTCTCACAAATTCTCCTTCGTTGACTAGACTACAGAGCTCGCCATCTTCTGGTGGGTGGCGCCACAGACTCCACAGAGGTCGCTGTCTTCGCTTATGCTTTCTGCAGGCAATGTAACCTCCACTAGGCTTTGGAGACGCCGCACCCCGAGCCCCACCAACGACCTCGGAAGACTCACATTGAGAATAGAAGCACTTAGCATGATGGTACTAATCTCATAACAGCTAACAAGTGATTGCACATTGTAACCGCTAGCCATTGATCACAATATTGCGCAGAATTGAATCGGGACATTGTCGAACAGTTATAACCAAGATATAAAAGTATTCATTGTATTCATCTGCACATATTGTAAACAGTGTAAATAAATATGCTCATGTTTTAACCATCTATTAAATAATGAAATGTCTGTGCACCTCGTTTATCTACAGACACAATATTGCACAATAATGCCCACTGCTTATTCCATAATAAGAAGTAAGAGAAGAAAATATTCAAACCGTATGGTTAAATCGCGCTAATTCATAGTTGTCATTCGAAACTAATTAAAACCGGACCTGTGGAAGCTGCAGTTCGGGACTGCTACACTCTCGTAATCTGTTGCCGTATTAAGCGAGAAAGTGCTGTAACTTTCAGACTGCATGTATTTTATTTTCAATCTACCGCAGCACATCTTCAGGATGCCTTTCGAAACATTAATACGATAATTAATTATATTTATTACATCGTTCTCGAAAAGTTTAACAATATGACAGTCTAAAAGTTTCGTACTGCCTATTCCAGCAAGTCATATGGGACATCTGTTTTCTAACACATCAAAATGAAGTGTTTGGTGTGTACCTGATGAATAAACAATATAGTGTCACGGCACAGAATAGCACTACGTGGATTAAAATTAATTAATAATATATCGTTTTTATGACAGCAGCATAGAAGAAGTACGGTAGTAAACTAAAAGCATTGTTTCAGCTGTTGCAGATTCAGCGTTGCGAAGTGTAATGCAAATACCAGACAGAAACAGCCTAATTTTCTGTTAAACAAAATAACTTACTCTCTCTATCTGTAAGCAATTTAGCAACTAGCAAGTAGTCGTGCAGCTCTTTCTAAGACTCTGGATATCTAATAACCAATTTTGACACAGCGTATACGGATCTGATACAAACAAAAATACTGCCTGCTCTAAAAATCGCCGGCCAGATTGGCCGAACGGTTCTAGGCGCTTCAGTCTGGAACCGCGCGACTTCTACGGTCGCAGGTTCGAATCCTGCCTCGGGCATGGATGTACTTGATGTCCTTAGGTTAGTTAGGCTTAAGTAGTTCTAAGTTCTAGGGGACTGATGACCTCAGAAGTTAAGTCCCATAGTGCTCAGAGCCATATGAACCATTTAAAAATCCGCAGAATTTCATAAATACATCATTTCTAAGATAGCTACTCGTAAGCCCCCTCTAGAGAAATCTGGTGTACGTACATACTTATCTTCACTTAATATGGCACCGTGTTGTGAAAGCAGAATGTTTCCTCTAGTACAAAAGTGTCTGAGAATTAAGAAAACAGTGTTACTGCACTGCAGGTGTTATTTTGATACAGATTGTCACAGGAGGAATTGTTAGTACTCAGCGATACGACAGGAACTATCATTCGAAGCAAAAAAGTGCAGTAAAAATGGGCTCCAAAATGTATACCTTACGACCTTCCAGCACTTCATCTTTGATACTGTCGAAGACATCTCTTCCACTGAAAGCTTTTTGCTCTCCATATTTTGAGAGGACGTAACATGGACCGAAACAAGAAAAAGCTGTCCAGCGAACATGAGCTTAAAATTCATACCTTAAGAGGTATGAGCACTTGATCAGTAGACGTGTTATATGAGTATAAAGAAGGGCCCACTTCCAACTGAATCGCTGTCAGATTCTGTTTTGAATTTGCAAATGAGTTAGCCTTATTTTAACAATAATATACTGCAGATACATTGAAAAAAAAACAGTGCCTAGTAGTCGCAAAAAATATACATCACATCCTTCAATAGGAAAATTAGCAAAAGTTATCCATAAAACTACTCTCTAGTTCCATTGCTAATTATTTGCAGTAGAATCTTAGAACACATTCTGAACTCAAATGAGGTATACCGTACAGGCTGTCCAGCTCTGAGTCAAATAGTATGGAGTCTATAAATATCGATCGACTGAAATCCAATTCGCACTTTTGTCATATGACATTCCGACAGCCGTAGACCAAGGAAATGAGGTGGATTAAGTATTTTTGAAGTTGACTCAGCACCACACCAGCTTTTACTGATGACAGCGGGATCAAATGGTGTAATAAACGAAATTTGCGAATGTTTTGAGGATTTATTGACAGGGAGGATGCGGTATGTTATCTTGGATGTGGAGCGATAGAAGTTGAAGTAATTACGGTCGTGCTCCAAGGAAGTGTACTGGGGGCCTTGCTGTACATATTGCACTTAAATGACCTAGCAGACATTATTGGTAGCCTCACATATTTTGCAACTGATACAGTTATCTATAATAACTACGTTACATTTTTGTTAGTGAAGAGAACCCTCGCAACATATAGGAATGACGTTGTATTCATTAACTATTCTGCGTATACTGTACGACAGTGGACAGGTGACTGTAAATTTCACGCATACCAGTATACTCGGTCTCAATACTCTCCAGGATTACGATCACAATTTCATAATTTGATGATTCAATACAAACATCTTAGAGGTTGTACCTTTTCACTAGGGAAGGGCAATAACTTGTTGGTAAATTCACAGATGGAAGCAAATTGATTAATAAGATTTCGTGTTCCACTCGTTTCTCCCTGTAGAATACCCCACATGTTGCCATAACATTTACTTCTAAAAAAAGTCTCAGATTTTCTTAGAAACTTCCTGCAAGAGGACTGCATGAGCTGTAAATTAATTCATGTTTAATATTTACTATCACTAAGTCCCTTCTGCATCTCCACTCTTAAATCCCTTTTAAGTCTCCACTTCCTCTGTAATAAACGGATATTGTTCCTATTTATAACGAATACCTGGAACGGAGAAGTAATGAGCTAACATCTACTCCACAGAAGAAGTGTCACTTTCCATTCACTTCGAAGATAATTTTCTGAGATGAAAACTATATCTGAGATACAATCCACAATTTTTCTCCTAGAATCTATCTACGTTCTGATGAGATGCTCTGCTGTACACCTCCTCTATAGGCACGGAAAGAACATCGTTAGTTATAGAGACGTTATTTTAGCATGCATAGCTGTTCGCTAAATCCAGCTAAAAAGTGCCCCTCCTACCTATCACAGCTGGAGTCCTTTTATATGGGACCTAAATTCTACCCACTATGAACCAACAAGATGAAGCATTCTTTCTTTCTATTTAGCCACTGATGTAAAATATTGCACAACTGTAGTGCAAAACCGATGTAGATAAATGTGGGTAGAATCAATTTCCAGCCACACATTAACTAGCTTCACAGTTCACAATAGTATACAAGTGCGATCGTAGCTCACAATGACATAACTTTTGTGTCAAGAGACTTAGAAGATATTTTTACCGGATTACCACTAACAACACGCACGCAGTTCCTATACAAACTGTACACCGCTGCATCCAATATTATTACATGGTTCTCTTATGAAAAATCGACGCACTTCGTTCTTGCATCGTTGAAGTTCCACGTGCACTGCACCGGCCTGTAGTAATACTTGTAACGGGTACTGTTCCCCCAGAACGTGCTGTAAGTGACGATCTACGACACGCCCGTTGTTGCTATCTAGAGAAATTTTTTTTTCGATTCTAACATTTCTCTCTGTGCTACATTTTCTCGTAATGGGTGAAATCTCTCTACTTTCCGTATACATCCACCAAATTGAATCACTTTTTCTCTACACTCTGACTGATGAAAACAATTGCCTGAATATATCAGAATAATGTCTGGCTGTGTTCCTACTCCATCAGCATTCCTACTAGCCGTCATTACCCAGCACCCTCTCCCAACTTTTCATGCTCTGAGACTATTAAATCTCCTATGGTTCCCTGAGATTCTCTTGGAGATTCAGACCTTCGCTTCCTGTTCCTACTACACACTTCGCTCCACCAAGAGTGACCCTCGCAAAGCTCCCTAACGATCCATACCTGTGAGGCGACTTATCCCACTACTCACTAATGTGCAACCGTTCTCACACTTTTCACTCACACCAAAACACTTAACACAAGATAATATTAATCAAATGCGTCGGAGACTATAAAATTGTAACAAAGAATACACTAACTAAACGTATTCTATAAAATACTAGCGTTCGACTATTTAAATTTAGGCGCGACAAAAAATAAATGAAAAAGCGCAGCAATTTCTTACAGATCAATGCGTATTGTAACAGAGCTGATGGAAACATAGTCATTTAGGAATCAACTGTTACGTCAGCAGATATAAATAAGGTGTGCGCTTTTACGTGTAAGTAGACTGACGAAATAAATAATCGCAACACCAAGAAGGATTTGAGCGATACAAACGTAAATTGGTAGGCAAGTTTCTACATCTGAAAGATTATGTCAGTCGCATAAGAGTGGCGCTAGTAATGCCACTACGAGGATCCAAAACAGATTTGCTTTAAACATGCGCTATAACTGTTGTGAGTGTTAGTTACTTTTGAGACTGGACGTGATGCGTCGATGTTAGTCAACGATGCACTGAAGCTGACAAAGACGCCATTATCAACACCTCAACGAGGTCGTGTAATAGGGCTACGAGAAGCTGGGTGTTCCTTCTGCGGTACTGTATAAAGACTTGGCAGGACCGTAGTCACTGTACGTGGTCGCTGGCATCGGTTGTCGCGTGAACGTACGGTCGCAAGAAGACCGGGCTCCGGACGGCCACGTGGCAATACCGAGAAGCAAGCGTTTGATTACGGCGCATCGTACCACATCTGCAGCAGCAATCTGAGTAGCAGTTGGCACCACAGTGGCACGACGATCACTTACAAATCGGTTACTTCAAGGACAGCAACGAGCCAGTCGCCCTGTAGCGTGCATTCCACTGACTCCATACCACCACCATTTGCAGTTTCAGTGATATGAAGCGAGAGTTCAATGGAGGGCAGGGTGGATGTCTGTAGCGTCTTCTGACGAAAGCTGGTTCTGCCTCGGTGCCAGCGATGCCCTTGTGTTGGCCAGAAGAGGGCCAATTCAGGGCCTGCAACCAACCAGTGTGCTGGACACATTGGACCCTACACCTGGAGTTATGGTCTGGGGTGCGATTTCGTGTGACGACAGGAGCACTGTCTTGGTTGTCCCACATAAACTGTCTACAATTTTGAGAATGAGATTTTCACTCTCCAGCGGAGAGTGCGCTGATATGAAACTTTCTGGCAGTTTACAACTGTGTGCGGGACCGAGACTCGAACTCGGAACCTTTGCCCTTCGCGGACAGGTACTCTACCATCTGAACTGCCCAGGCACGACTCACGACCCGTCCTCATAGCTTCAATTCTGCCAGTACCTCGTCTCCTACCTTTGAAACTTCACGGAAGTTCTCTTGCGAAACGCAAAGGTCCCGAGTTCGAGTCTCGGTGCGGCACACAGTCTTAATCTGCCGGGAAGTTTCATGTCTACAATTTTGTACGTCGGTCTGGTGATTCGACCTGTTGTGCTGCCATTCCTGCACAGAATTCTGGGGGGTGTAGGAAAACGCTCGCCGATATACCGCTGTTGCAACCCGACATACTCTACAGAGTGTCGACACGTTGCCTTGGCTTGCTCCATCGCCAGATCTGTCTCCAATCGAACACGTGTGGGACATCATCGGAGGACAACTCCAGCCTCATCCACAAACAGCATTAACTGTCTCTGTATTGACCGACTAAGTGCAACAAGAATGGAACTCCATCCAACATAGAGATATCCAGCACATGAACAATACCATGCATAGACGTTTGAATGCATGCATTCAACATTCCAGCCGTTACAACGGTTATTAATGAACCTGCATTTCACATTTTCAGTGGATTACCTCGCGATTACTTGTGATCATACAATGTTTGTCACTTAAGCATGTTACCCAGACAAATGTATTCCCGAAATTTCATTACTATAAATTAATTATTTTTTGGCGTTGCGATTTTTTCCGTCAGTTTGTCTGTTTGTAAAACGCTGGTGAACAAAAAAACTTAACATACAAAATGTAATGCTGCAAATCCAAGCGATTCGTGATCAGTCTTATAGTTCTTAGAGATGTCTAGCAGCAGAGAAAAATGTGGCGTTGAAGATTTAAGGAAGAAATTACGCTCACAGCCGTACATCTGCATCAACATATATTTTCCGAAAACCACGGTACAGCGGCGAAGCCTGCACTATATCAATATTATCGACATTCTTTGCTATTCCACTCATTGAGATAAGAAAACATGACTGTCTGTATGTTTCTTTTCATGCCCTAGTCTCTCTCACCTTATTCTCATGATCGCTAATCGAAGTATTCGATGGTGGCAGCATATTGGTCGCACAGACTTTAAATGTACGCCACAGGGTTTCGCAAGAACCATGGCGTCTTTCCTCCTAGGATTCCCAAGTAAAGTCCCCGAGCGTTTCTGTTAGGCTTTCGTGTGGACTACACCGAACTCTCAAGGTCCTGGTTCAGCATCTCTAAATTTCTTCTATTCTGTTGTCGTGCTTATTTGATAAGGACCCCAAACACTGCAGCAATACTCTACAAACCCAGCTCGCTCTGTTCGTTCACGAAACACAGATAGCAGTAGATACAAGAGTGCAGGCTGATACCGGATTCCTTGACTTCCGAAAGACATGTCCAATACCGCACTACTGTCTAATGAACAAAATACGAGCGTATGGAATATCAGACCAACTGTGCAACTGGACTGAAGAGTCCTAGCACACAGAACATTTCTTCAGAAACGCTTTCCTTGCCATTGCCAGTGTACATCTTAGATCATCTCTACTTCGGCCATCATCAGTTATTTTGCTACCCAAATAGCAAAACTCCTTTACTACTTTAAGTGTGCCATTTCCTAATCTAATTCCCTCAGCATCACCCGACTTAATTTGATTACATTCCATTATCCTCGTTTTGCTTTTGGTGATGTTCATCTTATACCCTCCTTTCAAGACACTGTCCATTCCGTTCAACTGCTCTTCCAAGTCGTTTGCTGTCTCTGACAGAATTACAATGTCATCGGCGAACCTCGAAGTTTTTATTTCTTCTCCATGGATTTTAATACCTACTCCGAACTTTTCTTTTGTTTGCTTTATTGCTTGCTTAATATACAGATTGAATAGCATAGGGGATAGGCTACAACCCTGTCTCACTCCCTTCCCAATCACTGTTTCCCTTTCATACCCCTCGACTCTTATAACTGCCATCTGGTTTCTGTACAAATTGTAAATAGCCTTTTGCTCCCTGTAATTTACGCCTGCCACCTTCAGAATTTGAAAGAGAGTATTCCAATCAACATTGTCAAAAGCTTTCTCTCTAAGTCTACAAATGCTAGAAACGTAGATTTGCCTTTCCTTAACCTATCTTCTAAGATATGTTCGTAGAATCAGTATTGCCTCGCGTGTTCCTATATTTCTCCGGATTCCAAACTGATCTTACCTGAAGTCGGCTTCTACCAGTTTTTTTTTCATTCTTCCGTAAAGAATTCGTGTTAGTATTTTGCAACCGTGATTTATTAAACTGATAGTTCGGTAATTTTCACATCTCTTAACACCTGCTTTCTTTGGGATTGGAATTATTATATTCTTCTTGAAGTCTAAGGGTATTTCGCCTGTTTCATACATCTAGCTCCCCAGATGCCAGAGTTTTGTCAGGACTGGCTCTCCCTAGGCTGTCAGTAGTTCTAATGAAATGTTGTCTACTCCGGGGGCCTTGTTTCGGTTTAGGTCTTTCAGTGCTCTGTCCAACTCTTCACGCAGTATCATATCTACCATTTCATCTTCATCTACATCCTCTTCCATTTCCATAATATTGTCCTCAAGTACATCGCCGTTGTATAGACCCTCTATATACTCCTTCCACCTTTGGGCTTTCCCTTCTTTGCTTAGAACTGGGTCTCCATCTGAGCTCTTCATATTCATACAAGTGGTTCTCCTTTCTCCAAAGGTTTCTTTAATTTTCCTGTAGGCAGTATCTATCTTACCCCTAGTGAGATAAGCCTCTACATCCTTACATTTGTCCTCTAGCCAGCCCTGCTTAGCTATTTTGCACTTCCTGTCGATATGATTTTTGAGACGTTTGTATTCCTTTTTGCCTGCTTCATTTACTACATTTTTATATTTTCTCCTTTCATCAATTAAATTGAATATTTCTTCTGTTACCCAAGGGTTTCTACTAGCCCTCGTCTTTTTACCTATATGATCCTCTGCTGCCTTCACTATTTCATCCCTCAAAGCTACCCATTCTTCTTCTACTGTATTTCTTTCCCCCATTCCTGTCAATTGTTCCGTTATGCTGTCCCTGAAACTCTGTACAACCTCTGGTTTAGTCAGTTTATCCAGGTCCCATCTTCTTAAATTCCCACCTTTTTGCAGTTTCTTCAGTTTTAATCTACAGTTCATAACCACATCCGCCCCTGGAAATGTCTTACAATTTAAAATCTGGTTCCTAAATCTCTGTCTTACCATCATATAATCTATCTGATACCTTTTAGTATCTCCAGGGTTCTTCCATGTAGACAACCTTCTTTCACGATTCTTGAACCAAGTGTTAGTTATGATTAAGTTATGCTCTGTGCAAAACTCTACCAGGTGGCTTCCTCATTTCATTTCTTAGCCCCAATCCATATTCACCTATTATGTTTCCTTCTCTCCCTTTTCCTACTCTCGAATTCCAGTCATCCATGATTATTAAATTTTTGTCTCCCTTCACTACCTGAATAATTTCTTTTATCTCATCATACATTTCATCAATTTCTTCGCCATCTGCAGAGCTAGTTGGCAAATAAACTTCTACTACTGTAGTAGGCGTGGGCTTCGTGTCTATCTTGGCCACAATAATGCATTCACTATGCTGTTTGTAGGAGCTTACCCACACTCCTATTTTTTTATTCATTATTATACCTACTCCTGCATTACCCCTATTTGATTTTGTATTTATAACCCTGTACTCACCTGACCAAAAGTCTTGTTCCTCCTGCCACCGAACTTCACTAATTCCCACTATATCTAACTTTAACCTATCCATTTCCCTTTTTAAATTTTCTAACCTACCTGCCCGATTAGGGGATCTGACATTCCACGCTCCGATCCGTAGAACGCCAGTTTTCTTTCTCCTGATAACGACGTTCTCTTGAGTAGTCCCCGCCCGGAGATCCGAACTAGGGACTATTTTTCCTCCGGAATATTTTACCCAAGAGAACGCCATCATCATTTAACCATACCGTAAAGCTGCATGCCCTCGGGAAAAATTACGGCTGTAGTTTCCCCTTGCTTTCAGCCGTTCGCAGTACCAGCACAGCAAGGTCGTTTTGGTTAGTGTTACAAGGCCAGATCAGTCAATCACCCAGACTGTTGCCCCTGCAACTACTGAAAAGGCAGCTGCCCCTCTTCAGGAACCACACGTTTGTCTGTCCTCTCAACAGATACCCCTCCGTTGTGGTTGCACCTACGGTACGGCTATCTGTATCGTTGAGGCACGCAATCCTCTCCACCAACATCAAGGTCCATGGTTCAGGGTGGGGGGGGGGGGGGGGGGGGGAGGTGGAAGCAGTTACTCCATAAAATATCTAGGACTATGCGCATGGAGCGATTTTAAGTGGAACTACCACATAAAATTAATCGCGAGTAATTCAGATGCCAGACAGAGATTCATTGGAAGTATCCTCAGGCAATGCAGCCGTCAACAATGAAAGCAGCTTACAAAACACGGCTTGGACCAATACTTTAATACTGCTTGTCAGTATTCGATCTATACTATATAGGACCGACACAGGAAATAGAGAAGATCCAGAAATAGAGAAGATCCAAAGAAGAGACGCTCGTTTCGTCAAAGGTTCATTCAGTAAGTGTGAAAGTGTCACGGACATGTTCAGCCAATTCCAGTGGCAGGCGCTGCAATAGAGGCGTTCTGCATCACGTAATGGTCTACTGTTAAAGTGCCGAGAGAGTACATTCCCAGAAGACTCAACAAGTATATTAATTCCTCCTACGTACATGTCGCGAAAAGGCTTTGAAGGTAAAATTAGAGATATTAGAGCTCAGACAGAGGTTTGCCAGCAGTCGTTTCTCCTGCGAATCATACTTGACTGTAAGGGGTAAATGGCACTGGTACACAAAATACATTATGCCACACGCTATAATGTGGCTTGCGGAGTACAGATGAAGATGTAGACGTATTAAGTTGGTGTGTAAGTTCGTAGCGTTTTTGTTTTGCGTGTTAGTATTCCGGTTTCTACGTGCTATTATCGACTGTCATTTTTTATTTGTAGTTCACTATTGCTAATTGAGTTTACATATTGTCATTTTCCCATTTGGAGATAGAGAGTAGAGCTGTGGATGTTAGAGAATGGAGTGCCAAGTAGAAAAATCGGAAGATTTCCGACATACTTTTCTGTTTTTCTGTTTGAATTCAGTACTGTGGTGACATCACCGGAGGCAGCGAGAAACACTTGCGCCGTCTACGGAAATAATCCCATTGGGTACAGCACGTCAAGAAAATGATTTTCTCGTTTTAAGGAGGATAGTTTTGACATTAGTGACTCTCCACGTTCAAGAAACCCTTCGGGGTTTGTTGAAGATCGCTTAAACGCATTAATCCACAATTATCCACATCAGTGTATTCGAGGATAGGCAAATGTGATGAACTGTGGTCATTCCACCATCGTGGGAAATTTGCTTGCAATGGGGAAGATTCAAAAATCGGGTGTACGGGTACCGTATGCTCCAAGTCAAAATCACATAAATCAGCGGGTGGCCATATGTGCATCTCTGCTCGTCATCAATTTGCTTGTGATCAACACCGACCAACCCTATATGTATCGTAACTGGTGACGAGAAATGGTGTCTTTATGTCAACATAAGAGAAAAAGGACTTTTTGAGCCCAAACAAAGCAGCAACTTCCCGTACAAAAACCTGCACGCATCCACAAAAGACAATGTTATGAATCTGGTGGAACGTCGACAATGTGGTGAACTACGAATTGCTTCCCCGAGGTGTAACCGTCCTGCCGACATTTACTGTCAAACACTCAGACGTCTTGCAGTCAGAATCCACGAACAACGACAAGGAAGACAGCTTTAAGTGATTCTACTTTAGGGTAAAGATCGTCCGCATTCTGCTAGACTGAAAAAAAATTATACAGGACTTGGTTTGGGAAGTCGTTCCGCATACACCCTATTCACCTGATCTTCTAGCCCTTTCCGCTCTCAATCGAACCCTTGAAGGAACTTCCTTTCCGGATAAAAATGCTCTCCGAACATGGCTGGACGAATTCTTCGCGCCGGCCGGTGTGGCCGAGCGGTTCTAAGCTCTTCAGTCTGGAACCGCGTGACCGCTGCGGTCGCAGCTTCGAATCCTGCCTCGGGCATGTGTGTGTGTAATGTCCCTAGGTCAGTTAGGTTTAAGTAGTTCTAAGTTCTAGGGGACTGATGACCTCAGATGTTAAGTCCCTTAGTGCTCAGAGCCATTTGAACCATTTGAATTCGCCTCAAAAATTCGCCTCAAAACCACAGTCGCGCAATCGGAAAGTTTATCCAGCGTTGGCAGACTGTTGTAAATAGTGAAGCAAAATACATTACTTATGACTAAATTCTCTGTTATGTATATCTGTTGCATTTATTTAACTTATGGAAGAACTCTACGAACCTAAGCACTAATCCAGTAGAATTTGTCTCACTAGCGTCTTGCATACGATTTTCTTGAAAGATGCATGTCATCTTTCCAAAAGCCTTCGAACCATTCTAAGTCTTACCTTCGTCTTCCATTTAAAATGGAATGATCATATAAAGTTTACCGTCGGTAAAGCAGATGCCAGACTGAGATTCATTGGAAAAATCCTTAGGAAATGCAATCAGAAAACAAAGGAAGTAGGTTACAGTACACTTGTTCGTCCACTGCTTGAATATTGCTCACCAGTGTGGGATCCGTATCAGATAGGATTGATAGAAGAGGTAGAGAAGATCCAACGGAGAGCAGCGCGCTTAGTTACAGGATTATTTAGTAATAGTGAAAGCGTTACGGAGATGATAGATAAACTCCAGTGGAAGACTCTGCAGGAGAGACGCATAGTAGCTCGGTACGGGCTTTTGTTGAAGTTTCGAGAACATACCTTCACCGAGGAGTCAAGCAGTATATTGCTCCCTCCTATGTATATCTCGCGAATAGACCATGAGGATAAAATCAGAGAGATTATAGCCCACACAGAGGCATACCGACAATCTTTCTTTCCACGAACAATACGAGACTGGAATAGAAGGGAGAACCGATAGAGGTACTCAAGGTACCCTCCGCCACACACCGTCAGGTGGCTTGCGGAGTATGGATGTAGATGCAGATGTAGATGTACTGGGTTTACGCGTTCGTCCCATTTTATGTCGCCTCTAACTATTACGTATAATTACCTGAAAAATGTGGCGAGCGCAAGATGTTCACAAATAGTTCTGTAATACGGCACTACCGGGCTCTTTTTCTTTGTTGTTATAGGGATTCTCTTATATTTACCCACTCTGAAATATAGGAAATTTTAAGTTTTATTGCAGCTTCATACGATGGTTCTATGTTCCTGAGCACGACAACATCGTCAGCGAACAATTTTACAGCGCTGTCGACTCTTTCAGATAAATCGTTTACGCGTATTGAGAACGTTATAAGTCTTCTTACGCTTACGAGGGGCACACCCGATGCTGATTTCGTTCCTGTGAAGCATTCGCCGTCCAGTGGGAGCGAAGGTAACGTCCTTGCACGCTGTTCTCAGTCGCCGCCACTATTTCCGTCTACTCTGCGAACGAGTCGGATTCCGCACAGAATTTCGCTGAAGCAGCAGCAAAAGTATTAAGTATGTGAAGGTGAGCAACGTTCCGCTTTCACCAAGGGAGCTGAGTGTCGCTTGCGGCAACTTGGAAATTCGCGAAGAGCTCCCGAAGGCCTGGGGTGGGACAAAAGACAGTCACCTGGGTATTACGCAACACGCGTGGCGGTCAATTAATACTGCGTGGGAGCACGGCGCCCAAGGACGCTCGGCGCGACGACGTAACGCAGGGCGGCGTTTCGACACGCGGGCTTCTGGACCAGGAGAGACTCCCACCGACTCCAGGGCCGCATTTGCATACCGCCACTGCTGACTGGCGCAGGCAGGAGCTGGACTGGCGTCACTGCCTCCAGACGAATCAGCCTGAGACTGCCAAGGTCAGGGATTGCGCCCAGAAGTATCAACAACAGTTCCAGTTCTCATACGTTTCTACTCTATAGCATCGCCAGACGAAATAGTTGTACATTATAAACTATATGATCAAAAGTACCCCGATGGGAAAAAATTAATTGATTTAGAATCATGAAATTTCGGGAATACATTTCTCTAGGCAATATATTTACACTACTGCCCATTAAAATTCCTTCACCACGAAGATGACGTGCTACAGACGCGAAATTTAACCAAAAGGAAGTAGATGCTGTGATATGCAAATGATTAGCTTTTCAGGGCATTCACACAAGGTTGACGCCGGTGGCGACACCTACAACGTGCTGACATGAGGAAAGTTTCCAACCGATTTCTCATACACAAACAGCAGTTGACCGGCATTGCCTGGTGAAACGTTGTTGTGATGCCTCGTGTAAGGAGGAGAAATGCGTGCCATCACGTTTCCGACTTTGATAAAGGTCGGATTGTAGCCTATCGCGATTGCGGTTTATCGTATCGCGACATTGCTGCTCGCGTTGGTCGAGATCCAATGACTGTTAGCAGAATATGGAATCGGTAGGTTCAGGAGGGTAATACGGAACGCCGTGCTGGATCCCAACGGCCTCGTATCACTAGCAGTCGAGATGACAGGCATCTTATCCGCATGGCTGTAACGGATCGTGCAGCCACGTCTCGATCCCTGAGTCAACAGATGGGGACGTCTGCAAGACAATAACCATCTGCACGAACACTCCGTCGACGTTTGCACCAGCAGGAACTATCAGCTCGGAGACCATGGCTGCAGTTACCCCTGACGCTGCATCACAGACAGGAGCGCCTGCGATGCTGCGCTCAAGACGAACCTGGGTGCACGAATGGCAAAACGTCGTTTATTCGGATGAATCCAGGTTCTGTTTACAACATCATGATGGTCGCATCCATGTTTGGCGACATCGCGGTGTAAGCACATTGGTAGCGTGTATTCGTCATCGCCATACTGGCGTATCACCCGACGTGATAGTATGGGGTGCCATTGGCTACACGTCTCGGTCACCTCTTGTTCGCATTGACGGCACTTTGAACAGTGGACGTTACATTTCAGATGTGTTACGACCCGTGGCACTACCCTTCATTCGATCCCTGCGAAACCCTACATTTCAGCAGGATAATGCACGACGGCATATTGCAGGTCCTGTACGGGCCTTTCTGGATACAGATAATGTTCGACTGCTGTCCTGGCCAGCACATTCTCCAGATCTCTCACCAATTTAAAACGTCTGGTCAATGGTGGCCGAGCAACTGGCTCCTCACGATACGCCAGTCACTACTCTTGATGAACTGTGGTATCGTGTTGGAGCTGCATGGGCAGCTGTACCTGTGCATGCCATCCAAGCTCTGTTTGACTCAATGCCCAGGTGTATCAAGGCCGTTATTACGGCCAGAGGTGGTTGTTCTGGGTACTGATTTCTCAGGATCTATGCACCCAAATTGCGTGAAAATGTAATCACGTGTCAGTTCTAGTATAATATATTTGTCCAATGAATAACCGTTTATCATCTGCATTTCTTCTTGGTGTAGCAGCTTCAATGGCCAGTAGTGTAAACTGATTAACATTTTAATCACAAGTAAGCGCGAGATAAGTCATTGCTAATGTGAAATGCTGGTACATTAATAACCGGTGTAACTGCCAGAATGTTCAATGCAAGGATGCAGACATTCACGCATTGTGTTGCACAGGTGTCGGATGTTAGTGTGTGGGATGGAGTTCCATGCCTGTGGCACTTGGTCGATCAATACACGGACGCTTAATGTTGTTTGCGAATGATGCAGTGGTTGTAGTCCGACGATTTCCCATGTGTGTTCGACTGAAGACAGATATGATGATCGGGCAGGCCAAGGCAACATATCGACACTTTAGAGCATGTTGTTCTGCCACAGCGGTATTCGGGCGAGCGTTATCCTTTTGGAAAACATCCGCTTGCATGCTATTCATGCGTGGCAGCACAACGGTACGAATCACCAGACTGAGGGTGCACTCAGCGTGTGTGGGATGATGTCGAGAGTGCTCCTACTGTCATATGGAACTGCGCCATAGACCATAACTCCAGGTATAGGTCCAGTGTATCGAGCATGCAGACAGATTGGTTGCAGGCCCTCAACTGGCCTCCTAACACGGCCATCTCTGTCACCTAGGCAGAACCAGCTTTCATCAGAAAACACAACAGACGTCCATCAATGAGCACTCGCTTGATACCAGACAAGGTGGTCGTTTGGGGTCATTGGAAGGCACGCTACAGGCCGTCAATCTCGGAGCTGTCCCTGACGTAACCGATTTATAACAGTTCATTATGTCACTGTAGTGCCAACTGTTGCTTAGATTTTTTCTACAGATGATGTAGTATTTCAGAACCATACGATGAACACGCTAGTCTTCCTCTGGGTAGTGCCACGTGGTCGTCAGGAGCCCGGTCTTCTTGCGACCGTACATTCTCGTTACCACCGCTGCGAGTAGTCATGTACTGTGGCTACGTTCCTGTCAAGTCTTTTTGCAATATCCCAGACGAAACACCCAGCTTCCCGTAGCCTTATTACACTTCTTCGTTCAAATTCACTAACACGTTGATAAGGCGCCTTTTTCGCCCTAGAGGATATTCTTAATCAACATCAACTCACTAAGTTCATTCTCGAAGGTAAGTAACGCTCACGACTGTTACAGCCTGTATTTAAAGCAAACCTTATTGCCATTTTCATGATGGTGTTACTAGCGCCACTCTCATGGGACTGACGCGAAATTTTACTACAAAAAAATGGTTCAAATGGCTCTAAGCACTATGGGACTTAACATCTGAGGTCATCAGTCCCCTAGACTTAGAACTACTTTAAACCTAACTAACCTAACGACAACACACACATCCATGACCAAGGCAGGATTCGAACCTGCTACCGTAGCAACAGCGCGGTTCCGGACTGAAGCGCCTAGAATCGCTCGGCCACAGCTGACCAGCAATTTAATTACACTTCGTGTTTCATATGTAGAAATACTCCTACCAACTTACGTTAATATCGCACAACTCCTTCTTAGTGTTGTGATTTTTTCTTCCGTTAGTTCACATAGACACCTCTATCCAGTGCGGTATTGAAAACTAGATGTCACGAAAGGATTGCCCGCTACTACAAACTGAGGTGGGTAACATTGTGTTGCCAGTAGAGAAGCAGTAACAGCAGACGGAGACGGGTAAAAAACATCAGTGACTTCGAACGTGAACTAGTCTCTGGATGTCATCTGAGTAACCAACCCACCAGGGACATTTCAACCCTTCTAAAGGACTGTGAAGTGGAAACTCGAAGAAACAACCATGAATAAATCAAGACCAGGTAGATTTCGTGTACTGGCGGTCAGGAACCATCGAGGATGGTTTCAAAACACCGCATGAAATCAGCGGATAGAATCACTCGTGAGTTCCAAAGGGGAACCAACAGTCCAAGTGCTAAGTGCTAAGTGACGCTTGAGGACATCTAAAGAGCGACGCCATTGGACAGTGGATGACTGAAAACGAGTGGTTTGGAGAGATGAATCATGCTATACCCTGCGGCAATCCGATGGAAGGGGCTGGATGTAGGGATTACCTGCACAATAGTATTTACCATCTTGTGTAACACGAACGGTGAATTACGGAAGAGGTAGTGTTACTGTATGGGAGTGTTTCTTGTGTCTGTAGAGTGAACCGTTTATCGCACTTAAAAAAATGCTTAAAGCGGAAGGATGTGAACACATTTTACAGCAGTGTGTAATGCATGCAGCAGAGGAACACTTCGAAGACGGTGATCGTTTGTATCAGTATGCAAATGCACACTACCACAAAGCAGCGTCCATGAGGCAACGGATTATGGACAATAGCATTTCTGAAATGGAATGGACTTCCCAGAGACCCAACCCTTTGAGATGAGTTAGAACGTCGACTTCGTTCCAGATTCCAGTGTCAAAAAAGGACGAGCTGCCATTCCTCCAGCGACATGCAAACACCTCATTGAAACCGTATCCAGCAGTGTTTAAGCTGTCGGACAAAAGGCCCTTCATCAGTAGTGTGTGGATAAGTTGACAATTTGGGACTGACGGGAGGCGTGCTAAGGTAGTCCATGCAGTTTTGATGACCACTGTGTCTGGAAGGGCATCTGCGTAATAAGCAGGAGACCTAGGTTCAAATCCCAGCCCAGCACAAATTTACAACTTTTACCACTGATTTAAATCGATGCCCACTAGCAGCTAATGTCATTCATTCCTTTGTGTCTTGATTCACAGTAGCTGCAAAATCGAAATGGTATCTGTTCTTTCAGAGATGTCCGAAAGAACAGACACCGCATATATAGGACAAATTGTTCGCTCGGTCGTGCAGTGTCACTCACCTTGCGTCAGGAAATGCGCTTGTTTGCAGGAAGAGAAACATCCATGTGGGCAGTGCAACAACGTCTGGAGCACCAATGACTGCCAATACGTTGACATTTGTTCGACTACCCTTGACATGGCAGAAATTTGGAAATATGTGGTAAGGCCTTATGGGATCAAACTGCTGAGGTAATCGGTCCCTAAGTCTAGGCAGTACTTAATCTAACGTAAATTGACTTACGCTATGGATAACACACACACCCACGCCCGAAGGAGGACTCGAACCTCCTACGGGGGCAGCCGCACGGACCGTGACAAAGCGTCTTAGACCGCGCGGCTACCCAGCGCCGCTGACATGCCAGCAGAGAGGGCTCCCAGACAACAGTGGACACAGGAATTGTACCACATCGTCTTTTCAGATGAATCCCGGTTCTTCATATACGTATCCGTGTGTGAAGGCCCTGATGAGGACGAACATTGGCACATTGCATTTGTAAACAACACAATAACCTCTGGCTCACATGGCCAGTAATTTGGATAGTAGGCGTTACATTTATCACGTGACTGTTCCCGATCTTCAAGTCTCTGATATTTTCTTTCAACAGGATTGCATGCTGACCTTGCTGTCTACAATTTCCTCGACACAGGCAGTGTTCGGCTGTTGCCCTGTCCAGGATAGTCTCCGAAAATATAATCCACTGACAAATCTGACCAAGGGTTGCCGAGACAGACACGCCACCAGTAGCCAGCCACTGCGACTGATGAACTCTGGCGTAGTTGAAGCAGCATGAGATGTAACCACAGTCTGTTATCCTAGCATAGTTTGGGTCGTTGCCCGATTGTGTTAGAGCCACCCTCGCTGCCGGAGCTGTAAGCCCCACACACCCACGAATTCAATCTTATATTTTTTCCTTCTCATATGGCAACGCAAAACAAGTAAAATTTCGTTATATGTTTCCTGATGTAGTTTTTATGCCCAGAAGCGTTGTTCGTGTACGGTCCGACGTAAAGCTGTGCACGGGAATCCGAAGTTTCTCTACGGGCGTCATCCCATCTGGAAGAAATTTGTCACCGTCGGTATAAACGTAAGAGATTTTTCGCGTTAATTCACGCTTCGAATAATAGGGTGGAGCAGTATTTACACCTCTAAAATAAAATTTGTGCAAGGAATAGTTAAAAAGAAAAGTGAAAATTCCAAGCGTCCTAAGCGTCGTTTTCTCACAAGCCACGTTTTCAGTTCTGTCGTATTCTTGGTACTGTCTTGCGTATCGCTAGAGTTGTTCCAAGTGCCAAATCACAGGAAAAACGTTTACAACATTCATTACTACATCCGCTACCTGGCGTTAATTCTAAAAGTGCTGCCAAAGTTGATAAAACTCTGGCATTGTTGTTCCAATGGAATGCGCTTTAAATATGACACTTTGACATCCCTCTCCGATACTGACGTCGGGGAACACCTGATCAAGAGATATCCTTGTCGTTGGAAGACTTGGATCTATTCCACGACTAGAGCGATCTCCGTATCTCACCCTATGGCGTTGCATTAACTCGTTGGTGCTTGGAAACCGTACAGAAACGGAAAAGGAAGTAGGGAGCGAAATGCCAGCCACATTAACACTATTTTCTCAGGATACATGAACAATTTCTCAGAATCAGCAGCACCATCAGATTACTTTCTGACTCTGACGATACTCTTGTCTACAGAGAGGTATTGGCGTTAGATGACAGTGAGAAAATGCAGAAAGAAGAATGCAGAAGGATTGAATGCAGAAACACTTGGGCAAAATTTCCAATTGCTGTAATAAATTGAAGCTGTCTTTAAATGTTGATTAACGCAATATAATATCTTTAAAGAAAGAACACTATGGTGTTCAGTTACACGAGTAGTTGTGACACCTTGGGCATATTACGTCATATAAGTATTTGGGGGTAATACTGTGAAGCGATATGAAACTGGACGAACACTTAATCAGCATGCGACCAATTCTATAGTAGTCTTAAAGTGCTAGGAGTACCTGTCAAGTAGGTATGACAACAGACATTGAAGTAATTTAGAGCCGCTCTCTTTTGATCGAAACAAGTCTATATATCCTGTGTGGAAGTGTAGCATAGATGCTGGAGGAACTTTAGTGGTAATCTTTGAAAGAAAGGTGGTGTTGTGTTTGCGACTTCTTTTTTAAAAAAAATTTAAAGAAACTATATTCGAAGAAAAATGTATGACCATCACGCAGCCATCGCCGTCAGCCTCACATAGGAAACGTGAACACAATGTAAGAAATGAAGTTATACAGTCAGTTTTATATCTCTATAGCTCAGTGGTCAAGTGCCAGCCTACAACCGAAAACGTCCGGGATTACATCCCCAGTTGGTCCTAGGATTGTTTCTGTCACTTGTCGCCTCTTTCGCCGCAGGCAGTGATTTCTGTGTGCAAAAAATGCCAACTGACAGTGTCAAATTGTAGGCCCGCCCTATAGTCACTTGGGTAATGATCACTGCGGTATTCAAACCACCCGCTGGGTTTTAAACACCCCTACGTTTTCCATTCCGCGAATGGAATAGTGCATGTAATAGCTACTACTGCAACGAAGCACACTCTCCTATGTACTTACCGTAGTATGACAAGTATATGCATCGCCAGACAAAACACCTTGAGGGGACGAGGAAACGAAATGAAAATAACTGCTTAAGAGGATATGTGATGTTATTTTAGTGATTACAAAAGAACTTAAATTTACAAAGAACTTGGCAGTATGAGCCCACTTATGAGTATGACGTTTCACCCCCAGTGGCCTGGGTGCAAGAACTGTGTCTACTGGGAATGGTGTCGTAAAGCCGTTGTATCCTCTTCTGAGGCAAGTTGGCAAAAACTATTGTAACACGTCCTTGACATTCTGGTTACTGACATCGGGACAGAGTTGAAATCCGAGCTGGTCCCACACATGTTCTATCGGGTACAGATCGGGAGATCTTGCTGGCAAAGGGAGTACTTCAGCATCACGTGGATAGAGACGTGACAAGTGTCCTGTTCCCGTGAGAGAGTGAGGTACCTCGGCGTCTGGTTTGGCGAAAAACGTACTTTGGGGCGGGGACAGCACGCAACACGTCGCCAACAAAGCACACGTGAGGCTCAAACAACTCTAGCCAATGCGTAACGGGCAAAGTAGGCTACACCGAACAGGAGGTTGTCGAGGTCCACGTACATGACGCTTATTACGTCAATGATGATATAGGTTGCGCCAGTCTGGGACTATTCAGCTCCAATAGGTTGTGTGCATCCTTGACTTGTAAGATGACTTCTGCCAGGAGACCCTCGTGGAGGTGTTCAATAAACTCGCCACATAACTGCACAAGAACTGGAGACACTCCAACAACCCCTTCATCCTACGTCAGGGACACTATAATGAAAACCACATGTCGAAAGACTTTTCCTTAGGGACATTTAACCACCGATGGTACGCTGAAACTAAGCACAAAGACAACACTATATCGGCTAAACCCCGTAACACAGCAAATCTGACTGACAGCGCCTTCTGCCCTTATATAGATTAAATACCGGCAATGACAGAAGAGTCAAACACACATAATCGCAAACAAAAGTCACATGACTTCCTACATCGAGTAGCCGATTTTATGATGAAACTAGATGTACGCCGGCCACGCTTTGCTGTAGCTCCTTCTGTTTAAATTGAAAAGAAAGAAAAGAGAAAGAACACATTTCTAATATCTATGGGAATTGGATATACGTCCTCATCTCCTTCTGTCTCCTGTCTCTGTCTACCTCCTCCTCCTTCCCTCTCTCTCAGTTCATATTCTCCTCTCCCCACTCTATTCCCATCTCCTCCTGCCCTTCTGTCTTCGCCTCTCCAAGTTCATCACCTCCTCCCCCAATTCTCTGTCCACCGTCTCCTCCCACCCTCTCTCCATCTCCTCCTGCCCCTACGTCTGTCCATCTCTTCCTTCCCGTTTTCTGTGTCCTTTTCGTCCCGCCCCACCGCTCTTCTTCCTCCCCCTCACCCCTCTCTCTCTCTCTCTCTCTCTGACCCTGACCCTTGTTTATCGTTATTGCTAACTCAGATTCTGTAGCAGTATTCTAATCATAAATGAATAAGCCATAAACACGACTTTTCTGTTTGCTAACTACGTGTCATATATATATTAAAAGGCATATAGTCCATATTTGTCGAAACTTTTATTACAGAAATGTGTAGAAATTTAGAGAAACTCGGGAAGATACATTTTGATATTTTTGGTAACAAAGTTTTCCCTCTATATATTACATATATATGTTTATATATTATTTGTATTAAAATATACATATAACAAAGGCTAAGGTATCTAAAAACACGCACGTATTAGAATTCAACGTTGTATCAAAATTTCAAAGGAACCGTCAAGAACTTTCGGAGATTAAGAACTTTGAACAAACGAACATCTACAATTTTTTTTCATATAGACCGAGTTCTCTGATGACAACTTGAGCATACTACAGGAACGCTGATACTGAAACTGAGTCAGTAGCAACCGTAACCCTATCTTCTACTAACGTTTTCTTACACTCATGCCTGAAATGCCGCTAGTAGGAGCACAGATCCGCCAGTAGGTCTATTAGCCCTCCAGACAGTCGCAGAGCTCTTTCTTCCATGCTGTTTATCGTGGAACTTATGTTCCTCTGCCCTAAAAATCGTTACTGGCTCTGAGCACTATGGGACTTAACTTCTGAGGCCATCAGTCCCGGAAAACTTAGAACTACTTAAACCTAACTAACCTAAGGACATCACACACATCCATGCCCGAGGCAGGATTCGAACCTGCGACCGTAGCGGTCGCGCGGTTTCAGACTGTAGCGCGTAGAACCGATCGGCCACTCCGGCCGACAAAATCGTTACTCCTCAAACCCTTTCTGTCTACTACCTCCCAGGTGGGGTTTTATTAGCGCGTGATTGCACCCAGAAGTACAGACAACATCACATCACGTATCCCGTGATTTGCCGATGGGATTACTAACACCTCTGCAGAGGTGACACAGGAACTTTGCATGATGTTCACTAGGCAAATGTTGGCGCGGAGAGGCTGCAGTTCTTTCTTTAAAAAAAAATAAAATAAAAAAAAATAAATAAAAGAAAAAAAGAAAACTCAAGTAAGTATATGGTCTCTTAGTATTGGTCGAAAGTGTGCCGCGCCTCCTGCATGAAGATTACGACATATCCTGCGTCCTTCCTACTATCTCCCGGATGGGGTCTTATTAATGGATGATTGCACCCAGACGTACAGACAACATCATAGTCACGTATCCCATGACTCGTCGATGGAATTACTAACATCTCCGCAGAGGTGACTGAAACGTTTTATGATGGCTAGCAAGCAAATGCGGGTACGGAGGGGATCGGCTTAAAAATAAATAAATAAATAAAATAAAATATTAATGGTATGTTAGTATTGGCGTGAAGCGAGCCACGCCCGCTGCATGAGCCTTTCCAGACGTCTTTCGTCCTACCTGTCAGTCCTAGTTTCTAACAGACTAGTTTCTGACAGACTGTCGCAGTGGCAAGTGGCTGCCCACCCTGCGCTGCTGTAACACACGTGCGCTCCCGGAGAGCGTGCCGTTGATCCTGGGCAGCGGCGGCGGCGGCGGCGGCAGCGGACTAGGGGCCGCGCCCAGCCGCGCGACCTCGGGTGTTGGGTGTCCGCATTCTTGCGGCCGCTTTTGATGCGCGCCCAAGGCTGTCTTTGTCAGGTTTGCGTGTTGCGAATCGGGCGCTGCGGGCTGTCGAACTCCATTTCTGGCTCGTCAGAAAATCACTAGTTCCTTCTCGGAACAAGCGACCGTACCGTCCTGAGTGAAGAAAACAAAAATTTAAAAAATTGATATGACTGCTTGGAACCAACAGGAGTTGACGCTAAAAGTGTATAATCACTTACGAAACTTGTTTTAAGAAATTACTTTGTTTTGTTGATTAATGACGCATATTTATTTAATCACTAACATTTTACCTATAACATCACTCGTGTACACAAATTTTAGATATACTGTACACATCTCCTCCTCCTCCCTCTCTCTTCCCCATCCCCCTCTTCTCCCTCCCGCACTCTCTCTCTCTCTCTCTCTCTCTCTCTCTCTCTCTCTCTCTCTCTCTCTCTCTCTCTGTCCATCTCCGCCTCTCTCTCTCACAATCCATCTTCTCTTCACCCTTTCTTTGCTCAGCTGTGTTGGTTTTCTCTTACACCACTTGGAACGCTTTCAGATACTACCCGCCGGCCGGAGTGGCCGTGCGGTTCTAGGCGCTTCAGTCTGGAACCGCGCGACCGCTACGGTCGCAGGTTCGAATCCTGCCTCGGGCGTGGATGTGTGTGATGTCCTTAGGTTAGTTAGGTTTAAGTTGTTCTAAGTTCTAGGGGACTGATGACCTCAGCAGTTAAGTCCCATAGTGCTCAGAGCCATTTGAACCATGTAAAATCATCATCTTGTAAAATGATCAGTAAACAATAGTGAGAGCACGTAATCTTTAATAAAAACAGTTTTACTTTGGTACTTTGGTGCGTTTTGAGCATCGAATCCAGTTCTCGCCATTGTGATCGTCTGACAAGAGGCCTGTACTCCGCGTCTTCATTGTCGTCGCTCTATCACGAGGAGATCATGAATGTAAAATTAGAGAGATTCGAGAGCGCACGGAGGCTTTCCGGCAGTCGTTCTTCCCACGAACCATATGCGACTGGAACAGAAAAAGGAGGTAATGACAGTGGCACGTAATGTGCCCTCCGCCACACACCGTTGGGTGGCTTGCGGAGTATAAACGTAGATGTAGACATCACGAAGTTCAATTTCATCTGCTTTGGACTGTAATGATGATTCAGTGGTCCTCCGTTACTTGCCAGTCGGTTTTCCACGTCCAGGTGACTTGTTTGGTGCTTCGCACTTACCCCGTCCTGCATTCCCAACTTTCATTGGTGTTACCCCTTTGTTTTGAATCCACTAACTGATTCTTATAAGGAGGTCTAGTGATCAGCTGAGCAGAATCAGTGGAGAATCTTCTGGAACCTATTTCGCTTCTAATTTTTGGAAGAGGACTGATGTCAGTTGCCATGATAAATATGAATTTTGTAGTTTAAGAAACATCACTTTCTTCAGATTCCGGTGTTTCAGGAATGGCATTTTTTTTTTTTTTTTTTTTTTTTTTTTTTTTGAGATCGCCACCTTCTTGTGGATTCTTATTTGCAAATGAACTATTCTCAGGAGGATCAGCCAGTTTTTCTACAACAGCAAATTCATGGACTCGGGAATTCTGACGGTTGCATGAAAACAGACCTGCCTTTCCGGAAACAGTTTGCTGCTATTTCTGCTGTTACTGCATACACGTAAGATTTTCGAAAAATGTAGCTTACTTGGTACACAGTTACAACACGATCGAAATGTCACTTGATACAGCTCTCAATTTCTTGAGCATAAAATGTCTTCGGTGGCCCCTTACGTGAATCGTCCATGGCTGCATTTGATGGGTGCTATGAGACGGGAAAAAAGCAACGGAGAGATGGTTATCCCTGGCCAGATTAATCAAATCAATATTTCTGACATGGGTGAAGTGTCCATTCACGGCAAGAACCGCAGGATCATTCTTCGTTGGTTTCACATGGAGCAAGAAGTGGCGAAACCATTGTGTAAAATGGCTGTTTGAACCCTCCCTGAAGGATGGCAAGCATTAGTGGAACCTAGAGGAGAACCATCTGTCAATTCCATCTTTATACTCTTCCGTGGGAAGATCATCAGAGGGGGTATGAAGTGTCCCGAAGGGCTCATACATGTCACTACAATAATGAGTGCACACCTTTCAGCAGCCTGTAGAGAAACAATTTGCTTTTTTTCCTTTCAATGCAACAGTTTTAGTGTGCTCATGCTACATAACTGCGATACCATTTTTGTCACAGTTAAACTGTCTGGTTGAGTTGTTCTTGATTGAAACTAAGTCCAGCCCATAAATGTCAAAAAACTTGCTGACAGCTTCGGATGTAGAACCCTTACCTCTGGCGAATGAAAGTCTTTTGGGAGCCCTAAGAGAGTTTGGGATTCCTTTTTATGAAGTTCCATAATCATTTTTACTACCTTGCAGTTTTTCTTTCGAAAATGGGTTTTCAGTGTTATTTTTTATAGCAAGTCTTCTGATATGTTTTCTTGAGACATCATAGAATCGCTGTCCCATTTGGTTGCAGTCCTCTTCCAGTTCTTGAGGAAAGTAGGTTTCCTTCCTAATTTGGTGTCCATAGATTCATCTCGGCATCTGTTGTTTTAGCATAACGTTCCAATGTTGCTTGAGGAACACTGAAAATGCGAGATGCCTTATACGTCCTCATTTCTTTACTGCGTATTTGAAGTCAAACGTTTTCTAGATATCATCTCAAAAAGGAAACCTAGACTATTGTTCAGATTAGGTGAATTTGGTGGATAAGATATGAACGTAAGTCCACTATTTTGCACCTAAAGCTCCTGTAGCACGATTCTGGCCTAGTGACACATATAGTTATTTTGCTGGAAAATGTCATCGCCTTCAGGCACGACACGAAGCATGAAGGGACGCAGCCGGTCCACAAAAATGTTCACATGGCCTTCGGTTGTCATGGTACCTTCTTCTTCTAGCACAGGTCCCACAGAAGCCCAGGTGAACGTTCTCCGTAGCAAAATACTGCCACCCCCTGCAGATTTCCATGGCGCGCTGCATGTTTAGAACAGACATTTGCCTACATAATAGAGCATCCAGGCACGACTATCGACCTCGTGTAACGAGGAATGTGATACGTCGGACCAGGTTGTACGTTTCTACCGATCCACGGCCCAGTCGACGACGTTGTGTCAACATGGGAACACGTAAGGGTCGTCTGGTGAGGAAAGAGCTCCCATCTGTGTACCCCGAGACACTTGTACCTGCTCCACCACTGTATTCTGTAATCAAATCTGCAACAGATCGTAGCCACACTCTTTTAAAGAGTGGGAGAGCCTCAGGCTTCCGCGTTCTTTACTGAGCTGTGGATGGTGGAGACCTCGTCCCCTGTTCGTGGTTTCACAGTCCTTCAACCACTTCCCACAAATGTTCACGATAGCAGACCGCGAACAGCCGTTTCGGAGGCACCGTTCCAGAACCATCTCCCCTTTCTCAAAGTCACTTATGCGAGTGTATTTTCCAATTTTCGACCGGTATCATCGCTACTTTGATTTCCCATTCGTCTCACGCCTTTTATTATCAGTAGGGACCAGCCCTCTTTGCTGCCCACCTCCTGCTCCTTATCGCATGTTCGTTAGCGTGGCTCGTGCCCGTAACTACACCAGGTGGCGTTCAGATTCGCGGTGGCCAGCAGTTGCAATTTTGTGGCTCATCAGTGCATATCTTTCATGGGTATGAAAGGTGCAGGAACTGCCTGCACATTGTAATACATTCTGAGACAAAGAAAGAGAAAAAGATGCATCGCGAAGAAGTTATGCAAAGTGATCACAAATTGATACCCATACAGGTACGGGCGTAAAAAAAAAAATTAAAAAAAATGGCTCTGAGCACTATGGGACTTAACATCTGTGGTCATCAGTCCCCTAGAACTCAGAACTACTTAAACCTAACTAACCTAAGGACATCACACACATCCATGCCCGAGGCAGGATTTGAACCTGCGACCGTAGCGGTCACGCGGTTCCAGACTGAAGCGCCTAGAACCGCACGGCCACACAGGCCGGCACGGGCGTAAAATGCAAAACTATAAACTTTGGCGGCCGGTGGATGAATGTGTGAATGTGTGACGCTACAGTGCAGTTTCACTGCGCAGCTGGCAAGGATACTAAACAGGGAATATGTCAATTCCAGTGAATAAAGTCTTTGCGAATTTCATTCCGTGTACTCAGCTAGACAGTAACTATGCCTCGCAGGTGGCTGCGCGAACAATATACGTAGATGTCAACATTTGAGAGAGGACGTGTTGTTAGGCTCAAAGAAGCTAGTTGGAGTAATCGACCAATCACTCAACATCTGAATAGGAGCGGACCATTATTCGAGGATGTTGGCAGGAATGGGTCAACCATGGCCGAACACTGCGTCAAGAAGGAAGCCGTCGACCTAGAGAGACAATACAACATCAGGTGTGAGGTCAGAGCAATCATCAGAGAGGCACTCAAGAGTCCTGGTTTCATCGTTATCATCGATCTGACGTGCAACTGGTGCTAGTAACCACAGGGACCGTCAATAGGCGACTCACAGAAGGGTGGCGCAGCTCGTGGCGCCCCTTGCGCCAACTACCATTGACTTTTGTACACGAAGAAGCCCGCTTACAGTAGTGTCGGGCATACTCGGGATGGGATCTCACTGGCTGGAATAGAACTGGTTTCAGCGATGAGGCACTCTTCGAACTGAGCATCGATAAGAGGCGAAAATGTGTTTGGAGACTTCTCAGATAGAGGTGGGATATTGACTCCGTTGTCGCACGCCATACTATCCGACAACCACGAGTGATGCTCTGGGTTGCCAATTTTTTTCATAGAAGGACCAACTTGGTTGTCATCCGCGGGACCCTTAGATCAAAGCGATACGTCAACGATATTCTACTCCTCGTTTCGTTACCCTTCATGGCAAACCATCCTGGGCTCACATTTGAGCAAGACAATGCCCGCCCACGCATGGGGGGGGGGGGGGGGGGGGGTTCAAATGGTTCAGATGGCTCTGATCACTATGGGACATAGCATCTGAGTTCATCAATCCCCTAGAACTTAGAACTACATAAACCTAACTAACATCACACACATCAATGCCCGAAGCAGGATTCGAACCTGCGACCGTAGCGGTCGCGCGGTTCCAGACTGAAGCGCCTAGAACAACCTCGGCCACACCGGCAGCCGGGGGGGGGGGGGGGGGGGGGGGAATGGGGGAGGCTTTCTACTGCTTGTCTTCGTGCTTGCTAAACTCTGCCTTGTCCAGAAAAGCCACCGGATCTCTCCCCAGTTAAGAACGTCTGGAGCATTATGCGCAGGACCCTCCAACCAGTTTGGGTTTTGACGATCTAATTGTACAGAATTTAGCACGATATCCCTCTGCAGGAGATCCAACAACTGTATGAATCAATGCCAACCCCAATAACTGCTTTCATACGGTCAAGAGGTGGACCAACGCGGTATTGTTCAATTTGTGAAGCACTTTCTCTTGATTAAATCATCCAATTTTTCTGAAACTGTAATCAACTATTTTTCTGTTCATCTACATCATATCTATAGATCCCCCTTCCTTTCAATAATTTCTTCACGAAGTGCCGTTTTTCCTTTAACTCTTCTCCCTCTTAGAGTGTATGCAAAGCGCTGCATTATGAGACATCGTGGTGAACCACATTCATGTCGAATCCGTGTGGAGGATTAACTATCCTAGGTCTGAAAAGCAGTTAGTTAGTATGACTATATTTCCAGGATTTAGAGGGTGATCCCAAGGCATTGAAGTCTAATGCAAGGGAGATCTCCAAAATAACGGTGTGAACTGTTTCGATCTACAAATATCTCTGCTACAGAAAAAACTTTATTTCCTTTTTTCCAGAGAAAAATGTCTGCTGAGGATACATACTACATACAAAGGTGAAAGGCTTCTAGAAATTATGTAAATATACTGCAGAATGTAAAAGGCGTTTGAATTTATAAAACCAATAATTATATGTTTATGCAGAAAATGGCGACATAAACTTGAAGAAAAAAATTTCTGATGGAAAGAAATACCAGACGTTCTGTCTCTGCCTCTTGTCATCATTTTCCTCTTGAATTCTCATGTAGATTATCGGTAATTCATGA
The DNA here is from genome assembly GCF_023864345.2 of Schistocerca serialis cubense. Lineage (NCBI taxonomy): Eukaryota > Metazoa > Arthropoda > Insecta > Orthoptera > Acrididae > Schistocerca > Schistocerca serialis. The sequence continues at coordinate 399,117,975 of NC_064642.1, read as the reverse complement.
AGTCTATTGACGAGCGACTGACTACACATTTGAAAAGCAAACAGTGCTATATTTACGGCTACTCTTTCTTTTGTCCTCCCCCATGAACCATGGACCTTGCCGTTGGTGGGGAGGCTTGCGTGCCTCAACGATACAGATAGCCGTACCGTAGGCGCAACCACATCGGAGGGGTATCTGTTGAGAGGCTAGACAAACGTGCGGTTCCTGAAGAGGGGCAGCAGCCTTTTCAGTAGTTGCAGGGGCAACAGTCTGGATGATTGACTGATCTGGCCTTGTAACACTAACCAAAAGGGCCTTGCTGTTCTGGTACTGCGAATGGCTGAAAGCAAGGGGAAACTACAGCCGTAATTTTTGCCGAGGGCATGCAGCTTTACTGTATGATTAAATGATGATGGTGTCATCTTGGGTAAAATATTCCCGAGGTAAAATAGTCCCCCATTCGGATCTCCGGGCGGGGACTACTCAAGAGGACGTCATTATCAGGAGAAAGAAAACTGGCGTTCTACGGATCGGAGCGTGGAATGTCAGATCCCCTAATCGGGCAGGTAGGTTAGAAAATTTAAAAAGGGAAATGGATAGGTTAAAGTTAGATATAGTGGGAATTAGTGAAGTTCGGTGGCAGGAGGAACAAGACTTTTGGTCAGGTGAATACAGAGGTATAAATACAAAATCAAATAGGGGTAATGCAGGAGTAGGTTTAATAATGAATAAAAAAAATAGGAATGCGAGTAAGCTACTACAAACAGCATAGTGAACGCATTATTGTGGCCAAGATAGACACGAAGCCCACGCCTACTACAGTAGTACAAGTTTACGTGCCAACTAGCTCTGCAGATGATGAAGAAATTGATGAAGTGTACAATGAGATAAAATAAATTATTCAGGTAGTGAAGGGAGACGAAAATTTAATAGTCATAGGTGACTGGAATTCAAGAGTTGGAAAAGGGAGAGAAGGAAAAAAATGGCTCGGAGCACTATGCGACTTAACTTCTGAGGTCATCAGTCGCCTAGAACTTATAACTCACACATCCATGCCCGAGGCAGGATTCGAACCTGCGACTGTAGTGTGTGTGTGTGTTTGAGGTTTACGGGCGCTAAACAGCGGGGTCATCAGCGCCCAAACGCATAAAAACAGGAACACATGCAGTGAAGGGACTAAGACGAACAGCGAACAAGGGGAACAGCTAAAAGACACAGACCTGATGCAGTTCCAAATACTCACATACAGAGGCAAAACAAGAGGAGAAGGAGTGCACTAAAAAAGGAAAGGAAACACAAGGAAGGGAGGACAGAAACCGAAGGGAAACAAGGAGGTATTCGTGACTGGCGGACCTCTTACCTAAAATCTGGGTGAGCCAGTCATCCAGCAGCACATTAAAACCCTCTCCCTAAAATCCGTGGCAACAAATTGGACAGGACACAAAACCGTAAAACCTTAACCACAGACGTTGCGTCGTCTTTCAAAATAGAGGGCAAATCCGGTGGCAAAGAAACCACCGCCCTCTGGTCAGAGAATAAAAGACAGTCAAGTAAAATGTGGCGGACAGTAATCTGGACGCCACAAGCACTGCAGATTGGGGGATCCTCCCGCCGGAGTAAAAAACCATGTGTGAAGGGACTGTGCCCGATGCGGAGGCGAGTGAGGAGAACCTCATCCCGCCTGCATAACTGGTAGGACGTACGCCATGGCCGCGTGGTGGCCTTGACCAGACGCAGCTTATTTTCACCGACTGCCAGCCACTCCTCTTCCCACTGACGCATAACGCGAAAACGCAGGAGGGAGGTAACAGCATGGAGGGGGACGGCACAGTCAACAACGTGAGGGAGGGAACATGCATCTTTGGCTGCCACATCCGCCAGTTCGTTTCCTCTAACACCCACGTGCCCCGGCACCCAGCAGAAGGAAACCTCCTTACCCTGCCGCTGCAGGTGGAGTAGGGCATCATGGATGTTCTGGACGACCGTATCCGCTGGGTACAAGTGTTGCATGGTCTGAAGGGCACTCAGGGAATCAGAACAGATGAGGAACTTACGACTGGGAACACAATGCCCGCAAGATCGCAAACAATTCGGCATCAAAGATGGTAAACGCCACAGGAAGCCGTAACTTGACGAGTCGATCAGGGAAAACAACAGCACAACCAACAGAGTCCCCCTGTTTAGAGCCATCCGTAAATACTGGTACATGGTCGGGATGCTGGTTTAAAACATCATAAAATAAGGAGGTAAAAACAAACGCAGGAGTGCAGCTCCTCCGGTACTCCGACAAGTCTAAAAGGACGCTGGGCCTCTGGAGCAACCAGGGAGGCAGGCGAGTAAAACCGTGTCGTTGGGGGGCCACACGCTCCACACCAAGGGACTCAAGCAAATGCTTGGCACGAATCCCAAATGGTCTCGTTGCCCTGGGACGACTGGAAAAGAGACGTTCCATAGGCGGTCGGGCAACGGTAGGGTACGCAGGGGAGGTAGGACAGCCAAGGAATTGACACACCCGTCGCACCATGAGGAGTTTCCGCCGGATGGCGAGCGGCGGTTTCCCTGCCTCAGCACACAGGCTGGGGATGGGACTGGTACTGAAGGCACCAGTGGCCAGCCTGATACCCTCATGGTGTACCGCGTCAAGAATCTTCAGATACGAAGGCCTCGCTGACCCATACACGGTGCAACCATAGTCAAGACGCGATCGGACGAAAGCCCTATAAAACTGCAGCAGACGCGCCCGATCTGCTCCCCAGGACCGATGGCTCAGACACTTCAAAATATTCAGTGCCTTCAGGGCCCGAACCTTGAGGTCTTTAAGGTGAGGCAACCAAGACAGCTTCGAATCAAAAGTGAGGCCCAGGAACCGCACAGTGTCGCTAAAGGGAAGAATGGTGTCCCTCAGACGCAATTCAGGGGAGGTAAAAAGACGCCGAGAACGATTAAAATGAACACACACACATTTGTCTGCAGAAAAGGTAAAACCCGTCTTCGCAGTCCATGCCTCTAATCGCTTTATCGTAAGCTGCAGCTGCCGACTAGGAGTGACAAGACTGGAGGAAGAACAGAAAACAGCAAAATCGTCCACAAACAAGGAGCACTGGGCAGGACTCCAGATAGTGGACGTGATACTGTTAATGGCAACGGCAAAGAGGGTGACACTTAAAACGCTTCCCTGAGGAACACCATTCTCCTGCACATACAAATCAGATAGCACATTACCAATCCTATATCGAAAGAGGCGGTGGGAAAGAAAGGACCGAATGAAGATGGGGAGACGGCCACGAAAGCCCCACTCATGGAGTTGATTGAGGATATGGCGGCGCCAAGTAGTGTCTTACGCCTTATGAATGTCAAAGAATACACCTAGACAATGCTGGTTACGCAGGAAGGCCTGTTGGATGGCCGCCTCAAGCAGGGTCAAGTTGTCTATAGTTGAACGACATCTCCGAAAGCCACACTGAAAAGGGCTAAGGAGCTGCCTGGTCTCGAGCAGCCAAACCAGGCGACGGTTGACCATGCGTTCCAACGTCTTCCCGACACAGCTCGTCAAAGCAATACTCCGATAACTACTGGGATGCGTTCGGTCCTTCCCCGGTTTGAGGAGGGGAATCAAAATCGCCTCCCGCCACGAGTCAGGGTACGTGCCGGATAACCATATCATATTAAAACAATTCAGGAGAACTTCCTTGGCAGGCAGTAACAAGTGCTGCAGCATGCTGTACCGGATTTGACCATGACCAGGTGCAGTACCAGGAGCCACAGACAGCGCCGAATCCAGTTCCCACATTGTGAAGGGGCAGTTGTAGGGCTCATAATTTGGAGACCGGAAGTCCAAGTGAACCCTCTCGATGGCAGTGCGGTAGCGGCAGAAATCTGGAGCACAGGTAATAGTGGCGGTAGATGCCATAAAATGGGTGGCCAGCGTCTGGGCAATGTCTCTCGGCGCCGTGAGAAGACTTCCCTGATGCAGCAATGCCGTGACAGGTAGTTGGCTGCGTTTCCCGGAAATCCTCCTGATGGCTTCCCATACTTTCGTAGAATTAGTGGAGCGGGAGATGGAGTTCAAGAACGAATGCCATCGACCGTAGTGGACGCTCGGTTCCAGACTGTAGCGCCCAGAACCGCACGGCCACTCTGGCCGGCGGACAGAAGGAAACATAGTAGGTTAATATGGAATGGGGCTAAGAAATGAAAGAGGAAGCCGCCTGGTAGAATTTTGTGCAGAGCATAACTTAATCATAGCTAACACTTGGTTTAAGAATCATGAAAGAAGGTTGTTTCATGGCAGAACCCTGGAGATACTAAATCATATCAGATAGATTGTATAATGGTAAGACAGAGATTTAGGAACCAGGTTTTAAATTGTAAGACATTTCCAGGGGCAGATGTGGACTCTGACCACAATCTATTGGTTATGAACTGTAGATTAAAACTGAAGAAACTGCAGAAAGGTGGGAATTTATGGAGATGGGACCTGGACAAACTGACTAAACCAGAGGTTGTACAGAGTTTCAGGGAGAGCATAAGGGAACAATTGACAGGAATGGGCAGCAGAGGATCAAATAGGTAAAAAGACGAGGGCTAGTAGAAACCCTTAGGTAACAGAAGAAATATTCAATTTAATTGATGAAAGGAGAAAATATAAAAATGCAGTAAATGAAGCAGGCAAAAAGGAATACAAACGTCTCAAAAACGATATCAACAGGAAGTGCAAAATGGATAAGTAGGGATGGCTAGAGGACAAATGTAAGGATGTAGAGGCATATCTCGCTAGGGGTAAGACAGATACAGCCTACAGGAAAATTAAAGAAACCTTTGGAGAAAGGAGAACCACTTGCATGAATATCAAGAGCTCAGGTGGAAACCCAGTTCTAAGAAAAGAAGGGAAAGCCCAAAGGTGGAAGGAGTATATAGAGGGTCTATACAAGGGCGATGTACTTGAGGACAATATTATGGAAATGGAAGAGGATGTAGATGAAGATGAAATGGTAGATATGATACTGCGTGAAGAGTTGGACAGAGCACTGAAAGACCTAAGCCGAAACAAGGCCCCTGGAGTAGACAACATTCCATTAGAACTACTGACAGCCTAGGGAGAGCCAGTCCTGACGAAACTCTACCATCTGGTGAGCAAGATGTATGAAACAGGCGAAATACCCTCAGACTTCAAGAAGAATATAATAATTCCAATCCCAAAGAAAGCAGGTGTTAAGAGATGTGAAAATTACCGAACTATCAGTTTAATAAATCACGGTTGCAAAATACTAACACGAATTTTTTACGGAAGAATGAAAAAAAACTGGTAGAAGCCGACTTCAGGTAAGATCAGTTTGGAATCCGGAGAAATATAGGAACACGCGAGGCAATACTGATTCTACGAACATATCTTGGAAGATAGGTTAAGGAAAGGCAAATCTACGTTTCTAGCATTTGTAGACTTAGAGAAAGCTTTTGACAATCTTGATTGGAATACTCTCTTTCAAATTCTCAAGGTGGCCGGGGTAAACTACATGGAGCGAAAGGCTATTTACAATTTGTACAGAAAGCAGATGGCAGTTATCAGAGTCGGGGGGTATGAAAAGGAAGCAGTGGTTGGGAAGGGAGTGAGACAGGGTTGTAGCTTATCACCCATGTTATTCAATCTGTATATTGAGCAATCATTAAAGGAAACAAAAGAAAAGTTCGGAGTAGGTATTAAAATCCATGGAGAAGAAATAAAAACATTGAGGTTCGCCGATGACATTGTAATTCTGTCAGAGACAGCAAAGGACCTGGAAGAGCAGTTGAACGGAATGGACTGTGTCTTGAAAGGAGGGTATAAGATGAACATCAACAAAAGCAAAACGAGTATAATGGAATGTAGTCGAATTAAGTCGGGTGATGCTGAGGGAATTAGATTAGGAAGTGAGACACTTAAAGCACTAAAGGAGTTTTGCTATTTGGGGAGCAAAATAAATGATGATGGTCGAAGTAGAGAAGATATAAAATGTAGACTGGCAATGGCAAAGGAAAGCGTTTCTGAAAAAGAAAAATTTGTTAACATCGTGTATAGATTTAAATGTCAGCAAGTCGTTTCTGAAAGTTTTTATATGAAGTGTAGCCACGTATGGAAGTGAAACGTGGACGATAATTAGTTTAGACAAGAAGAGAATAGAAGCTTTCGAAATGTGGTGCTACAGAAGAATGCTGAAGATTAGATGGGTAGGTCACATAACTAATGAGGAAGTATTGAATTGAATTGGGGAGAAGAGGAGCTTGTGGCACAACTTGACTAGAAGGGATCGGTTGGTAGGACATGTTCTGAGACATCGAGGGCTCACCAATTTAGTATTGGAGGGCAACGCGGAGGGTAAAAATCGTAGAGGGAGACCAAGAGATGAATACACTAAGCAGATTCAGAAGTATGTAGGCTGCAGTAGGTACTGGGAGATGAAGAAGCTTGCACAGGATAGGGGAGCATGGAGAGCTGCATCAAACAAGTCTCAGGACTGAAGACCACAACACCAACAACAACTTTCTTTTGTGCCTGAGGCCAGTCTCATCAATGGAGGAATAGAAGATCTTGGCAGACAATCGTCATCTGCGATCACCCAACACACTCGATCACCATCCGCCGCCCACAATGCCAAATCCACAATAAAGGAATCTGGTAACACACACATGATGATGCAGCCCCCATGATCTACTCTGAATCAAATACTTAAAAGCCAGAACGAATGTTCGATGTTCACATCTCTGCCTCACAATAATGTGCAATTCCTCCTCCAAGGAAGCCGTACTACCCAAGCCATTAACAGAAAATCTTATTATGGCTGTACAGACTATGTGATAAATATTGAAAAATAGCCTCCGGCAGAAGCATATACATCGCAAAAACGACAACATTACTCAGGAGATAGTTCTCTGGCTTTCTTTTGCAAATTATCCATCTACGCCAAACAGTCGGTTTTGCAATGAAATTTGTTATTTACGTGCAGGGGGTGGACAAAAATATGTAAGAACGGTAAACAAAATGCGTTACCATGGCTAACACAGTGTAGGAAATCCGTTGGGTTTCAAAACAACTTTCAGTCGCTTCGGAATGGATAAACACAGGTCCTATATGGTTTTAGAGCGTATCTTGTACCATTCTTCCAGCAGTATGATGGAGGCGCATAGCGATCACGCACGCTTCTCTCAAAAATAGACAACAGAGGCTCAATAATATTGAGATCCGGAGGTTATGGATGCCAAGGAAGATGCGACGATTCATCCTGGTTCATTTCCATACATAGCTACACTCCATAAAATACTTGCAGAAAAGACTTCCAGACATTTAAATCTATACTCTCTGTTAATAAATTTCTCTTTTTCAGAAACGCCTTTCTTGTCATTGCCAGTCTATATTCTATACCCTCTCTACTTCGTCCATCATCAGTTATGTTGCTTGGCAAATAGCAAATCTCATGTACTACTTTAATTGTCTCGTTTCCTAATCTAACTCCTTCAGTATCATCTGCTTTCATTTGACTACATTCCATTTTCTTCGTTGTGATTTTCTTGATGTTTATCATATATTCTCCTTTTAAGATACTGCCCATTCCGTTCAACTGCTCTTCCAAATCCTTTGCTGTCTCTGACAGGATTACAATGTCGATGGCAAACCCCAGAGTTTTTATTTCTTCTCTATGGATTTTGATTCCTACTCCACATTTTTCTCTTGTTTCCTTTACTGCTTGCTCATTATACAGATTGAATAACATCGGGGATAGACTTCAACACTGTCTCAGTCTGTTCTCAGCTACTGCTTCCCTTATGCCCCTCGACTCTCATAACTGCCATCTGGTGGCTGTACAAATTGTAAATAGCCTTTCGCTCCCTGTCTTTTACCCCTACCATCTTTAAAAATTGAGAATATGCGAGTCAACATTGTCAAAAGCTTTCTCTAAGTCTACAAATGTTAGAAACGTATATTTGCCTTTCCTTAACCTATCTTCTAAGAAATGTTCGTAGGATCAGTATTGCCTCGCGTGTTCCTATATTTCTCCGGATTCCAAACTGATCTTACCTGAAGTCGGCTTCTACCAGTTTTTTCATTCTTCCGTGAAGAATTCGTGTTAATATTTTGCAACCGTGATTTATTAAACTGATAGTTCCGTAATTTACACTCCTTGCAGCAACTGATTTCTTTGGAATTGGAATTATTATATTCCTTTTGAAGTCTGAGGGTATTTCGCCTATCTCATACATCTTGCTCACTAAATGGTGGAGTTTTGTCATGACTGGCTCTCCCATGGCTATCAGTAAATCTAACAGAATGTTGGCTACTCCCGAGGCCTCGTTTCGACTTAAGTGTTTCAGAGCTCTGTCAAATTCTTCACGCACTATCATATCTCCTATCTCATCTTCAACTATGTTGTCTTCCATCTTCATATGACTGCCCTCAAGTACCTTTCTCTTCTATGGACCCTCTATACACTCCTTCCACTTCTCTCTTTCCCTTCTATGCTTAGGACTGTTTTTCCGCCGGCCGGAGTGGCTGTGCGGTTTTAGGCGCTACAGTCTGGAGCCGAGCGACCGCTCCGGTCGCAGGTTCGAATCCTGCCTCGGGCATGCATGTTTGTAATGTCCTTAGGTTAGTTATGTTTAATTAGTTCTAAGTTCTAGGCGACTGATGACCTCAGAATTGAAGTCGCATAGTGCTCAGAGCCATTTGAACTGTTTTTCCATCTGAGCTCTTGATATGGATACAAGTGGTTCTCTTTTCTCTAAAGGTCTCTTTCCCCTAATGATATATGCTTCTAATTCCTTACATTTGTCCTCTATCCATTTTGCACTTCTTGTCAATGTCGATTTTCAACTTGTCGCGCACTGTTTCATTAGCGTTGCCTGTCCGCCATCCTCTTTGCTCGCAGCAGTTAGCATGATTCTCGCAAGAGATCGGACCTAGAGTGCATTAATACTGAGGATATATCCTGAAATGTCGTCAAGGCGCATAAATATTTCTGTTATACTTGTGGTGTCTGTACTTCTGGACATGTGCGAATAAACAGATACCACAGACATAATAGCAAAATTCAGATGCCTTGCACAACCTGTACGTTGTAAACAACAGATTTCCTAAATAATTGATAAATTTTAGTAACAGTTGGGCCCACATTGAAACATTTTTTTTGAAATGGAATGATGTTCCGGGTAGGGTAACGTATCTAGGATTATAGCTTCCTTTTAGTTTGTCTTTACACCCAGCACAGCAGATTACTGTCATTTTTTTAAAAAAAAGAAACAAAGAAAAAATCTTGCTTTATTTCTCAACATCACATCTCATAATTCCTTTTTGTCCACTCTTCCCTGGTTGCTCCCTTGAGCTAGTGTTAAGGTACAAGGGATCTGCAGCTACGGAGGTTCCTTCACAGGCCTGGCTCGCGTGCTTCAGTAGCACGAGGAACACGACGGCGCACAGTATGTATGCACATAGCTGACCGCAGACATGCAAATCCTGTCTCTTGCTTCCGTGATACTATACAGTTAAACCACAAACCACTGCTTTCTCCAGAAACAGAAAGCAAACATCTGCGCTACCGTAGAAAAACGATCATTGGTAGCCAATTTTTACAGCACACTTTGAAAGCCTCCTATTCCGTTTTGAAATAAACTGAGTACATAATTGACATGACCTCAGTGAAAATACGCTGAAAATCTTCCAGGAAGTTCCAGATCAGCGCTCACTCTGCTGTTGAGTGAAAATTTCACTCTGGGAACACTATGTATTGTTCACATTTTAAAATCGTTGGCATCTGGCCATATTTGTGAGAGTAAGCTGGAGCAGTTAGGCAGAAAGGAAGCGGCGTAGCGTCGAGAACTGTTCCAAACCAGTCTTCGGACTGAAGAGCCCAACAATAACAACAACAACCACCTCTGCGAGATGTACAGCGCGTTTCTTGTAGCGTCCACTTCTGAACGTTTCTGGAATTGTACGAGTGTCTCTGTGATGGTCTCGCGCCAATTGTAAGAAGTCGTGATGATACGCACTGGTCTTGTTTCGATCTTATCTAATTTCTATATAATGATACCTGCTATGAACGTTGACCAGCGCGAGAATATTCTTCGAAAGACGGCTATCTAAGTTCATTCGGTTGTGAACTGCGTTTCTCCCGATGAATCTTGCCGCAACATGTTTCAGATGTCTATTTGAATTCATTCTCGCTGATATTCTATGATTGTGACTGTTTCCAGCAATTGATCGGCGCTCACAACAGAACTCGTAATGGACCTATGCTAGGACATTCCACATTTTTATGCTCATAGGCTGCAGTTGCATGCTTTGGAGACGAAATGTCAGTCCATGCTCCACGTAAGCTATCCGCCAGATCGTTTTTGCAGTGTATAGTAAAAATACACCCACAAACATCGAGAGGTCGTGTAGCGCATCTTTAAAACCAAAGTAAGGGTAGAAACCCATGCGCAGAAACATCGTCCGAAGATGCCACACAGCGCCGAAGAGACAGCCACTCCTCTGGTAACAAACGTGAGTTGTAACGCTGACGCCTGTGCCGTCACCGAATTTCACGGTGTCTATAGCAGTGCTGTGACAGGTGTGCACGCTTTAGGCGCCACCCAACATCCTGAATGCTGCAAGGTCCATTGCGGTAACTTCGGCCTGCTGTCTGCCAACGCTACGACTTGCTGCCGAAGGAGTGGCTCAGCTGCAGGCGTTTTCTCCTGTCGCTTCAGGGCTTTGTGGCGACGTCGATTTCTATCATCTCGTCAAAACATCGTGCACTATCCCTCGAAGAAACAGATGTGCATTCGGCCACTTAGTTGTCAGCAGGCACAGTTAGCCGGTCGTCGTTTGGTCGTAATGTGTCAACGTTTTGGTGCTACAAATCGCAATGGAACAGCGAGCAATGACCTAATTTCACATTTTGCCCGCCAAAATGGCTGTGTAGACGTTTGGGTCGATGACAAAGGCTTACAGCATTAATTGTTTAAGTGGTGGACAAGTGTTTGAGTGGTTTAAACGTTTTAAAGGAGAACAAGTGTCGCTGGAGGACGTCGAGAGGTCAGGACGTCTCACCTCAAGTTGATCCGAATGAAACACTGAGAACGTAATCATTTGAAAACCGACTGTCACTTCTTACGCACAGCTATCGCTGAGTGAAATGTTCAAAACGTTCTCCAGAATGTTTTGAAGAAGAGAAAAGTTTGTGCAAAGTTTGTCCCCCTCACCTTGACTCCCGAACAAAAACAACGACGCGTGGACGCCTGCCGTAAATTGATTGAAATTGAAAAACGAGGACAGTTCTTCCGTCGAAAAAATCATCACAGGTGAGGGAAATTAGTGTTCTCAATACGAGCTTACCACAAAACGATAAAGTGCAGAATGGATCTCTGATGTCTCGCCAAATCCGAAGAAGGTGCGAACGACGAAATCGGAATGAAAATAATGCTTATCGTCTTTTTTGTGGGTGGAAGCTCACGGAATTACCCACAGGGAATTTGCTCCCATTGGCACTGCTGTAGATTCAGAGTTCTGACTGTTATTGCATCGTAATAGACATTACATCGTCAGTCTACACTGAGGAAACAAAAGCCAAAGGATACCTCCGACATCGAGTCGATCCTCCTATTTCGCGGAGTAGCGCAGCAATTCGACGTGACATGGACTCAACAAGTCGTTGGAGGTTCCCTGCAGAAATATTTGGCTATGATAACTCTATAGCCGTCCACAATTGAGTGCAGAATTTTGTGCATGAACTGACATCTCGATTACATCCCATTTATTTTCGACGGGATTCATAGCGGGCGATCTGCGTGGCCAAATAATTCGCTCAAATTGTATAGAATGTATTGGTTAAAAACAGTCTTGGTTGCAATTTTAGTTTTTTTTTTTATTTTTCAACTACGCGTTTCGCCTTATTTAGGCATCTTTAGGTTGATCTTAATTTGGTATTTCTTAGTACGATCCTTTAGACAGTGTAGCCAAAGGGCATCGTCGAATACCTCAGGCCAACATCGCCTTCGTTAAACTCAGTAAAAACTTTTTTGGATGGACGCGAGTGACTCCAAGATCTGCATAGCGCGTTCCCGTTCACAGGAGCGAGTAACAGAATAAGATGGGGCTCAGCATATTATGCTTACTACCTGAGCCCCATCTTATTCTGTAGCCTAAGCGCTAAGCCTTTAATTGGGTTCTTGTGAAGTTGCGTCTCTCCCACGACAAACTCTCTCTCTCTCTCTCTCTCTCTCTCTCTCTCTCTCTCTCTGTCTCTCCCTCCCTCTCTCTCTCTTTCCCTCCCTCTCTCTCTCTTTCCCTCCCTCTCTCTCTCTCTCTGTCTCTGTCTTTCTCAATGTTTGTCCCTTGTTTATGCTGTCCCGTCCTTTGTTACATTACTTATTTCTTATTGTACAATGGCTGCCTTCGTTTTCTCTGTTTCCTCCTCCGTTATCTTCGGAGGATTCTCTTCATAAATTCTGTCACATAACTACTTCCTTTATCGTCTATCCCTTGCTTCATTAAGTCTCTTTGCTAACTTATTTCACAGGGCTTCTCTGGTCCGTCCTCTCTGATCTCGACTGTCTGGTCCCTCGTCTTGTCTTTTTTGCTGCTACGCCCAGGCTTTGTCTTTACTTAGTTAACAATAGTGTTAGTCCTAGAACTTAGTTTTTCCAGTACCCTTGCACATTAGGCCCGCATTCAGGAGGAAAAGAAGTCCATCTCTATTTAGATTTTGTGTGCTTTCCCTGCAGTGTTTACGGCGAATGCTGGGATTTTCCCCTTAAAGGTCATGACCTTTTTCCCTTCATCCTTCCCTCTCAGATCTTGTCTCTAACGACCACCTCACTGACGTAAACAACTCATTTTGACGCGTTAACCTAAAGAATTTATGCAAAACATTGTTCATCATCATGTAGTATCTTGAAAGTCACGAGCTAATAACTACCTATTCTGATGCAGCATGTTTCCATTAGTGACGATACACTGCTACCAGTTCAGAACTTCGCTTCAGATATAATATCTTTCACGCGTGCAGCTTGGAATTTGTAAGAACTGTAGCAGTCAATGTCAACAGTTACTTTTGGTTCAGTACTGATGAATTAATTTTTACATTTCACCTTGAAACACGTATGTAACGCAGCAGCGATGGCGAGGCATTGTAGCATCTGTGACCAGAGTGTATGCGCTTGACCGCGCGAGTGTTGCGAGCGGTTCTCAGTCAGTAGTAGTCTTTGCGAGTTAGTTGTCGCTATGCAGAGTAGCAGTCAGTCAGTCGTTGCGAGTCTGTAGCTCTGTCTAGTTGAGAGCAGTACTCAGTCTGTAGTCGTCATGCAGAGCGGTCGGTCAGTAGTAGCAGCCCAGTGCGGTTGTGTGATGTAGGCGGTCGGCAACAATGGTCAAGATGAGGAATAAGGTATACTGTTAATTAATATAATCATTAGATAATGAAAAATTTTATTTATTGTAATTATTCTCCAACAAGTCTCCCAATAATAATTTTTTTATTTCAAAAGCATTTTCTCAAAAATTTAATTTTTTATTGAACTCAAGATTTCGTTGCACTTCCCATTTCATTCCACTTCTTTTGAAGAAAAATTCCACTAAAATCACAAAAAAAAAGAGAATATTATTATTTGCAATGCAGTTCCTCCAAGCGGTGCGCAACAACAAGAGCAGATATGTGACATCCATTTATTCTGAGGTAAGACTTTAATTCTGATTGTTTTACACAGGGCCAAAGACCGATATTTCGGTTTAATTGTATTTTCTTGTCACTGAACGGACTTTAAATTTTGTGAAGAATTTATATTTGAGTCAGATTGCGTATTTCACATTTTTTGTTGCCATTGTCAGGACATTTCATTGTGGGCATGTTACGCATAGAGCCATGTCCATCAGCATTTCTAATTAATATCGTCATTATCTTTTAAAATTTTTGTGGGGAGGTTACACTTGGCTCCCATTTCTATTAAGTATTGCTATATTTTCTTTTAAAAATTGCGGTGGGGAGGTTACACTTGGCGACACCCAGTCCAGGATCGTATTTCGTTGAGAGTCTTTTGAGCGACAGTCAGATATCTGCTCTTATTTGCTTAGATAATTAGGATTTGGCGCAACGCTTTTAATAATATTGTGACTTTGTTTCTACAGGTCAACGGCAATTTGCTGCTTTGTTGTATTTGTGTGTTGCTTTTGCATTGTGCTTATTTATTTTTCTGAAAAATTGTGACTATTGTAAAAATGCCGCGAAAGACTGTGAATAGTGTATCGCGAGGTATTTTGAATGAAATTACCGACTCAAACAGCGTGACCGATAGTAATTATGACACGCAGTGTGATGAGGACAATCCTGCGTTCACTAACAATCAATGCATTCCAACCATTAATGATGACTTTTACCTTAATGATGAACAAACGAACCGAATTGTCTCGTCTGTTAATTTGACGACAATTGATGACGCGGGACGCTCTATTGCAATGAGCGCTGCCGAGCTTAACACACCCGATTTGGAAAATTCAAGTAACATACAAACAAATTTTTCGAATGAAAATGGTCAGTGTAGTGAAAGTACGACGGATTTATTTAATTCCGAAATAGGGACTGACAGTGTATGTTTAACTGGCAAACCTTTTTGTAAATTACAGAATGACCAAATGGTCACGCAAAAAGAGACAATTCCAGATCGACCATTGAACAGCACAGATCATGGAGTAGGTAATGTTAATTGGGATCAATATATGGCATTTTTGCGGGAAAATTTCAAACAGCTTAATGAAAGATTTGACAAACTTATTGAAGACAACCTTAACGAACGGAGCAGACAAGTTAGGGAAGAGATTACAGCTGTTACCGTTCAATGTCGGGACAATAAAGTACAATTACGTGAGGATACTAAGACTTGTGCTAATAACAGTAATGAAAAAGTTGGCACTGTTGCACAAGAATTAAGTAGCACACGTGTAGGCACAACAGAATCACATAAAGACGAGATTATTGGAGTCACCGAACAATGTTCAGCAAACGAAACACAGGTACACGAAATTAATGCAATCACTGAACAATGCCCTAAAAACGCAGTACAGATTTGCGACGAAGTTAATTTAGAGTCAGTGGAAGTTTCACACACTGCGAATACGGAAGTCAATTATAAAAGTGAACGACAGAACAACCAAAATGTCGAAAGTTTTCAAGTAACAGAATTAAAAACTATCTCAGTCACCAATACGTCACAGAATCCGCCACGTTGCGAGCATTTGTCTGACTCACGCAGCGTGTATAATGTGAGCAATTTACAGCTACTACGCGACTTAAAATCCGAAAAGCCACGCGAATTAAAATCTGAAAAGCTACACAACTTAAAGTACGAAATGACACAGACGAGCGGATTCACACACAAGCCTGAGCATGTTATCAAATTCAGTGACGAGAAGGTTGATAATAAGCAATTTGTATTTGTAAGAAAATGTAAAGAATTTAATAATGACAGAACACAGATAAACGATTTACACAGTATACGACAATTTATCTTTGTACATGCACCGCTATTACCTGTAATGCAGAAGCTAGCTTTGAACCAGATGCGACAATTTATTTTTGTATTTACAACAGCATTGCCTATAATGAAGAAACCAGAATTAACTTGGATACAACTATTTGCTTTTGAATTTATACCGCTATTGCCTGTAACGCAAAAGCTAAAATTTATTTGCAGTGCGTAATTGACCTCAGGGGATTCATTACGCTTTAATGAATATGTGCCGTAGCGAGCATAGGGCCCCGAGCTGTAGTAGTGCTGTTTCATCTTTAGTTTTCTGCACTGCTGCCTTCTCTTCTACTATCCTTTATATCTATCAAAACTGCTCTTTAACTATTGCTCTATTTAGGATTAAGAATATGTAATGAAAACCGGATATGACAAACCTTTACCGAATGTGACAATTTTATTAAGCACTCCCGTAATGACAACTACCGCCGTAATTTTAATTACAGATAAAATCGTAATCATCAGTATGTGTAAAATTATTAGTAACAGAAACCACATTTTTGGTAACAATACACGTTTTTACACCACAATAGCATGAAAGTCAGCCGCTTAGCATACCTAACCAACAATGCAGTCTACAAGGTCAACCAAACTTTAATGTTTCGCCGCGTGCACGTATAGTCGCAGCTCCAACAAATAGTGACGCATGGCAGCAAAGAAATAACTACGTACAGACAACACACTATTTCAACTCGCATCGCAATGTACCGTATAGAAATTACTATCATGACAGACGTAAAAATAACGAGCACAATTTTCAGCGTACATTTAATAACAGTCGATTTTTTCAGCAGCAAGAACATCAGCAACAACGAATAATCATGAATGAAACAGACAATAGGTGTCATCCATAGCGTAACACGTCAGTAAGAAATAACAGAACAGTTCATATAGTGGATATGCCACAACATTCTCCCGTAAATAATAACACGTACGATAGATTTTAACCAGATACAGCACAGATTGCATAATACAGTGACGCAAACATTACTTTTGACACGCAGAATTTTGTTCACGAGAATGTTATTTGAAACATGCTTTATTGAATGCTCTACTTTTATCGCACCCAGATCTCACCAGAAATTTTTCCATTGCCACTGACAGCTCTAACACCGCTTTAGGTGTACATATTTTTCAGGAAATTGAAGAAGATGGTTCTACAGTAATTAAAAACATCGCATTTGCAAGTCGCATTTTGTCACCTGCTGAACGAAATTATTCCGTTACAGAACTGGAAACATTATGTGTTGTATGGGCTTTTACGAGATTTCGGCACTTTCTTTATGGCAGACATACCACCGTTTACACAGACCATAGAGCTATACAATTTTTTGCTTTCAGCTAAATTTACTCACGACAGATTAAGTAGATGGAAACTATATTTACAAGAATTTAATTTTACAATAGTTCACATTCCCGGCACGCAAAATGTTATAGCAGACGCACTATCGCGTTCTCTCGGCAACAATCAGCAAGACGTAGCAACCAACTTCTGCAAAACAAATTTCAGCGTCATGTACATTCAGCAAGTTGCTTTTGAAAATTTTATTTCATCGTCATTACAGGACATAGCACAAGAGCAAAATAAAGACAATGTGTGGAAAGAAATTAAACACCTTTGGGAAGATAAGAATAATGTTACGATTAGAAACCACTACACTGTACGCAATGACATTCTGTTTCGCCGCTCTCATCCTGACAGCAACAATTGGTTATTATGCATACCTGACGAACTGGTTAACAAATTAATTTGGTACACTCATTTAAGCTACGCACATTACGGAGCAAGAAAATGTTTTCTTATACTGAGACAGAACTGTTATTTTACCAACATGGAAAAACGTATACGACGAGTTTTAGCGTCTTGTAAAATTTGCCAGAAAGCTAAATCAGACACCACTTCACATATTCCTCCTTTATATCCCATTATACCTGTGAAATTAAGACACATGGCCGCAGTAGATATTTTTGGTCCGATTCCGAGAACTAACAGAGGTTTTTGCTACATTTTTGTCGCTGTTGAGCTCACTTCAAAATTTGTTACTTTCACTCCGTTACGCAAAGCTACTGCTAAAACTGTTTCGAAAGCATTTGTAAAACATTTTCTATTTCATGTAGGGCATGTAATGAAAGTAATTTCTGATAATGGATCTCAATTTCGTAGTAGTGTATGGACACGCATGTTACGAGCTAGAAACATTTCTCCGATCTATATATCCAAGTACCACGCTTCTTCGAACCCTTGTGAAAGATTAATGAAAGAAATTGGTAAGCTGTGCCGAATATACTGCCACAAAAGACATATTGATTGGGATACACACATACTCTCATTCCAAGATGTAATTAATTCCATTCCAAATGAATCCACTATGCTATCTCCGACTGTTATACTGAAAAACGTTGAACCACCGAACAAAATTAAAGAATTAATAGAATTCCCCAAAAATCGTCGCCTACGACACCACGAAATAATTGACATTGCGCTGAACAACATCAAACGTGCCGCAGAGCGCCGGAGAAGACAGCAAAAACAGGTTTGTACACGCCGCGACTTTCACGTTGGACAGAAGATATTAGTACGTACACACTATTTATCCAGCAAATTAAAAGGTAAGTGCAGTAAATTTGAACTTCTATACGCAGGTCCGTATCGGATTCGCAGCATCCCTCACCCCAGTGTTGTACACGTCGAAACTTTGAGAACCAGAAAATCGAAAGGCAATCACCATATCTCAAACATTAAACCGTTTATTGAGTGAAACCACTGTATGATTCAACACACTATGATGCCATTTACTAATGCAATTAATTCACCTGACTAATTATTGATGATTATCGTATTTTTTTTCTTGGCAAGTGCCCGGCAAGGTAAGGTTAGCAGGTCGCTCTTCTTGTCGTCACACATCAGACCGTGCATATTTTTCCAGATGAATTTACACATTTACGACTATTTCTGCAATTATATTTATGTGACTACTTATTGATGATTATCGTATTTTTTTTCTTGGCAAGTGCCCGGCAAGGTAAGGTTAGCAGGTCGCTTTTCTTGTCGTTACACATCAGACCGTGCACATTTTCCATTTTTTTGTGTATATGACTGTACTCCAGTTTTGTTTGTATGCACTATGAAATAGTTAAGATATAACACACACCAGTCGACTTTGACATTTTTTTTTTTGCCTTATGACATCTCAACATCGTGACTGTTTCACATTTTTTTTTTGCTACTGCATTGTATTATTCTGTGTACATTTTTTCGCATCCGAACACTGTCAATGTCTTGGACATATTACGTTTTCTGTCATGTTATGCTGTAGGGTTAATTATGTTACCATAAACCAGTCATTATTTAGTGGGTATATGATTTAAATGCAAGACATTAATCTTTGTTCATGAATTTCAGAAAGGAATGATGATTCTAAAAAATAAAATTAGCATAAATGGGAATTTCAGCTAGGGATAAACGAAAGGAGATGCAATAACTTTATGAGGAAGAGTAAATGGATCAGGATTAACAAACATTAACAAGAATATACTATACTCATCACAGAATAGCAGTCTTAACTAATTTTTTCTTTCAGAATACAAGGTGATTGATGCAGGCTGTCAGAGAGAACTACACATCTTAGTTTTAGTAATGAAGTATGCTAGAGATAAGGAATAGTTATGTAATGAGTAATGAAGTGATTTTTTGCAGATGATAGTGAATACTAATGAATAATGATGAAGGAAATGGTATTATGAATAATGAAGTTTTTCTTTACAGGTGGTGATAATAATGAAGTTATGATAATATGGATAATGAAGTTTTTTCTTTACAGATGAGGATAATGTTGAAGTTATGTATTTATGCTACGTAGTTATTTAAGTATTTGTTGCGGTTTGCTTTGACAGCAGGTGTTACATTGCATAGTAGGATGACGGAAAGTTTTGGAAAGGACAGCTATGGAACACATTTTATACACATTTCACTACTTGTTAATTCGAAGTTCACTACTTTTCAGCATAGTGTGCGTTTCTTCTTTCAGGTCAATAATCCGTTTTTGTATTTTTTCCAGGAGAAGCTTTTCATGACACTTACTAAACCTGTTACTTATTATACCTGTTCTAGTACTTGCATTTTTATATTTTTTACCCATTTGTGTTTATCATTTATAAATGTGATCACATGTACTGCCTTGTTACATAATCTTGCTACAGCTGACTCATGACGAATGACGTTACCTATCCTCATTTGCAGCAATAGGTCAAAAGTAAAAAGTATTATGCCTCAGCAATTAATTATCGATCCCAACGCAATGCATTGCTACCAAAAAAAAATGTATTACCAGTCCCACATAATGTCACTAGTTTATGATAATTCTGAATAATACTGATCAACTCTGAATAGCATGTCACTCGAGTAATGACCTCTTAATGAGACTATATTCAAAATAATGCTTTGTCACTAGCTAATAACTGCCACTGTTTATTGTAATGCCTGTGATTACTAATGATTTGACTGTAATTAACTGATTTTTAATAATGACTTCGTAATAATCTGAATAATACTGAATGATGATTTTATTCAATACTTGCTGGCCACTGAGTGCCAATAATTAATGTCACTCCACGAATTGTTATTAATTATGCCATTGATCAGCTCTTGTTTCCAATGTTGATACTTTGTTGTTGGAAATGAATGTGACTGTTTCATAATGCTTTGTAATTAGGAAAAGACTAATGATTCTTAATAGATTGGAATGACACATAATTAATTAACTATGGTACTGTTTAATAATGCTTTGTAATTAATTAAGGCTAATAATTCTTAGTATATTGAAATGACAAATGATTAATTAATTAACTGTAATTAGACAAATGATTAATTAACTGTAATTATACAAATGATTAATTAACTGTAATTAGACAAATGATTAATTAACGACAAATGATTAATTAACTGTAATTAGACAAATGATTAATTAACGACAAATGATTAATTAACTGTAATTATACAAATGATTAATTAACTGTAATTAGACAAATGATTAATTAAAGACAAATGATTAATTAACTGTAATTAGGAGAAGGTCAATGATTCTTGATTATACTCTGTAACTGAAAAGAATGCGATTATTTCATAATATTTTGTAACCAGGAAAAGAAGGCTACTGATTCTATGTAAAACAATTAATGAACATTTTTCTGTAATACTACATACTTGGTACAGAAATGTTCAATAACTGGGCTATGAATGCCACGAACTATCAATGAAGACTGTAATTGTCAATATTATGTGACTTGATGTCCTTCACCTCATAAGCTGACTACCCTGAATTACTGCAATGTCCATTTGTCCTGTTTATCCCAGTGATCATGGAGCACTATATTTGGTTTTGCACTAATTCTACGTTGGTGTGCCTTGTAAGAGTGTGGTGTTGACACGACATGCTGTCCACCACCATGAGCGATGAAGACATTATTATGGTCCCACTGTTTGGTGTACCTAATGTACTGCCAAAATGAAAACATGGAACATTACTACGACAGTTCAGTGTCTTGGCTACACTGATAAATCCTGATGGGAAAAGAACTTCAAGTTGTGTCACTTGGTGTTGTACCACTGTGGAAACATATGGACTTTCAGAGCAGCTGTGTGCAATCTAAAGTGCTACAACCATGATGCAATCCTTCCCTTTCCTATCCTGATTCTTGTCACATAAAAAAAAAAAAATTTTTTTTGGTAACATCATTTATGTTCATAGGTTATACATTTTTCGATTCGCTAAACTCCAGTGTGAGTACACTTATGTCACTGGTCGACATGATGTTTGCCATTATGTTTATTTGTTGTGAAAATACTAAAGACATTTTTCAGTGCATGTGCACTTTGGACATGAATTTTTTTTTGCCATTATGTTTATTTGTTGTGAAAATGCTAAAGATATTTTTCAGTGCATGTACACTTGTCAACATAATATTTTTTGCCAGTCTGTTTATTTGTTCTGAATATGCTACAGAATTTTTTCAGTGCCTGTGCACTTTGTTATCTGTCAAATAATTTGTATATACTTTTCTGATTTGCTACTATGTTTTGTACTCACATTTTGTCTTTGTCTGATATATTTTGTACTTAGCGCGTGTGCACAACATTTACTTTATGTACTACATCTAATTATTCTTGCCAGTCTGTTTATTTGTTCTGCATATGCTAAAGAATTTTTTCAGTGCCTGTGCACTTTATCTGTCAAAAAGTTTGTATATACTTTTTTCTGATTTGCTACTATGTTTAGTAGTCACATTTTGTCTTTGTCTGATATATTTTGTACTTAGTGCGTGTGCACAACATTTACTTTATGTACTACATCTAATTATTCTTGCCAGTCTGTTTATTTGTTCTGCATATGCTAAAGAATTTTTTCAGTGCCTGTGCACTTTGTTATCTGTCAAATAATTTATATATACTTTTCTGATTTGCTACTATGTTTTGTACTCACATTTTGTCTTTGTCTGATATATTTTGTACTTAGTGCGTGTGCACAACATTTACTTTATGTACTACATCTAATTATTCTTGCCAGTCTGTTTATTTGTTCTGCATATGCTAAAGAATTTTTTCAGTGCCTGTGCACTTTATCTGTCAAAAAGTTTGTATATACTTTTTTCTGATTTGCTACTATGTTTAGTATTCACATTTTGTCCTTGTCTGATATATTTTGTACTTAGTGCGTGTGCACAACATTTAAATATTCTGTAAGTTGTAGGATTTTGTTAATTGAAGAAAAATTTTGCCGCGCTTGGCAAGTCCAAATGACTCACCATCGCTGCCAAATTTTTGCCCCCCGAGTGGAGGGTTATGAAACACGTATGTAACGCAGCAGCGATGGCGAGGCATTGTAGCATCTGTGACCAGAGTGTATGCGCTTGACCGCGCGAGTGTTGCGAGCGGTTCTCAGTCAGTAGTAGTCTTTGCGAGTTAGTTGTCGCTATGCAGAGTAGCAGTCAGTCAGTCGTTGCGAGTCTGTAGCTCTGTCTAGTTGAGAGCAGTACTCAGTCTGTAGTCGTCATGCAGAGCGGTCGGTCAGTAGTAGCAGCCCAGTGCGGTTGTGTGATGTAGGCGGTCGGCAACAATGGTCAAGATGAGGAATAAGGTATACTGTTAATTAATATAATCATTAGATAATGAAAAATTTTATTTATTGTAATTATTCTCCAACAAGTCTCCCAATAATAATTTTTTTATTTCAAAAGCATTTTCTCAAAAATTTAATTTTTTATTGAACTCAAGATTTCGTTGCACTTCCCATTTCATTCCACTTCTTTTGAAGAAAAATTCCACTAAAATCACAAAAAAAAAGAGAATATTATTATTTGCAATGCAGTTCCTCCAAGCGGTGCGCAACAACAAGAGCAGATATGTGACATCCATTTATTCTGAGGTAAGACTTTAATTCTGATTGTTTTACACAGGGCCAAAGACCGATATTTCGGTTTAATTGTATTTTCTTGTCACTGAACGGACTTTAAATTTTGTGAAGAATTTATATTTGAGTCAGATTGCGTATTTCACATTTTTTGTTGCCATTGTCAGGACATTTCATTGTGGGCATGTTACGCATAGAGCCATGTCCATCAGCATTTCTAATTAATATCGTCATTATCTTTTAAAATTTTTGTGGGGAGGTTACACTTGGCTCCCATTTCTATTAAGTATTGCTATATTTTCTTTTAAAAATTGCGGTGGGGAGGTTACAACCTACGATGTTGCAGAAGGAGAAAGACAAATGAATGCATAGCCAGTGCTACACGCTTTTAGGCCTCTGCAGGAAAATGTAATTTATTGGCAATGTCCAAGATACACCGAAAGATTTATTAAGCATTTTTTTGTAGAACAGAAGAGTTTAAAAAGATCGAATGGCTGTAAGAGTTAATTACACAAAGTTATTAAAAATACACTGCACGTTAAATTAACCACAGAACAGAAAGGCTTCTATATCCTGATCTACACAGAATTTACTTATTTCTATTGTACATATCTGTATTTATATTCCTTCCCTAAAAATGAAATAGATGCAATTGAAATAAACTCACAGCTCATTTTCTATTCACCTTCAGCTGGCAATTTTGTAGTACGTTAATAAGCTGGCCAGGTATGTCAATTTCTTTTTTTTAAACAGATAATTGCTGTAATTTTCAACATGCACTCCCAAAGTCTTAATTACATCGCCGCTAGCGACGATCATCGTTATCTTAGGTTATCACTACATGAAACGGAAACTTGCTGTCAAGTCGTTATTCGATGAAGGCTTATCAAAATTGAGCAGTCAAAAGTCAGTACGCAGACCCGGTTTCGGAAATTATATTGTTACCAGACGTCACAGACTGTCATGATCTTTGACACTATAAATAACAGCGATTCGGAACAGTCGGCCTTTCTACAGGTACGTTATGGTACGACCGTTTATTTGAATTCCTACTCTAAAAATGACATATTTTCAGTGGAGATAATGTGATAACAGATGATATATTTTCAGTGAGGATAATGTGATTGAGTATTCACCTTATTTTCTTCCGACAATAATCACAGATATTTTTCGAACTGCAAGAACCGCCTTTGACCAGCTGTCATATTACCCGTGCAACGGGAAGTTTACGTCACCGTTTGAGGAATGTGCATCTAAAGAGCCTGATGATTTCCAGTGGCTGCTGGAACTGGCCACTGCAATTAGCAATTTGCGGATAATGCTGTTGTATACAGAGAAGTTGTAACGCCGGAAACTGCACCGTAAGGCAAGAGGACCTGCAGAGGACCGACACTCGGTGCAGAGATTGGCAAATGGACAGAAAAAGCAATTTTGCTGTGATTGCACGACTTCAGAACAATCACTGGAAGCAATCACATCCATAACATATATAGAAGTACATTCTAAGATGAAAAGTATCCGAACACCCACAGAAACATACATTTTTCATATTAGGTGCATTGTTCTGCCTCCTGCTGCCAGGTACTCCATATCAGCGACCTCAGTAGTCATTAGACATCGTGAGAGAGCAGAATGGGACGCCACGCGGAACTCATGGACTTCGAACGTGGTCAGGTGATTTGGTGTCACTTGGGTCACACGTCTGTACACGAGATTTCAACACTCCTAAACATCACAAGACCCACTGTTTCCGATGTTACATGAAGTGGAAACGTGAAGGGACACGTACATCACAAAAGCGTAGAGGCCGACCTCGTCTGTTGACTGACAAAGACCGCCGATAGTTGAAGAGGGTCGTAATGTGCAATAGACAGACATCTATCCAGACCGTCACACAGGAATTCCAAACTGCATCAAGATACACTGCAAGTACTGTGACAGTATAGTGCGGAAGGTGAGAAAACTAGGATTTCATGGTCGAGCGGCTGCTCATAAGCCACACATCACACCGTTAAATGCCAAACGACGCCTCACTTGGTACAATAATCGTAAACATTGGACGACTGAACAGTGGAAAAACTTATGGAGTGACGAATCATGGTACACAATGTGGCGATCCGATGGCAGAGTGTGGGTACGGGGAATGGCCGGTGAACGTCATCTGCCAGCGTGTGTAATGCCAACAGTAAAATTCGAATGCGGTGGTGTTATGGTGTGGTCATGTTTTTCATGGAGGGGGCTTGTACCCCTTGTTGTTTTGCGTGGGACTATTACAGCACAGGCCTACATTGATGTTTTAACTACCTTCTTGCTTCCCACTGTTGAGGAGCAATTCGGGGATGGCGATTGCATCTTTCAACACGATCGAGCACCTGTTCATAATGCTGTTCATAATGCACGGCCTGTGGCGGAGTGGTTACACGACAATAACATCCCTATAATGGACTGGCCTGAGCAGAGTCCTGACCTGAATCCTGTAGAACACCTTTGGAATTTTTGGAACGCCGACTTCGTGTAAGGCCTGACCGAGCGGCATCGATACCTCTCCTCAGTGCAGCACTCCCTGAAAAATGGGCTGCCATTCCCCAAGAAACCTTCCAGCACCTGACTGAACATATGCCTCCGAGAGTGGAAGCTGTCATCGAGGATAAGGGTGGGCCAAAACCACATTGAATTCCAGTATTACCGATGGAGGGCGCCACGAACTTTTAAGTCATTTTCACCCAGGTGTCTTCATACTTTTGATCATATAATGCATATGTAGAAAGGGTTTGAAGTCTTACGACTACACAAAACTAATTGCAGGTGAGACAGTATGAGATTTAATGGAAGAATGGTCATGAAGTGTAGTCCACCCACAAAAGAAGTCGCTTACAAAGCCCTCGTTCGACCAGTATGTAAATATCGCTCGTCGATTGGCATCCGTACAAGACATGCCTGATAGAGAAAGTAGAGAAGACCCAAAGAAGATTTGCGCGTTTTGTCGCAGGATTATTCAGTAAGCTCGACAGCGAATCAGAGATGCTCAGCCAAGTCGTATGTGTCGATAAAAGATCGTGAACATAAAATTAGAGAGTTTCTAGAGCACATGCAACCGTTCATCCCGTGAACCATTCGCGACTGGAAGCGAAAAGGAGGAACTGGCAGTGGTACACAGAGTAGTTTCCGCCACGCATACCGTAGGGTGATTTGAAGGGTATATATGTATATGTAAAAATGCTTTTGCTATTTTTGACGGAGGAAAAAAGAAGACGTAAATTCGCATTCTTTTATTTTAATTTCAAATTTAAATATTTGCATTTATGGGATGAACAGGGTGAACCAGAACGCCGGAGACAAAGTTTCAGAGGTTCGTCATGGATACAGTCTGACTATTTTGGGATAACGGACCCAGGGACTCCCGCTGCTCGCTACTTTGTAACACTACAATTATGATTTATTCGGATTACTACTGCAGATACCTACGCTTCTGTAATATAGTTTCATAAGAGTAAAAATCCCTCCTGTAATATGCAGTTACCAGAACGAAAGCACAGAACACAGAATAACACGCAGATGGAGAAGTACTGTGATGTAGCTTTCCACTTCTATTGCATTCAGCGAGGTGAAATTTGCCTACCCTTTATCTGTAAGCCTACAAATACTGCTGTGTAGCAGTGTTAACATGCAAGTAAAACTCCCTTAAAATACAACCCGAGACAGAATCGAGCAGTATTGGATGCAAGCTTGAGGACGTGTGAATGGAACAGTTTTGCTTACAAACAAGACACATAGTGCAAACCCTCAACATTTGCATTTTTGTGTACCATTTTCAACGCAGTACACATAGAAAGGTACGAGGGCTGCTCGGAAAATAAGGAAAGAACGGTCGCGAAAGGGAAACCACTGCTAAAATCAAAACTGTTTTATTTGCAACAGCTAGCTGCACCATCCAGCTACATCTCTGCATAGTCACCGCTCCCACTTTCCGACTTAGATATCTGTCGTAGCGTTCTACCAACTTTATATATACTTAAGGCTCACCGGCCACTTGACCATCTTCTTCTTCTGTGCGAATGCACAAACAGTGCTCGAACTCTTACGGGAATCGACAACGCGCCGCGAGTAATGGGCGGGGACGCTACGAATGTAGTGCAGGACAATACGTTGAGAATGTGGGTTTCGTGGGAGGCGTGCCAGACATAAATCCCTGCAGTCGCGCTATCCTCTGTGTCCTCGGTGGCTCAGATGGACTGCCGGCGCGGTAGCTCAGCGTGTTCGGTCAGAGGGTTAGCTGCCCTCTGTAATAAAAAAAACTGAGTTAATAGATCAACAACGAACTTAAAAGGGTGTCTTGCGACGTCCGCCCCAAGCATATACAACGAACAAACACGAACAAAATGAGATTTAAAAAAAAAAAAAAAAAAAAGAAAAAATGGATAGAGCGTCTGCCATGTAAGCAGGAGATCCCGGGTTCGAGTCCCAGTCGGGGCAGACATTTTCATCTGTCCCCGTTGACGTATGTCAACACCTGTAAGCAGCAAAGGGTGTCCATTTCATTGTAATTTCATTCTACGAACTTTCCATAGAAAGTCATAGAAGGCAGTCAGCTGCTTGTGCTTTCCGACAATTTTCTATGCTAGATTTCAATTATTGATTGTGCCAAAACGTTGTCTTCACAGCCAGCGGTTCACTTGAACAGAGATGAAAATCAGAGGGAGCCAAGTCCGGGCTTTATGGTGGGTCATCAAACACTTCCCATCGATAACGCTGAAGGAGCGTCCTCATTGCCCCTGCAGTGTGTGGCCGAGAAATGTTGAGCAGAAGGAAATGCATGACAGTTACGTCATGTAGGGTTGCATGAAATCAGGCGAAATATCTCGATGGGCACCCATACGTGGCGGCAGCTATTATTTTTTAGACATCTTCACGCAATCAGTGACCTCGGAACTCAGAACAGCGATGTAACGTTATCTATGGGCATACCAGAGACACTGCTAGATACATCTGTTCAAATCTTCATCAGGTTTTCACTGGGTTTCCGTTTCACGACCGATCGTTCTTTAATTTCGGAACAGCCCTCGTAAAAGTTAGGCAAGAAACCAAACGACATGTAATTACACTGTAACGAACCGCTGGGTCATAAAGTCTTTGTGCCATAATACTCAGAAAGTACCCCTGAACAACCTCTGAATATTTGTAAGTGAAGATCTGGTTCACCCTGTATACAGGGTGAATAACCAAAAACTTGCAACGCAAATACTGCGAATGATGGTGATATTTCTTTTGTCGGGCGCTCATCTGCATGCTTATCACCATCCATACAAAGTCCCAATCGTTCTATTGTCTAATTGCACCACTTTCGCGAATGATGATGAAATGATGAGGACAACACTAACACCCAGATCACGGGAGGAGAAAATCGCCGTCCCAGTCGGGACGCAGAGGCAGCAACGCTAGCGACTAGACCACGAGCTACGGACCAAATATTTCCTAAATGGAAAGTGCTGTTGATGTGTGGTTTTCACAGAATGGATTGGTAGCCAGGGTCTCGTATTGCTAGCCAATCAACAGATTGCAGTAATACTTAAACAATGTTTTTTTTTTGCAAATATACACTTTTTAAATGAAACAGTGCTTTGTGACATTAATGACCTACAAGTATGGTACATTAGAATCTCAGTGTTGTTTGTTGTAGGTCTCTAGTACGAGTCGTATACGAGATATCTTATTTTGAAAAATGTCCACTTAGACTTTTGTGCAATATCTGTGGTGGCACACACTAAAGAACAACACAAGTACATATACTAGTAATGTGTATTCTTACTAATAACGAGACAATTTACCATCACAAGTTGTGTTCAATATGACCATCAGCAACGGCAAAACGCGCTTCCAATCTGACAGGGAATGAATGATGCAGACGTGCTAGCATTTCAGCGGAGATGTCCGTGCAGGCTGCAGTAATATGTCATTGCATATCATTGGGTGTAGTTGGTACGTCCTTGTAGACAGTGTCTTCCAGCTTTCACCACAGAAAGAGTCTACAGCCGTCAAATCACAAAATGGACCGGCCAAGGTAGAGGTGCTCTGCGTGCAATCCAACAGTATGGAAACAATTCGTGAAGATATGCTGCAGCACTTCACGCACAATGGGCTGGACAGCCATCATGTTCGTATCACCGATTCCTCCTAGTCTGCAGAGTAACGTCTTCTAGCGTCCGTGGAAGTTGGTCTGTTAAGAGACTGCGATACTTTTGCGTGTTCAGTGTTCCGTCAGTGAGAAACAGGCCTATGAGCTGATGGTTTATTGTCCCACAACACACGTTTACACTGCATGAACGCTAACTTTCCACCTGACGAAGTCAATAGGGATTATCAATACTTCAACAGTGCTCGTTTCGGCGGTTTCGCTATGACTGGTAAAAGTTGCTTCATTACTGCACTAGATACATGATACATCTGGAGTATCATGTCTTGATGCCCATGTAAAGAAGTTAACACGATTCTCCTGATGATTTCCATGCAGCACTTGATGTAGAGAGAGATATGATGGGGATGAAACCTATGTTGATGAAGAATGCGTAGGGCACTTGCCTGACTCATGCCCCTTCTTAGTAAGACTGCACAGAAACCAACATGCGGATCAACTGCAATGGCAGCAACAACATTAACGTCTGCACTTCTTTCGTCACTAGTTTCCATTTTTCATGTTGTCTAGGTCTTACACTATCACTTTCACATAATTGATTTGAGAGGTTGATAAATATTTGTCGAGATGGATGACGTCTAGTGGGATATCTTGCCGCATACACCACACAAGAACGAAAGTAGTAGGGCAAAGAGAGCATCATCTATCTCTGCACTGTCGCCAAATTTATTCAGGATGGCGGATCCAAGATGGAGGAGATAGATGCGGCAATGTCGCAATGATGTCACGGTGGGAAGTTCAAACTTTAGCAGGAAAATAAGTCAATTGGACTACCTCCACTAACCTAACCACTTCTCTCCCCTGCCCATCTCCTCAGCTCCCGTCTCCAAGAAAATAGTGGGAAGTTAAAATTTTGGCGGGAAAAATGTCACTTGGGCTACCTCCACTAAACTAAGAATATGGTGGGAAAATTTTGGTCGGAAGAAAGATCAATCGGGCTTCCTCCACTAACCGAAGTCATCCAACTACAACCTCTTGCTTGGAACTGGTGGAAGATGCACTCAGCCGATGCTGGGCAACTGGATAGGATGGACTTAAGTCTTTATTTTGCATGCAGTTCAAAAATGGTTCAAATGGCTCTGAGCACTATGGGACTTAACATCTGTGGTCATCAGTCCCCTAGAGCTTAGAACTACTTAAACCTAACTAACCTAAGGACAGCACACAACACCCAGTCATCACGAGGCAGAGAAAATCCCTGACCCCGCAGGGAATCGAACCCGGGAACCTGGGCGTGGGAAGCGAGAACGCTACCGCACGACCACGTGCTACAGACTTGCATGCAGTCCTTAAACAATTTGAGTCATCATAGTTAATAGCTCCATCCACTGTGTTCACCTTGAGGTCCAGAGTCCAACTGACCGAGTACACAGTACAGCTACCAGAGGGTGCTGTCGTCCCCCCCTGTGATGTAATCCAACATGGCAGTCTGGGCATAAATGGCGGGAAAGGTCTCAGTCTGTGTCCAGCTGCTGCAGAGAGGAAGGCGTGTACTTCATTTATTTTCAGAGGAAAGTTGGAACAATTTATTTAGGGACAGATTTGTCATAATTTGTTTATTTATTACGCTGATACAAAACACTTGCCCTGACAAGCTTGGGGTCACAATCATAGTTTACAGACCTGCAAACTGCTCTTAAATTACCGAAATAATTAAGTACACTGATGTACAGACACGCCAACAACTCGTAAATTGTCAAACTACTGCATGTAAAACGCTATGCAAACATGCTCACTAATTATAAACTGTCGAAATAATCCACTGCACAGCCCACATACCTGCAAACTACTTGTAAATTCCAGAATGAGATTTTCACTCTGCAGCGGAGTGTGCGATGATATGAAACTTCCTGGCAGATTAAAACTGTGTGCCCGACCGAGACTCGAACTCGGGACCTTTGCCTTTCGCGGGCAAGTGCTCTACCATCTGAGCTACCGAAGCACGACTCACGCCCGGTCTCACAGCTTCACTTCTGCCAGTATCTCGTCTCCTACCTTCCAAACTTGTAAATTACCGAAATAATGCAGTACATTGGTGCACAGTCACGTTCACTACGCGTAAAATTTTGAAAAATAATACATGTATAAGGCTCTGCAAACACACTCACAACACTTAAACAGCTAAAATAATACAATGCACAAACACTCATTTTATGAAAAAACACTTTCGAACTATCAAGAAATTCGACTGTGACATATCAGCGAACTGTTCCCTACAGAGCTCCAAGGCATTCACGCCGGGTCAGCATGCACACACCAGTCCAGCCATGTCCCACATGCGAAATGCCTTTGGCTGTGCACTCGTGTTTACCTAGGCACCGCTGCTCGCGTGATGATGCGTAGCCATATGATGATTGCCTACCAACTCACCCTCATAGGCGCAGCCAGAAGGTTGTCAGTGTTGTGCTGATATCTCATGTCTATGTAAATGAGAGCCTAGCCTCCCTCTGGACGTTCTATAGAAATATTTTTTAGTGCTTTCAGAAACCGTTTACGAAAATATCCCAGAATAACACAGCATGCATTCATCCTACCGATCCTAATGGGACAGCCCATCCATTATGTATCAGTCCCTTCTAGGAATTCGTAAAGTCTCACAGAAGTAGTTAACTGTCGCTTTTGTTGTTGTACGAGCTTTCGTGCTGTCTCAGCTTGTCTGTATGGAAATTTTTGTCCTAACACGATCTCTTTACAAAAATAACCCAGAAAAACACCGACTGCACTCTCCCTGATGGTCCTGATGATGCACCCCGTCCTTCACGTGCTGTACCTCCCAGAAATCGTAATGTCCTGCTTTCAACATATGTCTCAGAAACGGTATACGCTCCCTCCGCTAAAATCCTTCATCGTATCTGTGCATGCTTGCAAAAGCACCATTAACCATAGGAGAATTCTTGTTGTTTGAAAAGGGAGCACTGTCTAAGCAAGGACGGGGAAATCAGAACAATCATACAAACAGAATTCGGAGCACTGCCCTACAGAAGAGAAAAATTTCTGGAATTTTCGGTGTCCTACAGCTGCTGGTCTGGAGATGCTCTAACTCCACAATGGCGGATGATGAGGAACAGCATCCCACCAGAGATGGATTGTCTGCTTCAACTTATCGTTGAACACTTGAACAAAGAAGACATCATGTTACCCCAAGCACGTCAGGGCAAGTGTTTTGTATCAGCGTAATAAATAAATAAATTATGAGAAATCTGTCCCTAAATAAATTGTTCCAACTTTCCACTGAAAATAGATAAACTCCTTCCTCTCTATAGCAGCTGAACACAGAGTCCTTTTCCCATCATTTATGCCCAGGCCACCATGTTGGATTACATCACAGGGGGGACGACAGCACCCTCTGGTAGCTGTACTGTGTACTAGGTCAGTTGGACTCTGGACCTCATGGTAAACACATTGGATGGAGCTATTAACTATGATGACTCAAATTGTTTAAGGACTGCATGCAGAATAAAGACCTTAGTCCATCCTATCCAGTTGCCCAGCAGAGGCTGAGTCCATCTGCCAACAGTTCCAAGGAAGAGGCTGTAGTTGGATGACTTAGGTTATTGGAGGAACCCCAAGTGATCTTTCTTCCAACCAAAATTTTCCCACAATTTTCTTAGTTTAGTGGAGGTAGCCCAAGTGACATTTCTCCCGCCAATATTAGAACTTACCACTATTTTCTTGGGCATGGGAGTGTAGGAGAGGAGAGGGGAGGGATCAGGTTAGCTGAGGTAGACCAATTGACCTATTTTCCGCCTTCATTAGAACTTCCCGCCATTTTGAATAAATTTGGCAAAATGCAGAGTGGGGTGATACTCTCTTTGCCCTACTACTTATGAACTGCATTCTCCCTAAACTCTCCATACATGTCGCATGTCGGCTATTCTTCATTGGCAAATCCCATTGTCCACTCACGACCTACACTTGGACTGTCACACACGAACTGACTAGCAAGTTGGAGGGCATTCAAGGAATACACAAGCACGCTGCAAGCAAACACAACAACAATGTACCTAGCAACTAGGCTGGTTGAATGGCATAAGCAAGTGTCAGAGTGGAAATTTTTTAAAATGCGGAATCTCGTAAACGACTCACACTAGACTCCTGCAACAAGTAACATTGAGATTCTAATTTGTCATACTTTGAGTTTGTTAATGTCAGTAGGCACTGTTCCATTGGAAAAAATGTATGTTTGCACAAGAAATACACATTCTCTTAGTAGTATTACAATCTGTTGATTGTCTAACAATATGTGCCCCTATCTACCAGTCCGTTCTGTGAAAACCGCATATCAACAGTTCTTTCTATTACCTCAATATTTATGGTTCAAGTTTCACGCGATTTACCCTAAACTCATTTTTTCGTACCGGTTGAGGTGACACAGTAGTAAGACACTAGAATGGTATTCGGGACAATCGAATCCCCGTCTGGAACCATCCTGTTTTAATTATTTCATGTTATCCCTAAATCGCTTGAGGCGAATGTCGGAATGCCTCCTTCTAAAGGGTCACTGTTGATTTCCACCTCTGTTCTTTCGAAAACCAAGTTTGTGATCAGTCTCTAATGATCTCATCGTGACTTTTGAACCTCCTTTCTTCCTTCCTGCCTCACTTTTCGTCCCTCGTGCCCTACTCACTATCAGATTAGAACAGAAAAAGTTGTAGGGACGTTCGATCTTTCTAAAAATAACATTCGCCAGGTTTACAGCGGAGTAAAGCAGGAACAAAGAGCAAGTAAAGGTTTTGCCATCTACATTCACAGAAAATTGGAAGATAAAATACTGGACTACAAATACGTAAATGAACACATTGTACTACTAGGAATTAAAGGCCCGAGAGGAATCTTACGACTAATAGCAACTTATGACCCAGAAGAAAGAAAAATTAACGAGTCCAAGGCCTTTTACAAACGACTGCAAGTGACAAACAGGTACTGTTAAAATCAGATTTTATTTATGGAAGGTCTCAGTGCTAGTATTGGAAATATTACAATTCCAATAACAGCAGGCAGTTTTCGAGAAAGCGTGTGTAATGAAAAGGGAAAAATACTCAGAGTTTTTGCTATCTTTAATCATTGAAAAATTATCAATAGTTTATTTAGGATGAAAGACATACACAAATTTACCTGATCAGCAAGAGGATACAGATGTTTTATAGATTTCCTAATAATAAATGAGGGATTCCCTGGACGGAGTTTATCGAGGAGTGGATACTGAATCAGGTCACTTCTTATTGGTATTAATCATTGACATCTATTCCCAATGGAGGAAACTGGAGAAACGAGTTAAGATTCAAAAGAGCGAACAACTTCGTAAGTATTACCGTGTAGAAGATAACAACATAGAAGATCTCTACTAAAAGCGGGTGACGAAAACATTAGCAAATTTAAAAACGGTGGAAGACTTAGAATATGAATGGAAAAACTTAAAAACTGTCATATCGGACGTAGGTTCTCGGGAAGAAAAGAGAATTCTGAAAAAGTAGTGGAGTAAGCATATGGATACCTGAGATGACAACAGCAATTATAGGAAACCCAAAAGCTTTCCAGTACCATACAAACAATCACACAAATGAAAAGTGTAATGAATATAAAGAGAAGAGAAATTATGTGATATATATATATAACTTGTAAAACACACGCAGACTCAAGGAAATGCTTTATTAGCAACATATCACATAATTTACATGACAGACGAACCATTACGTGTTAATAAAATACGAGATAACAAATAGACAGCTCATTATAAAAAAATGGTGGTATGATGATATATTAATTCAGACGTTATCTAAACTAAGTGACACAAAAGGCCTGGGCGATATTGATACGAGAGAACTGACAGAATCTCTAAAAACTACAAAAAAAAGGTAGCAAAGCCATTGATGCAGATGGTGTTAATATGGAACTGTGGAAATACAAAGGGTTACTCCTACATCTAAGATTTCTTCACATATTTAATCAATGTTGAAGAAAAAACAAAGGGGTATGACAAGGGGGCTATAATTCTCCAATACTCTTCAATATGTACGTAGGTGAATTAACAGCAAAAGGAAATGCTGAACATAAATTGATTTCTTTTAGATCATGACCGTAGATTAAATGTAATTTTATATGCAGATGATCTAACTCTGATTAGAAAGAATGAAGATGACCTTCAGATGGGAGTCTGCATGTTGCAGCAGATATCCTCAAATTAAAATCTGACATTGTCGGTAGGTAAAACGAAAGTGTTGGCATTTCAGAACTAACAAACAGGAAGACTTAAAATAATCTTGAATAATAACATCTTGGAGCAAGTAAAACATTTTAAATATCTAATATACGATACCACTTATGCATATAAGCATGACGTGGTCTAAAAATTAAATAAATTTACTTCGATATGTGGAACCACCGTAAAAAGTTTGCAGAATAAAGCCAGGAGAGAAATGCAACTGAAGTTTTATACAACAATAGTAGTACCAACCTTTAGTTATGGAAGTGAGGCGTGGGCCACAACAAGACGCCAAGTTCCAAGAAATGAGGTTTCTAAGACGAATGGAAGAATGTAGAAGAGGAGATCGAAAAAGAAATGAAGATATAAGGAAATAGTTGTGAATATATAACCTAAACGAAAAAATAAAGGAAACAGGAGGAAATGGAAGGAACATGTAGACCATGTGGATGGAGAAAGATTACCGATAAAGGCGCTCAGTAATAAATTTACCGGAAGAAGAGAAGTAGGAAGACCATACAAGAGATGCAGTGCCGTAACAGGTAATTTGTCTCATACCCTGAAGTGAAGAAGAAGAAGAAGAAGAAGAAGAACTGGCCAGTTGCGAGTAGAGCTCGCGCTCCGAGAGTGCTGTACAAACTTAATTATGTATGCAAACCGTTCACCAGTCCCAGGAATCGAGAATCTCGACGAATTTTTCGTGCTATCGACATTGATCTTGGCAAGATATCGATCCCAGGAATTCCAAGACTTTCGACAGTATTCCAATTTTAAGTTTGAAGTCGGTTAACAAATGGCAAAAGATATATTTTTTCGTGTGGTATAATGACAAATTAACACTTTTCGGATTTTTTCCTTCTATTTGTACTGTTAAATTGCTTCTTATTAAATCTAATAATTCTATCTCAGCGGGAAGTACCGTATACGTTTAGGCGAGTGAGTCTGCGAGTGTCAAAATAAGTGACGTACATAGCGGTATCTTTCGACTGCACTGACTTAGAAATCTACATTTTTTGTATCACCAATGGACTACAGACTTTAGTATGAAATATAAATTTCAACTTGACACTTCTACCTATTCCCGAGAAAGAGGGATCTTAACAGACGGAAAGAGAGTCAGATAACAAATGATTAAATTTTTTTCGTGTGATGTAATTACAAATTAACACTTTTACGATTTTTTCCTTTGTTACATTGTGAAACTTTGCTTATTGCCAAATTTCATGATTCTATGCTTGGGACCTGTGGTAGTAATCGAAGACACGCTGATAGCTGCGAACCACCTTGGTGTCTTCCCTGTCGGCGATGCCATCTTTCAGCAGTATAATTGCTGCCGAACCATGCTACAGTTGTTTCAGGAGCATTATAGCGAACTCACGTTGATGTCTCGGCGACCAAATTCGTCTGTTGTAAATCCTATGGAACCCATCTGGGACGCTATCGAGTGCCATCACTGTGTACGCAAATCAGTGGCCCGTTATTTACATGAATTACATGACATGTGCATAGACATCTAATGCCACATACCTTCACAAAACTACCAAAAAAACTGTGGGATCCCTGATACGCAGTATGAGTGATGTATTTCGTTCCAAAAACGGACAACCAAGCTATTAAGCATGTTGTCATAATATTTTGGCTCATCAGTGGTGGTGGTGGTGGTGGTGGTTAGTGTTTAACGTCCCGTCGACAACGAGGTCATTAGAGACGGAGCGCAAGCTTGGGTTAGGGAAGGTTTGGGAAGGAAATCGGCCGTGCCCTTTCAAAGGAACCATCCTGGCATTTGCCTGAAACGATTTAGGGAAATCACGGAAAACCTAAATCAGGATGGCCGGAGACTGGATTGAACCGTCGTCCTCCCGAATGCGAGTCCAGTGTGCTAAGGCTCATCAGTACATATATTCCCATACAGGGGTGACATTTTAATTGAATGTTGCTTGCCCGACGTCGGAGGATAAGTACAATATTTCAGTACCTTTGTTGTTCAGAACTATGATGCGATGCTCCTTCGTACGTGCATGCACGTCAGAAGGAACACTGCATCGTAATCTGAGCTACACAGGCACCGCAGTGTCCCATCTAATCATTTATTTTATTTATTTATTGTTTATTTAGCCTGATCGTATCAAGGGGTTAAGGACCTCTGACCAGGAATAACACATACAAAAAAATATTGCTAACCATCACAATAATATTAATTCTCATTATTAGCAAAGATAATAATTGTCAACAATAATAATAATAATAATTTCAACGCTAATAATAATGATAAAATAATCATAATTATTTTAATATTAGTTATTACTTAACAGGCTCAATAACAATAATTAGCATTATTAAGAAAAGTAATACACTACTGGCCATTAAAATTACTACACCACGAAGATTAAGTGCTACAGACGCGAAATTTAACCGACAGGAAAAAGATGCTGTGATATGCAAATGATTAGCTTTTCAGAGGATTCACACAAGGTTGGCGCCGGTGGCGACATCTACAACGTGTTGGCATGAGGAAAGTTTTCAACCTATTTCTCATACACAAACAACAGTTCACCGGCGTTGCCTCGTGAATCGTTGTTGTGATGCCTCGTGTAAGGAGGACAAATGCGTACCATCACGTTTCCGACTTTGATAAAGGTCGGATTGTAGCCTATCGCGATTGCGGTTTATCGTATCGCGACACTGCTGCTCGCGTTGGTCGAGATCCAATGACTGTTAGAAGAATATGGAATCGGTGGGTTCAGGAGGGTAATACGGAACGCCGTGCTGGATCCCAACGGCCTCGTATCACTAGCAGTCGAGATGACAGGCATCTTATCCGCATGGCTGTAACGGATCGTGCAGCCACCTCTCGATCCCTGAGTCAACAGATGGGGACGTTTGCAAGGCAATAACCATCTGCACGAACAGTTCGACGACGTTTGCAGCAGCATGGACTATCAGCTTGGAGACCATGGCTGCGGTTACCCTTGAGGCTGCATCACAGACAGGAGCGCCTGTGATGGTGTACTCAACGACGAACCTGGATGCACGAATGGCAAAACTTCATTTTTTCGGATGAATCCAGGTTCTGTGTACAGCATCATGATGGTCGCATCCGTGTTTGGCGACATCGCGGTGAACGCACATTGGAAGCGTGTATTCATCATCACCATACTGGCGTATCACCCGGCGTGATGGTATGGGGTGCCATTGGTTACATGTCTCAGTCACCTCTTGTTCGCATTGACTGCACTTTGAACAGTGGACGTTGCATTTCAGATGTGTTACGACCCGTGGATCTACCCTTCATTCGATCCCTGCGAAACCCTACATTTCAGTAGGATAATGCACGACCGCGTGTTGCAGGTCCTGTACGGGCCTTTCTGGATACAGAAAATGTTCGACTGCTGCCCTGGCCAGCACATTCTCCAGATCTCTCACCAATTGAAAACATCTGGTTAATGGTGGCCGAGCAACTGGCTAGTCACAATACGCCAGTCACTACTCTTGATGAACTGTGGTATCGTGTTGTAGCAGCATGGGCAGCTGTACCTGTACACGTCATCCAAGCTCTGTTTGAGTCAATGCTCAGTCGTATCATGGCCGTTATTACGGCCATAGGTGGTTGTTCTGGGTACTGATTTCTCAGGATCTATGTACCCAAACTGCGTGAAAATGTAATCACATGTCAGTTCTAGTATAATATATCGCCCAATGAATACCCGTTTATCATCTGCATTTCTTCTTGGTGCAGCAATTTCATTGGCCAGTAGCGTAATTTTCAGTAATTATAATGAAAATAATAATAATAAAAATAATAATAATAGCAGTAATAATTACAAGAATAATAATAACTGAGCCATTTAGAACAATGATGGAGTGCACCACCTGCACTAGGTCATATTGCCATCCGACGATGTCTTCTGGGTGCTTCACTTTTCGTGTCAAGCACTGCAGTATGAGAATGACAACAAGGGTAAGCCTTCATGCATATTTAACGCCGAAACTTTACTGAGACCACATTATTTGTGTCGCTGAAGCGACACAAAAGGAGAAAAGTTAAAAAATACGAAGTGCTGAGCAGTGGATCCAACGGTTTTTCTTAACAAATGTCAGCATTCACCGGATCCGCTCTCAGCGCCTGGCGGTTAGGCAGCTCCTCAGGGATTCCCCGTATTGCTCAAGACATGTGAACGAGTCCTATTGGAACTGGTTTACCTGTGTCTCTTTCAGAGGTATGAGTCATCATACAAGCCGGTGTAAAGCGGTGTCGACCGAGAAGAACAACATTCTGTCGAGGAATGCGAAACACGTGCTGATTACCAAAGGTGAAGGCCACATTAAGGTCGTTTCGAAATTGCGGCACCAGCTTGTTATTCGGAACGCTGACTTGTTATCCAAATGTATTTTTCAAGGGTGGTGAACCGTAGTGGCTCAAATGGCTCTGGTTCAAATGGCTCTGAGCACTATGCGACTTAACTTCTGAGGTCATCAGTCGCCTAGAACTTAGAACTAATTAAACCTAACTAACCTAAGAACATCACACACATCCATGCCCGAGGCAGGATTCGAACCTGCGACCGTAGCGGTCACGCGGTTCCAGACTGTAGCGCCTTTAACCGCACGGCCACACCGTAGTGGCAAAGACAATAATAAAACTCTGAACTACTGGTACTGTTTTAGGAACGTTGTATAGGAATAGGCAGCACAAGTATTTCAACAGCCCAATGTGTTCAGAATGCCCGCGTATTCATCACAACACCGCTACAAACACTTTTTTCTATGGGATTCCCGTTTGCCAGACAAGTCGTTAAATGGGCATTACTGCTTATATTCACTTAATAGTACCACGACACACTCCTGCAGTAGATACCAATAAAATGCGGGCTAAAAAGGGAGCATTCTAGAGACAACATCCCAGAATCGCACCCAGTGCCTTCCTCAAGCGAATTCGTGGTGTGTACAATTCCTACGTCAAGTTCAGAAAGGAATTTGCGACACAGATTGAACTGGACTGGTACGAAAAAGTACAAATTTTCTTGCACCGCTGCTCGACATTTTTGTGGCATCGGCTACACTCATATATGGTATTTTTTTAATTGTCGACACCGGCAGTTCATATTATTAAACGGCTAACCCGGTTCATGTTGCGCAATTCTAATTGCAGGTTACCTACCTAACGGCTTCCACGGGCAAGAAAGATTCGATTTGCAGCATTTCATATAATTGTTGACCTAATTTAACCATTTAAAATTCTGTCGTAATTCATATTTAAGACATATAGAGTTATGTTAAAGGTTTAATAGAGTAAGACAAAAATTACAGTTAGAAACTGTCTTGACAGCGTATCTCGTGGCACGCCAAATTTCTCAGACTCTGTTCATACAATATCTGAGAATGACAGCACTAGGCAACTTCCAACATACTTTACACGTAATATCAAAGCTTAACGAAACGTTTTCTCGCTGACACCCCCCCCCCCCCCTCCCTGTCCCTCAGTATCATCAAATGTTACTACATTTTCGCTGTTCGTGCATTAAAACTTAAGCATCAGACGTGATGTTTTAAATGGTTAATTCTTTACTACTAATTTTATTCACAACACATTTCGTAGATAACATTTACACATACCACTGAATGTACTTGCGAAGTTACGTGATTATACTATTGATAGTTCAGGAGATATGACGTCAAAACATTTAGATGCGTCGAAAACTAGCTTTTGCTTAAAACGGAATGCAAACAACTCAGGTTATACTCGTCCATAATTTCATTAGTGATTTACAACAAACTTTAATCGTAATTTCAAACTATTCTCAAATTTTTCTCACTTACATATTTAACGTCTAATATTTAATAGGAGGTGGGAGGTTTGGTGGTACATTATGAACTAACTAGCCCATTGGCTCTGAGCACTATGGGACCTAACATCTGAGGT
The DNA here is from genome assembly GCF_023864345.2 of Schistocerca serialis cubense. Taxonomy (NCBI): domain Eukaryota; kingdom Metazoa; phylum Arthropoda; class Insecta; order Orthoptera; family Acrididae; genus Schistocerca; species Schistocerca serialis. The sequence goes on along the minus strand of NC_064642.1, from coordinate 399,076,753 downwards.
CATCAGTCCCCTAGAACTTAGAACTACTTAAACCTAACTAACCTAAGGACATCACACACATCCATGCCCGAGGCAGATCGCGCGGTTCCAGACTGTAGCGCCTAGAACCGCTCGGCCACCCCGGCCGGCTAACTAGCCTATTGGAACACGTTTCTCGTCAAGCTGAAGTACGCTAAGAGGAGAGTATTAAGCAACACTGAAAATAGTCGTACTGTTTTATTACGACGAGATAGTGAACTAAGAGTGGTTTTTAAAGGAACTGTGTTCTCTTTTTAACGCCATTCAACAGGTTTTGGAAGTCGGACTACCGTGATTTGACATCAACTGTTGCGAGTAACCAAAATTATCCAATTAACCTGTCAAAACCGATGTCTTAGACTGTGTAAAAGGAGTTAACTACATATCGCTGTCTGTAATAGACAGGAGGCTTCGGCTTGCATTCTGCTTTTTCTTACGTTAATGTTTGATTGTGGAAATTGGCATACGTTAAGTTTTTTAAGTGTAGTATTTCTGCATCTATATCTACATGATAACTCTGCAATTCACAATTAAGTGCCCAGTAGAGGGTTCACCGAACCACCTTCAAGCTATTTCTCCACCGTTCCACTATCGAACGGTGAATGGGAAAACGGACACGTAAGTATTTCCGTTCGAGTTCCGATTTCTCTCACTTTATTATGATGATCATTTCTCCCTATGTAGGTGGGCGCTAACAAATTATTTTCGCATTCGGAGCAGAAAGTTGGTGATAGCAATTTCATGATGAGATCCTGCCGCAACGAAAAGCACATTTGTTTTAAAGATTGCCACCTCAATTCGTCTATCACACCCTTGGCACTCTTTCCCCTATTTCGCGATAATACAAAACGAGCTGCGCTTCTTTGAACTTTTCGATGTTCTCTGTCAATCCTATATAATGTGAACTCTACGCCCCGCAGCAATACTCCAGAGGAGGACATACAAGCATAGTGTGGGCAGCCTCTTTACTATATCTGTTCCATTTTCTCAGTGTTCTGCCAATAAATCGCAGTCTTGGGTTCGCTTTCCAGTTCAACTCACTTGTAATTGTAATCCCTAAACACTTAGATGAAATCACAGCCCTTATATATACATATATGATTTACCGTGTAGCGGAATTTAGCGGGTTACTTTTAGTAGTCATTGGATGATTTAATACTTTCCATTTTTTAGAGTCAGTTGGCTCTTTTCGCACCATATACATATCTCATCTAAATCATTTTGCAATTGGTTTTGATCGTCTGATGACTTAACAAGATGGTGAATGACAGCATCATCTGCAAACAACCTAAGAGGGCATCTTAGCTTGTCTCCTAGGTCGTTTATATAGATCAGGAACGGCAGAGAGCCTGTAGCACCTCCTTGGGGTAGACCAGGTATTAGTTCTGCTTCATTCGGTTGCTACGAACAGTTGTCTTTTCTGTCAGGAAATCATGAATCCAGTCGCACAACTGAGACAACACCCTGCAGGCATAGAAATTGGAATAGAAGTCACCTGTTAGGAGCGGTGTCAAAAGCCTTCTGGAAATCTAAAAATATGGAATCTATTTTTCATACCCTGTCGATAGCATTCATTACTTCGTGCGAATAAACAGGTATTTGTGTTTCACAAAACCGATTTTTTCTGAGTCCTTGTTAGCTGTCTGTCAATAAATCGTTTTCTCGACGTTATTAATAGTGTTCGAACACAACATATGTTTCAAAAGCATTACTACGAGCCGACGCTAGCGATTTGAGTTAGTAATTCAGCGGCTTTCTCTTATTTCCTTTCTTAAGTATTCGTGTGACGAGTACAACTTTCCAGTCTTTAGGTATGGATTTTTCGACTAGGGAACGGTTTTATATAATTGCTAAGTATGGAGCTAATGTATCAGCACACTCTGAAAGCAGCCTAGCTGGTATACACTCTGGACAGGTGGTCTTGCCTTTATTAAGTGATTTAAGCTGCTTCATTAGACCCTATATGTCTACGTCTAAGTTGCTCATGTTGGCAGTTGTTCTTAATTCGAATTCTGGAATATTTATTTCGCCTTCTTTGGTGAAGGAATTTCGGAAAATCGTGTGTAGGGACTCTGTTTTAATGGCACTGTCATTAGTAACATTACCACTCCAATCGCTCGGTGAAGATATTTAGCGTCTTGCCGTAAGTGTTCTTAACGTACGTATTTCGTTGTGAAAACTGTTGAAAGCATCTAGCATTGAAGATCACGCTTCTGTAAGGTTTCGCCAGGTACGAAAGTTAAAAATATTTCTCATAACCCAATAAATCTGCACCCTAAGGTACCATCATTTTGCAGAAACTTTGTTTGCATATCTAGAACGTTTATGAAATGTTAGAACTGATCATAATACGTGGGATAACTAAATTGTGAAGTGAGTATGAAAAATAAGTTCTCAAACGTTTCTCGCTGCAACAGTCGACTCCTTTCATACAAATACACCTTGCGGTGTTGGGGTGTCTTGCGTGCCTCAACAGACCACTGTACCGTTGGTGCAGCCATAACAGAGAAGTGTCAGTGGAGAGGCCAGACTAAAATGTGGTTCCTGAAGAGGCGCAGCAGCCTTTTCTATAGTTGCAGAGGTTACAGCAAGAACAATTGAACGATGTGGCCTTGTAACATTAGCCAACATGGCCTTGCTATGTTGGCACTGCAAATGGCTGAAAGACATAGCAAATTACAGCTGTTACGTTTGTAGAGGACACGCAGTACTATATGGTTGAAAGATAGCAGCATCTTTGTGGTAAAATTTAAGAAAGGGATATAGTCCCCTATTCGGATCTCCAGGAGGGGACTATTCAAAGCGATGTTTCCATTAGAATAAGCAAACAAAACTGGCTTTCTACAGTTCGGAACGTGGAATGTTGGTTCACTTAATCGAGTACGTAGGTTCTTGTATGGAAGTGAAACGTGTACATAAAGAGTACAGATAAGAAGAGAATAGAAGGTTTACACATTTTATACTACCACAATAATGCTTACGATTAGATGAGCAGATCGAATAAGTAACGAATAAGTGTGAAATAGAATTGGAGAAAAAATGAATAAAAATGAACATGAACATAAAAATGAAGATTGAAGTGATAAGTAACATTCAACAGTTAGATTGCCATAAGAAACTTCTGACAGAATATTATGAAGCACATGGAAGTTTAGAAGAACAAGTTATTATACCTAAAGAGTAGAAAGACGTAAATGTGAACATAATAGAAAAAAAAAACAAAGTTAGAGGATGTGTTACAAAGATGAAATGAAGATACTAGAAAGTGGCAACATAAACGCCGAATTGATCGTGTATGCATGTCCTCTCTGAAACCTAAGTTCCTTCTCTTTATCAACAAAGAACAGAAATTCCGAACAGCGGGAAATTAGCCATAGTGAGTTGTACATTTAAAGAGGAATAACAATACTGTGAAAATTATAGAGGCAAATATTTTCGAAGATACAAACACCAAGATTCGCAGTAATTTTAGAAAATATCTTGTTGCAGCAAGGGGAGGTCTTATTCAGACGGTACGTTCGTCATGAGGCAAGTAACTGAAAAATATGTGGAATTGACAAAGTAATAGGAAAACTTTGTGGGAAATATTAAACGGGAGAGGCAAACTACATCGCATACTAAGAGTAACCCAGCAATGTAATTACCATTGCCTAAAAAGAAAATGTGAAAGTAACAAAGGATTTAGGCTTATGAAAAGAATGTGATTTGATGGCATGTTGAGACAATGACTTAAAGAAATACTGTTTCATATCTATAACTTTACCGAGCGAAATTACCTAACCGCAACACTCTTTGGTGATGAATGTTGGCCAAGTTATTGGAGCTGACAGCGAGTACGTCCTTCAAAAATCTATTTTTATGGATTAAATAAAACAGCCAAGGGCTAAAACTTAACTGTCAAGACCCAGTCCCAAGCAAAATTGTGATAAACGTCCAGGAAATAAGACTGAATGAACTCAACTTCTCGGGACATATTATTTCCTTCACAGGCGAAAAAGACAAACCGAAATAACTGAAAGATTCACTCAGAACACTGAATATAAAGGTCAGTAAAGAAATCGTAATAAAGTTTAGTAAAATGACGGTAATGCCGTGTATGCTTTAGGTCAGTGAGACGTGCACAGTAACAGCTGTAAATGGACGAAGAATACAAGTTGCGGAAATCAGTTATTATAAGAGAAGCTGGTGGCTATAGACTGTATGAGATGTAAAGGATTACAACAGTTTGACAAGAAATAAAACTTGAAAGCATAAATGAACAGATGAAGGAGTATAGAAATAAATGGAGTGCTAATGTCACAAAAATGAATGAAAATAGAATGCCGAAAATGATAATGAATTATCGACCAATGGGGAGAAGATCAATAGGCAGACCGAGAAAGAGATGGAGAGACCAAATAGAAACCATAGACAACTGAGACACTGAACAAGAGTAAGAAATTTGTGTCACAGCTTGACTAAACGAGGATATCGACTGGTGGCACACCTTCTGAGACATGAAGGAATGGTCTATATGGTAACAGTGGACAATGTGTGCTTTCAAAATGTAGAGAGAAACTAAGGTTTGACAACAGTAAGCAGGTTCAAATAGATGTGTTTTGCAGTGGTTACGCAGAGATGGAGAGGCTTGCTCGTGATATACACACGTGGAAAGCTACATCAATGGAGTTTTCGGACTATTTATTTATTTAATTTATTTATTTATTCATTCTTCACAGTAGCAGCCTATTATCCGGAAATCTATCGAAGGCCATGCGACTCATATTTTCGTGCGTTCTGAAAAGTGTATATATAGTAACTACTTACGAAAAAAACATCTAAAACTACACTAGTGGGACATAAAGCCATTACTACAACAAAGAAACAAAAATGAAAACAGAAAGAAAAGACTAGAGAACTACTATTAACTTCTTAACCAATTATTAGGTTGGTGCGTAAGTTCACGAAGTTTTGGTTTTGAATGTTGGTATTCCCGTTGCTATGGGTTTACTTTTCGATTTCAATTTTTTATTTGTAGTTCTCTGTTCCTATTTGAGTTTATATTTTGTCATTTTGTCATTTGGAGACAGTGAGTGGGGCTGTGAACGCTAGTCCCAAGTGGAGAAACCGAAACATATCCGAAATATTCTTCTGTTTGAGTGAGGGGTGACAGCAACTGAGGCAGCCAGAAATATTTGCGACAGACATGTCGACAATACCATTGGATAGAGCACTGCAAGAAAATGGTTTTCTCGTCTCAGGAGGATCGTTCTAACGCAGTGACTCTCCATGTTCAGAAAGACTTCGAGGTTTAATGAAGATCGTTTAAACGAATTAAGCAACTGTTATCCACGTTAGTCCAAACTAGGACTGGCAAATGAGATGAACTGTGATAATTCCACAATCTTGCAATATTTGCATGCAGTGGGGAAGGTTCATGGATCGAGTGTATGGATACACTACGCTATAAACCAAAATCGCAATAATCAATGGGTGGCCTATGTGCATCTCTGCTTGCTAGTTGCTAGTCATCAACTGGCTCATGAACAACACCGACCATTCCTATCCTATATCGTTACTGGTGACAGTAAATGCTGTCTTTTCGCTAACATAAGCAAAAATAAAGGCATGGTTGAGCCCAAACAAAGCAGCAACTCTCCATACAAAGGCCTGCATGCACCCATAAAAGATAATTTTATTCACCCGGTGCAACAATGACGGTGTAATGTATTATGTATAGCTTCCCCGAGGTGTAACCGTCATTGCTGACATTTATTGTCAACAACTGAATCGCCTTGCAGACGCAGTCCAAGAACAAAGACCAGGAAGACCGTGTAAAGTAATGTTACTTCACGATAACGCCCGCCCGCATTCTGCTAGACATACAGAAAACATTACACAGGAGTTGGGTTGGGATATCATTCCGCACGCACGCTATTCAGTTGATCTTGCGTCCTCAGATTTTAAGAGCCGGCCGGAGTGGTCGTGCGATTCTAGGCGCTATAGCCTGGAACCGAGCGACCGCTACGGTCGCAGGTTCGAAACCCGGCTCCGACATGGATGTGTGTGATGTCCTTAGATTAGTTAGGTTTAATTCGTTCTAAGTTCTAGGCGACTGATGATCTCAGAGAAGTTAAGTCGCATAGTACTCAGAGCCATTTTTTCAGATGTTAAGAACCTTCAAGGAACTTCCTTTCGGGGCGAACATGCGCTCCGAACACGGCGTCATAAGTTTTTCGCCGCAAGACCACGTGTTTTCCACAGTCGCGGAATAGAAAAGTTACCCCACCGTTGGCATAACGCTGTGACTAGCGAAGGACAATGTACTGTTGATGACAACACTGTTACGTGTACCTGTTGTCTTTATTACACTTATGAAAAACGCTACGAACTTATGCACCAACTTAATGCTAAACTACTTCAGACTTCGAACTGAAGACCATAACGACAACACCAACAACATGACACACAGCCATGAGGGTAGTACTGCTAGTGAACTTGAGTGCCTCGTTGTTTTGGTTGGCGGACTGGACTCGGCTCTCAGTACTAACAGAGGCCGAATCGGCAGGTGACTTCACTGGTCTCCGACAGCGCCTCGGCGAACAGCAAAACCGGTCTCCGCGAAACACGTGCGCGCGCCCGGAGTAATGGCGAAGGGAAAGCCGCAGTTTCTGCACGGGCTCGGCACTCCAGACCACGGCGTCGCAAAACGTGAGCGGCTCTGGTGAAATCGGCAGCTGGCGCCAGCAGAGGCCCCTTGCTCGCCTTGACCGCGCCAATACCGCGGCTAACGCGCGGAGAAGACACCCGATGACGCTATCCGTGGTCCCCGCTGCCCCAAACAGGCTGCAGGCGCCACCCTACAGCGGCTCGACGGGACGAGATGCAGCAGAGGGCAAGCCAACGGATTCACATTCGGGAGGCGCTGGATTTTATACTTTCGTCGTTAACCTCAACTACTTAAGGCACACCCCGAGGAGCTTCCTGTGGAAATGAAGGGGGAAATTTACAAATTTGCTCCCTCGCCTTCTTTTTTTTTTTTTTTTTTTTTTTTTTTTTTTTTTTTTTTTTTGTAGTCATCAGTCTTCTGATGCGGCTCGCCACGAATTCCTCTCTGTGCCTACCTCTTCATGTGACAACCTACGTCCTCACTTAGTTTTTACCCTCTATAGAGGGAAGTCATTACCTGATGTGTCCTATCATCCTGTCCTTTCTCCTTGTCAGTGTTTACCACATACTCCTTGCCACTCCAACTCGGCGCATAACCTCCTCTTCCTTATCAGTCCATATAATTTTCAACATTCGTCTGTAGCACCACATCTCAAATGCTTCGATTCTCTTCTGTTCCTGTTTTCCCACAGTTCATGTTTCACTACCATACAATGCTGTGTTCCAAATGTACATTCTCAGAAATTTCTTCCTCAAATTAAGGCCAATGTTCGATACTACTGTACTTCTCTTGGGCAGGAATGTCATTTTCGCCATTGCTAGTCTACTTTTAATGTCCTCCTTGCTTCGCCAGTCGTTGATTATTTTGCTGCCTAGGTAGTAGAATTCCTTAACTTCATCTACTTCGTGACCATCAATCGTGATGTTAAGATTCCCGCTGTTCTCATTTCTACTGTTTCTCATTACTTTCGTCTTTCTTCGATTTTTTCTCAATCCATACTCTGTACTCATTAGTGTGTTGATTCCACTCAGCAGATCATGTAACTCTTCTTCACTTTCAATCAGGATAGCAATGTCTTACTCAAATCTTATCATTGTTATCCTTTCACCTTAAACGTTAATTCCACTCCTGAACCTTCTTTTATTTCCATTATTGCTTCTTCGATGTACAGATTGAATAGCAGGGGCGAAAGACTATATCCCTGTCTTACACCCTTTTTAATCCGAGCACAATGTTCTTGGTCGTCCACTCTTATTATAATACATATTGTATATTACCCGTCTCTCTCTGTATCTTACCCCTACTTTTCTCAGAATTTCGAACACCTTGCACCATTTTACAGTGTCGAACGCTTTTTCCAGGTCCACAGATCCTGTGAACATGTCTTGAGTTTTCTTTAGTCTTGCTTCCATTATCAACCGCAACGTCAGAATTATCTCACTGGTGCCTTTACGTTTCCTAAAGCCAAACTAATAGTCGTCTAACACATCTTCAGTTTTCTTTTCCATTCTTCTCTGTATTATACTTGTCAGCGACTTGGATGAATGATCTATTTAGCTGATTGTGCGATAATTCTCGCACTTGTCATCTCTTGCAGTCTTCAGAACTGTGTGAATGATATTTTCCGAAAGTCAGACGGTATGTCGCCAGACACACACATTCTACATATCAACATGACTAGCAGTTTTGTTGCCACTTCCCCCAATTATTTTAGAAATTCTGGTGGAATGTTATCCATGCTTTCTACGTTATTTGATCTTAAGTCCTCCACGACTCTCTTAAATTCTGATTCTAATACTGGATCCCCCTATCTCTTCTAAATCGACTTCTGTTTCTTATCACATCAGACACGTCTTCCGCCTCATAGAGGCCTTCAATATATTATTTCCACGTATCCTCTCTCTCCTCTGTCTTTAACAGTGGAATTCCCGTTGCAATCTTAATCTTACCACCCTTGCTTTTAATTTCACCGAAGGTTATACTGACTTTTCTATATGTTGAGTCAGTCCTTCAGAAAAAGAGTTTCTTTTTCGATTTCTTCACATTTTCATGGAGCCATTTCGCCTTAGCTTCCCTGTTGTTGTTGTTGTAGTCTTCAGTCCAGAGACTGGTTTAATGCAGCTCTCTAGCTTCCCTGCACTTCCTATTTATTTCATTCCTCAAAGACGTGTATTTCTGTATTCCTGAATTTCCCTGAACATTTTTGTACTTCATTCATCAATCAACTGAAGAATTTTTCTGTTACCTATGGTTTCTTCGCAATTACCTTCTTTGTTTTTCTTTCCAACACCTGTGATTGCCCTTTTCAGAGTTGGCCATTCCTCATCAATTCTAGTGCCTGCCGAGCTACTTCTTATTTCTGTATCTATAGCCTTAGAAAATTTCAAGCGTACCTCGTCATTCCTTAGTATCTCCGTACCTCCCAGTCTTTACTTATTGATTCTTCCTCACTAATCTCTTAAACTTCAGCCTACTCTTCATCACTACTACATTGCGGTCTGACTCTATATCTGCTCCTTGGTATGCACTAGAAGCCAGTATCTGATTTCTTAATCTCTGTCTGGCCGTGATGTAATCTAAATGAAATCTCCCTGCATCACCCGGCCTTTTCCAAGTATACCTCCTCCTCTTGTGAACAGAGTATTCGATATTACTAGCTGAAATTTACTACAGAATTCTATTAGTCTTTCCCTTCTCCATTCATTGCCCCAAGTCCATATTCTCCTGTAACCTTTTCTTCTACTCCTTCCTCTACAACTGCATTCCATTTCTCCAAGAGTATTGAATTTGCATCTCCCTTTACTTACTGTATTACCCTTTCAATACCCTCATAAGCTTTCTCTATCTCTTCGTCTTCAGTGGTCTAGTGGTTCTAGGCGCTCAGTCCGAAACCGCGCGACTGCTACGGTCGCAGGTTCGAATCCTGCCTCGGGCATGGATGTGAGTGATGTCCTTAGGTTAGTTAGGTTTAAGTAGTTCTAAGTTCTAGGGGACTGATGACGACAGATGTTAAGTCCAATAGTGCTCAGAGCCATTTGAACCATTTTTTTCTTCGTCTTCAGCTTCCGATGTCGGCATGTATACCTGAACTATCGCTGTTGGTTTACCGTCGATTCTGATAAGAACAACGCTATCACTGACATGTTCGCAGTAACACACTCCCTGCCCTATCTTCCCATTCATAACGAATCCTACTCCCGTCACACCATTTTCTGCTGCCGTTGATATTATCCTGTACTCATCTGACCAGAAATCCTTATTTTCTTTCCATTTCACTTCACTGACCCCTACTATATCTATACTTAGCCTTTGCCTTTCCCTTTCCAGAATTTCTAACTTCCCTACCGAGTTCAAGTTTCTGACACTTAAATCTATACTCGATGTTAGCAAATTTCTCTTCTTCAGAAACGCTATCCTTGCCATTGCCAGTCTACATTTTATATCCTCCCTACTTCGATCATCATCAGTTATTTTGCTCCCCAAATATCAAAACTCTTTTACTACTTTAAGTGTCTTATTTCCTAATCTAATACCCTCAGCATCACCCGATTTCATTCGACTACATTCCATTATCCTTGTTTTGCTTTTGTTGATGTTCATCTTATATCCTCCTTTCAAGACACTGTCCATTTGCAAAATGTGTCGCGAATACAGTAAGCAGTAAAGAACTAATAAATTAAGAGTCATTCCTGATGCGGCAGTCTTACTGTATGGACAGCGAAAATGTAGTAAGTGGTAAACCTATTTTCTTCCATCATTTTCCGGTGGCTGTCAGGGAGAAAAAGTTTCTTAAAGGTGTGAAACTCTGTGTAAATTTTGTTGCAATTTGAAACTTCCCTTTTAAATGAAAAGAGTGATTGTGCTGGTAAAACTTCTACGTTACTTGATTATCAAACTCCAGAGTGAAACTGAACGTACTGAGACAGTTTTCTCTTTACTTATTCTGATCATTACTAAACTGACACACGATATTTTAGAGCAATGCCATCTGACTTTTAATAATCCCTAAAAAAGAATACCCCTGACTAACAATAACCTATACCTTTCATGAATCACTTACCTCATAAAAATCTTCGTTACTCGAACTACTGCAATACAGCGAGCGCCAATACTGCCAGATAAATAAAAGATTCTAACTACTGAAGGCACCAACTACTAATAGGCATATAGTTAGCAAATGAAATATATATATATATATATATATATATATATATATATATATATTATATATATATTCTTGACGTCCAGTTTAACAGATTTTCTTTTTCTGACGGACACACGTACAGATCGTCCGCTCCAATTAACATCTCAGAACTTTGGTAGCTCTCTCCCCACATCCACCACTCCTGGCGGCTCACCTCCAACTGCCCAACGCTACGGGCTGTTCACATCAACTGCCCAACACTACACTGGCGAATAACTTCCAACAACGAGTCCAACCAGCCACAGACTGCACACAGCGCAGTCAGCTATTTTAATAGAGAGCGCTACGTGGCGTTACCAACATAAAAACCTAAACAGCCTCTTACAAAGTTACTAAGTGCTCTCATTCTCAAATATTGGGTGAATAAGATATGGGTATTCGCGTGGTATACACTACTTTTTCACCACTACCCCTTTGATAGGTAGATGGTTCTTACATCCACAGCGCTTCGTTCCAGTCTGTGATATGTGTACCAAGTTTGGTTGAAATCGGTCTGATAGTTTAGGGGGAGACGCAGAACATCTTAACACTTTTTATTAGGTCACATTCTTGTCTGTTCGGGATGAGCTAGACACTTGAAACTTTCAACATAGTTCAGGACTTAATGACAATGCAGTGTTATCTCTTTCTTGTCTGGTGTTTGGAGGAAGGTACTTTGTTTACCACTCTCATTTCCCGATGAGTTAGAGACTTGAAACTTTCAGCATAGCTCAGTACTCGATGACAGTGAAATATTAACTCGCTTTCTTGTCTGGTGTGCAGTAGAGGGTACTTCGTTTACCTCAGTCATTTCCCGATGAGTTACAGACATAAAACTTTCAACATATGTCGGAACTAGATGACAAGATAATAATAACCTGTTTTCGTGTTTTGTATGTGGGGAAGTTACTTTGTGTACGACTACTGTTTCCCCGTTTCTTTTCGTGAGATAATCGTAGGAGAAATCAATGTATTGGCTGACTCAGGTGAAGAGAAAATGAAATGATCCAGATATTTGCCGCATGTTTCCGTTGTAATATCATCAAAATGCTTGAAATAGATTCAAAAATTTGATACACACAAGACTAAAAACTAATTCTTTAAATAATTTGTTTTAACATAGCACGTTTCTAAAACGGAGTAAAAAGGTATATAATAATTTTTCCTAGCCCCATAAAGTCTTGAAAATTTGTGGTTGTGAATTTGCAGAAGCTATGAAAATATTTGTAAAATTTAAAACGACAGACGTGGAGCACATGCAGTACTTAGCTGATGAATGAACAGTTCACATCCGCACTATTTTTTATTTAAACGATTATTAATAATATGCATGAATATTGTCAACAAAGGCAAAAAGTTTATCAACAGTAATAGCAGAGTATAAATGTTTTGTAGACTTCATAGACAGTCAATGACTTCCTATTTCAAGACAAAATGAAAATATTTGATTGAGTTCTGACAAATGTAAAATAGCTCTGCTCTCAATTCCAAGATGTCGCTAGTAAACTTCGTTATAAATACGTAACGCAATAAAATATGGAAAACTAACTGTTTAGTAGTATCACCACTCGGATAGTACAGAGACCGTAACACTCTTGATGGTGGATCTGCGCTCATTCAGGAACAAATTCCAGAGATGACGAATAGAAAGATGAAGTCAGGTAGAAGCTACCCCTGCCTAATGGGGAAATGCAACTCAAAATGCGCAGCAAACCTGCTTCGTCAAAATACTAGGGCTATTAAAGGTGAAGTAGACGAACTGCTAACAGACCTGACATTACACTAAGGTAACAAAAGTCATGCGATACCTCATAACATCGTGTGAGACCTTTTCTGCCCGGTGTAGCGCAGGCAGTCGATGTGGCATGGATTCAGCAAGTCATTGGAAGTCCCCTGCAGAAATACTGGTGCATGCTGTGTCTGTAGCCGTCTAACATCGGGAATGTTGCTGTTACAGGTGTCTGTGCACGAAATGCCGTCTCGATTGTGTCACATAAATATTCGGTGGGATTTATGCCGCACGACCTGAGTGACCAAATCATTCTCTCGAACTGCCCAGAGTGTTCCTCAAACCAGCCACGAACAATTGAATGGCTTATTTCAATAGTGATACAAGTCCATTACCTCAACTTTTCTGCCTATAATGCTTCTGAAATTAATGATCCTAACAAACAGAAAGAAAGGTTCATCACTAGCAAGAAGACATATGCTTAAATATTTCTGGTATCTCAACTGCAGATTTTTCAGCGCTCATTTAACTTTAGGACTCTATATCTCAAAATGAACAAAAATGGACTTGTACCACTACTGAAATAAGCTCTTCAATTGTGGCCCGGTAACATGGCGCATTGCTGTCCACAGACATTCCATGCCGTTTGGGAACGTGAAATCCATGAATGGTTGCAAATGGTCACAAGGTAGGCGAATATAACCATTTCCAGCCAATGATCAATTCCTTTGCACCAGAGGACCTAGTCCATTCCATGTAAACATAGCCCACACCATCGTGGAGCCAACACCAGCTTGTACAGTGCCCTGTTGACTACTTGGGTCCGTAGCTTCGTGAGGCCTACACCACACTCGAACTCCACCATCAACTCTTATCAACTGAAAGCTGGACTTTTCTGACCAGGCCATAGTTTTCCAGTCGCGTTGTGTCCAGCTGATATGATCACGAGGCGAGGAGAGGCGCTGCAGTCGATGTCGTGCTGTTAGCTCGTGTCGGTCGTCCGCTGCCATAGCCTATTAACGCCATATTTCGCCCCACTGTCCACACGCATACGTTCGTCATGCTTGGCACATTGATTTCTGCTATTATGTCACGCAGTGTTGCTTGTATTTTAGCACAGAGGACTCTACGCAAACGCCGCTGCTCTCGGTCGTTAAATGAAGGCCGTTGGCCGCTGCGTTGTGCGTGGTGAGAAGTAATGCCTTAATATTCTGTATTGTCAGCACATTTCTGACACTTTGGATCTCGGAATAGTGAATTCCCTGACGATAACCGAATTGGAATGCCCCATGCGTCTAGCTCCAGCTACCATTCCACGTTCAAAGAGTGTTAATTCCCGTCATGCGGCCATAATTAAGTCGGAAACCTTTTCATATGAATCACCTGAACACAAATGACTGCCCAGCCATTTTTATATGTGCATATCGCTCTCCCATAACTTTCGTCACTTCGGTGTGTTTTTATCTTCCTTGGAGTATGGGTGTCCGCAGAAATTTACCAAGAGGGAAGGGGAGAATAGGGCAAGGCTCTAAAATTGTCGTTATTGATACAAATGAGTTGGTCAGTTTAGAGATGCGTAATGCCATCAGAATTATATTTTGTAGCTGGCGCAAAAAACGGTAATAAATAAATGATCTATTTTCCAGGTTGCATGGGGGGAGGGGGGGGGGAGGGAGAAGAAATGCCCTTCTCCCCCCTTCCCAACCCCCACTTCAGGACGCCTATACTTTCGAGGGGTATACCCTATCAGAATTACGTTGCACAAGTCGCGAGTTGCCACTTACCTCAAATGTAGTGTTAGTCGGGGTTGGTAGTTTAGTGTTAAAGCGCATGCATGGAGAACTATAGGTCATGGGATCGAATTCCGGTCTGATAACGGAATATTCAGTTTGCCTTTTACCTAGCCTCCACCTCTCAAAGATGTGAGGATTCTCCAGGGACGATACGTGGTTCGGATTCCGCGTTAAGCTGTAGGTCCCCTGTCCCAATACGATTACTTGGTAGGCTAAGGAGGCGCAAGTGGCGGAAGTGGAGCCCAATTGAAAGACTTGCAACAGACCGCTGGGCTAGAAGGAATTATTAGTTTTCAAAAGAGTTGATACATTAAAATTCTGCAAAGGACAGCCGGCCGGTGTGGCCGTGCGGTTCTAGGCGCTACAGTCTGGAATCGCGCGACCGCTACGGTCGCAGGTTCGAATCTGGCCTCGAGCATGGGTGTGTGTGATGTCCTTAGGTTAGTTAGGTTTAAGTAGTTCTACGTTCTAGGGAACTGATGACCTCAGATGTTAAGTCCCATAGTGCTCAGAGCCATTTCTGCAAAGGACAAATATTTGGAGATTGTGCAAGAGTAGTTTAGAGTACAGGGTTTTAGTTTTGTTAGACTCGATTCTTAAAAGTAACATGAAATTCTTGCGCAGTCATTTCAATAGAAACTTTCAGACTCATTCTCCAGAGAAAATAGTATTAACCACCTAGCACAGAAAGTGTATTTTCCAACTAGAGTTCACAGGCACAATCGTACACAAACCTTCATACACTATTACATAGTTAATGGAGACAGTGTGAGACAACTTACTCATAGGCTATTAGGTCATGATGTACAGGCAGTATAATTGAAAGCAATCAAGGCAGAACCATATCCCAAGGTAGTAAACAAAGGATTTAGAGATAAGAACCACTTGGAATGCAGGCATTTGAAACCAAGCGTATATAATAACATAGACAAATTGAACGACAAACATAGTTCATATCTTCAAACTGTTGTCAGTCTCTCTTTCTCATTAACAAATTTCGGGTAAAAAAGCAGTACTAAAATATGTAGGAGGAGCTGTACCACATTGTGAAGAATAATTACAACCAGGTTAAAGAATTTCACAGCAGACAGTCCTCCCTCGGGCATGGTGCCTGTTGACCTTAGCGTAAGTTAGTTTAAGTTAGATTAAGTAATGTGTAACCTAGGGACCGATGACTTCATCAGTTTTATCCCATCGGAACATACCACAAATTTCCATAATTGGAAAGTAGGAAGCAGAACGTTGTTTTTCGACTCGCTAGATAGTAACTTTTATCTGTTAGTTATTACCTAGCCCGCCTGTTGACAATGAAAGGCAACCTTCTACTCTGAATCTGACTCGAGTCGAGAAAAGTGGGAGACGCATGTGGTTCAGTTGTGAATCCGCCGTTTGTTTAGGTGTATGCCAATAATTATCAGCCGTTAAACATGGCATACGACTCAAAAATGTTTATCTTTACAGATGATACAAATGTCATTGTGAAAGATGTGGAACGTAACGTAAATGTTGCAGCTAATAAGGTAGATGGTGACATTAGTGATGTCAACCATTATAAATTGTTAGGACTGTGGGCATATGGAAAGTTTTCTTGGAAGTAATACGTTCAAGAACCGGTGGAGAATCTAAATGCTGCCATCTTCACTGTAAGAGTAACCTCCAATATCTCTGACACTGAAACGAGAATGATTGTCATATTTCGTACATTCACTCTGTTACGTCGTATTGTGTCAGATTTAGAGACAATTACTATGCACTCAGGAAGAATGTTCGTAGTCCAGGAAAGAACTGTCAGTCATCCGCGGTGTCAGTTCGCTAACTGCGTGTAGGGTGCTGTTCAGGTGTCTCACAATTCTGTCTCTATTGTCCTCGTACATGGATTCCATCATAGAATTTGTTGTTCAGAATATTAACTCTTTCAGAAGAAACTGCTACATTGATTCAGTGAATAATAGAAGGAAAAACGAAACGCACTCGAATAATATTTCCTTAAGCATTTACAGGAAGGTGTGCATTATTCAACGGATTCATTTTCGGTAGGCGTCCAGCAAAATTCCAAAAACTGAGTGATAACCGCGAAGTAGTTAAATCCAAGTTGAAAGGTATCCTTGTAGCACACTTCTATTCTGTACATGAGTTTCTTGCAGTAGTTCAGTATTTTTCTCTGTAATATGTTATTTACTCGTGTACTCTCTCTTTTTCAGTTTTATTAGTTGTTTAATTCTTTCCTTTGTGCATTTTCTAATAAGTGCTCTGTGATATATATACTGATTCGTTATATGACCAAACAGCTTTAACTCGTATATCCCCATGTACGTTGATAAATAAATAAGTAAATCAAACAGATGGGAGATTACTCATCAGCACTAAGCATGTACCTTCCAACGAAGTTCGTAGTCAGATAGTGGCGAGGTTTCTGTAAGAAAATCCGAAAAAACTTCTGGTTCTGCGTAAAGTCTATGGCTTAGTTCCTCTGATGCTAGGTAGCACATCGGGCAACAATTTTCTGCCAGCGAACTCAATCAGCTGACAAGTTCTCGGCCTCCTCAGACTTCACATCCGTGCATCAAAGATCGATTGCAAATGTCCGTTTACAGATATTACTAAGTTTTCTTCTACTTCTGTATCCACCTGTTAGTTTCCACAACTTCCTGATTTAGGGATTCTTTCATATTTAATGCGTAGAACGCGCCCCGGAAACTTCAGTTTCGTTTCAGGGACGATTTTAAGTAGGCTGCGTAGATCACTTCTCAGCAGCTCTTCGTTTGGAACTTTGTCGCGATAGTTAATCTTCAAAATTCGCCTGTAGCATCGTTGGTGAAAAACATTGAACTTATGTTCTGATTTTGCTGTCATTTTGCAGGTCCCGCGTGCATGTATGGCAGTCGGTATACTGATAGAAGAATACAGCCGAAGCGGCGAAATATTACGTACTGTCATTCAGGAGTTGAAACTGAGGAAAACGTTAAAAACCGATACATTAAAATTTCACGTTTTAAAATTTATACGAGTATGAAGATCATACTGCGCTATGCCGTTTGATTGCATCACCAACTCAAAAATGGGTAATACTGAAGTAAACATTTACAATTTTTTCATAATGCGGGTCACAGTCAAAGTATATTTCCTTAAAGTCAGTACCGCCATCAGACTGTTGTTTCAAAAAATGGTTAAATGGCTCTGAGCACTATGGGACTTAACATCTGAGGTCATCAGTCCCCTAAAATTTAGAACTACTTAAACCTAACTAACCTAAGGACATCACACATATCAATGCCCAAGGCAAGATTCGAACCTGCGACCATAGCGGTTGCGCGGTTCCAGACTGAAGCGCCGAGAACCGCTCGGTCACACCGGCCAGCAGACTGTTGTTTATTTACAGTGTCTAATAGCGTATTTCAATACGAGAGGAAGCCATCTTAGGCAATTTATAACACTTAAAACACTTGATAATGACACTTTGAAGCCGAAATCATGATTGTGTAAGTGTAAATGTAACACAGTAAATAAACAGCAGTCTAATGGCGGTACTGACTTTAAACAGGTAAACATTTACAGACTGCATCTACACCCCATCATAAACAACGCGTACA